>NC_045427.1:488798664-489423664 GCF_902635505.1 Sarcophilus harrisii | reverse complement strand
TGAACTCAAGCTCTCCTGACTTCCAAGTCCAAAAGTTTATTTCTTTTATCATCTAGGTTGCACAAATAGTGAATCAAATTACAAACTCCTGGGAGCAGCTCTTATGTTTTAATTTTTTAATGCTCGCTCTTGTGACCGGTAGTATGAGGGTTCACATACAGCAGCAACTCAATTACACAGAATACCTAATATGCAAAACCCAGATGATTTTCTATTATCCTTTAATGGTAAAAGGACCTGCTCAGTGAGGACAGTTTGGCATAGTACTACCTTATTAACCATGAACTTGAGTTCAAGCTCTAAAGTCTTTTGGATACAAACCCAATGATTAACAATCCTGCTCTAAGAAAAGAAGAGCACTTTCTCTTTCCTTTTTCCCCCATGGTTAAAGGATGTGGTAAATAGAAATTACTACTATCTTGAAACATGGTCTTGTTATCAAGGTTATCTTAGCTAAAGCATGTTTTTTAAGTAAAAAATAATTTAAGGTTCCACAATCATAGTTTAAAAGCAATCTGTAATCATAAAGACAGACATACTTAATAGTCCAAAGTAAATCCTCAATTTTGCACCTTGAAAAAGAATATCTTAGTGAGATAATATATAAAGCCTTAGAATCAGAAGACCTGGAGGCTCAAATCATAGATTTTCCTCATCCTACCTATATAACCGCAGGCAAGTTAGTTACTTAACTTCTTGGCCTTAGCTTCCTCAACTGTAAAATAAAAGGGCTGCTATAATTTTTTAGGTTCTTTAAAATTCTAAATCTATAAGCCCATAATCTATGACAGGAAACTAGGTGGCAAAGTGGATAGAGTGCTGGGCCTAGAATCAGGAAGACTCCTCTTCCTGAGTTCAAATCTGGCCTCAGACACTACGAGCTGGGTGATCCTGGAAAAGCCACTTAACCCTGTTTGCCTCAGTTTCCTCTTTGGTAAAATGAAGAAGGAAATGATGAACCGTTCCACTACCTTTGCCAAAAACAAAATAAAATAAAAAACCACCACTACCAACAAAACCCAAATGGGGGTCCAGAGAGTTAGACACGACTGAAACCACTAAACAACAATAAATGATCTATGACAAGAAGAATGTGAGATATAAACTCACCTGCTTCTGAATTCGAATCAAGATTTGAATCAGAAACGACGACTTCAATTGTTGCAATGTCAGGATCCAAAATCCTTTCTAGATTCTTGATTTGTTTTGTGATCTTCTCTCTTTCTGCATCTAAATCCATATCTAATATAATTTTGGCCTGCTCCCAAAATAGAAAAAATTATTATTAATATTAATTTAATATTAATTTTAATTAATCTTAACATAAGGTCCAATTAATTTCTTAATGACATGAATGTGACTAAAGTACATTTTAGATGAAGCAATGTTACTTCAACAATGACTCTCCAACACCTTTCGTAAAAAAAATAAAAATAAATCAATTTAATACCATTACCAATAAATTGTTAAATTGTGGTCCCTGACTACCTCACACTTAACTCAATATTTCAAGAATTGACTGATTTCATCATATGCTTATTGATTCTCTCTAGTCACACAGATCTTAATTTCTCTGTGACAGTAAATATTCTTTGAAAATTGAGCCTATTAATGCACCACTGAATTTTGAATTGGTCCAACCATTCCTGAAAGGAATTCGGAACTATATGCCCAATGTATATAGAAACATTTTACCCAGTGATAACACCACTAGACCTGTGCCCCAAAGAAATCAAAGGAAGAAAAATATTCATGGCTATAAAAATTTTTTTATAGTAGTTCATTCTGTAAAAGTAAAAAATGAAAACTAAGAGAGGTCTCACCAGCTGGAGAAGGACTAAACAAATGAATGTAATAGAATATTATTGTGCCATGAGGATGAAATGCATAGTTTCTAAGACAAGTCAAAAGTCCTATGTGAACCAATTCAAAATGAAATGAGTAGAATGAGAACAATTTATGCAACTATTTTATAAAGAAAAACAACTTGGGAAAGACTTGAGAACACCGATCAAATACCATGATTCTAAAGAAATGAAGATGAAGCTTGCTCTCCACATGCTGCCAAAGAGCTGATGGTCTTCAGGTACAGAATGAGACATACATTTTTGGGTATGACCAAAGTAGAAATTGGCTTTGCTTGAGTATGATTATCTATTAGGAGGATTTTTTTTCTTGCTCTAAAAAAAAAGTTTGTTTAAAAAGCAGGAGAAGAATCAGAAGAAAAAAAACAAATACTTGTGAAATCAAGAAAATGATAATAAATTTAATTTTTACAATCATTAATGAACCACTGTGTGGCCAGTCCAAGGATGAGGCATTCCAAACTTAACAAGGTCACTCCTTGGAAAATAGATATAGTCCTTTTTGCCAGGCTTATACTCAGATTTTGGAGGTTTTCCCAAATGCCACACATACTGTTAAGTTCAAAATATGTATTTTTAAAATGAACTTTTTAATTTTCTTTTTCAGATTCAGACCATAACATTTTCTGTATGGGAAGCTCCCAGTATGGAAATTTCCCCCACTGAAAGAAATATGTAATTTTTTAAAAGTTAAAAAAAAATGTTTTTTATTATAGCTTTTTATTTACAAGATATATGCATAGGTAATTTTTCAGCACTGACAATTGCCAAACCTTTTGTTCCAACTTTTCCCCTCCTTCCCCCTACTCCCTCCCCCAGATGGCAGGTTGACTAATACATGTTAAATATGTTAAAGTATAAATTAAATACAATATATATATATATACACATGTCCAAACAGTTGTTTTGCTGTACAAAAAGAATCGAACTTTGAAATAGTGTACAATTAGCCTGTGAAGGACATAAAAAATGCAGGCAGACAAAAATAAAGGGATTGGGAATTCTATGTAGTGTTTCATAGTCATCTCCCAGAGTTCTTTCGCTGGGTGTAGCTGGTTCAATTCATTACTGCTCTATTGAAACTGATTTGTTCATCTCATTGCTGAAGATGGCCACGTCCATCAGAATAGATCATCATATAGTATTGTTGTTGAAGTACATAATGATCTCTTGGTCCTGCTCATTTCACTCAGCATCAGTTCATGTAAGTCTCTCCAGGCCTTTCTGAAATCCTCCTGCTGGTCATTTCTTACAGAATAATAATATTCCATAATATTCATATACCACAATTTATTCAGCCATTCTCCAACTGATGGGCATCCACTCAGTTTCCATTTTCTGGCCACTACAAAGAGGGCTGCCACAAACATAGAAATATGTAATTAATAAAATCACAGAGGTGCCTGAAGAACTGAGCAAATACATATGTATGAGAGGTGAGACCAAGTCATCCTGACTCAAAACTAGCCTTCCATTCCCTTACTGTGCCACATGGCTTCTGTGAATGTAGGTAAAAGCAAACTATGTACAATTTATTTTAGGCAAGTAAAGAAGAATGTTTAATTTTGAAGCATATATATTTAATATGTAATCCAGAAGACCAAGTATCAAAATATCTGCTGTTTCATCTTCATTTTTCACTGCTCCCTTCCCACTAATTCAGAGAAGTTATTTAGAACAGTACTCAATTGCTGGTTCAAGTTTTGTCCTTACAACTAGCCTTAATTTACAGACTAAGGCCTTAAATCTAGCCACAAACTGGCTTACCTAAGTCAAGTGATAGAATGTGCCCAAAATAAACTATCCTACAAAAGGAAAATCAAGGGAACTGGTTTAGGCTTCAGTGCAGTTTATCTTTACCCAAAAGTTAGAATTCGAAATTATGTCTTAAAAGATAGACTAATAATATCTTTCCAATCTTCACTCTGCAACTGCTACCTTGCCTAGTTTAACACCACAAAATATGTTGCTTCTCAGATTAAACTTTCACTTCTAATCTCATCACTCTGCTGCCCAATCTAGACTAATATCACCAACTAATACCACCACTCTCTCAGTGTCCTCTCCTCTCAGCCAGGAGGGTAGTTTCAAATTCTTAACAAGCCTTCTTTTAGAGATGGCAGAAATTAAACTTTTAGGCTCACTCCACTTTGCATTTACCGCTTTGCCTGGATTCAACTTGAAGTGAGGATTTGAGGCCTTGAAGATGTCCCTCTCTCCCCCTTTTCCAGTCTCCTTTTGTGTGTAGTTTCCCCCCATTATATAGTATGCCTCTTGAGGGCAGAGATTGCCTTTCTTTTTACTATATCCCCAACATTTAGCAGTGTTAGCCATATCATAGTAGAAGCTTGATAAATGTTTATTGAGTTGGATTAGAAAAAAAGATGATTAACAGAATCCAATCCACTTTAGTATTATCACAAAAAATAGCTTCTCTTAATGACATATTTCATTTGTCTCTCTCCAAGTTCTTCCAAAATTAACAGGATGAATATACAGACTTTAAGCTTCTATAAGGTTAAGGATATAATCCTTACTTCATCTTTATAGCTTCCAATGTTACACAGATAGAAAGAATTTAATAAACTTCCATTGAAAAGAAACATTCTTGGTTTTCCCAAGGAACAGAAAAATATCGTCAAACATCAGTGCTATTGGGATCCCAGCATCCTGCAATGCCTCATAACAGGGGTTTGGATAGCTGTTATTATTCCCAGATTTAACACAGTACTTTTTGGTAACTTTCCTAAGGACTGTTTTTTGGCTTAAACTTGCAATTTCTCTGAAATAGGAAACGCCACATGAAAAACTCACTTTTGGCAGCTGGGCAGCTGGTCTACAATTTATATTCTTAAAAATATTCCCTGAACATAAAGAATTAAGTGATTTGTCCGGCTAGTACATATCAGAGGTGGGACCTGAATCCTGGTGTTCCTTACTCCAGCTCTCTACCTCAAAGGCCATACTTCCTTCCAAGGACTTTTCTTATTTTGTCCACTTTTATATTGTGTAAATTTGTGAGTCTAACCTATTCTAGACTATAAGTTCCTTGAGCAAAGGACGTCAGGGGGGGAAAAGAAAGTTTTGTCACTGTCTAAATTAAGCTAACAACGCAATAGAGAACACCAACAAATGACTTAACTGTAGTAGAGTGAAAGGAGGATAGGACTTGGAAATCAGATGTGTATTCCAGTGCCAATTCTAACTATTACAAGTTGTATGACTTTGGACAAATTGTCTTCCTGCTCTAAACTTATTTCACTGTCTCCCCAAAAAGAAGGTAATATTTATACTCCTAGACCTCCCCCCAGACAGTAAAGAGATGTTAGCATGCTTTGTAGCTGTAAGGTACTTCATAAATGAGCTATGAGGTTTTTTTTTCCCCCCTGAGGCAGTTGGGGTTAAGTAACTTGCCCAGCACACAGCCAGGAAGTATAAAGTGTCTGAGGCCAAATTTGAACTCGGGTCCTCCTGACTTCAGGGCTGGTGCTGCTATGAGCTTTTAAATACATTAATAAAAATTTTTTAAAATTTATGCTAAAAATATTTCTGTGTAAAAAATATTATAGAATTAAAATATTTCCATGTTCATTAAATAAATAGGTTTCATTTTTTTAGTTAAAAGATTTCATTTAGTGAAAAGTTCGTCCACTTCATATGTTATTTAAGCTAACAGAATGTAAGTTACTTAATATTTTTGTATTTATAATCTCAATACCAACCACAGGGCCTGGTACATAGTAGGTGCTCAAAAGTGCCTCTTGACTGAATTGAGGGACGACAACAAAGTGGTCCAACTCCTTCAAGCTAAACATTGTGGTGAGCTACTTTTGAAAAGGGAATAAGTACTATTGCAAGAACAAGTATAATTGCAGGAGTCAGGAGTCCTAGACACTAGGTCTGATTTATCTGGCTTCAGACAACTCAATACTCCAATATGGGTCTGAGTTAACCCATGAAAAACAAATAATCCTGGGCTCTCTTCTCTCTACTTTTATATATTTTTCCTTTGGTGAACTCATTAGCTCCCATAGATGCAATGATCAATTCTATCCAAATCAAATCTATTTATGCTGCCCTAGTCTCTCTCCTAAGAGATTCTTGCATCTTCAACTGCTTAATGGACATCTCAAAATAGATGTCCTATAAGCAGGTTCTCAATGGGCCCCAAACTGAACTCATTCCCTCACCCCACCAAAAGAACTCCCTGTTCCTAACTTAACTGTGGAGGGCTTCATTATCTTACTAATAATCAAAGCTCACAAACTAGGCGTCATCACTCCTGTTTCTTACTTCCCATAGAAAATCTATTGCTCCTCTCTACATTATACCATCTCTCCTTTGCCCGAGGCTACCCTCCTGTTACATCCCCCTTAGCTCATGCCTGGAACTACAACAGTCTTCTGGGTGATCTGCCTGCCAAAGGGCTCTCAATCGCTCCCCTCCTCCACTCCTGCCACCAGCTGTCAGCGCGATCTTCCTTACCTGCAGGTCTAACTCGCTTCTCCTCTCCTGCCCATTCAGTAAACAGCAGGGGCTTCCAATTGGAGGATGTGATATGAAATCCTATTCCGCTTTTGAGCCCTCGTAACCTGCTCCTTCAGACCTTTCTCTTCTACTTACTTTTTGACACTGGCCTTACTACCTCTCGAAATGACTCCCCGTGGCGGAAAGCCCCTCCTTCTTCCATTCAGCCTCCTGGTTTCCTTCAAGCGTCAGCCCACCCCACCTTCTGAAAAAGCCCTCGCTGATTTCCGTGAACGCTACGACTGATTATCTTCGCGCTATCCTGCCCCCTATGTACCTGGGGCTGCTTTCTCCCCGTGGCGCCGAGAGCTGAGGGCAAGCCAGAGAAAAGGCAGTTTTTGCGCTTCTTTGTATCCTTAAGCGCTTGCACCCAGTCGGCCTTTATAAATGCCGTTGGTCTTACTTGACTCGTTGTTGAACAAGAGCAGGGAGGTCGAGCCATACTCGTGTTTCTAGCACGTGGAAATGAAAACCTGACTCACAGCTGTCCAGCGCTTTAAGGTTTCTATTATTCCTCTCAACCCTGCGAGAAGGTTAATACAAATACTTCCACTCTACAGATGAGCCGACTGAGGCTCGGAGCCAAGTGGCTAGCTCACGATCACATTAGAAAAGAGCGCTGAACCGTAAGGAATCCTGCGTTCGAGTTCTGGTTATGCTACTTGCAAAGCCCTGGTGACCTAAAGTAGCTCTCTGCCCTCGAAGCGTTTTATTTTGCTGCAACTTGCCCCCAATCTCTACTTCAGGCCTCCTCCCTCCTCCCCACCTGAGCCTCCCCCTTCTATTAATCTCGCAATTTACCCGCCCCATTTTAGTTGTCTTCCCAGGCCCCCCAGACCCCCCTTTTCCTTTCCTGTCTCACTCTCATCCAGTCCGACCACGTTGGGGCGTTTGTGGTTGCTCACCTTCCAGCGCCTGGAGAGCCTGAGGAATCCAGGTTAACGGTCTTCCGGCTTTAAGCGGAAGTCGCTCCACGCCCCCTCTCGCGTACCGGAAGAACCGCCTCCGGGGCGGGCCTGACGTCGCGCGGCGCGGAGACGCTAGGGAGGAGAAGTAGGAGGCGGCGCCGCCGGCGGCAACCCTGACGTCTAGAGCGGGTAGGGGACCTGCGGCGCCCTTCCCGCCACCGGAGCCTCTTCCTCTCCTTTCTTTTCTGTTCTCCGAGGGAGGCCCTGCTGCCAGCCGTGGCCACGCACATCCCATCGCTACGGGGCGTGCGCCTAGCGAGTCGCCAGTGCCCCTGCGACTGCCCCGCTGGCCACTGGAAGAGGCCGCGCAGGGCGGACTGCAGAGAGCTGGCCAGGAGCCCCTGAGAGTTTTCAGTTGGTGGCTGTCTGTGACATCCCTTGGATGTGTGGCCCTGCACACGGCTCCTTTTCTTTCCCTCCTTAGGGCGGGCTCCAAGTGCTGGAGCAGATACCGACTTAATTCGGTGGAGGGCGTTTCCTCCTCCGGTAGCTCTCCCCGAACCCAAGAAATCATCCCTGTGAGGGAGGGGAGCCTTCTTCACAAATGCGTGAGATCCTTTATTACTGATGAAGCTCTTAGTCCCGCAGCCAGTGGCGCTCTCGGAAACCAAGGTCTCCCACAACACCCTTCCGGTTAATGTCAGGCTGGCTTCCAAATTCGGTGGGATTGAAAGTGGGGGTGGCAGGGAACGGAAAAGGAGAAGTTTAGCGACACTTGATTACTTTAAGGAGAATAGTTTGTAGTTTGGTTTTTACTATTCCTTTAGCAACCAAGAATGTAATCATTATATAATTTGGTGGTCTTGGGGAGCTGTTCGTCCTTTGTGGCAGAATTATTCGTCCTTTGACTATTCTGTCGATGAGTCTCTCCAAACAGAAGTGGATTGGTGCTGGAACAGGAGACCTGTAGTCAGTCATTGGGCTCAGATCCATCCCAGCTTGATAAAATCGCTGTCATCGATGTCACTGCCTTCAAGAATTCAGAATCACCTCCATGCCATCCATGATGAATCATTAGAGAAGGACTTTAGTGGAGAGAAAGGAAAATGTGGAAAGGTTAACAATAAAATGTAGGTAGGCTTGGAGTGTTGAAGAAAAATTATTAATACTAATCTGAGATTTAAGCTTAAGTCTTCTAGAAACAATTTAATTTAACATTAATCTATATCTGAGCCATTTTTAGTTTGGAGAGACGTCCAATCTGACATAGTCCCCCACATCCTCTTAACATAACCGATCCAAGATTTCAAACATAAGAATCCTGTACTAGGAAAATATCTTAAAATAGAGGATAACATTCCAGAATTGGGTCAACAAGTTTACTATCCCATTTCTCCTGGACCACGGCCCTTTTTGTTCAGTCATCTTCAAGTCTTTATGACTCTATTTGGGTTTTCTTGGCAGACACTGGTGTGATTTGCCATTTCCTTCTCTAACTCAGATGAGCTACAGATTACAGATGAGGAAACTGTGGCAAACAGGGTTAAATGTTTAGACACTTAAGGTGTATTTGAACTCAGATTTTTCTAATTCCAGGCCATTCTAATCCACTTATCTGCCCTTACTCCTGGAATTACACTAAATGTAATTCTTCCTTTCCATAAACATTGAAATCCTTTCCAAATAAAAGATGAGTACTAACCAGCATATCACACAGGTAAAGGGGAGACTGCCCATAGATGAATCAGTAACCAAAATACTTATGGGACAGGGAAGACAATGATCATAAAACTTGAGTTTTTCTTTATTTAAAAGATTTTATGACCTTTAATCCATTTTCCAAAGAAAAAGTTCATCCTGACTTATTACCCACTTTTCCAAGAGGCTGGAGAGGGATATAGTACTTTTTGACATTTTCAGTTTTACTATGGGGTTAAATTCTATTGAGATTGTAATGATTTTCCTGAGAGAGGAGGGAAATCTATCAGAAGCACAGAATGACCCTAAGGAGGCCCCCAAGCATAGTATCCATAGTGGATATACTTGGGAGCCAGAAAGAATTGGTTTCAGATCCCAACTCTTGACATTTTTATAACAGTATTTATTACTTAACTAAAATAACAGGGTTAAGTTGAAATTTCGTATTTCCTTCGATGGTCTTCCTAGGAGTTTCCTAAAGGTCATTTCCTAAAGGTTCTTCCCAAGGGATGTAGCCAGAATCAATTTCAACAACTTTCAAGTGGTGCTTAATAAATACTTGCTGATTTACTAACATAGATGGTAGTTTGTCTCTGAAATGAGCTAACCTGGCAAATTTAAGCTAACTGCAGGGGATGGGGGAGGGAATTAGTTTGGGGCCCTGTTAGAAAACAATTCTTCATTTATCTGAACTACTCAGTGAAAGTATGTTGAGCCTGAAGGTATGTCTCTGATGTACCTTAAGCGAAGAGACATCCCATTAACAATATAATGCAGGACATTCTTAGAAAAAACACCAAATTAGATATCTGATGATAAGCATTTTATGGCAACCATATAATACTGGCATTTTAGCTCTTTCACACTGTCTCATTCTGTCAGTAAGAAGATAGTGTATAAATAGCACAGGAACATCTCCTTTTATAAATGGGGAAAAGTCCAAGAATTAAAGCATAGCATCTAAAACTGCACTGCTTAGAACTCATCTAGACTCTCTGGTTTAAATCTTTTCCCATTAAAACACACTATCAAAGACAGAAATCCAATTTGATAAAAGAATCAGTAGGTTATATTTTAACAGTTGTGTCATTCATATTAGGTGGCTATATTCTGTTTCAGCAGTGTAGTTTGACTAGCATTTCTGCAAGCCAAAATTATAATGCTTAGCAGTAGTGTGTATAGATGTTGAGCATTTTACACTTTTTTTTGTTTGTTTCTTTGAAACCCAATCTCTTTACCTCAGTAAAGATCTACTTAGATCTGCAGGAACCAAAGTGCAAAAAATTGGATACAACAGGGTACTTACAAAGCTGCTATCATGAGTTAGATATTCCCTAAGTGGGCCAATTAAGCTTCACTATTTGATAACCACAGACTACCTGTAGTCCCAGTAAGCTGTCTTACAGATTCACCTGGCTGGCCCCACGCATCAGGCAAACTCAGAATTAGTAAAACACTCAATCAATTTGCAAATCAAGTGAAATGGAATGCCCTACAGGTGATGAAGTAGTATTATATAATGTTTGAACATGAAGGGCAGCTAGTTTTGTAAGAAATGAAGTTGCAAACACATCCTAATTTAGTAAATAGCAAAGCTATCACATTATACAGGTGAAAAAAAAACTACAATTTATTTTTTCAAAAAACCATTTACATCAAACAGCAAAAGACCTATAGAATTCTAGTGTTTTTATCCACATCATAGAAAAATTCTGGAAAGGCAAAGGAAAGAATGTTCCCATGCCAACCTGGAAATGTCTCAAAACTGTTGCATCCTAAATTTTGCTGTAAAAATGTTATTTGAAAAACTTAGCCATACACTGCAGCAGATGAGTTGGTATTTAAATATTAAGAAACCTGATAAAAAAAAAATGGTACACTTAATGAGTTTAACATTATGAAATATTTACTGAACAATTCCTGTAGCAAAACTTAGAAAAGCAGCACGTTGGTACTATTAGCCTGCATATCTGTATATATCTATGTTTTAAAACTATATTTCTTGAAGGCACAAGTGTGAACCTTCAAGTCTTTAGGAACATGAGGAAATACTTGAGGCACAGATTCCCTAGGCAAAAGTCAATAGTCTCTACTATGTACATTTTGTGTTATAATTTTTATTCTTTTTTTTTCTTTCTTTAAAGGGAGTGTTAACAAAAGACACTCAAGTTAGGCTCATTTTGTAACTAACATCCAGGAAATACTATAACAGACAATAGAAACCAATACTTATTCCAGAACTCATTTTCATGTTTAGAAAATTCCCTAAAAACAGATTATTTTTTCCCCCCTTTTCAACTGTTGGTAAGTCTTTGTTTATTAGAATTTGTGAAATATGACAGTTCACCTAAAAGAGTTAATATAAACTGCAGACCCACCTCAAGTCCAACAGTTGCCACCCAACTGAGTTTTAAGGCTAATAACTGTTTTAGGTTATGAAATTTGTATTTCGTGATGAGTACTGAGGAAGATGACTGCATATTTAAAGACACAATTGTATTCCCCAAGTAAAGCAAGAAGTGATTACAGCATTTCAGCAGAGCTTTAAGCTAGAAGACATTTCAGCAGTTTGTCAAGGCTCTTCTTCTTTAATTTCAGAAATTCTGTCTATGGATTTAAGGATTTCAGCAACAAGATTCAATGTTTCAGCTCCAGAAAGCAACTGCCTAGAATGAAAACAAACAGATATAAAATGTACAGTTTTTCTCTCCTTATTTAATTGTAAGCTCCGTGGGGGCAGATCTCAATCTTTACCTCTACCCTGACAAAGCCTTGTACACAGTAGGCATGCAATAAATATTTGCAAAATTAATCAGTGTGTGTCATTTATGGTGCCCAATTGTAACAAGAAACACATTAAAAGGTAAGAAATTCTAGAATCAAAAAAAAAAAAAAAAAAAAAAAAAAAAGCCAAGTAGAAAAAAGCAGATTAGCTCCTATGTTTTAAACAAAACTGACAAGATGGATTAATGAGTTCACTCAAAAGATGATAATTATTATACTATTCATCTTCCTAGGATTAAAAAAAAACTGGGGGGCAGCTAGATGGCAAAGTGGATAGAGCTGAAGTCAGGAGTCTGACTTTTAAACTCAGGAGGACCTGCATTCAAATTTGGCTTTAGACACTTAACATTTCCTAGCTATGTGACCCTGGGCAAGTCATTTAGCCCCAATTGCCTCAGCAATAAAATAAAAAAATCACCAATTCCATGCCATCTATCTTCTGATACATCAGAAGTGACATAGAAAGAACAATATCTTTCTTATTCCCATTAAGCTTACTCATATCAGCTGTACTAGGAAGATTTTTTAAAAAATTGGACATACCCACCATGCAACAATGTCCCAAAATCATACAGAAAACTTACTTTATTGAACTATGTGCATTGTTCATGACAACTCGGAGATTTTGCAAAGCAACATCTGTGTTTTGTTTAACTACTGTCAAATTGGCACATTGACCAGATCGAAGGGCTTCATTGTCTCTCTTATAATTAGTAAGCTGAGCCTTTAGAAGAAAGATAATACAGTTTAATTAAGATAAGTTAGGAGTATTAAGACATATAAAGTAAAACACTGGGCATAACAGCATGTTTGTGGTAGCTTTCTCATTAGAGTAGTTAGGAAGTTTTGCTAGCTGATAATCTATAAACTTGGTTACCTCATTGCTGCCTTGGCACAACTAGCTTTGCTTCTGTGAAATCTAGGAATAGCTTATGTTTTTTTCTTGACAAAAAAACTATACATTAAAAATATTTTCCACATACATATAGTTAATATCTGAAGCAAAAATTATGTCCTCAGTTCTTGCATTCTCCTTTTGAGTGGTATTTTCCCTCTCTGAACCCAGGCACCTCTACATTCTACTTATGTACACATTTTATTATCTCTAATAATTTGTAAATTTTTTGAGGGCAGGGATTGCTTTAAGTCATTTTGAAAGCAGTACGGTATAATGACAAGAGCACTAAACTTAGGTTCAAAAGACATAAGTCAATCTCAGTCCTACCACTTATTGCCTATATGACCTGTTAGCAAGTTAGTTATATAGAACTGAGATCTTATAAAAATATCCATTGACTTGAACCTCTCCAATGTGTTTCCTCCTCTACAAAATGGAAATGATTTTATCTACTCTTATCAACCTCATAGGGCTGACAAAAGAACCAAATGAGAATATATGTAAAAAATTGCAAACTGCTGTACAAATATGAGAGAATATTAGTGTTGTTATGTAAGTGTTGGTAGAACTAAATTTAAGTAAAATAATGAATCATTCAGTTATGGAATCATAAATTCTAGGATTATCCCAATTCCTTTGAATTTAGCCCCACTGAAGGGAGGAAAATATTAAAGATTCACTTCCATGTTTCCTTTTTTGCACTAATTTGCAGTGAAACAGTGACATATGATATGCTTCCAGGAAGAAACTAAAAATGTATTTTACCTGAAGCATATTTATTTCCTGCTTCAGTTTTGTAACTTGATTTTCTGCCTTCACAGCCCGCTTCTGTTACAAGAAAACCACTGACATTATAACAGTAAATTCTGAAAGCCATTTAAAACATATTGTTATTCATTTATTCAACAAACATTTATTAAGTGCCTACTACACTGCTAAATTCTGGGGATACAAATATAAAAATAACCAGCACCTCACAGTCAAGAAACTTTCATTCTACTGAGGGAAGTAAACTTTATATTAAAAATAAATACAAAAAATATACAAAGCAATTTCCGGGGGGAGTCATTAGCAACTAGGGAGGGGAAGGTTAAGCTTCCAGGGATGGCATTTGAATGAGCTTTGAATGAAGTCAGGGATTTCTAGAGGCACAGATAGGGGAAGGAAACCCAGGTACAAAAGACAAAAGAACACAGAGCATGAGGAAACACACAAAGAGGGGATATAGAATATCACATATGAGGAATAACAAGCAAGCTAATTTGGCTAGAATGATGAAAATGTGAAGAATAGTATTATGCGATAAGTCTAAAAATATATAGGCTGAGCCAGAGTGTAAAGAGGTTTAAAAGTCAAATGGAAGAGTTTATATATTACCACAGAGGGAAGAGTGGGGTTCTGAGCTTCTTGAGCATGAAAAGCATTATATCAGACTTGTACTTTAGGAATACCACCTTGGCACCTGTGTAAAGGACAGACTGAAAAAGGGAGAGGATGGAAGCAGGTAGACCCATTAGACTATTGTAATAGTTAAAGCAAAAAGTAATGAGGGCCTGAACTAGAGTGGCAACTGTAGGTCTAGAGAAGAGGTGGATAGAAAACACACTATGGAGATAGAATCAAAAAGAATTGACCAATGACTGGATGTGAGGAGTGAGAGAGAAGGAAGATTAGATAGTAATATAAAAAAAGATTGATAATGCTAGTCATATACAAATTTGGTAAAGTTTCCTGATAATTTAACCTGGTTTCTCCTTAAATACCCATACAGGAAATGGAGACCTGCTATTTTATTACTAGATACCTGTAAAGGGCTAAAACTCGAGTTGATGCACTGAGGTAGGACAACCTAGCACTTAAGGCTAACTACCGATTGGACAATATTAGCATATGCTTGGAAAATGGCCCTTTCCACTATTCTGTGTTGGTTCAAACTTTTGGTCTATACAGAGAATTGTGGGAAGGATTAGGGGGTGGAGTAAGACAAGTCAGAGTCACTTGGGCAGTAGAGGTGGAAAAGAAAGGTTGTAGAGATCCTGTGTCCATTCCCTTCATTTCTACCCTAAAGACCAAGAATAAAGACCAAGGACTTTTGCTTATCCTGACTCCGGCTGATTCTAAGGTATCCAGGGTGCTAACTAGGTCTTCACAGATACCAGAGTACCTAAATGAATATTCTTAACCAAATTTTGGAAGAGGTTAAATTTGAAAGCTTTTTATGTGGGAAATAAAGTGCCTGAGATAATTTCAACTCTCAAAGAAAATTATCCAGTACCTAGATACTTTAAAAATGCTTGTTGAATTGAATCACATTCCACTGTCATTAGTATCTACCACAACAGAAGTACTTAAGCATTAAAATAATGTTTGTTGCAGGTAAATACCAACTGCAAGTTTACCATTTTCAAACTAAAATAGTTAAATAAAATTGATATTTTACCCAAGAAACTCACCAAAAGATGTTTATGCACTTAAAATCTGGTCAATTCATACAATTTCTAATCAGTAATTTAAAAAGGATCTTAGAACTCCTTTCTAAACTGTCTGCCCACAATAAGAATACTTTTTACAATATTCCAAATAGGCATTTATCACTATTAGAAAACTTCCCAATGACAGGATATTAATTTCCTTGCCATTCCATTCTAGCTCAGAATAAATCAACTATTTTGTATTCCATAGCCATTTTGAATGGTCAAAAACAGTTCTCCAATCTCTTTGGAGATTGATTTACAAGATCCTATTTGTAACCCTATTTTACATAAGGATATTGTGAGTCAAGCGAACACATAGAACTATGTAAAATCCAGAAGTACCTGGCACTTTTTGCTGTGACTAAACCTGTAATTTTGTGGGTATAGCAAACTTCCAATAAGGAATTACCAACAACTACGTCAGATAAGGCATCTACTCAGCAATTTAACCACCTTAAAGGCCTATGGAGGAGTAAGATGCAAAGTGATTTTACCTAGAGATACTTGTAACACTAGCTATGTTACAGCTCAACAAAATGCACAAAATAGTAAAATAACGCTAAATTGATCTTCTAGCTGATTGATAATAATTAATTCCTCCAAAGAAATTTTCTTGACACCTTATGCTCTCCCAGAAAACAAATTTTAAAGAAACAATTTTCAAAAAAAATTTTTTTACAGTCATCAATTCAAGATTCTGTTCCACTTGTTGTACCACCGATTCAAGATCATGATAGTCGCTTTCCTCTTTCATCATTTTTGCTTCCAATTTTCGCTCAAGTGTTCTTACCCTTATTAGGACAAGGAAAAAGATAGGTTATTTTAAAGACTATAATTTCTTCACAGAAGGCTTTGGTTAAGTCACAAATAACTTATTAGCATCTCTCAATTAATTAAATAAATAGCTGATTAAATGTCCAAATCTCTTTACTTACATTGTCTTATAGCTTCTCATACAAACTTTGTGACCCCCTCCCCTTTTTTTTTGCTGAGGCAATCAGGGTTAAGTGATTTGCCCAAGGTCATACAGCCAGGAAGAATTAAGTGCCTAAGGCCAAATTTGAACTCAGGTCCTTCTGACTTCAGGGGTGATAATTCTATCCACTACATCAACTAGCTGTCCCAGTAATCCCCATTTTACAGATGAAAAAACTGAGGCTCAGTGAGCTTAATTAACTTGTTCAGAATTACAATTGTGCCTGAGACAAGATTTGAAAAAAAGATAAAGGGCTGAGTTCAAATCCTGGCTCTGCCACTTACTTTCTATATAATCTTAAGCAAGATATGTAATTTCTTGGGGCCTCAGTTTCCTCATTTGTAAAAAGAGGATCTTAAGATTATATGCCTTCCAAAGTAGCTTCAGGCTCTAACTTGATGAACCCAGGTTGATCACTGAGTCCAAATCCAATATCTCTCTCATTTCAAATTAACAGCTGACATCTATATACAATTTTAAAGTCTGCAACATACTTTTGTATACACTCTCATTTGGGCAAGATAGACATCACAGGTATATTGTAACATCCTTTTTACAGAAGAAAAAACTGAGGCTCTGCAGTCACCCATGTGGTATGGAGAGGTGGGACTAGAACTCCTGTGTTCTTAACTGCAAGGCTAACTAACACTTTAACCTCTCTGCAATACTGTATCCCATACAGCAACTCTATTATATAACAACAAAAAATTGAATGAAAAATTCATCAGGAAACCTTTAAACAAGAAAAAACTTTATCATAGGTCATCCCTTAAAATATAGATTGTAATAGTTAAGCTGTTACCCTCCACTGACATAAATTAATCCTTTGAAAAATAAATCAAATTCATATTACTGCATATAAATGTACATACATTTCTGTCTGAGATTCAGAAAAGTTCTGAATCTCATTAATTTTTCTTCTTAGTTTAGTGTTTTCTTCTTTAAGCTGCAGAAAAAGAAAATTAAAATTAGAAATTAGAGCCTGTATACAATTAGTCATAAAATTTCTTATTTGTAAAAGTAGAGAAATTTAAGACAATAGATAAAAATGTTTAGGTTTCCAAGATGTCTTATCCAACTATGACACAAGCATTCTATTGTATTCACATCTCCTGTACTTGCATTCATTACACAGTACTGTTTAAAACAGCTGCATTCATATCTGTGAGCAAGGCCAAAATAACTAACCATAGTAATCATCAACAAACTGTAGCAGCACATTAGGGCTGATTGTTCTTTGCTCCAAAGGCATAAAGGTCATTAGGAAAGCAAGATCACTAGTTTTTCTCCATGAAAAACTTCCCAAGATATCTGAGGTTTATCAGATAGGTGAAGAGCATTCCATCCACACTTACTGCTTCATAGCTTATTTGCAGCGATCGAAAATGCCTATCTCCCAAGTATTCTCCACGAACAGAAAATTCTTTGTTTGTGTTGTTCACTTGAGATGTAGGAGAAACACATGAGTCACTATCATTTAAAGTCCATGGAGCAAGAGACTCAATGCCTGACAGTTCAGGTGGGTTGGAAAAAAAGGAAATATATGTACTACGTGGTGATGGGCTAGTAGTAACTCTGGAAGCATGAGTTTGTTCCATGGCAGAGGGCCGATAAGTCCCACTCCAATCATCATCTTCATCTTCATCCAACAAATCTCCAGCACCAGTTGGATCTTGGAAAAAAGGTTCCTCATATTCTAAACCATATCCTACAGTTTTAGAAGTTGGGGAATTATTTTCAAGTCCTAATGTATGTCTTGTGGATTCCTAAAGAAAATCAAAAATTACATTGAAAAGTTTATTAGTCTAATGTCTTTTGATATAATACTAATTTAATAATTTTTTACAGTCTTATGGTTCAATATATTTTTGATTTCAGAATTATAACAAAATACCTCATTTTGTTTAAAAGAGATAAGCTGAGAAGACAGATGGAACACTAAAAATCATCAGATGTGGCATTACTTTAAAACTTAATTATGTAAAATGAGTTATATGATTTTACTTTATAACAACAGTGATGTCAAACTCTTTCATGATTAACAATATCCTAAAGCTAAATGTAAATCAGTAGCAAAAATTCATTGAGATTCTCCCCCTTATTGAATTTACTGAAAATTTCTTTAAGTTACCTTAGTGTAAATTCTAGTATTGGTTGTCTCTTCTTTGGACAGGCCAAGGTTCTTGGTTTTTAGAAATTCTTTAAAAGAAAATGGATTTGCCTCATCTAGATCTTCAAGATTATCATCTAAAATAAGAAAATCATATTTCATAGGAGCATAAAAATGACCCAGGTTTATTAAAAGGGAACATTCTTTTTAGTTTTTCTTATAAACAATTATCATCTAATCCAGATTTAAGACTACTAAACCCCATACTGGCTCAGGATAACTGATGTTAATTAACAAGGTAAAAGTGCTGAACTGAAGTGAACTGAGGTGCCATTAAGACACAAGAAACTTAACACTTACTAGGAACAAGACACCTCTATAAGTAATTCCATTCTAAATTCTTTCATTCTTTTTCCTTTACCTCAGAGAACCTGGAAACTGTCTCAAGTTTTTATATTTACTCTTGACTTGCTTTAGTTTTCTACTTACTGACTTTTTTCAATCTCCCATACTTATAATTAACTGCAGAATCTCCAAAGACACAATGCCTTTTCACACCTTCTAAGAATTTTTGTCAACTTCCATAGATCTCCAATCTTATTGCTTTGCTCATGCCTCAACTCCTTCCTCCCCCCAAGCCAAGATCTAATCTTCAACTCTTTTATTGTTAAGAATCCAGCTTCATTTCACTCCAACCTGGGATATTTTTTCTACTGTTGAAGACTCATTTGTTCACCATGTTACACTCATTTATTCAGCATTCCCATCTGTTTTGTGGTTTCCCATTTCCACATTTCCCCATACCTTTTTTCTCCTCCTTATCAAGGTTTATCCAAATCTTACCCATATTTCAAGGCCCAAACGTCCCTTCCCAAACCTCACCACCTAACAGCAATCTCTCCCTGACATGAATTCCATTCACATATATATATTTTTTGTCTTGAATTTCAGATACTTTCTGAAGCTCGTTAATTTTTCTTCTTAGCTTTTTACCGAGTATCTACTATGTATATAGCACAGTACTAGGTGCTAACTATAAAAAAGGAAAAGACACAATCTAAAGGGTGTAGTTTAAGAATAAGAGATGTAAAAAAGTAAAGAATGTAACATGTCATACAAAGTGCTTTAAAGTAAATAGTATAGGCAACAAATGCTTTTAGATTTTAAGTTCCTTGAGAGCAGAGATAGCCTCTTTCCCAGAGTAGCTTCTGCTAAGGTAAATATCTGAGTGACAAGTCCTGGCTGCCGTCCAGGAAATACTTATAATCTATGCAACCACATGGCATACAAAAAAGAATAAATAACACAAAAGGTGTCATATAGCAACACTTGATAAGCCAAACGGACGGTTTAAGTGAGTGAAATGCTATGTGGCAGAGGGCACCTTCAAAATGACTACAACATAAGTCACAATTCAATTTGAACATTTCCGTATTCTCATTCGGAAGAACCCCAATGCACAAATGTGATGGCGATAAAAAGTAACAGTGCTGGACTTCGAAGCTGAGTTTAAATCATAGCTCTTTCATCAACTATTTATGTGCCCCTGTCTTTTCCCGTCCTATCTATTGAGAGATTACAACTGGGTTTTTAAAATTCTCTTCTTCAATAGGCGACTTCATGGCCCAGCATGGACAATCAGAGAAGACACTGGACTGGTTACACTCAACTGCAAGACCCGTGGCGCTAGAACGGTGCAAGGGGCTCCCTGGAGAAGGTGATGCGTCCAACTACCAACAATTTGGGCAAAACCTTTGCCTCTTCCGGACCTCGTTTACCCATCTGTACAAGGGGAGGGACTTTCCGGAACGGAGGAGACTCATGCAAAATTAAAGGGCAAAGGGAAATCAGATAGTTAGACGTTCAGAGAAATGCCTTGGGCTGCGACGCCCGCCAGTTGTTTTCTCTTCCATAAAACGGGCAGTTGCGAGCACTGCGTCTTTAAAGCAATTTGCAATCTCAGTGACTCCTGCCCCGGTTCCCCCTACCCCTGGAGGAACTTCTCATAGACATAACCAGAGAGCAGAGTTAGATCGGGGCCGGTGTTCCCTGGAGGCTGCAGGAATCTAACTGAGGCAGCACCTCGGGAGAAGGAGCGCCGCCCGCCGGGGGCAACCTACGAACTCGGTTTCCATCCCTGTACTCGGAGATTGTCTACAAGATCTCCAGATAACGCGCTCTCAGCTCCAGCGCCTTAGGGAAAGCAGCTAGGTCAGGAGGGAGGGAGGGAGGCTCGGTCGCTAGGTCTCACCGTCCTGGATGACGAGGCTCCGGGCTCGGGACAGCGGGGTGAGCCCCGTGCGCCGGCTGTAGCCGGACATCCCCGCACGGCCTCGATTCTGCCCGCGGACGGAGCCAAACCTCCACTACCTGGGCTCCATGGTCTCGGGTCAGCTCGTCCTGCCTCAGCTGCGCTCCGCCAGGCTTCGCCCGACTCAGCCTTGTCTCGACTTTTGCCCAGGCCTGGGCCCTCCTCGGGTTCTTCCGATCTCCTCCCCCTCCGCGGTTCCTCGCGAGGCCGCTTCCGCTCCGCCCACCGGGCGCCGGAAGCGCAATCTCTAGCCCCGCGTGCCGGCCGCGCCGGCGGCGGCGGCCGCTGCCAGACCGCGGGGGCGTGGCCGGGAGGGGGCGGGGAGGCGGAAGTGACCGCAGAAGCGCTGGGCGGAGGCACAAGATGGCAGCAGCGATGGTGGCTGTAACGGGAGCAGCTGGAGCTGCTGTGCTCTGTGGACGGGGCGTTTGGGGCCGCTCTCGCTTGAGGTGAGAGGGGTGAGGCTGGAAGACTGACTGACGGGCAGAGAGATGGAGGGACAAGGGCCAAGTACGGGGAAAGGCCAGGACTGCCCGGCCCTGACTCGGGCCCCTCGGGCGTGACTCCGGCGGAGGCTCCGAGGGGCCCAGTCCGTGACTGTAGCCTCGCTCCCCGCTCTCGAGGCGCCGCTCTCTAAAATCTTCGCCCTTCGGAGCTGCTGGGGGGTCATTTTATCTATTCCCCTGCTCCAGGCTAGCCATCGGACCAATCAAAAGTTGTTTCCGCCTGGAAGTGAGCGCATGGCAGAACAGGACCGTACTGCGCGACCATGTGTGAGCCACTTAGATTCAGGAGTGGGAGAATTGTAGAGACAGGGAGTCTAAAGTCTCATTTAACAGAGGAGAAAAGCGAGGCACGCGTTCCCAAAAGCACTAGCCCAAAATCGCTACAGGATAAAATAGCGCCTCTACTTAGTCGTCCTTAAGATTGAGCTTCCCCGAAAACGTGCAGTTCTTTTCCCATTAAACACTTCCCGTGAGTGCAGAAGGGTCCTGGCCCAGTTCATATGCAAAGATAAGACAGTTATCTTCAAGTACTCTCTACCTACTAGAAAGTATCCTCGGCTCGCTAGGTGGCGCAGTGGAGAGAGCACCGGTCCTGGAGTCAGGAAAACTTGAGTTCAAATGCTGCCTCCGTCTCACTTAATACTGTGACTCCGGGCAAGTCACTTAGTCCCAATGGCCCTACCTTCCCCCGACTATGCCCTGTGCTTGTCATAGGTTCCTTCAGCCTAGACTGCCTTTCCTACAATCCATATCCCTTTCAGAAGGAAGGGTAATACTGTTTTGTATGCAATCCCCTATAAACGACTCATGCGCCCCTACTGTTATGGATTAAAATGCTTTAAATTTGAATATCCTTCCCCCTTCCTTCTTAGACATATGTCTTATCTTTCTAAAGTTCAACTCAAAGTCTCCTTCATGAAGTCTTCTTTCATTACCAGATGGTAATAATTAAGTCCACTTGGGACGTCATTTAGTGATTTTTCCAGATTTTGTGCATAATTGTTATTGATGTGATTTATTTCCATATTACATTGTAAACCATATGTGTTAAAGATCATGTGATGTTTAAATTTGTATCTCTCAAAACCTGGTTTAATACCACACACACAGATGATTAATAAATGCTTGTTGAATTAAATTGGACTTAGAAGAACTGAACTAGAGAGTTTTTCAGGGTTTCTTTTGGCTATAAAAGGCTATGATTTTTTCTGTCACTTTGAGATTTGACAGAGCTAGGCCTAACAATTCATGATTATAAGAATGCAGAATACTTTCTCTATACTACTTACTCTAAAAGAGATAGGGTAAATGTATTCCCCCTCTTACATATAAGGAAAACTGAGAGCAATTGTCATAGTAACACATCTTGTAAATAGTAAATATCACAGCTAGAATTAAAACCTAGATCTTCTGACTTTCTGGCTGCTCCTTATTTTCTGCTGCTAGTTATGGAATTTAAGCTGAGTACTAATATTCTTGTCATAAAAGTCTTCCTAGTTTTTCTTTGTCAAATCCATCAGTGTTATTGTGTCCTGCCTTAGTAATGTTCACAGTTGGTATGCGTGCTATTTTTGATTAGGATAGTCTCCTCATGACTGGAAAGCCAATCAATTGATTTAATTTTTTCTTCCCCTTGTACATGTACATGCTGTGTAGTCTTTCTAAATGAGTCATTGTTCATTGCTATACTTTATGAGTTGGATCAAGAACTATATTCCCTGGTCCAGTCCTGTAAGGTTTCTCTGCTACCTGAATGCCAGAAATTCTCAGATGCAATCTGTAGACTGCTGGTGACAAAGGGAAGCCAGATGATTGCTCTCCATCAGGTTAAGCAACTTCTTTGGCTGGCAGGTTGTATTGCACTCTCCCCCTTCAGAAAAGGGTGAAAGTCACATACCTCTATGCAACCCCATAAAAACATTGGAACTAGAAACAGCCTTAAAGAGCTCCTTGCCCATTGCCCTCACTTCCAGAAAAAGAACCTGAGGTGGTGTTAGGTAAAATGATGACAATGTCACTCAGCAAATTAATAGTAAAGTTGTGACTTGAATTCTGATATCTAAACTATTGTTCATTTCACTATGCTACTTTCCCCCCTTTTCCTCAGGAATGCCAGGTAACTTGAACTTAATCATAGGGATTAGTGACTTAAATATTGGGGTAGAATTTTCACCTATTACATGTGCTGAAGAGGAATACAGCATAATTCAATTTGAGGATGACTTTGAGTTTTCATTGTATGACTTTACAGGACATGATCAGAATGTTGTTGTTTGAAATGATAGCTTTAGAACTGGAAATGACTTAAGAGACAATCTAGTCCCAACTTCTTTATTTTACAAATGAAGAAAACTAAGATATGGGGAAGTTACTGTGACCCACAATTACAGTTTGTAAATGCCAAATGTGGTATCTGAATCTACTTCCTCTAGCTCCTCAGCCAATTCCTTTTCTAACGTTCAGCCACTTTCCATAAGAAATCCTTCCATGATTTAAAGAAGCCACTGGAACCAAAGTGTTCCTAGCCTAATGACTTTTAAGCAAGTACATTTGATTAGTTTTTGTGGTAGTTAACATTGTATAAAAAGCTTTGTCTTATTTCATCACAAATTTTTCTTTCACAATATCTCACTGAAACCCTGTACAAATATAACTAGAATAATATTTTTTAAACATACTTAATTTTTAAAAGGATCTTTAGTTTTGTCAATTTGGGAACTTTCCACTGATCTGCTCAATTCCTCACAATTCTGGTATTTAGTAGATTCTGTTCTTTTGCAGTTATGGCCAGATAAAGATCACATTACAGTCACTGTAGTGATAAGCTTTTCCAAATTTAGGTAAGCACACTTTCCCTCTCCCTCCCACCCTCCCCCAGGCCCAGACTCAAAGATTTTTCATCTTGGGAGAAATTGAGACAAATTAAATGAATTCGTTTATGACACATGGTTAGTCATTAAAGAAGCAAGAACTAGAATTCGGATTTCTTAAATCCCAATCTGATATTTTTTTCATAGGATTCGGACTTGGAGATTTTCAAAGTCATCTAGTTCAACCTCCTTATTTTACAGATAGGGAAAAATAAGTCCAGAAAGGTTCCGTTCAAGGGCACACAGGTAGTATGTGTCTGGGCAAGGAATCTAGAACTGAAAACAATATCTAAAATTATCTAGGCAGTCTTTTCCTAAATAAGAGTACTCTCTACAAGATATTAGTCAGTCTAGCACAATTAAGTACTTAATCTCTGCAGTCTCTATACTATACACTGTGGATACAAAGACACAAAAAAAAAAAAAAAAAAAAAAACAATTCCTGCCCTCCTGGACCTTAAATTCTACATAAAACAATTTGTACACATAAGTAGATGCAAAAATAAACAAAATAGATACAGTGTAAATTTAGGGAGGTAGGAGTGTGTCAGGATGGTATTAGCAGAGCTTTAAAGCAAGAGGGTAAGATGAGGAAGATCAGGAAAGGAGCAGATCCACTTTCATGTGGGAGGTGCACTTGAGCCGAACTTTGAAAGATGTTAAAGATTATAAGCAGTGAAGAGGGGTACATTGCTGGCATGGGACAACCTATGCAAAGGATTTAAAAGCCAAACTGAGCAAAAATCCACTTATTCAAGGGAGTGATGTTGTCACAGGATAGAGTGCTGGGCCTAGAGTCTAGAAGATTCATTTTACTGAATTCAGATTTGGCCTCTGACACTAGCTTATCTGACCCCTGGGCAAATCTCTTTATCCCAATTGCCTCAGTACCTACCAGTTCTTTATATCTCTTGCTTGACCAAGTGGCTATCCAGCTTTTGTTTGAAGACTTGCCATGAAGTAGAACCTACTACTTATCCCTGCAGCCCAATTCAGTTTTGGAGAGCTCTGTTGTTTTTCTTTAACTCAAGTCTAAATGTGTTCTGCAACTTGGCCAGTTGCTCCTACTTCTGTCTTATGGGACCAAGTAGAACAAATCAAAAGGATTCTTTTTCTTGTCCTAACTCTTAAGATACTTGATGGAAACTATCTCTTCCTTAAATATCCATTTCTCTGTATTAAATGTCTTCAGTTTTTTCAATTGGAACTTCATACATAATAAACCCAAGACCCATCTGTGTTTTGGTTTGCCCTCCTCTGTAATGTTCTCCTGCTTATCAAGTGCTGTTCCTAAAATAGATGGCTCCAAAGACCCAATATTCTAGATGCATTTCTTTTCACTCCAAATTCAGAGTTTATTAATACACTGCCTCCAAAACTCATTAATTTTATTTATATTATGCTTTATGGTTTACAAAGCACTATGGTAATTAATACAAGTACTATCTTTTATTGCGGTGAGGAAACTCAAGTTTACAGAAGTAGACTGACTTGCTTATGATCATATTCTTAAGTGCCAGGGCAGGAATTTAGAATCAGATTTTCTAATTCCTGGTCTAATGCTCATTCCCTTAGGGTACAGGAATGTGTGTAATGTCCTTTGCAAAGGAGGATCTTAGTTATGCATATGTCATCTATGTGAAGGTGGTTATTTGTAATAATCATGAGTAACTACTATTTTAATTGAAGATGCATCTCTGCTTTAGGTTTGGACTGACTGCATACAGACGGTTTAGTAGTGGCAGTGCATACCCCAACATTCCTCTCTCTTCTCCCTTACCTGGAGTGCCAAAACCTGTTTTTGCAACAGTTGATGGACAGGAAAAATTTGAAACCAAAGTCACAACACTAGAGAATGGACTTCGGGTGGCATCCCAAAATAAATTTGGACAGTTTTGTACAGTAGGAAGTAAGTATGTTTGTTGGTCAGTGGCCAGTTATTTGTCTCATTTTAGTATATAAGTATCTTATAGCAAACTAGAGTATTTACATTTTTATTGGACATAGTAAAAATGGAAAAAGTTGTTTGATATTTAGTCTTAGTCATTGATTATTATAGGAAATTTGGGTTTAAATGATAGCATTCTCTATAAATTCTAGTTTAACATGTTAATTTTTTTTTCTTTTTTGTCAGTTCTAATTAATTCAGGATCAAGACATGAAGCAAAATATGTTGGTGGAATTGCTCATTTTTTGGAAAAACTGGCATTTTCGGTTAGTATCTGACTTGTAATTTTGGAGATTGTGCTTGTAGATGGTTACTGAGTAAATAGTCTGATTATTCAGACCTTCTCATCTCTTCTTGATTATAGCAATAGCCTCCTAAGTGTTCTTCCTGCTTTAAGTCTCTTCTTTCTCCAGTCCTCCTATAAACACAGCTACCAAAGTGATTTTCCTAAAGTGTAAGTGTGATTATATCATTTTCCTACTCAATAAATTCTATTGACCCTTGTTACCTCCGATATTAGTTCATTTCTTTAGCTTTTGAAACTCTAAAAAACATGAGCCCTGACTTACTTTTCTTACCTTAATATACATTATATGATGTACTGTCTCCTCTGCTATACCTCTGCACTATCTCCTGTGCTTAGAATCTGCTTCCTCTTTATGATGACCTCTTAGAATTCCTGGTTTCATTCAAGTACTACATTCTATGTGAAGTTTTTCTTAATTCCTCCCAGCTACTAGTTCTGTCCCCAGTCCATCCTCTTCCTTCCAAAATGATCTAGTATTCATTTTGTATGTTGTTTGGATATACTTAAGTATATTCTTATTGTTTTCCTTAATAGAATTTAAGGGGAACCCTTTGAAGGCAGAGACTTTCATTTTTATCTTTGTATCCCCAAGGTCTGGAACAAAGTGTACCATATGGTAGGCACTTAATAAATGCTTGCTGTTTGGTTGATTATCAAGCCAAACTGCATGGTCACTGTAATAACTGTAAAGAAGCAAATGTTGATGACTAAAAACAATTTTGGTGAAGTAGAAAGGATATATTTGGACATAGTTTTCATATCCGCAAAGAAAGCCAAAAGGAAATCAGTAAAGAAACCAAATTAAACCACTAAATTATTACAAAAAAGACCTTTGAAGCAGTTTAGCTGGAGAAACTTATTTTTGTTCCTGAAGGTGTCATTATTTTTATGTGCTTTGAAATTAAAAGTAGATTGTTTTTAAACATTTGAACTCACAAGGAATGTTTTTTCTCTAGTCTACTGCCAGATTTGGCAGCAAAGATGAAATTCTTCTTACCTTGGAAAAGCATGGGGGCATTTGTGACTGCCAGACATCAAGGTATGTCAGCTATTGCCTAAAATAATTTTTTAAAAAGAATTTCTTTTTAACACAGCTTATTTTTAAACAATTTCCAACAATTGTTTGCAACAATTCCCCAGTACCTTCAAAGCACTTTTCCTGAAAAGTATTAAGCAAAATTGCCTAATAACAGGTCATAAGTTGGTTTTTTTTTTTTTTTAACTTTTGTGGCTTACTAATTATTAATAGGTCAGTTACTTTAAATAATGCATAGTTACATCTTACTGATCACAGGATCATAGATTTGAGCTAGTTGGGACTGCAAGAAGTGATGACTATAATCCTTATTCAAAAATCACATATAAATAAAGTGCTGCTTTTTATAGTACTCTTGAAGATGTCACAAAGTTTTTAAAATAACATCAGGTGGACCCTGCCTAAGTTAAAAGTTAGGAAAGATAAAAATATAAATCTTATATGGAAAAAATAGATCTATAGAATGCTATACACTTGGGAGCAGAAACATGTATTACAAGAAAGTTATAAAGTAGTAATCAGTGTATCAAAATCAGTTTTTCTTGACTCATATCTTCAGTGATTCCCTTTTGTCTATGTGATAAAGTATATACTCATATTAAGCATTCATGTTTAAGGCCTTTCAAAATTTGGTTTCTTCCATTCTAGCCTCACTTATTTTTGCTCTGTAATAAGAACTTTATCCTCAGCCAGATGTGTCTGTATATGGTTTCCTCAACCACTCCAGGTTCCTTCAGGGAAAATATTTCAGGATGTTTCATCTTAAATGACAAAATTTTAAAAATTAAACATAACTACCAAGATCCAAGTCATTTTATTTATCATAAATAACATGACAAAAATAATTTGTGGTTTTTCAGGGACACTACCATGTATGCTGTATCTGCTGATACAAAAGGACTGGATACTGTGGTTGGCTTATTAGCTGATGTAGTGCTACAGCCAAGGTTGTCAGGTATGATTTTCTGGTATTCCCTGAGGAGACAAAACCATGTCAATTTGTTTCTGGTATCTGCCATATAATATATCATAATATGAAAAAAGCCATTATTCTTTAGGGAAGGGAGCCATATTATGGGCAGTGCCTTTACACAAATATTGCAGGCCACTAGATGAAAAAAATTCATTTGTAATGTGATAATGATTAATAATATGATAGTCCCTTAGGTTTTATAAATTAATAAATTTGTTTATTTGTTGGTTTTAGTGAATTCTAGTCTTTTTATTAAAAAAGTTGTTAAAGCTGTTTTTACACACACTGTGACTGAGATGTGATCACAAGATTCATTTTGATCTTGACTTTAAAATCTTTCTTAGATTTCTTTTCCTAGTTATAAGTAGATCCTGATCTTTTTTTTTTTTTTTTTTTTTTTTTTTTTTTGGTGGAACAGGTTTTCATAAATACTGAAATCATATATCCTTGATAAGTTGACAAGATTGATCCTACTGCTACTGTAATTATTTAATTATGCAAAATATTTTAAGAATTTTCCCATTCATCAATTTACTTAAGCCTTTAATAATCCCAGGAGGTAGGCTATCTAGATAATATCCTGACATTACAAATGAGGAAAGTGAGGCAGAAAGAAGCTGACTTGTTCATGGCCATATAGATAGTAGCGACAAAACTAGAAGTAGAATCTGACCCAGTTTACTGCTTTTCCCAATACTATGTGAAGTACTTTCTGCTGGTCTTTGGAGCACATAGGAATATAGCTGGAGAACACAGAAATTAAATAATGTATCTTATTATTCTTAATACTATGTTTCTTTATACATTGGGACTAAATGAGTCAGCTTCTTACTCTTGTGCCTTTTCTTGGCTTTATGATAGTGGCTTTTATGTTTTGGATTTTTTTGTGTTTTTGTAGATGAAGAAATTGATATGACTCGAATGGCTGTTCAGTTTGAATTAGAGGACCTAAATATGAGGCCTGATCCGGAGCCACTTCTCACAGAGATGATTCATGAAGTAAGATAAGCTACAGTTGGGTTAGACCTGTGATCCAAAAAGCCTATATTCTTTCTGTTGTTAGTTCCAAAGGACTGTTTGATAGTTTATTTCATCCATACAAGTTAACCCATTGCAGATCTATTATCTACGTAAGAAATCAAAACTTTTTTGTATAAGTTATAGAGCTTCTTGTATAAAAAAGTTAAATATTTACTTTTATTTGTCCTTAAAATTACTTCCTTCAGAAATGTTTAGTTTTAACATTTTCATCTGGAGAGGTAGATTTAGTCATTATATTGATAACATGCTTCTACACAAAGATCTGTTCAGATACCTCAGCATGGTATGAAATCTGAGTTCTCAGAAATTACTGCAATTGAGTACAGACTTTGACAGATTCTGACAAGCTAAAAAGGTTTCAAAATCAGGCCTTCTGGTGGAATGTGTATGTGTGTCTGTCAAATAAGGAACAGCCTGCCTAAGCTCAGAAAGCCATCACCTTTGATCACTTTGGCCACAAAACCTCACGAAAACTGTCTCCTCTCTCAACATAGAAGGGTTATAAGTTACATAGGTGAAAGAAGTTTTATGCCATCATGGATTTGAAATTTTAACTGTATATAAGTAGGTGATGTTTGTTAGATAGAACTAAGAAACATTTCTAAATATAGCTGATACTGGAAATAGCTAGAGAATGCTAAATATGTAATGTTTTCTCAAATGCATTGTAATGATAAAAGTTATAGTAACGTTTATTTTGACATTTGGGTAAACACAAAGCTCATTTCCTCTTGCCTCCCTTCTCTTATCAGGCTGCATACAGGGAAAATACAGTAGGCCTTCACCGTTTCTGTCCAGCAGAAAATATTCCCAAAATTGATCAAAAAGTACTCCATTCATATCTAAGAAACTATTACACTCCTGACCGGATGGTACTGGCTGGTGTAGGAATAGAACATGAGCAATTAGTGGAGTGTGCCAGAAAATATCTTCTTGGAATAGAGCCAGTTTGGAGTAGTGGGCAGAACAAAGATGTGGACAAATCCATTGCACAGTATACTGGAGGGATTATCAAGGTAAGATCAAAGAGTGGCAGCATAAAATCTTTAAATTGCATTCTGATTTAGATTACTTTTTAATGTTTATAAAAGGTGGTGAACTACAAGGATAGGCTGTTGTATGCATTCTTAGACTTAGTAACTGCTGAATATTATAACTATTATTTTGCTAAAATGTTTTTCTTGATTATAAAGAATGGTTTAATTCAGGAGAATGAGATGGAGGAAGGAAATACAGAAATAGCTATAATATGAAAACAAAAGGCTTCAATAAAATTTAGAAAATTTTGTCAAAGGAATTAAAAATTAGATGCCACCTTTGGAAAGGAATTTTACTCAGTATTGAAATTTGTTACTAATACTTGAAAGAGAGTTTCCGTGCACTACCAGTAGCTAAACTACTGTAGCTACTTACATGTATATAGCATCTTATAAAGAACTTTCACATTTGTCATAAATCTGGAAAGTAGACAGGGTTTTGCAGATGAAGAAACTGAGGTTAGCTAGTCAATGAACAGGTGACCTTAGAGTCTAGGTCTTTTGACCTCTAATCCAGGACTTTTTCTTTTCATATGTTATTTTGCTGTTAAGTCTTCAGTAAAAGCTTTAAAAGTATTAAAGTTTAATTTGGGTGTTATTTACTGAAGTTTACTTGTGACAATTAAAAAAACCATTTCAATTTAAGTCTTTTTAAACTGACTCAGATGACAGGTGTTATATTTACCATCTATTGTTTGTAAGATCTAGTTGTTAAAGCGTACTTCACTCATTTATACTTGTGTTCCTCACAGATAGAAAGAGACATGTCAGATGTGAGTCTAGGACCCACGCCAATCCCTGAACTCACACATATCATGATAGGACTTGAGAGCTGTTCTTTTTTGGTAAGTGTTAAGAAGGACTATGTCTAAATTTATGTTGCTGAATGTTTAATCCTGTCATTGATTAAATTCTTTTTTCTCCAATCTCCTGCAGGAGGAAGATTTCATCCCCTTTGCAGTGTTAAACATGATGATGGGAGGAGGAGGTTCTTTTTCAGCTGGTGGACCAGGAAAGGGAATGTTTACCAGGCTCTATCTCAATGTGCTAAACAGGTCGGTGGGAATTTTAGAAAAGTTTTTTCTCAGGATTATCAAGCCAAAGTGAATGATAGCATTTTAGGACTGATTTTACCTTAGAAGTTTTGTTTTCTTCATATGCACATTTTGCATTGGACTGGAAAAGCATCACTCATATTAAAATTTGGGTTCTTATTTATAGGCACCATTGGATGTATAATGCAACCTCTTATCACCACAGTTATGAAGATACAGGTCTCTTGTGTATTCATGCTAGTGCTGATCCTAGACAGGTAAATATGGTGGTTCATTTTTCATTTCTAAAGCTTTGAGGTTCAATATCTTAATAATTTTTATTAATTTAATTTAGTCAAATTCCTTGCAGTATTAAAGTTAAGTATTTATATGACTCATCTGCAGCTTTCTTAAAGAGTCCCTTAGAATTTGGCAAAGCAGCTGTGTTGTAAGGGAAAGAACAATGGACTTGGAAATTAAAAGAATTGATCCTTAGCTCTATGACCTTGGACAAATTACTTAACTTCATTATATTTTCATATCTTCATATGTAAGGTGAAATTGGTAATATGTGGAGAGAGCTTATGTGTGTTGTTACATGCACATATCTTATAAGGTAATTTGATTATCATATGAAATGATGTATTTTGGCAAAGTGCTTTGTAAATTGTGAGGTTCTGTATAAATAATAGTCAAAGAATGAAAAGCTACACTTTTAGATTGCACTTAAGGATGTTATTAAAACTACTTAATTACTTAAAGAATAACCATTGCTTTTTAATACCTCCAACATCACATTCCTTTATAGGTTCGAGAAATGGTAGAAATCATTACAAGGGAATTTATATTAATGGGTGGAGCTGTGGGTGAGGTAAGTTATGCTTTTCTCTTTAAACTGTTATTGAAGGAGTCAGCTGCAACATTTTGGCTGTCAGAATAACACTGAAAGCAAAGAAATTATTCTCACTACCCCAAATACATATTACTCAGTTTGAATACTAAATGTAAATAAGAGGCAGATAGCAAAGAGGATGGAGTACAGTTAAAATAGGAGATTCATGGTTACACATAATTTGGGGATCAAAAGTAAAATTCACCTTAAAAGTATATATTTTTCCTCAGTTTATTTGCTTAAAACTGAAAAATAGAATATCTCTTTGTACATAATCTCACTGAAACATAAGTTGGAAAACATGACTTTATTTGGAAAAATTCATAAGATAGTGTGTGAAGAAAATTAATAGGAGAAGTAGTTTGGACTTAGATGCTATAAACAATGAAGTAATATCAATATTTAAACATAAATGCACCAAATAACTTAGTTTGCATAATTTTAAAAATGAGTTATAAGAGAGAATATTTTATTATGATATATAATATAAATATAAAATAATTTACTATAATAATGGAGATCCTCAATTTTTCCCTGTCAAAACTAGATAAATCCACCATAAAATTTTAAAAATTGAGGAAATGAATAGAATTTTTAAAATGTTAGTATGATAGACTTCTGGAGATAACTGAATTAGAAAAAAATAGCAATGTTCATTTAGTAGAGCAAAAGTTAAAGAATTTTTTAAAAACTATGGAAAAAAGAAGTAAAGGAAGAAAATTTAGCAGTAACAGACTTTATAAGGTAAAAACATTGTTGAAGTGGAAAATGGATAATTTTGATTATTTTAAATTAAAAGTTTCTTATATAAATAAAACCAGTGTAGCCCAAAATAGAAGGAATGCAAAAAATTGAGGGAAAAAAAACCCTTCATAGATAATCTCTCGGATAGGATGTGATTATTTGGGAATTGTGCTAGGGTATAAGAAATGATGAACTGGTTAATTTAGAAAAAACAAAAAGACTTGGACTTATGAAGGAAGATCCTATCCTCCAGAGAAAAAGATGACAAATGGAAATACACATAATATGCTCTTACATGTATGTGTATGACTGTTTATGTGTTTATAGGTGTGTTTGTGTGTATGTGTGTTCATGTTTAGTTGTAGCCTTCTTTAGAGCAGTGAGAAAAAAAATTAAAGGTACAACAGAGAAAAGAAAAACAAAGTGCATAGAAAACAAAAGAAAAAGGAAGTGGAAAAAAAGCTGGATAACTGAAAACAATGTATAGTATTTATTAAATAGATTTTCTTATAATGGAAACTTACTGTTTTATATTGAATCCTCTTGTGGTCTGTTGTATACATGGAAACATTTTGTTTTGTTTTTTCTTTCTTAGTTTCATATTTAAGTTTAAAAAAGAAAAAGAAAAAAAATTTCCCATGTAATTGAGAAAACAAATTAAAATTTTTAAAAAAGTAAAAGTCCAAGATGATAAGATCATAGCTAAGGGACCCTGTGTGAGTTGAGAGAAGATAGATGAGAAGCTATTATTCAGGTAGAATTGACCAGATTTGGCAATTAATTGGATATATAGCAAATGAAAGGGGGTGGGGGGGAGAGAGAGTTGAATCAAATGACTTTTGAGGTTGTAAATTTGGGTAACTGGGAGAATAGTGGTATTCTCAACTCATGATCAAGTTTGGAAGAGGATAATAAGTTTGAAGGGAAGCTAATTTACTTATGTTTTAGATCAGAGGTCCTCAAACTTTTTAAATAGGGGGCCAGTTCACTGTCCCCGAAACTATTGGAGGGCTGGACTATAGTAAAAACAAAAACTTTGTTTTGTGGGCCTTTAAATAACGAAACTTCATAGCCCTGGGTGAGGGGGATAAACATCCTCAGCTGCCACATCTGGGCTGCAGCCATAGTTTAAGGACCCCTGTTTTAGATATATTGTATAATTAAAGCTTTGGGAACTGGGATATAGCCTAAGAGATATTCACATTTCGTAGGTAGAACACAAATAATGATCTAGCCGAGAAGCCATGCAGGAGTAGTTTTAAACAGATAAGAGGAAACAATGATATGTAAGTTATGGGAAAAGAAAGTGTCTAAGAGCTGAGAATGATCAACAGCAGCAATACCACACAGGGTATCAAGAAAAGAACTATGAAAATCCATCAGACTTAGCAGTTGAGAGCATTCATAATCTTGAAGATAGAAGTTTCAGTACAAGGGGTACACAAGGGATCAAGAAATGAGCAGATGGGGCAGCGAGATAATGCGATGAATAGAGCACCAGCTCTGGAGTCAGGAGAACCTGAGTTCAAATCTGGCCTCAGACACTTAACACTTCCTAGCTGTGTGACCCTGGGCAAGTCACTTAACCCCAATTGCCTCAACAACAATTAAAAATGAGTAGGAGATAAAGGAATCAAGACAAGATGAGTTTAAACTACTTTTTAATAGGAGTTTGATGTGAAAAGAAGTAATATAAGATAATGTCTTTAGGCGATGACAAGCATCAATTGAAAATTTTTTAAAGGCTGGGGTAGATTTGAATGAATAGATTTATCTTGTAGCTGGGAAGGAGCCAGTTAGAGAAGGAGTGGCTCAAGATGAAAAGGACTCTTTTAAATGGAAAGGAAATAAGGGGGAGGAGAACTAGATTTAGCATTATACATTTAGACCTAGAAAGGACAACACTGTGGCTATGTAGTCCTATTCTTTCATCTTATAGATGAGGAAATGGGAACCTAGATAGGTTAAGGAACTTGCCCAATTTGACATAGGAAAGAAATATCAGAAATGGGATTTTATCCTAAGTCCTAGAACAAGTACTTTTTCCACCATCCCTCATTTGCACAAGTGGTTGAATTGATAGGTAGCTTTAGCACAGAAAAGGGACTTTGTCAGTAACTGGGGCAAAGTAAAAGAGAAGATGAGGATTTTGAAGAGTAAAGTAGAAAAGAGGGGAATCGTACTCATTTTTCTTTTCAAAGTAGAAAATAAGGTTTTCTCTCAGGTTAGAGGAGAAAAAAAATGAAACTGTCACCATCGTTGCTTAGACAGTGATGGAAGAATAAAAGGAAGAGATCTTGACGCACTAAGGATCTAATTAAAGTTAGATAACAAATTTTACTTTCTGTAGTTTTTTATTAGGACATGAATACTACTAGATCTAAGGTTTAGAGATAGTATTATGGTTGAACTGGTCAACTGTAAGGTCACAATTATGAAGGGAACAAAATAAAGGCAGAGCAAACATTTTAGACTGGAAAAGTAGGGGAAAAAGGGGGAGGGAGGGTAAAAGAATTAAAAGTCAAGGTGAAAGAACAAATTTGGGGAGGAATTAAGCACAGAGAACAAGAAGTCATAATCCGAAGAAAGAAATTTCAGGATTATTACCGAGTAATTTTGCTGTGGTGATAATGAGAATTAAGGTATGGCAGTCCTTGATGTGGAATAAAGTCAAAAGTCATGGTAATTAAGAACAGGATATTTGAAGACATATCAGTGTCATAGTTCAAATGGACAAATATGACCAGAATTTTTTTGAGGGGATGGAATCCTGTCATGATTTTGTAAAGACGGGCATTGACGAAATCAAATGCAGGTTTTTCCTGGATTCAGGAAAACATTCCCATTTTCTGAGGACTTTGCCATCCTTTATATTTTCTCAACTTCAGACATAAATGGATAAAGTTGATTGCATTAATTATTGTTGGTAAACTTTCACATGGCTAATAATCATAACATCTTGTAAAATATTACTTAAACATCTAGGTGGAACTTGAGAGAGCCAAGACACAACTTATGTCCATGCTCATGATGAACCTAGAATCCAGACCTGTAATTTTTGAAGATGTAGGGAGGCAGGTGCTGGCAACAAATTCCAGAAAACTACCTCATGAATTGTGTGCTCTCATTCGTGAGTATTACATCTACATGCATGTTATAGTTATGCTAATCTAAAGAATTATAACAGCCATTTTTCTCACACTAATTATCTTTTATTTGACCTTCAAAAAAGGAATATAGATGATTTTTCATCCTCATCTTCCAACAGAAAACATTAGTGGAGTACCTACTATGTGTAGCACTCATTGCCAGAGATCTTTGTATCTTTTAAGTACTTTATTAAGGCACATCAACCCATATGTCACTGAAGGGATCTGTCATTGAAAGGATTGAAGGTTGTTGCTTTAAGATGACAAAAATCCTAATGTACATTTTATCTTGATTATTAGGGATGAGGTAGAGATTTTTTTTTTTTCAGTCATTTCAGGGCAACCAGAGTTAAGTGATTTATTTGTTTGTGGTCAAACAACTAGTAAGAGTCTGAGGCCAGATTTGAAATCAGGAAGTTGAGTCTGTCTTCTTGACTTCAGGCCTGGCATAATATATCTACTTTACCACTTAGCTGCTATGGGATAGAGGTAGGGTATTTTCATTAGAGCAGATAACAAAGGCACCAAGAAAGAACCCAGGCTGTTCCAACTGGCCTAACCCTTCCTCAAGCAATTCATTGTAGCACAAACAACTTTTAACTGCCTCTTAACCCATGGGAATTCTCTTCTCTCTTAGGTCTTTATAAATTCCTAATTTGTTTATTGTCCTCCAAATGAATTGAATCTTAAAAATAGCAATTCTTCTTTAAGCAAAAGTACATTCAGAGCAATAGCTTTCAAAATTTTTTGTTTTCCTCTGTTCTAGGTAATGTGAAATCAGATGATATCAAGAGGGTAGCAACTAAAATGCTTCGGGGTAAACCTGCAGTAGCTGCCCTAGGAGACTTGACAGACCTGCCAACTTATGAGCACATTCAAGCAGCTCTTGCTAGTAAAGATGGACGACTGCCAAGAATGTATAGGCTTTTCCGATAAGGAACTGATAAAGCCAAAACCACTGAAAATCCAGGGGAGCATGTTTTTTATGTATTGTTCTTGGGATTGTTGTAATTTAGTAAAAATATATATATATACACACACACACACATATATATATTTAATTATTCTGAATAAAACAAATGGGACTGTTCTCCAGATATAAATGAGCTCCTAACTTAAACCTTTCTAGACCACATAACTCAATTTTAACTCTCTCGAGATTAAGTTTGATGGCTACTCAAATAAATGTTTAACAACCTAAGTGTATAATGCTTTCTTTCTTTAAGCCAAAGAAGATATTGCTAACAGCTAAAAATAATCTCAAATGTTAGAGATGATTGATACTTAGCATGAATCTTGTTCTTTTAAATGATATACAGGATTCATTTTAGGACTCATGTCCTAAATTGGGTAAGAAGAATTAGGTTTTAGCCAGTCTAATGGATCTGTGTGATGATAATATGAGGTACAGTTCTTCCTTTCACCTTAACAGAGATCACATAGCATACAAACAAATTCTGCTTACCTGCTTATTTCCCAAAGATGATACTAAAAAGTGTACTCAGGTCTAATTTTGAATTGGAAAACAAATTCAGAATTACATGGGAAACATTAACTTATTCCTTCAAAACTGTCATGTTCTAAGCAAAGTAAGTATGTTTACTTTTTCCTTACATCCTTGCACATTCATCAATTTTGCCCTTAATTAGGGAACTCAGCCTTCCTTGGAGGTAAATACCCAAAAGTGTATATGGCTTTCCTGGGACTTTATAAGTAGTGAAAAAGTAAAGATTCTCCTTCAAGTTTCCTTGAAACTGCCCTGCTTGGCCCAAATATTAATAATTGTGTTCTGAATAATTTAAGCATGGATAGAATAGCAGTATCAAAATTTGTTTAAAAAAAAAAAGGGGGGGTGGGTGGGGGAGGGCAGACCCAAGATGGTGGAGAGTAGACAGAACATTACTTTAGCTCTTTCTGGTTTCCCTTGGAATTAACACTAGATCAAGCCTCTGAATGGATTTAGGAGTGACAGAACCCACAAATATTCAGAGTGTAATAAATTTCCAGGTTAAGCTATCTTGGAAGGACTTCAGAAAAGGTCTGTCTCAATTGGGTAGGGGGAATCATGTCCTGGTACAGGTGCTGCACAGGGAGGTCCAGCGTGGGGAAGTCCAGCTCATGGAATCTATAGCAGGAGGCTCTTAGCCAAAATACAGCAGTTGGTTACTCTGTATTGGTTCAGACCAGTTGTGAGAGTTTCAGCACAACCACAGAAGGTAAATTGTGAGCCTCTGAATCCTAACATAATAGGTGGGACTTGGGCCAGGCTACTCAGTGCAGTTGGGAAACCTCCAGTAACAGCACAGCCAGTTTCCCTATCTCCCTGCTGAGGAAGCTCAGGAGAATCTCCCCTGTGCCCTAAGAGCAAGTTCAACCTTTAAAAATAAGCAAAAAACCAAAAAGATCTCTGACCATACAGAGCTACTATGGGAACAGGGAAGACCAAAACACAAAATCCGAAAGAGTTTACAGAACAGCAAATACAAAATACTTGTGGATGAGGCTTCAAAGGGGAATATGGATTGGTCTCCAGTTCAGAAATCTCTCTTGGAAGAGTTCAGACAGTCTAAAAAGAGAGAAGACAACTTTTGGGGGAAAGCCAACACTTCGGAAAAGGAAACACAAATTGGAAGAAAAATATTTTGATTAAATGGAAAAATATATACTGAAGAAAATCCACTTAACTCCTTTAGAAGTACAATTGGTGATAGATGGTCAAAGGATATGAACAATTTTTAGATGAAATTAAAGCCATTTCTAATCATGTGAAAAGATTCTCTAAATCACTATTGATCAGAGAAATGCAAATTAAGAATTCTGAGGTACCATGTAATACCTCTGAGATTGGCTAAGGTAACAGGAAAAGATAATGATGAATGTTGGAAGGGATGTGGGGAAAGTGAGACACTTAATACATTGTTGGTGGAATTAATACATCCAGCCATTATGGAGAGTAGTTTGGAACTATGCTCAAAAAGTTATCAAACTGCATACCCTTTTTTGACCCAGCAGTGTTACTACTGGGCTTATATTCCAAAGAGAACTTAAAGAAGGCAAAAGGACCCACATGTGCAAAAATGTTTGTGGCGGCTTTTTTTGTAGTGGCTAGAAACTTAGTAGAAGCCCATCAGCTGGAGAATGGCTGAATAACTTGTGGTATATGAATGTTATGGAATATTATTGTTCTGTAAGAAATGACCAATGGGATGATTTCAGATTGGCCTAGAAAGACTTATATGAACTGATGCTAAGTGAAATGAGCAGAACCAGGACATCATTATATACAGCAAAAAGACTATACAATGATCAATTCTGAGGGACGAGGCTCTTTTCAACAGTGAGATGATTCAGATCAGTTCTAATGATCTTGTAAGATGAAGAGAGCCATCTACACCAGAGAACTGAATGTGGATCACAACATAACATTCTCACTCTTTTTGTTTGCATTTTGTTTTCTTGCTCATTTTCTTTCCTTTTTGATCTGATTTTTCTTGTGCAACAAGAGAATTGTATAAATATATTTATAATGTTGGATTTAACATTTTAACATGTATAACATATTGGAAGCTCCCCATCTAGGGGAGGCAAGGAAGGGAAAATCTAAAATACAAGGCTATGCAAAGGTCAGTGTTGAAAAATTATCTGTGCATGTGTTTTAAAAATATAAATCTTAAAAAAAATTTTTTAAGTACAATTGACCAAATACAAAAGGAAGTAAAAAAACTAACTGAAGAAAATAATTCACAAAAAAATTAGAATTAGATAAATGGAAGTGAATGACTCAATGAGAAGTCAAGAATCAGTCAAAATTTATAAAAAATGAAAAAATAGAAGAAAATAAAAAAGACCCCATCTGGAAAATAGATCCAGGAGAGAGAATCTAAGAATTATTGGACTATCTGAAAGGTACAAGGAAAAAAAGCGTAGGTAACATCTTTCAAGAAATTGTCAAGGAAAACTCCCTAATATCCAAGGATCAGAGAGTAAAATAGTTACTGAAAAAATCCACTGATCACTTTTTGAAAGAGAAGACTCAAAATGAAAACTCTAAGTATTGTAGTGAAATTCCAGAATTATCAGATCAAGGAGAAAACACTGTAAGCAGCCAAAACAAAAACAAAAACAAAAAAAAAAAACCAAATATCGAGGAACCACAATTGAGAGTACTCAAGACCTAGCAGCTTCCACTTCAACTTCCACTTAAAAGATCAAAGGGTCTTGATATTTCAAATTTATACAAATTATTTCAAAAATATATATTGCAAAAGGCAAAGAAGCTTAGCTTACAGCCAAGAACCAATTACCCAGCAAAATTAAGCATTTTTCAGAAGAAAATATGGAAATTCAGTGAAATAGAGGATTTTCAATCATTTGTGATGAAAAGACAAAAGCTGAACAGAAAATTTGATCTCCAAATATAAGGTTCAAGAGAAGCATAAAAAGGTAAATGGAAAGGGAAAAAAAAAACCCTTAAAGGTTAACATTCCTATATGGGAAAAAGATTATGTTACTCTTGACAATTTTATCTTTGTCAGGGAAGTTAAAAAAGATAAACTTAGAGGGTGTAATTATAAGATGACTTTAATGTGATATGAAAAAAATTAAAGGTGGAAAAGGGATTGTACTAAGAAGAAAGGGAAGGTAAAATGGTAAATTATGCCACATGAAGAGGCACAGATTTATTATACTTGAGGGAAAGAAGGAAGGGGTTTGAACATTATTTGAACCTTATGAGATTTGGCTCAAAGAGGGAATAACATATACTTAATTTGGTATAGAAATTTGTCTCACTTTATAGGATAGTAGGAGGGAGGCTAATAGGGAGAGTCATAAGCAATACACTGGTGAGAAGGGAAAGGGTGAAAAGAGAGAAAAAATTATAACGAGAAAAATAGGATGGCTAGAAATTAAAAATTAGTAACCTTAACTGTAAATGTTAATGGGATGGACTCTCCCATAAAATGGAAGTGGATAGCAGACTGTATTAAAAGCCAAAATCCTATATATTGTTTACAAGAAATACATTTGAAGCAGAGAAATATATAGAGAGTAAAGGTAAAAGCTGGAATAGAATCTATTATGCTTCAGCTGAAGTGAAAAAAAGCATGGGTAGCAGTCCTGATCTCAGATCAAGCACAAGTAAAAATATCTAATTAAAAGAGATAAGGAAACAACATTTTGCTAAAGGGTACCAAAGATAAAGAAGAAATATCAATATTAAATATTCACTAAGTGGTAATAGTATCCAAATTCTTAGAGAAGTTAATGAGTTGCAAAAAGAAGTTGACAGTAAAACTATACTATGGGAGATCTCAACATCCCTCTTTCAGAATTAAATAAATCTAAGCACAAAATAAGGTGAATAGAATTTTAGGAAAATTAGGTATGATAGCCCTTTGGAAAAAATTGAATGGGGATAGAAAGGAATCACATTACTTTTTCTTAGTGGTACATGGCACCTACACAAAAAATGACTATTAGGGCACAAAAACCTTACAATCTGCAAAAAGGCAGAAACAGTAAGTGCATTCTCTTCAGATCATGATGCAATAAAAATCATGATGCAAAAAAAAAAAAATAAAGACATATGGAAAAAAAGATTAAAAAGTAATTAGAAACTAAATAAATCTAAGGAATGACTGGGTCAAACAACAAATTATAGAAACAATTGATAATTTCACCCAAGATAATGACAATAATAAGAACATGCCAAAACTTAGGGGATGCAGCTAAAGCAGTTCTAAGAGGAAATTTTATATCACTAGATGCTTACATGAATAAAATAAAGAAAACATGAATTGGGCATACAACTAAAAAAAAAAAGCTAGAAAAAGAACAAATTAAAACTCCCAATTAAATACCAAATTAGAAATTCTGAAAATCAAAGGAGAGATTAATGAAATTGAAAGAAAACTATTGAGCTAATAAACAAAACAAAGAGTTAGTTTTGTGAAAAAACCAACAAAATAGATAAGCCTTTGGTTAATTTAATTAGAAAAAGGAAAGAAGAAAACCAAATGACCAATATCAAAAATGAAAAAGGTGAACTTGCCACCAATGAAATTGAAAAAATAATTAGGAGCTGTTTTGCCCAGCTGTATGCCAACAAATCTGATAATCTAAGTGAAATGGATGAATACTTACAAAAATACAGATTGCCCCAATTAACAGAGGAGGAAATAAATAATTAAATGAAATTCTAAAATTTAATTTTAGAAAAAGAAATTGAATGAGTTATTAATGAACTCCCTAAGAAAAACATCTTCCGGGCCAGATGGATTTACAAGTAAATTCAACCAAACTTTTAAATAATTAATTCCAATTCTATGTAAACTATTGGAAAAATAGGGGAAAAAGAAAAATAGGGATAAATAGAATTTATACCAGCAATGCAGGGCTGGTTCAATGTCAGAATAACTATTAGCATAATTTACTACATCAATAAACCAACTAACAGAAGTCATATGATTATATCAATAGATGCAGAAAAAGCATTTGACAAATTCCTATTAAAAACACTAGAGAGTAAGATTGCCCACTATCACCATTATTATTCAATAGGGTATTAGAAATGCTAGCTTTGGCAATAAGAGCTGAGAAAGAAATTAAAGGAATTAGAATTGGTAATGAGGAAACCAAATTATCACTCTTTGCTGATGACATGATGGTATATTTAGAGAATCCCAGAAATTCTACTAAAAAGCTATTAGAAATAATCCACATCTTTAGCAAAGTTGCAGGATATAAAATAAACCCAAATAAGTCATCAGCATTCTTATATATCACTAACAAAATCCAACAACAAGAGATACAAAGAAAAATTAAAATAACTGTTGATAGGATAAAATATTTGGGAATTTATCTGCCAAGGGAGCGTCAGGAACTATATGAGCAAAACTACAAACCCTTTCCACACAAATAAAGTCACATCTAACCAATTGGAAAAATATTAAATGCTTTTGGATTGGGCGCGCAAATATAATAAAGATGACAATACTACCTAAACTAATCTATTTATTTAGCGCTATATCAATCAGACTCCCCAAAAACTATTTTAATGACCTAGAAAAAACAACAAAGTTCATATGGAAAAACAAAAGGTCAAGAATTTCAAGGGAACTAATAAAAATAAATCAAATGAAGGTAGCCTAACTGTACCAGATCTAAAATTATATTAGAAAGCAGCGGTTAAATGGTACCAATACCATTTGGTATTGGCTAAGAAATAGACTAATTGATCAGTGGAATAGGTTAGGTTCAAAGGACAAAACAGCCAATAACTTTAATAATCTAGTATTTGACAAACCCAAAGACCCCAGTTTTGGGGATAAGAACTCACTATTTGACAAAAATTGCTGGAGAAGTTGGAAATTAGTATGGCAGAAACTAGGTATCGACCCACACTTAACACTCTACAACAAGATAAGGTCAAAATGGATTCAGGACCTAGGCATAAAGAATTATATTATAAATAAATTGGAAGAGCATAGGATAGTTTACCTCTCAGACCTTGGGAAGAGGAAGGAATTTATGACCAAAGAAGAACTAGAGATCATTATTGATCACAAAATAGAAAATTTTGATTATATCAAGTTGAAAAGTTTTTGTACAAAAAAAACTAATGCAGACAAGATTAAAAGGGAAGCAATAAACTGGGAAAATATTTTTTACAGTCAAAGGTTCTGATAAAGGCCTCATTTCCAAAATTATATATAGAGAATTGACTCTAATCTATAAGAAATCAAGCCATTCTCCAATTGATAAATGGTCAAAGGATATGAACAGACAATTCTCAGACAAAGAAATTGAAACTATTTCTAGCCATATGAAAAGATGCTCCAAGTCATTATTAATCAGAGAAATGCAAATTAAGACAACTCTAAGATACCACTACACACCTGTCAGTTTGGCTAGAATGACAGGGAAAGATAATGCAGAATGTTGGAGGGTATGTGGGAAAACTGGGACACTGATACATTGTTGGTGGAATTGTGAATACATCCAGCCAGAAAACAATTTGGAACTATGCTCAAAAAGCTATCAAACTGTGCATACCCTTTGACCCAGCAGTGTTACTTCTGGGCTTATATCCCAAAGAGATTTTAAAGAAGGGAAAGGGACTTGTATGTGCTAGAATGTTTGTGGCAGCTCTTTCTGTAGTGGCTAGAAACTGGAAACTGAGTGGGTGCCCATCAATTGGAGAATGGCTGAATAAATTGTGGAATATGAATATTATGGAATATTATTGTTCGGTAAGAAATGACCAGCAGGAGGATTTCAGAAAGACCTGGAGAGACTTAAATGAACTGATGCTGAGTGAAATGAGCAGGACCAGGAGATCATTAACAACAATACTGTATGATGATCAATTATGATGGACGTGGCCCTCTTCAACAATGAAATGAACCAAATCAGTTCCAATAGAGCAGTAATGAACTGAACCAGCTACACCCAGGGAAAGAACTCTGGGAGATAACTATGAACCAGTACATAGAATTCCCAATCCCTTTATTTTTGTCTGCCTGCATTTTGATTTTCTTCACAGGCTAATTGTACATTATTTCAGAGTCCGACTCTTTTTATACAGCAAAATAACTGTTTGGACATGTATACATATGTTGTATTTAACTTATACCTTAACATATTTAACATGTATTGGTCAAGCTGCTGTTAGAATCCTACTGTTAACTCGATGGAATTGATACAATGTTTATTGGTTCACACATTAGAGCGAATCCTTATAAGGTGTCAAGTCATTAGAGTTGGTAGAAACAATGCTTGAGTTTACACCCTTGAGAGTTCACACATTAGCTCACAATTAGTTCACACGTTTAGAAGATTTCAGGGTTCAGTATGAGATATCCAAATTCACACCTTCCATAATCCCACTTTCAGAGGAGGAGTCAACCTTTGGGTTCACACCTTTAAGAGATCATATATAAGAAGCTCTCAGAGCTTCAGTCAGTCAGTCAGTGAAGGAGATTGAGTCGGAGTTGAGCTAGAGGCAGAAGATGGAAGAACCAAAAGACAAGCTGCAAGAGCTCTTGGAACCAACGAGGGAGAGAGGCCTCTAAGAAAGCTAACCAGGCCCAAGGAAAGAGATAAGACTTGGAAGGAGAAAATAAACATTTGGATTTTATCACCTGGCTGCATTTGAAGTGATTATTACTTTGAACTGAAACTAAGGCTGCCTCCAGAAAACCTCCCCAAGAAACCTGCTCCCAGAGAATGATCATATTATATAAAAGAAGAGAACACCACAAGCTGCCATCTGGGGGAAGGGGTGGAGGGAAGGAGGGAAAAAGTTGGAACAAAAGGATTTGCAACTGTCAATGCTGAAAAATTACCTATGCATATATCTTGTAAATAAAAAGCTATAATAATAAAAATAACACTAGGGAGCATAGGAATAAATGGGTTTTCCTTAAAATGATAAGTAGCATATCTAAAACCATCAGCAAACATCATTTGTAACGGGAATAAACTAGAAGAATTCCTAGTATGATCAGGGGTGAAACAAAGTTGCCCATTATCACCATTATTATTCAATATTGTACTAGAATTGTTAGCTTTAGCAATTAAGAGAAGAAAAAGAAATTGAAGGAATTAGAATAGGTAACAAGGAAACAAAATTATCACTCTTTGCAGATGGTTATACTTACAATTATGTTATAGAATCCTAGAGAATCAACTAAAAACTATTAGAAACAACAACTTTAGCAAAGTTGTAGGATATAAAATAAAACCACATACATCAGCATTTCTATATGTTACTAACAAAGTCCCAGTGCAATAGAGAAATTCCATTTTAAATAACTGTAGATAATATAAAATATTTGGGAGTTTATCTGTCAAGACAAAGCAAGGAATTATTTGAACACAATTACAAACACTTTTCACCCAAATAGAGTTAGAACCAAACAGAAGTTTCTAGCTTCCTGAGAGTTCTGTACAGATACTCCCAATGTATGGATTTCACAGTTAATAGAAATGTTTGTATATATAATAAGACTAGATTTAAAAAAAAAAAAACCACGCAACTGTTTTTGTTCTGTCTTCTGAGTTTGCCCTTTTGATTATTCATTATTTGATTATTCATTTTCAAGTGGTTCCTCCATACTTAAAAATATACTTAGTCAAAAGTTTCTTATCCTTAAAAACTTAGACTTGATCAAGCCATATACTCAAACTATTCTGTAGCTTATTTTTTAATTTTGAACTTAAAACACAAAAAAGACAGCATTTCCATATGCACATAACACCCAGAGCATTTACATAAAATTGTCCATTTCTGTTTCATATCACTTGACTTTTTCTTGAAGTACATAATCTACATCTTACTTTCAGAATTATCCTGCTTTTCTTAACTTCTCTTCAGAAGTGTTTAAATGGTTCTCTTTGGGAGAATTGTTATTCTTATTACTGACTCCTTCCCCCACCCCAGACTGAGACAAAAGAGAGAAAAATTCTTATAGTAAACATAGTCAAGCAAAATTAAGCTATATGGTGGCCATATCTAAAAATATCTCTTTCTGTACTTTGAGATCATTAACTTTCTGTAATATTCATACACCTCAATTTGTTCGGCCATTTCGTTTTCTAAGTGACAATCTAAGACACTGCTATTCCTAAGCCCTCACCCCCATTTTTAATCTTTTAGGATCAAGAAGTTTGCTTTGCTTCTGATTATTCTCTCCCCAGTATTTCCTTCCTCATAGTTTAACTCCCACCCCGATTCCCTGCTTGTTTTCCTGTTGAACAATTTGATGTATTTTATATCAAATTCTGTGTTCAACATTCCTTTGACCCTTTCAGAAAAGTGAAAATTATCTGATGTATTCTCTCCTCACATTTTCCTATTTATTCTCATGCACCTCAATTATGAAAAATAAGTTCTATCACACACCATTTCCTTATTTCATTGATATATATTCCTTCTTTTATGATTCCCTCACCTTCTCTTTCCCCTTTTCAAAGCCTTAGAACGGGTCTACCCCTAGAACCCCCATTTTTAGCCTTTGAAGATAGCATGATTCTTTCCTGTTATAGTTCCTTCTAATTGAATCCTTAGGGGCTTCTCTGGAGGTGTCTCAGGCCAAAGTAGTAGGGTCCCTAGAACCCCTAGGCCTAACAAACACTGTGGCACTGCATTGGTCAGTATGTTGATCACTCCCTGCTGCCTTTGGGGCTTAATAACTCACTATCACTTAGAACCATGGAACTTTTTCAGGAGAGCACTCTGCTATTAGTGTCACTGGACACACCTTCTTGTATGCTACATATGTTCCTTTTTGCCTCAGGCTTTTTCTGAGGCAGGGGAATAAGTTTTTCTATTGTTTGTGGGCTTCTGATTGACTCTGCATTTCTGGCCTGGAAGAAATTAAGAATCTTCACTTAATTGATAAAGAATTGATAAAGAATGATAAAGAAATCATTCAGTAGGGAGTGAATTTAGGATTTTGCAGAAGTATGTGAAATTGGGCTGCCTGCCTCTCATTCACACAGACATCTAAGCAGGAAGTCCTTTCTTCCTTTCATAACCAAAATCTTAAGAAAAGTGGTCTACCATTATTTTGCTGTCATTTCTTCACCTTTGACTCATTTATTAACCCCTTGCAACATAACTTCCAACCCCACCACTAGAGGGAAGTTTCTAATTCCAAAGAAATAAATGATCTCAATTGCTCAAACTGATGGTCTTTTCTCAGGTTTCCCTTCCCTCTTGATCTCTCTGTAGCTTTTGACAATATTCACTGACCTCTAGTCCAAGCTACCCTCTCTTTCATTGGTATCTGTGCCATTGCTTTTATATTCCTACATGCAGCAACATGGCTGCTTTAGATCATTATTGACATGTCCCCTTAAGCATGGAGATATCTCTAATGCTAGTCCCTCTTCTCCGTACTCATAGTGATTTCAATAGCACCCATGGCTTTAATTATCATCTAGCTATAGATAATACTCACATATAGCCAGATGATAAAGCCATGGAATTCTAGGGAAAGGGGCAGATATTATGTGTGTGTGTCTAGTCCTACTCTCAAATTCCAGTCCCTTACCAAGAGTCCCTTTTGAATTTCTTCAACTGTTGACCTATTCAATGTATCCAAAACAGAACTAATTTTCTGCAAAAACCTATCTGCCTCCTCTAAACTTGCTTGTTTCTGTCAAGACTACCACCCCTCCAATTACCCAAGTTCCCACACTCAGTCAGCCTCGATGCTTTCATATCCCTTCCACCTCCATAGCCAACCACTTGTAAAATCTAGTCATTTATACTTTCAAATCTCTTATCTGTCTACTCCCATGACCCTTTCTACTTGAGGCAATTTAGCACCTTGGGCCAGCCTCCTAACTGGCTTTCTTTCAATCGGTCTTTCATGCAGCTGTCAAATTATTTCTAAGTCATATATGGTTCTCTCACCAGTTTAGTCAAAATATCATATTATTTCTAAGATACAAATTCTTTAGCTTGACATTTAAGTTCTCCATAATTTGGTCTCAATTTATCTTTCCAGACCTCTTTTTATATTATTCTTCCACACACACAATTTTCCATTCAGGTCTGCTAGCAATCCCTACACTAACTCTTCCCATCCTGTATTTCTGCCTTTTTCCTACCGTCTGGAATGCACTCTTTACTCATGTTTGACTCATCTCTTTTTCTTCTCTCAAGATTCATCCCAAGCCTTTCCTGATCCCAAGTGGTATTTTCTCCTCATATCACTGCATGTAGGGATAAGTGATATAGAATGTGAGCTGTTTGTCTAGAGCCTGCTATGTACAAGGCACATACTGGTGCCAAATACAGCGCTACCTCGGCACTTGTCTGCTTTGAAATTCATTTTATTTGGTATTGGAGGCATTTTGATGAGAAAAAATGCTTCAGCGCTTCAGCTACCCAAGAAAAATCAGATCAAAAGAGAAAAAACACAAACAACAAAAAGGTGAAAACACTATGCTTTGCTTCACATTCAGTCTCCACAGTTCTCTTTGGATGCAGATGGCTCTTTCTATTACAAGTCTAATGTATGTCTTCATAATATTTCTGGTGTTTTAAGATGGAGTGTTTCATAAAGAAAACAAGATGTCCTTAGTTTTGTGTAGACACCTTCTATCCCATTCACAAATCAGATCTTGATTTAATAGAAGCTTCTGTGCAGTTTTGGCATTTTAGATTAATTAGCAACTTTTCTGAAAACTTCTTTTGAAAATTATAGTACTTTATTATTAACCAAGTTGAAATTTTAAGAGAATTGATTAGAAGGATTGAAGGAAACGAATAAGCTGCAGTTTTCAAAGAAATTCAAAATTTGGAGAGCCAAGTGAAAAAATGTTCTAAAACACTAATAATTATAAGAAATGCAAATTAAAAGAACTCTATAGTTTCATCTCATACCTAATAGTTTAGCAGATTTGATGATGACACATGTTGGAGAGACTGCAGGAAAATAGATACATTGATGTTTACTGGAGATAAGAGCTATAAATTGGTCTGGACATTCAGAAAAGCAATTTCATACCATGCCCCAAAAGTTATTAAACTGCGAGTAATCCAGTTGAGCCAGAAATAGCACTACTAGGTCTGTATCCCACAAAAGATCAAAGGAGGAGGTAAAATACTCATGTACACAAGTATTTAGAGTAGCTCTTTTTGTAATGGTATAGAATTGGAAATTTAGATGAGGTGCTCATCAATTAGAGAATGGCTGAACAAATTATGGTATATGAAAAGAATGTAATATTATACTGTAAAAAAACGAAAGGGATAGTTTCATTGAAACCTTGGAAGGTTTCTATAAAATTGCTAACAGAGTGAAATAGAACAATTAATAACAACATTAATTAATTAATTAATAACAACATTATAAAGACAAACTGAAATACTTAAGAAATTCGATCACTACGGGGACCAATCAAGAGCATCTATCATGAAGCATGCTATATACTTCTTGACAGAGAAGTGATAAATTTGAGATACAGAATCATACTTACTTTTTTGCATAGGTTCAATGTGGGAATCTCTTTTGCTTGACTAAATATACTTTTTTAAATTAGTATTTTGCATGGTTTTTTTTTTAAAGGGGAAGGAGGGAGAAAGTATGTTTTTATTAATTGAACCCCCCCCCCCAAAAAAAATAAGGAAATCACAGACCACATTTTGGATTTGTTTCTTGGCAATTCAGTTTTAATTGTGTAAGTACCAAAAAATGTATAACTTAAAAGTAAAAAAAAAAAAAAAAAGTACAAAAATGTATAGCTTAAATGTAAAAAAAATTCAAGATGAAAACAATTTATCAGAGACCTGATATACAAAAATCTTTTGAATTAGCAATTCAGAATAATCAAACCAAAAATTTAAGCAGATTTGATTATTGCTTAGGAAACTTGCAAATAATTTACTTTTCATAAAGAATTTTTACAATTGTAATTTGTGCTCACTCAAAATTACTTTGGCTATAATTTTCCAGGAGTGAATTCATTTTATAAAGAATCTGAAAGTTCATGGTTAAGTAATTTACTCAACACAGTGTGATTTTAAAAATCAGATTTATATATTGCCTTCCTCTCAAGTTCTTAATCACAAATTACTACATAGGTGAATTAATGTATTAATTATAGTTGAAATAAAATTTATTTTTATTTATTTAGTTGAGGCAATTGGGGTTAAGTGACTTGACCAGGGTCACACAGCGAGGAAGTGTTAAGCGTCTAAGGCTAGAATTGAACTTAGGTTGTTCTGACTTCAGGGTTGGAGCTTTATCCACTGCGCCACTTACCTGCTCTGAAATGAAATTTATTCCTCATTTGGGGAAAAAATATTTTCTGACTCAATCTGCAAAAATTTGCTCAGGTCAAATCTAACTACATAAAAGCCAATATAACAATAATTTCTGAGTGAAATTGTATGGCCCACTTGTTTAAGCAATATTTATAGAACATTCCAGTAAATTAAACCAAACTGAATAGCTATTTGGAATTCTTCCTAATAGGAGCTTACCTAGAAGACAATATTTCTATAAATGTCTTAAATGATGAATTTTGTTTTTAAAATATTCTTTGTTGACTTAAACACAAGTTTATATCTGGAAATTCAAATTTTCCTGTCATATTTCCTATAGCAGAAATTATGAGTCTCATTTAATATGTTCTATTTTCGGATGTATTTACAATAAATTTCACTTATGTTAAAAAATAGAAATTATGTAATTGAAATCCAGAAAGATTCTGGTTAGTTGTTTTTAAATCTTAACTTTTCAACTTGAATATTATATATGTATATATATATGCATATATATATATATATTTTTTTTTTTCCTGTTAGAACTCTAAAATCACTAAGGAAACACAGCTACAGATAAGACCTAAATTCACTTTGTAAATTTTAATATATATATTTATTTTAAAATATAAATAAGAAAAATAAATATTAATTTACGAGACTAGGTTGAATCTACCTTGATTGCCACATATTCAAGGCCTAAAATGTTTTGGATATGAGACAAGTAATGAGTTATAAACCCTTTTAAAAATGGGTAGTTGTTTTTCCGGGATTAGTGCAAAATAGTAACTCTCCAAATATTCATATCATTAGACAAGTAAACAAAAAGGATTTTAAATGATGCTATTTGATGGCTGATTCTTAATAAGTTTTTAAAAGCAAATGACCTGAATAAAGCAAACAAAAGGACCATCTACAAATATATCATTTCTACAATGTTCCCTTGTTTCCCCAAAATCTTGAAGTAATTTCATAAAATGATACTTGGGGATGACTTGCACGAGAATTTTTGAAGTTGATAAAAATTCTTAATGATGAATAATGAAGTTTTGTGATGACAATGTCTATATTATATCAACCTTGGAGAATCACTGGGTACTCCCTCCCTGGAGTCAATTTGGCTTTTAGTCATCTCCTGAGCTTAGTAAGGGCAACCAGATTGTTTCAGCATGGCCTCTTGTCTTTTATTTTCCTCTTATCCTCTTAATAGTGACTCTTGGATTTAGGGTTCCTGTCCCAAGGACAATCCTAATAGTCCTAAGTCACAAGGTTAGCTTAAAATTTTCCCAGGGTGAGAAAAATTGGAACATATTGTTTTTCAAGGGTCAATGTTGAAAAAAATTATCCTTGCATATATTTTGAAAATAAAAAACTTCAACTAAAAAGTAAATAAAATAAAATTTCCCCAAGCAGAACTGACAAACTACTTGCTCTATTCCCGTGACCTAGTGCCCTGGTAAGGGAGAAGAGGGCCATTAACCAAATGGCTCAAAATCCTGCAGCATTCTATTCAAATGAAACAAGGGGAATGATGTATCCTTTCCTGTATAAAGGAAAGGAAATGTGTATGTATGTGTGTATATACACACATACACACAGAGCACACACATTTATATATTTAGATATATATTTGGAGGCTAAATGTAGGAAAAACACAGATGGACCTACAAGAGTTAAACTGCACTAGCTGTGGGAGTATGTGGCCAAAACATCTAGCTTTTAAAAAACTGAAATTTAGTCAGGTATTAAAGAGAGCTCTTTGGCAGAAAGCATTAAGGAAATAAAACACTGCCTTAGATCACATAAGCTGTTTAGGGAAAATTGTAATTCATCAAGTGATTTCCAAAGCAGAGTGCCAATGATTGTATTAATATGCTAGAATTATCTGAAATGTCAGTAATGATAATTTGCCTTATTCATAATGGAAGTACTACAAATAGAGAAGTGATTTATTTATTTACAAGGAATGCAAATTGTTCTCAGAACACCTGTCCTTCCTGGGACACTGATGAGATCCCCCATCATTACTGAGTTTTCACAGCCAGTGTGCTACAGTTTTTTTGGTAAGATACAGAGAACAGAGCAACATTTAAGATAGTCTTCATGGGTCACTAAAGATGGAATAGTATTTTACAGCGAGCTTTCTTCATACACAGATTGATGTATTCCTTTGGCCTGCTGGGGTGATCTTCCCTTACTGTTGGCTTGTCAGGTTCTTGAGAGGTCAGCTTTCTCAGGAAATAGTACAAATCATACTGGATTTTTGGTCTTTAAGTGTTTGCTGCTTTTGAAGTTCTCTTGAAATGCGTCTTTTAATTCCTAATAAATAGAGGTCTCGATCAAATTTGCCAGCAGCTAGAGGAATGCTATAAAGGAAAAAGAAATTGTAATATGGTTGTGGTTTCTTAACTGCCAAGACAGACAACAATTTGGACTGTGTAAGAGCTACAACAAAATGAGATTTCTTTCCCTTTGGTATATACATACATTTTCTGGATGCCTTAGGGCTCTTTGTGGTTGAGTACAAGAATGGCTTTGGGCAGGAGTCTCCAAACACCTCCAACCAGGTATATATTTCCTTATTTATTATATATATATATATATATATATATATATATATATATATATACACTGCTAGCCTAATAATAATGTATATCATAAAACTTACCTGAAACTAAAAATTAAAAAGGATAAAATTAAGATGAAATAATCTTTGATTCTAGATGTAATTCAGAGGCTCTGGAATTTACTGAGTACCCAACTGACATTGCCAGTTGTGTGGAAGAGGGAAAAGACTTGAGAGAGGGCAACCTATTAGGAGGTCTTTATAATATACTATGCGAGAGATTTTTAAGGACCTCTTAAAAGGGGTTGAGAAAAGGGGACAGATGTGAACAATGTGTAGGCAGAAATAAGATTTGAGAAATAAATAGATCTATTTGTGAGATGAGGGGAAAGCTGGTGGTGCCCTTAATAGTAATATGGAAATTTGGGAAGAGGGATGAGTTTGTGGGGAAAGATGACTTAATGAGATCTTTGATGTAGTTTTCAACTCATATATGTCTGCTTATTCTATGCAACTACCCACTCAAATACAAGAGTAAGAGGCAGGGCTTACAGTTAGTAGTCACTGCTTCCAGAAAGCAGTTTCCTTCAAGGGGTCATTAGGATTAAATGTCCTGCTATGTGATTACATAACTAGTAATTGTGTGAGACTGGATTTGAACTCAGCTCCTCTTGACTTCAGGGCTAGTACTCTATCGACTGCATCATTAGCTGCACTGGAATGAGTACATCAAAACAAGCTGGAGTTGAGCACATATCTTATAGGGGCTCCAATTTGGAAACCACTGTCTTAGGAAATACAACAATAGCTTTTCTTTTTGGTTCTAGCTATTTGAGTTTTCTAATGTTCAAGGTTAAGTCTTAGTCATCAAGGGTTTATTAAGTGTATATTATGTTCAAGATATTGGACTTATTTAGAGATTACATTCTCCTAACTGAAGAGCTGGTTTCTTTCCCAACTTTGAATGTCCCATTCAGAACTATATCAAAAAACCTGGTTTTAAGAGGAAAAATAATATGAAAGTAAGCTTGGGCCTATCAATGAGTTATCTTAGAGATGATTTTGCGTTGACCTCTTGCCACACTAAAATAAAAATTAAGTGCTTTCTCTCTCTCTTTGTATCACACTTACACATATCCTATATTCTTAGAAAATTATGATACATGAGATTAAAATGCAACTTAGAATTTAAAAAAATCATCAAGACTTTTAGAAGGAACAAAAAATACACTTGCACTTTTGGGGGGCTACTGCATGAATACAATTCAAACAAATCTATAAAACATCACTCTAACATGGGTAACTGACCCATGGTATTGGTATCTCTGATTTACACAGCTCCAAAATATGAAGATTTGAGTCTGAACTTAAATTAAATCAAATCCCAAATTCAAACATCACTACCACTTGAGGACCTGACAAGAATCAGAGAATTTTATAGTCCTAACCCTAACATCAGCTGATGTGACCCATTATAAAAAGAGTTGAGTGAACAGAACACTGACTTGTCTCTCCCAGGTCTCACTTTTACTCGGAACAGACCATATACTGGGCGGTGATCAGAGGTCTTAATTCCAGGACAGGAAGAATACTTGACTGGGTAGATGTCATCTTTTTGTCGGCTTTTATATACAACTCGGTCCTATAGGGAGAGATTCCAAAAGGCAGGGAAAGTAAGCTGAATTCCATAGGAACACATGGTCTGCGCACCTTTCATTTCTTTTTAAACATTTTTAAAGAATTTTTTTTTATTATTATTCTTTCTTACCTTCTTGGAAGCTATCATTTCACAAATAAGAAAATAGGAAAATAACAGTTTAACACTTCAACCAAGTCTGATATTACATGTAGTGTTCCACACCTATAGTGTTCCCATCTCTACAAAGAAGGGAGAAAAGTGCATTCACCTATATTTTCTTTGGAAAGAAGCTAGATCATTATAATTTCATAGAATGCAGGCTTTATAAATTGTTTTTTTTTTCTTTATATTTATATTATTATGGTTACTGTGTACACTGGTTTTCTGTTTTTTTTTTAAACTTCACTTTACATTAGTTTATATAAATTTTCCTATTCTTTTCTGTATTCATTTTTTCCTATACTACAGTACTATTCCATTATATTCATGGATTTTAACTTATTTAGCAATATACTTTATTCATAGCTCTTTGCTACTGCTATAATAAGTACTAAAAGCAACATTATGGTACATATGGGAACTTTTTTTTTAATCTCCTTGGCATATATATCTACCAGTGGCGGTTGTCATTGAAAAGGTAGAGGCATTTTAGTCACTTTCCTAGTATATTCCAAATATGATCGATTGCTCTGGGGTACCACCACACACCTCTCAGATTGGCTAAGATGAAAGGAAAACCTAATGATAAATGTTGGAAGGGATGTGGAAAAACTGGGACACTAATAATACATTGTTGGTGGAGTTGTGAATTGATCCAACCACTTTGGAGTGTAATTTGGAACTATGCCCAAAGAGCCTTAAAACTGTTCAGGCCCTTTGATCCAGTGTCTCTACTGGGTCTATATCCCAAATAGATCATGAAAGAGGGAAAAGGACCCACATGAGCAAAAATGTTTGTAAGAGCCCTTTATGTAAAGTGGCAAGAAACTGGAAACTGAGTGGATGAATAAGTTATGGTATATAAATGTTATGGAATATTATTTTTTGTAAGATAATCAGCAGGATGATTTCAGAGAGGTCTGGAGAGACTTACATGAACTGATGCTGAGTGAAATGAGTAGAACCAGGAGATCATTGTACACAGCAACAACAAGATTATGTTATCATCAACTGTGATGGACTTGACTCTTCAACAATGAGGTGATGCAGGCCAATTCCAATAAGACTTATGATGGAGAGTGCCATCTGTATCCAGAGCAATGACTATGAGGATTGAATGTGGATCACAACATAGTGTTTTCATCTTTTTTTGTTGGCTTTCAGGTTTTTTTCTCATTTTTTTTCCTTTTTGAGCTGATTTTTCATGGGCAGCATGATAAATGTGGAAATATACATAGAAGGATTGTACATGTTTAACAAATATTGGATTACTTGTTGTCTAGGGGAGGGGAGAAGGGAAAAGAGGGATAAAAATTTGGAACACAAGGTTTTTTGCAAGGGTGCATGTTGCAAACTATCTTTGCATGTATTTTTGAAAATAAAAAGCTATCATTTAAAATAAATAAATAAAAACAAATATGATTAATTGGATCACTTTGCAGTTCCATTAACAATGAATACATAACCTCTCCACCATTAATTATTCTCACCTTTTATCATCTTTTCCAGTTTGCTGAGTTTGAGGTGAAACATCATAGTTCTTCTGATTTGCAAGTCTCTATCTATTAGTTATTTTGGAGCAATTTTGCTATGATTGTTAATATTTTAACAATTCTTTCAAATGTTGTTTATATTGTTTGACCACTAATACAAAGGAAGTAGATTTTAGCTTGATAATAAATTTGTTTTACTGCCCTTTGTTAAAGGTAATTGCTGCACAATTTGGAAAACTATGCTCAAAAAGTTATCAAACTGTGCATACCCTTTGATCCAGCAGTGTTACTACTGGGCTTATATCCCAAAGAAATACTAAAGAAGGGAAAGGGACCTGTATGTACAAGAATGTTTGTGGCAGCCCTCTTTGTAGTGGCCAAAAACTGGAAACTGAGTAGATGCCCATCGATTGGAGAATGGCTGAATAAACTGTGGTATATGAATGTTATGGATTATTATTTTTCGCTAAGAAATGACCAACAGGATGATTTCAGAAAGGCCTGGAGAGACTTACACGAACTGATGCTGAGTGAAATGAGCAGGACCAGGAGATCCTTATATACTTCAACAACAATACTATATGATGATCAATTCTGATGGACCTGGCCATCTTCAGCAATGAGATGAACCAAATCAGTTCCAATGGAGCAGTAATGAACTGAACCAACTACACCCAGCGAAAGAACTCTAGGAGATGACTAAGAACCATTACATTGAATTCCCAATCCCTATATTTTTGCCCACCTGCATTTTTGATTTCCTTCACAGGCTAATTATACACTATTTCAGAGTCCGATTTTTTTTTGTACAGCAACATAACGGTTTGGACATGTATATTTATTTTGTATTTAATTTATACTATAATATAGTTAACATGTATTGGTCATCCTACCATTTAGGGAAGGGGATGGGGGGAAGGAGGGGAAAAATTGGAACAAAAGGTTTGGTAATTGTCAATGCTGTAAAATTACTCATGCATATAACTTGTAAATGAAAAGCTATTAAAAATTAAAAAAAATAAAGATAATTGCTGCAAAGATATTTTGCCCAATCACTTCCCTTTTTTTAATCTTAGTTGACTTTGTGCAAAAGCATTCGTTTTCACATAATTGAAATCATCTATCTTATCTTTTTTTAATTTTTGATTGAGAATGTTTTCCCTAACCATAACAGTGAAAGAAAGGGACCTGATCTGGTTCTTTTCTAATTTTGTTACTCCCCTTTCACTTCTAATGTTCTACTATTTAAAACAAACATCACTCATCTCAACCCATTTCAGGACTCACTTTACTTTACAGAATTTATTTTATTTGAAAGTTACCTGTCCTCACAGTTTTAGGGGGTGGTTTACATTCAAAGATTAAGATGTTGGCCTATGGAGGTATCTAAGAACTATACTTTAGAATAAGAAAATACATTTCCTTACTAATGTTCATTGTGATTCTATTCAATGAAACCTTGACAAGCAGGATGCATATTTTTTCATGTGTTATGAAGAAATAGATGGCTACATGCACAGGATCTATGTGTTCCACTAGCTAAGTTTTAATAGCATATAATAGATCCAATGGTTTCTTAACTTTGTCCATGATGAAGCATTACCACTATGGGGAAGAGTTTGACAGCAACTTACAGCACAGCAAGGAGAGATCCTAAGCTGAGATAATAGGCAAAGCAAAGTCAACTTGCACTAATGGAAATTTCATATATTTAAACATTAATTCTGTTAGTTCCTTTTACTCAAAGGAATCTGACTTTTCTACAAGTGCATTTGGTAGAAATGGGAGCCTCAGAAAATATGTGGGATTTTTCTTTTAGTGTTTATAGATAATAGTTATAATTAAACAGATGATATATTCTTTTTAATATTATTCCAACTCCCCCCCCTCATCTGCTGAAATCAAATCTGATTCTATAGAGCCAATTTAAAAAATCATTGGCTAAAATTCTTGACAGTTTCTACATAAATGGAATTTTTTAAAATAGTGTTTTTATTTTTCTAAATCCATGCAAAGATAGTTTTCAACATTCACCTTTGCAAAACCTTATATTCCAAATTTTTCTCCCTTTCTTCCCTTGCCCCTCCCCAAGACAGCAAGCAATCTGATATAGGTTAAACACATACTGTTCTTCTAAATATATTTCCATATTTGCTATGCTGTACAAAAAAAATCAGAAAAGGGGAAAAACATGAAAAAGAAAAAAACCAAGCAAAGAAATAATAATAACAAAAAGAGGTGAAAATATTCTACTATGATCCACATTCAGTCTCCACAGTTCTCTGCCTGGTTGTGGATGGCACTTTCTATTACAAATATGGGAATTGGCATTATTATTCTTATAATCACTGTGACAATCATGTGTACAGATTTCCAGTTGGATATAGATTGTGAAATTAAATGGGCTAAGTAAGATCCAGGTTTCTTAAAACAATAAGTATTTGTTTTGGCTGGTGGCCGTAGGTAGTGCTAACCAATGTGTTACACCCAAAAGGAAGGCTAAGTCAATGAAAATGCACAAATAGCCATGTAAAACAGAAACATGAATTGTAACCACACTCTCAGGAATATGTGAGCCTACAATTCAAGACTGAGAAATAGGCACTGCCTCTCTACTAGGATGGGTAAGAAATGAAGACCTCTTACTGTATAAGAAGGCGTCCTCTGCTTGGAAGTGCTATCATAGCTGTCCTTTCCAACATCAAATTTATATGAAGGGAAAAAGTGAATGTCTGCTTCCCTGAACCCCTTGAAAATTGATCCTGCAAGGCAAAAAGGCAAAGCAAGGAGGGTAAGGACGGTCTTTTCCAAGGTTCTACCTTTGTTTTCACAAAGTCCATCAGGCCAAAATAACTTAGTCTTCCAAAATTTAAAAACAAATAGAAAAAAAAAATAGCAAAACCACTTACCTTTCTTCATTTCTTTAATAAGCTGGTCATGCTGAAGTAGTTCTGACATATTCATCTCCAGATTCTGTTTCAGGATTGACTCTACTGCCATTCGTCCACCATTCAGCCGAAAATTGAAGTCTCCAAACCAGAATACTTCATCAAATCGAGTTGTGACATCCACTGAAGCAAATGTTAGAAGGCTCATTAGCTCCCTATTACCTAGTTGAACACCATAACACAAGCAGTTTCAGACCCTGGCTTTTAGCCATGGATTAAAAACAAAACCAGTAGGAATACTTACTGTAAATAAAGCCCTGAATGGCCCAACAAGAACTCTTACCAAGTACTCATTAAATTCTGAGAACTGGCTATCTACAGAAAAAGAAGACCAGTTCTGGAATATACAGAGAAGTTTGTCTAGATCTGTGGCGAAGTGGTAAGGAAGAGCATTTGATTAGCTACTAGTAGTTCTCAAAGTATGGTCTAGAGAATCCTGGGGATCTTTGAAACCTTTTTAGAGGTCTACAAATTCAAAAGTAGTTTTTATTTCCAATATGGTAAATGGCTATAAATATAATCCAGATAAACAAAAAATGCTTTGGAGAGATCCTCAATAATTTTTAATAGGATAAAGATACTGAAAACAAAAGTTTGAGAACCACTGAGCCCACAAAAGCCCACTATTTTGTAGAGTTTCCTTAAAATTCAAATGCATAGAGAAATTCACACAAATAAATGATAAGGGTTATAAAGAGACAGTTTCAAAATAGAAAATATAATTTTCTAATAAAGTAAAACATTACTTTAAACAAATATTCAAAAAGTGCAAGTTAAAGCAATTTTGGGATATCATACCTCAACCTATTAAATTAGCAGAAATAAAAGTAACAAAAATAACATGTTGGCAGCATTGTGAAAAAATAAGCATAATCACTCATTCCTAGTGAAATTTGTAAAATCTTCCTGGAGAGCAATCTGAGTATGTTTTAAAAGTTACAAAAATAACCATATTATTTGACTCAATAAATTTATTATTGGAAATAGACCCTGAAAGAGCTATTGAAATATTTTTAAGACGGATTATTTGAAGATTTTCTTAACAGAATGATGCAAAAATAAAAAAAAGTAGGAAATCTTCAATAATAGGAAAGTGGTCAAATAAATAATGGTACATTAAGGCAATGAAATTTTATAGTGTAATTAGAATCAATGAATATAAAGAACACAAAGGACTAGATCTTTATGAAAAGTGAATGAGAATGAACGGACAAAGAATCCTCATGAGAACTTTAAGAGAATAACTGGAACATTGTAGTAATTCATATGTTGAAATTAACTTAAATGTAAATAATTCCTAAGCAAGCTTAGTTATTTGTATTGATCTTCACTATTATGTTTTTAATAAAATATTTAAATTTTAACATTGAAATAAAACACTGAGATTTTAAAATTTTCATCAGTTTTTTTCACTTCCACTTAAAACAGCCACAATTCATCCAATGGCAAGGTATATTATACCCAAATTAGGATAGTTACAAAAAAACAAACAAAAAAAACCTTCCAGTTTAGAATGAACAAAGCACTATTCCTGTGTCTCAATTCTTCCTCTGTTAAATCAAATAAGAAACTTGGGGCTAAGAAGATTTAAAATTATGACTTATGACTTCTCATACTTTGTGATGAGGAGGATCACAAGGTAAACATTGTTTTTAGAATGGCAATTTTATATGAAGAAGACTAGTTTGCTAGAAGTTATTTCTACAGTTGTTTATCTTGAAATTATGTCCTTATGTGTCCCTCCTCATTTTGAACCTCTTTATGTATATTATACAATAAGACATAGCAATATTGCTATCTCTCTTACCCCTTGTGCCCACAGACTCTAAGGACAGGAACTCATCTAAACTTTGTATCATTCTGCAAAGAACTTTGCATACAACAGACATTTAATATATGCTTATTGTATTGTATCTTAATGAAAATTTTTTAATTTTTCTATTTCACAGCTCCCTAAGGCACAATAGAAAATATATTTTTTATTTAAGTGACTAAGTAATTAATTTCAGATTATTCAGAGAAAAGTACCTATATTAGCTTTTTTTTTTTTAAAGTTCATTTAGATTTGAATACTCACAAGAACTAGATTGATATGGGTTTGTATCTGGGACATTCTTTGGAAGTGTAAGTGTTTGGATAGTTTTACTGTAGTCTAACAGTCGATCAGATACTTTCCCATCACCAGCTGCAAAAAAAAAGAATTAAAGTAGTATATCATACATAAATTCATAAAGTTTAAAGTCTTCTCTTTGGGCATTTAAAGTATGATGCACTTAAAGAAGACACAAACTCCTGGGTCACAATGATTCTATTTTCAAAATGCAATCTAATACAGCCAAATGTACAAAATTTATACCAGAATATACCCTTGTACCTCCCCCTGAAAAAATTAGTCATTGAGCAGACTTGATCACTGAATTTAAACTACCAAGTATCTACAAATTTGGGGTCCAGTCTTCGATTCTTGTTTTAAAAGTATGCAAAAGCCTTGACAAGAGTCATAAAATTTTAGAATTTCAGATGTCAGAAATTAAAGACATCATTTATGAAGGGTCGAAACCCCTTATTTTACACAAGAAATTGAGTCCAAAATGGCAAGTGATACATCTAAGATCAAAATTGGCATAGCTGAGAACATAATTCAAGTCATGTAACTTTTATATTTTGGTGTTCTATTACTGCTGTCTTATGCCATTCAGCTATATTGAGAAGCTATATATTGTCTTTACTCTGGTTATAGTCCTATCTTCAACAACACCAAAAAGAAAACTCCAGCTCTTCCCTTATGCAAATATTTACAGAATGATATTCAGGTGAGTGGGAAAGAGAATGAAGATAGTTTATATGTCCCAATTATTTAACCTTTTAGAAAACAACATAATATTTCTAAGATCTCAAGAAGCCATAATGGTTTAGTTTTCTGAAAAAAAAAGGTGATGTAAGAAATTTCTTTTTTAATAGTAATAGTATTTTATTTTTCCAAATAGATGCAAAGATAGTTTTCAACATTTACCTTTGCATAACCTTGTATTCCAAAATTTTCTCCCTTTATTCCCCCCTCTCAAGCAATCCAAGTTAAACATGTGCGATTATTCTAAACATATTTCCATATTTGCCATGTTGCATAAAAAAAAAAAAATCAGATCAACACTAGGTTACTATAGTCATTGACTATTGTGTCCTGTGAACCTAACCTATTCCACTGATCAACTATTCTTTCTTAGTCAGTACCAAACAGTTCTGATGAGCACTGCTTTTTAATACAGTTTTAGGTCTGGTACAGCTAGGCCAAGTTCGTTTTCTTTCTTTTTCCCCCCACTAAGCAAGCAGTGAGAAGTTTTAAAAATAGAACAATTTAATTAAGAAAATAAAAGACTTACAAGTGAAGTGAGATGTGATAAAGAGAAAAGAGGTGCCAAAAAAGGTGAAACTGACTCCCAATGACCCTTTGGTTTTAATCTGAGACACAATTCGAGTTGTTACTGTTGAATATTCCACTTCTGTATGTAGGAAAGAGAGAAAAAGAACAGAGAATTACTTTCCTACTTATATTATTTAATTTATAACATTATTTCCTTTTCAATTTTTCCCAAAGGGGCATGTTAAACAAGTTTATTAGGAGAAATTTACTCATGCTTTCCAGGGGCAAGAGCTATCTGCCCCAACACTAAATCACCCTAGACTGCTATATTTTGATAATTGTGGTTACTTTTAAAATTCTCCTGCCTCTATCCTCATTGGCAAGATATTAGTTACCAGGATTTCTATCTCAAAGAGCTACCTTCTTCCTCCCCCTTCAATATTCTCCTTTGCTATATTCATGCTACTTTCACTTAGGCAAGGAGAACACTGAGCAACCCAAGATTTTCTTTGAAATAAATTTAGTGTTTTCAGTAAGTAGACTGAGTGAACTCCCTAGGATCTCTCTTGAAGAATAAAATATGTGAGCTTCAGTCACTGCTATTTTGGCTTTAGGTTCCACAGTCATGTTTCCAAATGGCTGAAGCTGCCCTAAATTCACCCCCTAAAGAAGTAGGGTATTGTTGCATAATCAACATACAGTCAAATGTTTATGGGGCCTCTAATAGTGGTATCCTGGGGGGATGAAAATCTGTAATAGGTATTGACTTTCTAATATGACCTTGTTTTTCTAAATGAAAACACCCTTCTGGAGCCTAATAGTAAAAGAAATCAATCTGTGTTACACTTCTGCATTTCTATGTTTAAGCAAGTTATTATAAACAGATGTACTCTAACAAGAACAAATATATAAGTACACTCCTTTAATGTGAACAAAAGGTCAGAGTTTTTTTTTAGAGGCACTGTTATATTTCCAATTCCACTAATAACATTATTGCTGCACTCCTATAATTCCTATTTTCTTTCACTACTTATTTCATACCTGAACAGAACCAGATGAGGTCCCGTCTTATAAATACTGACATGTATAGTACACCATGGGCCGCTGAGTACAACATTACATAGTGAGGTCCCAATGTTTCCTGAAGCCGGATCTCCCATTCCCGCCTATGGGAAAGAAAACAAAAGCAACTTCAGCTCTGAAATAACAAACAAAATAGCTAGATATGTGACTTTTCATTCTGTTTTCATAACAGAAGAGCAAACTGGCAAAATACTGGCAAAGCATCAAACCCCTGAGTTTTTTCATTAAGTCATTATGGAGGGAAAGAGCCTAAGAAAAACAAGAAGAAGAAAATCTATGCTATTTTTAATCAAAGGAAAATACTGCAATTAAAATCCTAGCAATAAATACAGTGATCATTTACTAGTTATTTTCAGTCTCATGAAAAGGTTAAAGTAGCTTTGTATTATAAAAGGAAAACAAATTAAGCTTCTGTGAAAAATATGGCACGTGATAAAAAGAAGCATCTTTGTTCTAGGGTCTTTTGTGTACAGAGATTACTGATTTCTAAGCTCTTCCTTGATGACATGGTAACCTGGCAGAATATCAACAAACAGGAAAACACCATAAAATTGTAAGAGCAAACCCAAACTTCCAGACTTCTCAGGAAATCTTAAAATGAATGCATTAGGCTCTAATACACCTATAACATCTACATGAGATGAAAACTTTAACTCAGAAGCACAGGACAAGTATTAGAACTTACACAGGAAAATTAAGAATGAAATTCAGGAATCAAAGTCAAAAGCTGAGAAATGACAGGCTAGGACTTCTATATACATGTTTTTCCTTTAGCCCTTAGTAATTAAAAATATATATATAACATAAATTCCATTAAATTGTTAAATTTAAACAAAATTTAATTTAATGTTAATTAAACATAATTTAATAAATTAAAGGAATTTAAGGAATTATAAATTCCTTAAAAAAAATTCAATTACATCTAATCAATTGGAGGGAGAGGAAGCAGAAAAAGAACATTTTGTTTTTAATATCACAGTTTGGTCATAATAGAAAAGAAAATAAGACTGGGTATGCCCAACACCTGACACAGAGCCTTTTACATGGTAGACATCCTCCCAAATTTTTATTGATGATAATAATTGCCATGATGGCATTTATTCACTATCTCAGACAGTATTAGGTGAAGACAGAAAAGCTGAGCTTAAAGTAAGATCTTCTAGTTAAAGCAATTTGTTTGTAATGAGCATTTCTGGTTTTTAGCTTGGCAAATACAAAATATGGTGAGGACTGGAAAAGTGAGAAGAAAGTAATGTGGGAAGAGGAGAGGCACATGAAATGAAGAGACAAGTTAACTGGTCTTATTTATACTAGCTATACTACCTGTCTGAACAGCCTTCTTGTACTCCTAAAACGTACATGTCCTGGACATAGTCAGCTTCAGAAGGTAATAAAAAATCATCCAGGTTATTTGGAAGTTCCTGAACAAAAGGTGAACAAGCTTGTTAGCCTAAAGGATAAGATGACAAGCAGTATCACAAAAACTTATAAAACATAAATAAGGCAGGCAGAAATACAAAGTAAGGTATGAGACATATATCCACACAATTTACCTTTCATTAGAGGGTCATAAATGCTCCATTTCTTATTGGGATATGGGCCAAAGATGGTCCCAAAAAGATAAATGCCTTCTCAAAGGTCAAAGAGCAAATGTTTGGTGAAGTTTATAAAATAAAAATTATCTCTTTTTAAAATATTCAATTACATCTAATCAAGCAAATTTCCACCTTCTGTTTCCTCATCTGTAAAATGAAGGACAGGCTTGGACTAATTTTCAAGGTCTCTTTACGCTCTGACAGTCTACATTATATATTTTCAAACACAGAGGCATTGCATTCCACAAGTTTTCAGGGTGATCAATTTAAGCTAAACCTTGTGAAGAGAACTCTTCCAAGCAGCAAATATTAATACCACCATTGTTATTCTCTCAAAATTGCTCTTTTTAACTTATTTATGGAAATATTTACTATATTTCTGAACTGAAATGATTTCTGGCAGTAAGGGCAATCTTTAAGACAAACCTCATGGCCATGGCCAGCTGAGCAGCAGGTAGATCTATTTCAGTAAGAGCCAATAGACCTCTCATTTTTTAGGGTATAAATGATTTTGAGATTAAATACTGTCACCATAGATCCTGCTATAACAAAGGAGATTCCTACATGGATCCAGAAGTAAACATTTCATTTCAGAAGTAAACAGATGGAACAACAATGTCTGAAAAACACTCTATCAAAGACATAAGAAAAAATTTTCATGTACAAAATTACTAAATTGTCTCCTGCTTTCTGAAAATGTATTTTTGTTCCTGGTGGGAAACTGTTTTAGATGTTAAGTGGTTTTAATAAGTCTCATAATAAAACTTTAGAATAAAACATTTTTCTAATCAGATTAAATCTGTGGCAGTGGCAAATATTCCATCACTGATCTGTTACAAATGGTATGATTGGGGAAAATAATACTTTATTTGTTATATTTCACACACAAGCCAACAATGTTGTTATTAACACTAAATCATCGATCTCTGAGGCACTCTGTGTAGATAAAAGATCAGGATGTTAGCACACTATTCATTTTACATGTGTGGATAGCTCATTAAAAAGATAACAGGAGGGGTAACTAGGTGGTGCAGTGGATAGAGCCCAGCCCTGAATTCAGGAGGACCTGAGTTCAAAACTGGCCTCAGACACTTAACACTTTCTAGCTGTGTGACTCTGGGCAAGTCACTTGACCTCAACTGCTTCAGCAAAAAAAAAAAAAAAAAAAAAAAAAAAAAAAAAAAAGCTCTAGAGATAACAGGACCCCATTACATTATATTGCTTGCCCATGCTAAAATAATCAAGTCACAATAATCAGGTCACAGAAAATACTTTGGAGTCACATTCTATAACTGCAATTCTACCCAATAAAAGAGTTCACTATTGATGGATTTTCCTTTTGTTTTTGCCTTCCCTCATCACTTCTAGAAGCAGCAAAATTCCTGAGATCAAATAAGTTAACCAACCTTCTGACCCTGCATGTTCCATGTGGCCACAAAGAGTCCCATGTTCCGATCTGGAAAGTATCGGGTTAGTTCATTTGCTCCCAACAAGGCACCACTTGTTAAGAGGCTTCCTTCCATATAGGCCCTATAAAAAGAATGAAATAGACTAAGTTCAAAATAATTAGGAATGAATTCTGGAATCAGGCTACCAAGTATTTACAAATGGTACAGATCTTCAAAGGAGAAATACAGCAAAAAATCCAAAGATGAATACTCTCTGGAGAGATAAAGCCAAACTCTTAGCTAAGATCAATTCAGAGTGACATTGTTTGTTCTAAAACCTAATCTTAAAAAGGATTACAAAACTTAAAATTAAGACAAGTTTTCTTGAATCAAATCTGTCAATGAAAATGACAAAAAAAAAAAAGGGACTAGAAACTGATTTGAAAAGTAAATGACATAATTTTCCACTCTCAGCTTTTAGTCACCATATTATAATGGCTAATAAATACAGATTTATTCTGACTTTGTGAAAATCTAATGTACAAAGCTCTAAATTTAATAAAATGTATGTTAGGGGGATGATTTTTTTGCACATTATAAAATTCCTCACTTTACCAAATAATTCATCATAATATTCCTTTAAATATTCCATTCCTTTTGTAAATTTAAAATAATATTTGATTTCCAAAAAAATCAACTCACCTTCAACATTTTCCAAAGAAAGGCTTATTATATGAAACTTGTTTCCTGAATCACTTTGCAGACAACTAAAAAATAATAATTTAGTGGTAGGCATCACCATCCAACTCACTCACATCAATTCTCCTGACATCCTTTATACATTTCTGCTGTCCAAAGGTGGCGGATAAATTACTTTTGATGCTTTAGAACATAAAAAAAAAAACTTTTCAATTCCCTTTTATTTTAAAACACAGGAAAAGACCCATAATAATTCAGCCAAGGGTATATGTTTATTATGGTTGTTATGTTCTAGGTCATCTCAATAAGGTGGGAAGAGTGGTGGTTTGAGTCATGTCCCAGTCCAGTTCTACTACTAATTCACTGTGTAACCCTGAGTTGGTGACAATTAACAAGTATGTATTTAAGTGCTTACTGTGTATTAGGCATTGTGCTAAACACTGGAGAAGGGAAAGGTAAAACAAACTGGTGTCTATCCTCAAGAATCTCACATTCTAATGGAGTTCACATTCTAACGTAGCAATTTAATTTGGGTAAGACCTTTCCAATCACCAGGCTTCAGTTTACACAACACTAAAATGGGATGTTTATACTAGCTTTCTCTAAGGTCCCTACTAGTCCTAAGTTTCAAAATGTGATATAATTTCCTAGGAAACTGATGCAACCTAAATAGAAAAGATTCTTTAACTCTGACAAAGGGAATGGAATGGAATGAAATTATTGAGTAAAAGGAAACTAGTTCTCAGCTTTTAATTCACATATTAACAAAGTTTTTCCTTCCTGCTTCATTCAGTTCAGCAGGTGAAATTCCAGTGAGGACAAAGATAATTCAACATGGCAAGCATCAAATGACTGAAACATTTCATTTCATTCGATAAAAATGTAAGTTTCTTGAAAGCAAGTTCTTTTATTTTTGTCTTTGTATCCCTAGGACCTGGCAGGTAGGCACTTAATAAAAACTGTGGGAAAGATTGACTGAAACAGCAACTAAAGGGAAACTCCTGTAACTCATTGAAATACTAATCATATAAAATGCAATGTTAGCATTATTCATCCTTAGATAATCTGAGGAAAAAAGCAGATACATTAGTAGGTACAGCTTTCAGAGATGATCCTACATCCTGCAACCTAGTTAAAGAAAACATTAACCATACTATTTTTAGTTATTCTCATACAAATTAATTATATCCCTTTTAATTCACAACAAAGATAAAACACATTAAGGACCCAATTTATTTATAATTGCCTGTAGGAGTTTTATAGAAATTTAAATAAATGAAAATTTTCTCAACTAGTCTTCTCTTGAGGAAAAAAAGGATTTAATTTAGATGTTTTTGCTTAACTATTGTTAAGAGGATTCAATTTAGGAGGAATTAAATGACTATCAAATAAAAGATAAAAGTATCAATAAAATGTTTTTAAAAATTTAAACTAAAGTTTCTAATAAAAACAACATAAGAATTCTCATAATTTTTAAATCACTCCATTATAAGGTGGCATACTAATTTAAAATGCTAAATGGCCTATAATATGTTTAATTTCACTTAGCAGTGAAATATAATATATACTGATGACATGCTGAATCCTCTCAGGCCATAAAAAGTTAGTATTAAATATTAAAGCCAAATTACAAGAAATCATTATTGCTTAAAAGCATTCTTTAATGTAAAGATAACTTGTATCCAGCCTAGAATTTTACAATAAAACAAGGCTGTTAGCTCACATAGTCTGTACATAAAGATGAAGAATCAGTAATAGCTGTTATTTTCAAGAAACTATGATGTCATTTGAATGGGCACACCTTCCACTGATGGAGATTACAATCTTTCTACAATTTAGTAGACAGTGTTTTTGAGCTTCTGGAACCAAAAAAATACATATCACTTCATTGTCAATAGTATTAAGTTCTATAAACTTTGCAAGGGTGGGTCCTTGGACCACAGATAGAAAAACGGTCATTCAGTCTATAATTTTTAGATGCTTTCTTAGAAAACAAACTGTGATAACCTAATACTCTAACCTGTTCCACCCATCTTTGGCCCACATCTCTGTGGAGAAATGCAACTCCAGCTAACATAAAATCAATAGGATGAAATTTTAAAGAGGGTCACCTACCTGCTTCTGATATCCTTTGAGTGAATGGGTGTAAGAAGGCTGAAGGAGGACTTCACAGAGGTCGTGGAACAGTTATCGCAAACCACACTGCTTTGTAATCTACCATCACTCAGGCTACTATCTGGCCTGAGCAATTTACTCTGAGCATGATGTTTATAATTTACATAATCTGGGTCAATTTTATTAGCTGTCCTTAGGGTTTCAGATGCTACATTCAATTCCAAAGGGGGAAGTGCTAATGGTGGCAATATTTTGGAAAATCTAGGTTTATTTCCTGAAGCTGTAACACCATCCACAAGTTCCAGAGAACCACTTTTCACAGTGGAAGGAATAATTTCCAAGGAGGAAGGTGGATTTGTACTATTTCCTATGTCTTTTGGTTCAGGAATATCCTGCAAAGAGGTGCTATGTAGGCAGTTGAGATTAAGAGAAGTATGATTGCCATCATGAACTAATGTAGTCAAAGTTGGAGGACTTGGAGTCACCTCTTTTAGGGAGCCAGAAGATGAAACTGTCTCATTAGGGTCTGTCAGACTTTCGTGACTTGTTTTAAAACGCCTTCTCCTCCAGCCTTTCTCATCTAAGGAAAATGTTCGCTCCAGCTTTGGTTTTCTGGGTGGTTTGGGGGTGATGGATTTGATCTTCATGTTAAATTTCATTTCCTCAGTCGTAAGTCTTAAGAGTCTATTGAAAGGAAACTCTGAAGTGTTCCCACAAGGCTCAGTCCTTTCAGGCAAATCATTCTTCAGCCCTTCTCCTTTTAGCATTGTGTCAGATTGTGGACTCACACAGGCTACTGATTGTTGGGAAACTGAATGCTTAGGATCCATCATCACTGGCTTGCTTGGCATCTTTTGAGAGTGTCCATACCCCTCACCAAGCTTGGGAGCTTGATCTTCCTGAGAAAACTTACCTTGTTAATTCACCACTTATCCTTTTGAATATTCTGGATATGCATTTGGGTTTGGAAAGCCCAAATATCAAAGTCAAAGACCATATAGATACCTTACTTTGGGACTTGGGATGGTGTAAAATGGCCATAGTCAATTGGCGCATGGTTAGAAATCTTGAAGTCATGGAGTCACAAAGAAATTTCTGAATGGAAGGGAAATAACAAGCCATTAGAATTCATTTAAGTCATACAAATTTATGTCAAATTTCACACAAAAGATTTTTGTAATGTTACATGGGCATAGTATATAATCACTGAATACATAGGCCAATACTATGGTATTTATGTATAATTGTATTTGTAAATAGTTTTTGTTTATATGTATATATATATATATATATATATTAATATACATATTTGTTTTATTTATTTATATGTATACACACTCACATTTGTAAATAGCTTTATACTAAAAAGTAAGTTAAAATTCCATGTTACAATCACATTAATGAGGGCTGCCCAATCCCACCATTAAGTGATCTGGCTATATATCATTTCGGGTGTTGAAGTCAAAACAGATACAAATTCAAAAACTGACTTTCCAAACCTGCTATCAAGTTATACTCTGCTCTGACTGCATCCACCTAAATAGCTAGATGGCTCAGGGAATAGATTGTTAGACTTGGAGTCAGGAAGGCCTCAGTTCAAATACTCTTTTAGACATTTACTGGGTGGCACTGAATAAGTCACTTAAACTCTCTCAAATGTAAAATAGGGATAACAATAGCAACCACCTCCCAGAATTGTGAGGACCAAATGAGACAACATGTAAATTGTTTTGCAACGGCCCCTCCACCCCCCCAGTGGAGAGGTTTATTATGACCTAAGGATAAGTCAAACTGAAAATCTTTTTTTTAACTTGGCTATACATTATTTTATTTTAAAAATCTTTTTATAAGTATTTTATTTTCCTCTCAGTTACAAATAAAAACAATTTTAACATTTGTTTTTAAAACTTTGAGTTCTAAATTAACTCCTCTTTCTCTCTTCCCATTCCCTCCACTGAAAATGTAAGCAATTCATATAGATTATACATGTGTATTCATGCAAAACATTTCTATAATAGTGATATTATGAAAGAAAAAACAAACAAAAAGTAAAAAACCTGTTTCAATCTGTATTCAGACACCATCAATTCTTTCTTTAGGTATGGATAGCATTTTTCATAAGTCCTTCAGAGAGTTATCTTAGATCACTGTATTGCTAAGAAGAGTGAAGTCATTCATAGCTGATCATCTTACAATATTGCTGTTACTTTGTACACAATATATTTCACTTTGCATCAGCCCATGTAAGTCTTTCCAGGTTTTTCTGAGAGTATACTGTTAGTCATCCCCCCCACCCCCACCCCAGAAAACATTTATTTTAATTTTTTTTAAGCTTCAGTAGTCTTTCATTTATCCAAAAACATGTATAAACAGTTTTCAACTTTCATTTTTGAAAACTTTATGTTCCAAATTTTTCTTTCAACCTCTCATACCTTCTCCCCTCCCCAAGATAATAAGCAATCTGACATAGGTTAAATATGTGCAATACTTTTAAATATTTCATAGTTGTCATGTTGGACAATAAAAATCAGATCAAAACTGGGGGAAAAAACATGAGAAAAAAACCCAAGCAAACAAACAACAAAAAAGGTGAAAATACTATGCTTTAATCCACATTCAGTCTCTATATTCTCTCTCTGGATGCAGATGGCATTTTCCATCTCAAGTCTATTGGAATTTCCTTAAATTACCTCATTGTTGAAAAGAGTCTAGTCCATTACAGCTGACCATCACATAATCTTGTTACTGTGTTCTGTGTAAAATATTGTCTTGATTCGGCTCACTTAACATCAGTTCATGCAAGTCTTTCCAAGCTTTTCTGATGTCAGCCTGCTTACTATTTCTTATAGAACAATAATAATATTCTATTCCATTCATATACCATAATTTACTCAGCCATTCCCCAATTAATGGAAATCCACTCATTTCCAATCCCTTGCCACTATAAAAAAGGCTGTTACAAACATTTTCGCACATGTGGGTCCTTTCCCCTCTTTTATGATCCTTTTTGGGATACAAACCCAATAATGAAACTGCTGGATCAAAGAGTAAACAGTTTTATAGCCCTTTGGGCAAAATTTCAAATTGCTCTTCAGAATAGTTGAGTCAGTTCACAATTCTACCAACAATGCATTACTGCTCCAGTTTTCCCAAATCCCCATCTACATGTATCATTATCTTTTCCTGTCATCTTAGCCAATCTAAGAGATGTGAAGTAGTACCTCAGAGTTGTCTTGATTTGTATTTCTCTAATAAAGAGTGATTTAGAGTAATTTTTTCATATTATAAGTGGGTTTAATTTCTTCATCTAAAAATTATCTGTTCATATCCTTTGACCATTTATCAAGCAGAGAATGGCTTGTATTCTTATAAATTTGAGTCAATTCTCTATATATTTTAGAAATGAAACCTTTAACAGAAATACTGGATGTAAAAATTTCCTCCCACCTTTAAGCTTCCTTTCTAATCTTGGCTACATTGGTTTTGTTTGTGCAAAACCTTTCTAATTTATTGTAATCAAAATTATCCATTTTGCATTTCATATTATCTAGTTTTTCTTTGGTTATGAATTCCTCCCTTTTCCACAGATCCAAGAAGCAGACCATCCCTTCTTCTCTTTATTTACAGATAATCTTACTTTTTTTTTTAAATTAAAGTCTTTTATTTTCAAAATACAGGCATGGATAGTTTTTCAACATTGACCCTTGCAAAATCTTGTGTTCTAATTCTCCTCTTCTTCTCCCCCCCCCCCCAAGAAAGTAATCCAATATATGTTAAACATGGTAAACATATATGTTAAATCCAATATATGCAAACATATTTCTACAATTATCAAGCTGCACAAAAAAAATCAGATCAAAAAGGAAAAAAATGAGAAATAAAATAAAATGCAAGCAAAAAACAACAAAGAGTGAAAATGCTATGTTGTGATCCATACTCAGTTCCCACAGACCGCTCTATGTGTAGATGGCTCTCTTCAACACAAGATCATTGGAGCTGGCCTAAATCATCTCATTGTTGAAAAGCCACGTGCATCAGAATTGATCATTATATAATCTTGCTGTTGCTGTGTACAATGATCTCCTTGTTCTGCTCACTTTGCTTAGCAACAGTTCATGTAAGTCTCTCCAAGCCTCTCTGAAATCATCCTGCTGGTCGTTTCTTATAGAACAATAATGTTGTATAACATTCGTATGACATAACTTATTCAGCCATTCTCCAATTGATGGGCATCAGTTTCTAGTTTCTTGCCACTACAAAGAGGGCTGCCATGAACATTCTTGCATATGTGGGTCCCTTTCCCTTCTTTAAGATCTCTTTGGAATACAAGCCCAATAGAAACATTGCTAGATCAAAGGGTATGCACAGTTTGATAGGCCTTTGGGCATAGTTCTAAATTGCTCTCTAGAATAGCTGGATCAGTTCACAACTCCACCAACAACGTATTATGTATTAGTGTTCCAATTTTCCCACATCCCCTCCAACATTTGTCATTATCATTTCCTGTCTTCTTAGCCAATCTGAGAGATGTGTAGTGGTATCTCAGAGTTGCCTTAATTTGCATTTCTTTGATTAATAATGATTTGGAACATCTTTTCATATGACTAGAAATGGTTTTAATTTCTTCTTCTGAAATTGCCTGTTCATATCTTTTGACCATTTATCAACTGGAGAATGGCTTGGATTCTTACAAATTTGAATCAATTCTCTATATATTTTAGGAATAAGGTCTTTATCAGAACCTTTGAATGTAAAAGTTTTTTCCCAATTTTTTGCTTCCCTCCTAATCTTGTCTGCATTAAGTTGTTTGTACGAAACCTTTTTAATTTAATATAACCAAAATTATCTATTTCGTGTTCAATAATGAACTCCAGGTTCTTCTTTGGCCACAAATTCCTTCCTTCTCCACAGATCTGAGAGGTAAACTATCCTTTATTCATCTAATTTGCTTATAATATCACTCTTTATGTCTAAATGATGAACCAATTTCAACCTTATCTTGGTATAGAATGTTAGATGTTGCTCAATGCCTCATTTCTGCCATGATTTTCCAGTTTTCCCAAGAATTTTTGTCAAATAGAAGTTCTTATCCTAGAAGCTGAAGACTATTGTATCTTCTGAAAGTAACCTATTTCATTGATTCACTATTCTATTTCTTAGCCAGTACCTGATGGTTTTGATGACCATTGCTTTATAATATAGTTGTAAGTCTGCTACAGTGAGGCCACTTTTCTTTGCATTTGTTTCATTTATTCCCTTGGAATGTTTGGCCTTTTGTTCTTCCAGATGAATTTTGTTATTATTTTTTTCTAGCTCAATAAAGTAATTTTTGGCAGTTTGATTGGTATGGCACTGATTAAGTAGATTAATTTAGGAAGAATTGTCATTGTTATTATATTATCTCAGTCTACCTGCTGCTCATAATTTTAGAGCACAATCATATCACAATCACATACCACAATTTATTCAGCCATTCCCCAATTGGTGGATATTCCTATGATGTCCAGTTCTTTACTCCCAGAAAAGAACTGCTATGAATATATTTATAGATACTTTTCCTTTTTGTTTTTGTTTTTTTTTTTTCTCTTTGAAGATACAGAACTAGTAGTGATATTGCTAAATCAAAGAATATGTATAGTTTTATAGCCTTTTGGGCATAATTCCAAATTGCACTATTGAATGATTGAATTAGTTAACAACTCAACCAGCAGTATGTCTCATTTCCCCCACATCTTCTCCACCATCTGCCATTTTCTTTTTCTGTCCTATTAGTTAATCTAATAGGTGTGCGGTAGTATCTCAGAAATTTTTAATTGCAATTCTTCAATTAATAGTAAGAACATTTTAAAATATGGCTATAGATAGCTTTGATTACTTCATCTGAAAACTTCCTATCTTTTGATGATTTATCAATTGGGGAATGGCTCTCATTTTTATAAATTTGACTCAGTTCTCTATGTTTGAGAAATGAGGCTTTTATCAGAAAAACTTGCTTCAAATTTTTTTTCAGTTATTATTGCTGTTTCCCTCCATTCTATTTCCCCATTTATTCTATTCTCTCTCTCCTTTCATCCAGTTCCTCCTCAAAAGTGCTTTGCTTCTAACTATTCCCTCCCCCAATCTGTTTTACCTTTTATCTCCCCTACCCCTTTTCTTATTCCCTTCCCTTTCTACTTTCCTGTAGGAAAGATACCCAATTGAAGGTGTATTTTATTTCCTTTTTGAACCAATTCTGATGAGAGTAAGGTTGACTCACTCCACTACGCCTCTCCCCTCTTCACCTCCATTGTTAAAGCTTTTTCTTGCTTGTTTTACAGGAGATAATTTACCCCATTCTACCTCTTTCTCCCAGTACATTCCTCTCTTACCCCTTAATTTTTTTGATATTCACATCTGTGGTTTTTGTCTGTCTCTATAGATAAATATATACATACACACACTCTTATTTGCCCTAATAATGAGAAAATTCTTATGAGTTACAATTCCTACATGTAGGAATGTAAACAATTTAAGCTTAAGTCCCTTATGAGTTCTCTTTACTATTTACCTTTTTATGCTTCTCTTGAATCTTGTATTTGCAAGTCAAGTTTTCTATTCAGCTCTGGTCTTTTCATCAAGAATGCTTGAAAGTTCTCTATTTCACTGAATATCCATTTTTTCCCCTGAAGGATTATTACATTCAGTTTTGCTGAGTAGGTGATTGTTGGTTGTAATCCTAGCTCTTTTGCTCTCCAGAATATCATATTTCAAGCCTTCTGATTCTTTCATGCAGAAGCTCCTAAAGCTTGTGTTATTCTGACTGTGGCACCACAAGACTTGAATTGTTTCTTTCCAGCTATTTGCAATATTTTCTCCTTGACCTGGGAGCTCTGAAATTTGGTTATAATATTCCTGGGTGTTTTCATTTTTAAATCTCTTTCAGAAGGTGATCAGTAGCTTCTTTTCATTTCTACTTTACCCTTGGGTTCTAGGATATCAGGGCAGTTTTCTTTATAATTTCTTGAAAGATTATGTCTAGACTTTTCTTTCTTTTGTTTTTGTTTTTTTTCTTTTTTCTGATCGTGGCTTATATTATCTCTCCTAGATCTATTCTCCAGATCAATTGTTTTTCCAATGAGATATTTCACATTGTCTTCTGTTTTTTTCATTCTTTTTTGTTTTGTTTCTTGACCTCTAAAGTTATTAGTTTCCCTTTACTCAAATCTAATTTTTAAGGCATTTTCTTCATAAACTTTTGTACCTTCAATATTTCTTTTTGTCTCCTTTACCAAGTTGTTCACTCTTTTTTTTTTTTCATAATTTCCTTGCAGCACTTTCATTTCTCTTCCCAATTTTTTTCTCTACCTATTTTACCAGATAGTCAAAAAATCTTTTTTGAGCTCCTCCATGGCTTGAGAACAATTCTTATTTTGCCTGGAGGTTTTGGATATAGGAACTTTGATTTTCTTATCTTGTTTTGAGTGTGTGCTTTGATCTTGTCACTATAATTTTTTATGATCACAAATTTTTTCTGTTTGCTTTTTTCCTAAGTCTATTACTTGACTTTTTAACTCTTTGTTAAAGTAGGGTTTCTGCTTCCAGGACAGATGGCATACTCTTCCAAGTTTTAAGGGTTTTATGCAGTTGTTTTCAGAGACACTTCTAGAGACTTGAAAGTTTTCAGTTTTTCCAAGGTATTTCAATAAGAGAGGTGTGTTTACTACTCTCCTGGTCTATACTTTGGAACTGTGAGGAGGGTCCCCATCCATTCCACTGTGACCACAAGCTCTGGTTGCAAATGCTCCTTCTTGCCCTGGGATTACCACCTAGGACTGTGACCTAGATCAAGTCTTAGCAAAGTAACAGAGTCCTGCCTCATGCTAGCAAAGAGAGCCCTGTAATATCCTTGTGACTACTTATTTGACTCGTTTATTGTCTGCAAACTGAGTGCTCTGGAATGAGAAGCTGCCTCTGCTGATTCAGTGGCTCCCAAGGCTCACTCCTGGTTTGCTGGAGCTGGAGCCAGGGTTGTTTTGGCACGGCCTGTGCTGTATGTATGTACTATGCTCCCCTCGAAACCTTGTGTGACTGATCTTTACTGCTGACCTTCTCCGTTGTGTTTGGCATCAGTGGGCTGAGAGGTCTGGAAACCATCACTGTCTGTGATGGCACAGCCCAGGGCAGATTTTGCTCTACTCTCACCCTGATGCAACGAACCTTTCCGACTGATCTAAGTTGTCTTGGGCTGGAAAATTGTTTTGCTCCATCTTTTTGTGGGTTCAACCACTTTAGAATTTATTTAGTCATTATTTTAAGGGGTTTGAGGGAGAGCTCAAGCAAGTCCCTGCCTTTACTTTGCCTCCCTTTACAAAGCTTTAAGTACCATATAAATGCTATTGTTATCCAGTGCCAAATACCATCTCCAAATGTGAAAAGTAGAATTTACAGACATCTGAAATCTTAACTTTCCTCTTCTTGATTATGCAAGTGATCAAAATGTCCACATCCTTTGATTGTGAGATTTTATTACTGGGGATATACCTTAAAGAAATTATTAACAAAGAGGCTCTATACATACCAAAATATTTACAGCAGCACTTTTTATGGTGGTAAAGAATTGGAAACAAAAGTAGTTGTTCATCGTTTAGATAATGGTCAAATTGTGGTATATGAATGCAAAGGTTATCACCGTCATAAGAAACAATAAACATGAATTTGGACAAATATGGAAAAGAGTTCATGAATGTACAACAAAGTAAAACAGAGCCAGAAAAACAATATATACAAAAACAATAAAAATGGAAATAGAAATAGAACCACTATCACAAAACTATATAGACTGGATGTTATAACGAAAAGATAAAGAATAAACTTGCTATCAAAAAGATAGCACATCCTCTCATTCGTTTACAAAGGACAGCGTCAACAGATATGAAATAACATCAGATTTTTGGAATAAAAAAATTAAATTTAAATTTAATTTTTTTTTTAAGTAAGAGATGACACTCTGGGAGGAATGGAAGAGAGATACAATGGAAAACTAGGGGATCTGAAAGGAAAAGATGTCAGTAACCATTTTAAAAACATTTTTCAGAAGAGAATTTATAAAACATCAGTGGTTACTTCAAGGCCATCCAATTCCTGCTCTTCAACTATTATTTCTAGTTCTTACTCCAATTCTCTATGCAGCCTTAGCCCAATAGTATTCTCTATCCCAGGGAATTCCCATAAAGAAAGCAAAGAAGGTCTAGCCAGGGACTGCGCTGAAAGCAAAGGCAAGTTTTCATTCCCTACCCTTTGTGGGAAGTCCCTAAGGCTCAGGAATATTGGGAGAGTGCACAAGTTTTCTAAGAGAAAAAGGCATCACTGGCTGGGACGGGCAGGGACCCCAGAGGCCGTGGCCATTTAAATGCGCAAAGGTAATCTGCGGGACACGGGTCCCGCTCACCCTCCCGTACACTTCCCCTCTCCTCAGCTCCCTAAGGTACTTACCCCGCCAGGCTGGCCGCTCAGACCCTGGGGAGGGAGCGAGGAAGGCGGGACCGGGGAGGCGACGGGGGGAGGGGGAAGGAGAATCGGGAAGAATCGAGGGGGGGCACAAAGGAAGGGACGGGGCCAGCCAGAGACGGGGGGAGGGGAGGAGGCCGAGCGGAGGACTAGAGAGGGAGACCTTGGGGCGTTGGGGACCCACGGACGCCAGGGCCGGGGAGGGAAGGCGATCCCGGGGGCGTCAGAGGAGAGGGAGACGGGAGGGGGCCTGGTGAGGCCATGAAGCGGGGCTCCAGAGAAAGGCAGAAGAGGAGGAGGAGGGAAGCGGCCGGGGATGGGCTGGGAAAGAGGCTGGCGGGGGTGGGGGGCCGGGGGAGCCGGAGAGGAGGAGGAGGGAGGCGTCGAAGGACGACGGCAGGACGTGGAAGGGGCGGGAGGTGGGGGTGGGGGTGAAAGGGGACAATTGGGGAGGCCTCGGTGATCCGAAGGATACGGTGGGTCGCAGGGCACCGCCAGACGGAATCCCCGCCTAAGTTCAAGAAGGGTGAGCACTCACCTTCCCGGACCCCGCGCCGGGGCCCCGCTCCCCGGGCCGCGCTCCCGCTCAGCTCCTTAGCAACCGCGCTGCCGAGGCCGGAGCAGGGTGGCCCTGGCGGCGGGACGGGGAAGGGGCAGCGCCCCCTGGCATTTGGAGGACCCGTGCCGCCCCGCTTCCCGGCCTCTCGCCAGCCTCCAGCCCATCTGATCCATTCACGCACCCGCTTACCCACGCATCTGGCCCTAGTTAGGATCTCCCGGTGCAAGTTCTTGGCCCCTTTGCCCTTTCCCGGCCTTTGCTTCCAAGGTGGTGGGGGAGAGTTATTTTGCGGCTGTATCTCAGCCCACGGGCCAAAGGAAGGAAGCCTTTCAAGCGGAGCTTTCCAGGTAATGCTTTGATTGGTTAAAAACCCAACCATCCTGCCTTCCTCCAGGCGTCAGAAGGGTCCCCGGATCTGACTCCCAACTCCCAGCCCCAGAGGAAAAGTCCCGTGAACCGCTCCAGATGAGAGTCTGAGAGGGCGAAGGACACGGCTGAGGAACAGGCCAGCCAGCGGTCGGCCACTGCCCAGCTCTGCTTTACTTCTCAAGTTCCAAAGGCCCTGGAGCTCCGCATCCAAGGGGAAGGGCACAGGAGACCTTGGCCGTAAAGGCTTCAGACTAAATTCTCTGTGTTCCCCCGTGGCTCAGAAAGGTCCCTAAATCTATATATTTACCTTATTCTAAGAAGCAATCTGATAGTTGTGTATTTGATAATGCACTGCTCACAAACATTAGAAGACTCTTCATGGTTGCCTTTTAGGGTAATCTCACAAAGAACTAATAACTAGCATTTATGTAGGGCTTTAAAGTTTGCTAAGCACTTTACTCACATTCTCATTTGATTCTCACAACAACCCTGCGAGACAGGTTGGGGGAGTTGTGACTTGCCTAGGGTCGCTACTAAAAATCAGGGTCCCGATTCAAAGCCAAGAGTCAATCCCAAGTGTAGTACCCTATTCATTGGGCCATCTAGCTGCCTAAATTTAAAACTTGTTTTACACTTCAGTACAGGGAATTTATTCCAGCTAAAACAGTATGTTGAATGAAGCCTGTGTTTTATCAAAGGATTCAGATGTTTTACTATTTATTTCTCTAAAGAAGAGCAACATGAAATTCATACCCCATATATTGTAGTGGTCTATTTTTTAAAAAAATTTGGATGTAGTCAAAACTTTTTGCATGTTGCCATGGAAAACCCATTCATGCGAAGATAATCATTTCACTTAGTTTACCAAAAACGACAAAGAAAGTAAAATATGAAAGTGCTCCAGAGCGCAAAATATTTTATTTAAGAATTTACAGTGTCAAATCTAACACTTTTAGGAAAAATAGCAGCTCCCAGATCATAGGAAGCCTTCTTGAATTAAAAGGTTTTGGCAGTCTATGCGGAAAGAACAATCAGCAGCAGGGCTGAACTGTAGGAAGCCAAGGATCCAAACAAAGTTTAGAAGACCAAAGAAAATCACATTGACTGCTGATGAGAGAGTCCAGGAGTTAGAATTATGGACCATTAAACAACAACAACAAAAAAAAAAATAAATGTGTTTCCACCAGGACTTGCCTTTTAAGTTGAAATGAATGAATTCTAAATTTTATTGTACAACCCTGCAAAACATTTTGGAATTTAAATTTCTCCCCCCTATTTAATCCAAATGTTAGCTAGATAAAAAGAAAGGACCAGTGCTAATTCCACATTTACATCATTTCTACTTAAGAAGTTCAAATAGCAAAGTAACAAATTATTCATCTTCCCCCAGCAAAACCTAAAGAAAGTATGACCTATTGATTTTATAAATATTAAATCTTCTCTCTCATTGGGCCTCTTCAGACTTAACCAATATGAATAATATTGAAAATATTCTAAATTAAACCTAAAAGATTTTCAAGTTCATTAGGTAGAGGTCTATATTTGAAGTTTAGCATATTCAATATATAAACTACTTAAGACCTTAAACTGTTTGGGGGCAGAAATAACTGAGTCCAGGATTTCACACAGGATTCTATTATGTTTAACCATTTTCAAGATGTGACCATCGTAATTAAACTGTGGCAATATTATGAGAGAAAAAAAAAAGGAACTTAACCATATTGCACTGTAAAAAAAAAAAAAAAAAAAACACTCGGAAGAGTACAGCAATGACTATTATACAAAAGCTTTTTGTACTATACAATTTCTTTTACAATGAGCCTAAACACAAGCTACATACATACTAGGTAAAATCCAAATCAAATTTATTACAGTCACAGTTTTCATTTAACAATGGTTAATTTGGATCAGCTGTGGCCCCCACATCTGTATGCGCCAGTCATAGCCTAAGACACAAGTTTTTTTTTGTTTTTGTTTTTTTTGCTGATGCTCTCTGATAACTGAACACCTTTCACATATGGACAAAACATCACTCTAACTTTATGTGCATTAAAATTAGTCATGGTCCTAGTAAGGCCACAGAGAGTTAGGTAAAAGTGGAAACATACTTGCTACAGGAAAGAAAATGCACTTCTGTAACTAGGGCAAAAACTATCTTTGTATTCTTAAATCACTTTACTAGGTTCCAAAATTATGAGGACGAGGGAACTGCCTTTGGTTGCAGATCTGAAGTTGGTATGAGTAATAGACATCAACTAATTATTTCACTCTAATGCTTCATAGATTCAGCCTTTCCAACTAAGATCTTAAAGGAAATGCGGAATTATTTGACAATAATTCACACATGAACAGCAAAAAAAGGAAACCAGAAGAAAAATCAGTATTAAATTACTGCTATATCAATTTCAGAATAGAATAGCTATATCATGTGCAATAAATCTGAATTATCAGTATATCAGAAGAATTTCAAGTGTTCCAATAAGCTGATCCAAAGGATAAAAATCAGTCTACTTCAGTGTGGGGTATTTCCTTTGACCAATTCTTCCCAGTCTGGAACTTACAGTGATGGCAGATGGCTGAAATGAAATAAATTGCAGTTAAGTCACAGAATTTATTGTCCCAATTACACATAAAAATAATTAGTATTCTTGTAATATATAATTACAAAGTTCATGAGGGGGAAAAATCAAATTAAAATGGATAAAATTAAACTGGTTTACAATAGAACCACTGTAACTAGTTTAATTGTTGGAGTTACTATTTGGAGGTACCATCAGGCTTGTCAAAATGGCAAAAATAATTAAAAGCAACAAAATCCAACCCACAGGAGAGGCTGTAGGGAAATAAGAATACTGGATCATTGTTCATGAAATTACAAACCCGTTGACCTATTTTGGAGAACAGTATAGCAGTACATAATAAAAAATACCAAAGAATAATGATGGAGAATTAGAGGGAATGATTGAAAAGGTATTATTCACTGAACCTAATTTAAAGACTTAATTAAGATTAACTGCTGAATTGGTATTCAATGTTAAATTTACCAAAAGTAATTAATTTAAAATTTTCATTTCCCTTAAAATGGTTGAATTTTTTCTTTAAAAAGTTTTAGGTTTGATTGGCTATCAATAAAAAAAAAAAGTTATAATAATCTGATGCTATATAATGTTTATTCAATTAGTCAACATTTCAGCAGCAACTAAACTCCTAAAAACTATTAGAGGTAGGAGAGGGAGTAGGGAGAATATATATGTTCTACAACCTAATAGATTGCACATTTATTAAAAATAAATGATATTTCAGGAAGATAAGCTATCAATGAATACAAGATGAATCACATAATACTTTAATAATAGGAACGAAGAAGGGAAAGAAAAATAGAGGAAGGGAAGGATGATTTATTAAGCATTTACTACGTACCAGGCACGGTTCTAAGCACTTTACAAAAATATTTTTATCTGCCTCTCACAACAATCCTCACTCAAAATGGTGGTGGTGGTTGAATCCTTTCAATCATGTCTAACTCATCATGACCTCATTTAGGGTTTTCTTGGCAAAGACATTGTGGAGTGGTTTGCCATTTCCTAATCCAATCCATTTTACAGATGAGAAAACTGAAGGAAACAGGGTGAAGTGACTTGCTAGAGTCACGCAGGTACTAAGTGTCTAAGGCTGAGTTTGAACTCATGAAAATGAGTCTTCTTGATTCTAAACCCAAGATTCTAGCCACTGTGCCACCCAGCTGCCCACAACAATGGGAGGAAGGTGTTATTATTCCCATTTTACAACTGAGAAAATCAATACATATAACAGTGATGTGACTTGCTAAGTAACAGGGTCATACAGCTAGTGTTTGAAGCTACATTTGAACTTGGGTCTTCTTACCTCCAGGCCTGGCACTTTATCTATTGTATCATACCTAGCTGCCTCTAGATCTAGATCTTGAGAGCAGTTATGTCAAAAAATAAAGAAAAAGATGAAAAAAACCTGGTATTTAAGATAGATGGGGTAAGGTAAAGTAGGGAGTGAAGTGCAGGAGGGGAAGAATCATTAAACAAGTATGTCACCTACTTGTGCAAATTGAGAAGGATTATAGAATGGTACTGTTCCCACTGTAGTTCCTCCTGATGATGGCAGATTAGGAGGCTGTGAACCATGAATAATACACTTCATTAACACCATATTAAATAATAACATTTACTTTATCCATTTGCTCACTTGTAGAATGCAGCTATCATTTTCAAAAAGATACTTCTAACTTCTATAGAGAAATGATTCAAAACTCACATGGAAACAACAGATTTTGGGTACTTTTTGCAACTCTGGGGTTATTTAATGGCCCACAGAAAATGGTAAAAATTATAATGCATCATGCATAACCAAAAGAGCTCTGAAAACCAAAATATGCACAAATTAGGAAAGCCCAGCACTAATGTAGTGTTACTAAATTAGTACTCTGTTGCTGTTAGTAGAGCTTTTGTCATGTAAGACATTAAAAAGGGTCTATTAATACCTTTAATGTAAACATAAAAAGCCATGCCCAACTTTTCTAGTGATCCCAACATAAACAAAACTTAAAAGTATATAATAAACATAAAGATGAAGCATTCCTTTACTGCCTAAAAAGGATGGTCATAAAGTGATTATTATTACTTCCCTCTTTTCCAATTTCATGGTTTCAATTACAGAAAATCTAGTTTGATTTCCAAAGTGTTTCCAAGTTACATTTCACATTGGTGAGGTCCAACATTTCAGTTTAACACTAAGAAAATTAATCCAAATCATAAACAATGAATATTTAAAAATGAGTTTTCTCTTCAGTATTTTGACATATTAATAATCAAAATCCTTAAGACCAAATTCAGCAAGGAAAACTGCATCCTTAATTTTCTGTTGAATACAATAATAAAGCAACAAATGTTAGAAAGTGAACACATTCAGACCCATACCCACCAGACCTTCCCCTTCCCCACAAAAGGGAGGAAATGGAATGAAACAACAACAAAAAAGCTTCCATCTGAACCGAAAATTGCCAGCCACATGTACCTGATTAAAATGCTGGCTTACTTCACGTGATAATGAACTCATTGAACTACAGCGCGAAAGCTACAAAATAGCAAGAACACACACAAAACACACACAAATAAAAAAATCACCATGCATGTCACTGCCTCAAGCCATAAATTTTATTTTCAAAAAGTTTTATGTTGCCATAGAGCCAACCAGATATCAAATTGTAAAAAGCCAGTTAGTTTAAAATTCATTTTTAAACAAGTAGTTTTATTAATTAGTAAGAAACAAATTAGAGTTGATAATAATTAGTTAGGGGAGGAAGGGAATCCATTTAACCTAAGTCAGCTTCTCCCCGTTTTAAAAGCTAAACCTTAAAACTCTTAATTTTGGAACATTTAAAGAAAAATGCTTTTAGTAAAAAAAAAAAATAATAATAATACACTTGCCTTTTTTTGCATTTAACTGTTTTCTAGCCTTTAATTTATATTTCACAAATCATACACATATGTAAGTATGTATGTATGTATATATATATATATATATATATATATATATAAGTATATATGGATGTATGTATACTGAAGACAAAGCTTACCAAGCATCCTATTTCAAAAACTCAACCCAAAATAAATGACTGAGAAAAAATCATTACAGTTCCATCTAAGAGAGGGAAAAATCCTACCTCTCCTGACTGGTGACCATCCATATTTGAAGATGAGTTTTCAGAAGTAGGTAGCAATGTGGCAGAGTTTAACAACTAACCAGAAAGAACAGAAAAAAAGGTCAAAGCTGTTCAGGTCAAATGTTTAAATATTTGGTATCAAACAGAACAGCAATGGATGTAGAATCAATTTTTTTTTTTTCTCATAGAAAAAATTTTCTTCTGATAGCCTATAAAGAGAGAAACTTTTAACATGTGCCCTAAGGTCAAAACTACTTTTGTTTTATTGGTAGTTTTAATAGATAATTATCCATCATAGAATGTAGTTTTAAAGGCATTTCTTTTATTAATATAATTCAGTACAGTAAAATCACTAAACTACAAAATACAAGCAAACAATTTGCAACCTTTCTTTTCTCACATTGATATTAAATGAGAAGAGACAAACTTAAGCACAACTGAATTTTTCAAGAGCTCAGCAAAACATTAATTTCCTAAAGTTAACTGTGAATATTTTTTTTCCCCATCTCACTGTTTACCTGTGATTCAGGAGAAGGCTCTTGATCAGGATGGTATGCATCTGGTGATTGACCTTCTAGATCATTGTTTTCCAATGGCTGTTCCTCTGCATTAGTTTAAGAGACAGATTTTAAAACTTTAAAGAGAGAGATTTAGAGATCTCTCTAAAGATTTTTTTAAAGAAATTCTCTTTGTGTGTGTGTGTGTGTGTGAGAGAGACAGACAGAGAGAGAGAGAGAGAGAGAGTGAGAGAAAGAGAGAAAAAGAGAGAGAGACAGAGAGAAAGAGAGAGAGAGCACGAGTGAGAGAGCAATTGAGCACAAGCCTGTCATCATTCAAAGTAAAATCTTTTGGGTAAATTAATTTATAATCACTTTTAAAAATGAGGTTCATTTTAATGTTAAGATCATTTTGAAAGTGATTAATTAGAACTATCACATATGTAGATGAGATCCTGGCTTTTTAATCTTTAAAACTTTAACAAAGTTCTTTAGAGAAGCAACAATTCCTGTCACTGTTATCCTTGGGTCAAGAAACCAAAAACTCCAGAATTTAGAAATAAGGTTTGTGGTTAAGGGCAAGATTTCAGTGGGTTCATTATTGTCTGTATACCTGAATTTGGTACAAACAAGTTTGAAGGAATAGGAAGTGGTGCCAGCGGAGCAAATAAATCTGAGGGTGCAGGAACAGGTCCACTTTGTTTTGTTCCATTTGGGTTTAAAACATCAACATAACGAGCTTTTGTTCCAGCTATGAAGAAAGGAGTTCTAATTAATACCAACAGAATCAAGCATTTTGAAATATCAAATATTTATTTTTATTTTGTTACACAAGAAATGCAAAAATGAATTTTAAAGTTTTATGCAGTACCTTTAATACTTTGTATAACTCACTTTAGATATTATGCATACTTTTTGTCTAGCTTTTCTTTTTAGAGGGGAAAAGGATTAATGAAGACTGTCCCACTGTTTTCTATCTACATTATTTTCTGTCTTCAAGTCCTGTTCTGATGCTTCATGTCAGAGGTTATCCTGATTGAAAAGTCTAGGCCAGAAGAGTGCAAATTCTGGGGGATTCTATCATACTTTATAAACTTTGATTATACCTGCTGATAGATCAGTGGCTAAGTATGCAGCTAACTATACTGTGAGAAACGAATCAGTGGGCTGGTTACAAGATCATTGATTTTTCTGGCATAGAAGCTCTGAGGAAAGATTATGTACTAAAATACAGAAAACTGGGGACTTGTTTCAGTGCAATATTTAAAATCAATGAAATTATATATATTTGAAGCTCAAAGTTTTTATTTATTCATATTTTCTATTAATTTTAAATTTCTCTGCATCCAAATTAGGAAAATATATATAACACTCTATAAACAACCCGGAATCAAAAGATCTATGTCCTAGTATTAGCCTTAGCTCTAATCTGGGAGATCAAATGATGTGAGTAGGGAGCTGTAGAATATGACCTCTAAAATCTGGCTTTAAATTTTCAGATTCTAAGAGCCAACATATTTCCTCTTGGAAAATCAATAAATGCCTTTAAAGTAAGGTAAAAAAAAAAATCATTTCACTTGTCAATAATATTTTATAAATTCTTAGGTCCAAAATTGTGACAACTGCGCTAGCACCCAGGATACCTCACAATCAGCTGGAGACTGGATAAGCAAAAGTCCTTAGTCTTTATTCTTGGGTCTTTAGGGGTAGAAGTGAAGGGGATGGAAGTAGAACCTCTGCAACTGCCTTCTTCCTTGCAAAAAGTGACCCTGGCTAGTCTTACTCCATCCCCTAGTCCCTCCTACAATTCTCTGTATACACCAATCATTGGGCCAGCACAGGATAGTGGGAAGGGCCATTTTCCAAGCATATACCCATAGTGTATTGTCCAATCGATAGTTAGCCTCAAGTGCTTGTGGGTCCTGACTTCGGCGCATCAACTCAAGAGTTTCAGCCCTCTTCACAAAATATTTACATAATTAATAAAATATAAAACTATAATAAATAAAATATAAAAATATAAAAACATAAATATAAAAATATAAATATAAAACATTCTAATTTGACAGTTACCTGCTTTTCTGGAAAACATGTTAACAGAGGCATTTGGAGGGCCACCAGGACCTGGAGGAGCAGCAACCTGAGAAAGCTTAGGAAACGATGTTGGAGGTGGAGGTGGAGGTTTGCTCTGAAAAGAAAAAGATTCAACAGCTAATTTCAAGTGCAAATATAATCCAATCTGATATATAATCAAACATAATGTGATATATATTCTGATGTAATCTGATTAAAAACTGAACACCACCTTATTGAGTTTTAAGAGGTAAAGATGAACTTTTGAAATATAGCTGAAAAACAACCCTTTTGTTTGTAAAAAGCCTTTTTTCCCCAACAGGAATTTGGAAGAAATAGGTTTACTTCAACATCTTGCACCATATACTGTAATAAACTCAAAATGACTTGAATATTAAAGGTTACACTATAAAAATATTTAAAAAGAAAAATATGAAGTTCATGGCTACAGCCAGAAGGGGAAATGATAACCAAAAAAGTATAATGGAGGCAAACAAACAAAAAATATATTACCACTGCTAAAAATATAGAGAACTAATACAAGTGTATTACACCAAAAATAAGTGATCAAAGGATATAAAGCAACAGTTCTCTCAGGAATTATATCAACTATTAATAACTAAATGAAAGACTGGTGTAAAATCACTATAAAGAAAGAGTAATGAAAAATTAAAACAATTCTGAGAGGTTGTCAAAAGATGGGCACAATGATGCACTGTTAGTGCAATTATGAAGTGGTTCAATCATTCTGGAAAGCAAACTGGAATTAAGAAAATAACTAATATGTCCACATCACACTGCCAGAAATAATACTGTCAGTCAATGATAAAGTGAAGCTTTTAAAAAAGTACTGTAAAATAGTTAAAATGGCACTTTTGTAGAAAAAAATAACTAAAAATAAAATATATGCATGTCTATTTGGAGAAAGCTAAAGAAATTAGGGTACCTGACTGTAATGGAATGTTCTCAGCAAGAAATAATCAACATGCAAAACCAAGAAATAAGGACTTATATGAATTGATGCAGAGTAAAGTAAAACTGGGAGAGCAATATATACAATGATTACAAGATTGTAAATGAAAAGAACAGTAAAAACAAACAAAAACTACACAAACTAAATTCCATGAAAATATAAAAATGAAAAAAGCCCTGAGAAAGAATATACCTTCTTCCTAGCTTTATAGAAGGGAGTGAGTTTGGGTGTAGAACATTGCATATAATGTCAGATTTGGTTAATATGAGACTAGTTTTTAATTTTCTCCCTCCTCTTTCTTTTCTATCCTTTATCATAAGCAAAGGCATATTGGAAAATAAAGATGTTATAAAATATCAATAAAAACTAAAAAGGGAAAAAAGTCTATTCTTTCTCAATTAAAGCAAATGTTTTACCTCTTCTTCTGGCTCATCTAAATTCACCCAGCGCTGTTTCTTTCCATCCCAAACAATCTGTCAAGATTTAAAATAAAATAAAATGCACAAAAAGATTATAACCTTTTAATGTTCTTGGTTATTTAGTTTATCTTTAACTTGTTAAAGACAGAAGATAGAACTGTTCTTAGAGGATTCCACATCATTTAATAATTATTTTATATTAGTTTTGTTGTTGTTTATTCATGTCTAACTGTTTGTGACCTTGTCAATAACCTCATGGATGATACCACACCATTGCTGTCCATGGGGTTTTCTTGGCAAAGACACTGGAATGGTTTGTCACTTCCTTCCCCAGTGGATTAAAGCAATCAGAGGTTAAATGACATGCCTAAGATTACACAGCTATTATCTAAAGCAGGACTTTCTCACTAAAGATCCAGTGAGGCACCTAGCTATCTCCATTTTATACATATGCTTAATATCAGCTGTTGATATATTTCTCATTTTTATTAAAATTTAAATTTAGCTTGATTTTAAATATATTTGTGGATAAAAACAGAAGTGAGTAAATTAGTTGATCATATTTTAAAATACTTACTGATTTGTTTGTGTCATCTGGCAGATAAGCTTCCGTCTTTTTTTTCCCATGTAGCCAGCGAAAAAACCAAGACTCACCACTCTACAAATTAAAAAAAAAAAAAAAAAAAAAAAAAGAAAAAAAAAAAAGAAAAACAAGCACTTGGAAACTTTTTTCTTCAAACTACCAAGATAATGATGAAGGCATTAAATCAGGTTAAGAACAACCCCATTTTATAAAGTAGGGAGATGAGGAAGAGCCAGTAGTAGGGCCAAAAATACAGAACTATGTGTTCCCCAGTCTTTGTGGGGATGGGTCTGTTGAAGTAGAAACCAAGTCTCCCTGTGTCTAAGATTGTTGGTGCAGTGGCCTCTAATAAACTTAATCATAACAGATCTGCCCAATCTGTGACCTACGCCACTCCACCCCTCCTTTGGCAGTCTGATGGTCTCTAGGTTTCAGGATCTCACCACTCCAGCTCACAACTAGAATTTGTGTGAACACCTAGTTGACTTAATCCACCAAAATGGAGAGCTCCAACCTCCAGGGATCTACCAGCCTCAGCTTTCCCAGTAGCAGGATTTGTAAGCATGTGCCAACAAGGTCAGAATCTGCATGCTAAATTTTAAAATGTTCTCCCAAATTCCCTATTTATCGTCACATACTGAAGCCTTCACACAAGAGTTGATACTGTTTTTTCTAAAAGTCACCCACAGAAATATCAGGTGCTTTTACCTTTTTAGTTTCCTTGACCTCTTTTTTGACTTCTTTGGTGGGTCTCTTTACTTCTGAAGCAAAAGTTGTTGAGGGAGAAGGCTGCTGCCCAGCAGAGTTAGAACGTTCTCGTCCTTTATAGGATTCAGTGTTCTGACACTTTCTGGAATACTCCTATTTCAAAACATGGTGAATCAGTGCTAGTTTACATACTTAAAAGAGATTAGAAATCATTTTCATATGAATCCTTAAAAACATTACAAAATAACAAAATGACCAAACAGAAAAAGATAAGCTATAAACAAAGATGAAGAGCTGGTGAAAACAGCACAGATGTACTATACCATGTGTGCTGAAGACTGGGAGGTAGTTCTGGATCTTCGTCCTGGTGCCTGGTTAGATAAAGGTAGCACATGCTTATCAGTAAGCAGCTAAATAATGTCTCTTTGCAAATATTAAAGCTTTTGTGTAAATATTTAAATTAATTCTGAAACACAATGAGAAGCACCTTGCAACAAAAAGCATATTTGCTCTCTAGTTCTTAAGAAAATGAAAAGGAAATTTATTACACTTGTCAATTATGTACTGATTAAGTAGTAATTTTAAACAATTTTAATAAAAGTCTATGTTTAAGTTAGACTTTAAATCACCACTTTTAATTTTTCTAGGTACTAGCCTCACTCATTGACACTGAATTGCTGTGTGGTCACTTAACCTTAATTGCCAACTCTTCAAAATATTTGGAGATAAGTGATAAAATGTTACAGAAGCAGAATGGACAAGAGAGTTGGACTCAGGACTCAGGGTTAAGTGATTAAATGTTACACAAAGTAGGATCAAAGAAGGAGGATCAAAGACGAGAGTTGGACTCAGGGTTAGAAAAATCAGGATTTATTTCAACATATACTGCCTTTGACTATATACGAAATAACTATATACTAAAAAACCATAGGCAAATCATTTAGCCCTTCTCAGTGTTCTAGACAGCTCTCTTCAGTGTTTCACAACAAACTAGACCAAGAAGAGTAGGCAGTTTCTGGTTTTTGCAGAGATAGTATCAATAATCTCCCATTGGCTTAGAAAATGGTCACTGGCTTAGAAAAAGGCCATCACTAGCAAGTTCTACATCTATGAAAGCACAAGTTTGATTTAAAAAAATAGGATCAAGTAAATTGATAAGTAAAATTAAAATATAGCTTACTATACCTTTAAAAAGTGAAAATAATAAAGGAGATTATAACCCTGGAGAGGTGTCATGGACATTAATCAAAAGGTAGAGGGGTGTGTTTGTGTGCGCGTGCACGTGTGTTTTTTTTCATGATTCAGAAAATTACTCTTCATGAATTGAGCTATCATCCCCAAAAGATATTTCTAAAGATGTTAAATATTCATTAAAAACTTAAATAGGGAGAAGCAAAGTATTTTTTCCCCATAAGAAACAAAATATATTTCAGCATTTTGCTCATTTTCTTAAAGTTATCAAGTTTATACCTTAGAACTTATACGTGATCAAAGAAAATACACTTAAAATTGGTCCTCATAATTTACTGGATTAAAAAAAAAAAAAAAAAACACCTGTCACAAAACATCTGTGTTTTCTGTGGCTTAAGTAAACGGCATCCTAAGTGGGTACATTAAGCTATTGGTTTAAAATGCAGTTACTTTCAATTTAGTTTGTAAATTATCAAATTCTTCCAGATTATTTTTTATTCTCTCACCACCCCCTACTTTGGTTATGTTGTTCATAATGAACTCCCTTCACCCAAAATCAAGCAGAAAAAATATTTCCTGTATCATGTCACATACGACTACATATCTTTGCAATATGTAGAGCAGTAAGTTTTTTACCTTGTGTTTCTATTATACAGAAAATGATGTTTACAATTTAAACGGATTCTATATGGTAAAATGTATAAAAATGGCATTTACATGGAAATTTAGATAAAAGTATTTCAGTATTTTGCCAAGTCTTGACAAAGCTTTGGCATTGTTCTTCCTCTCTTATCCTGAAAAGACAAATTAGTAGCATAATTTCTAATATAAAAAAGCAAAGTCAACATTTAAAAATGAGGTTAGAAAGTTTGTTTAGATGAGCAAAGCATTTCTTAAAGATGTTATATTAACAGCTTATTAAAAAAACCTCTGGATGCTCTTCTTGGCCAATTTATTGTGAGACACTGAAGGTATATAATATTTCTAAGAAATAGGTCTGTTTTAATAATACTGAGTGAGTGAAGTGAACAGAATCAGAATTACATTGCACATGGCAACAGCAACACTATTTGACTCAGCTCTTCTCAGCAATACAATAATCCAAGACAATTCCAAAAGACTTGTGATGGAAAATTCTATTCAAATCCAGAGAAAAAACTGATGGAGTCTGAAAGTACATTAAAGCACACTTTTTTCACGTGCTTTGTTTTGTTTTATTTTTTGGTGTGTGTGTCCCCCCCTTCCCCATTCTGATCTGTTTCTTCTTTGACAACATGACTGATGTGGAAATAGATTTAACAAGATTGCACATGTATAATCTATCAGATTGCTTTGCTGTCTTGGGAAGGAGAAAAATTTACAAGTCATGCTCAAATAAAAAAAAATTGCTGAAAACTATTTTATATGCTATCAGAAAAAAAAATACTATTTACATTAAAAGAAAAAAAATAAGGCCACATTGTAAAAGTGCAGAGAAAATTTCAGAGATTTGGTACAGAACTTTAAGAGGACAGGAATATGGAGATTAAGGATTATATAAATAATCCTTATAGAAGTATTAACATGAAAAGCTATATATATATATACATAAATATCTATATATCTATCTATATCTATATCTATATATTTGTAAACATAAAACAATTTTATATATCTGAGGAAATTTTTTACTTAATTAGGGTAACTGACTTCATCTCATTATGAAAAAATCTACCCCTCTTCTATTTCTCAACTTGCATTAGTTTAGAGGTGATTTATCTTTCTCCCATTATTTTAGTCATTTAACTATTTCTTTTTTAAAAAATGAACGTCTAGAATTGCTTCCTCATGGTAAGCACTTAAAAGTTGATTTGATGCCAAACTCCTCTCTCAATTGTAGCTATTTCTCTTTCCAACTCTAGCTGAAGAAGCAGCAATAGTGATTTTCATTGGCATAAAGGTGACTATATAAACAAATAACGATTGAGTACCATATTGGCAAATTTCCCACCAAAATCCTCTTCTCTTTGTTCTGAAATAGAGTTTCTAATGGATGATTCCGGTGGCACTCGTCCTATTATTAAAAAGATAATCATTGTAATTTTAGTATTGAAGAATTATTTAAGGAAAGCAAATATGAATTATAGAACATAACTATGCAATAACTACGTAACCTCAAAAACATACTTAACCTAAAGGTTTATCTTAACTATTTTCAACTTTCTTTAAAAAGCATTTGAATTGACTTTTCAAAAAAAAAAAAAAAAAAAAAATTTAAGCAAAAACAAGTCAAATACACATCAAGGCACAGAAATGGCAGAAACTATATAAGATTTAGTTTTTAAATCCATGATACTATTTATTGTGATCTCAGGACAAAAATGACTTTATTAATCCCTTATTAATGAGTCTCAAGCAGAAATTCATCAGTTCTATCTGAAGAATTGACATCCTAAAGTTACTTTTATAGGAATGTCCACTATTATTCTGCACTATTATTTAAGAACACAAATCTATCTTTCAGGGCAGAGTTCTTGAAGGTTAAGGCCGAAGAAAATAAAAGTGGGTAATTCCTACCATGCTAGAAAGTATACCCAAACTCAAGGAAGGACTGTCATCTGAGCAATGGCTAGTTTGGAAAGATTCACCCCTGGATGTTTGGCCACCAAGTGATGAATCTGATTTTTGACCACAGCAATTCATCAAGATGATTTTTCTACTGAGGGATGGAAGGGCTCATGAATGTACATCTTGGTATCAGCGGAAGAAATCTTCATAGGGTTGAAATCACAGGTGCTTGAGAAGTAGTACTAAAGTATCTGGTGCTTAAGACTCAGGTGATTTTAAGTGAACTGCTAAATTTTCATCATGCCATTTCATTTAAACTGAAAACCCAACTTAAGTTGAAAAGTTGAACACAAGTTGCTTCAGCAGACCAACCTGTGTCCTGGCTCCTAGATTCTTCTGGCAGTTGATCTGTCACCTGAAGAGACTGCCCACCTGGAGAAACATTAGGCCCTGGATACACGGCTGCATGCTCAGGACCATACTGATCTGAAAACCCAGGTACAGACACTGGTGATCCATAAACAGGGGTATGCCCAATAGGTCCAGGAGGCACTGGATAGAATGGTATATTGTCAGGTTTTTCTTGATGGAAGGAAGTTGGAATACTGCCTGAATTTTCAAGGATGGTCTGAGGAGCTATACAATAAAAAGAAAAACAGCCTAGATTTTTTGTTGTATCAAATTTAACTCAACAGGAAGGATAGTGCATTTTGTACTAAACATATGTTACAAAATCGAAGCCTTTTGTAAGGTCTTTGTAGATCACTGCTGACTCCCTTCATTTTGAGAGGAAGAGCTAATATAATAAAAATGACAATTCTACTTAATCTACTTAATCAGTGCTATACCAAACTTCCAAGCTTTACAGAGCTAGAAAAAAATAACAAAATTCATCTAAGAGAACAAAAGACAAGAATTTCAAGGCAATTAATGGAAAAAATAATGTAAAGGTAAGTGACCTAGCTGTACCAGATCTAAAACTATATTATAAAGCAGCGGTCATCAAAGTCATTAGATACTGTCTAAGAAACAGAGTAGTGGATCAGTTGAGGGTAGGTTCACAAGACCTACAGTAGTCAATTACTATAATAATCTAGTGGAGAAGACTAACTTCTGGGATAAGAACTCAGTATTTGACAAAAATTGCTGGGAAAACTGGAAATTATGGAAGAAATTATGCACTGACCAACATATAATATTTTATACTGAAATGAAGTCAAAATGGGTTCATGATTTAGACATAAAGAGTGATGCTATAAGCAAATTAGGAAAACAAGGAATAGTTTACCTCTCAGATTTGTGAAGAAAGGAATTTGTGGCCAAAAAACAACTACAATAATTACGAAATGCAAAATGGTTAATTTTGATTACATTAAATCAAAAAAGTTTTGCAAAAACAAAACCAATGTAGGCAAGATTAGAAAGGAAGCAGAAAAGAGAAAAAAAATTTTATATTCAATGTTTCTGATAAAGATTGATTCAAATTTATAAATCATTCCCCAGTTGATAAATGGTCAAAGGATATGAAGACAATTTTCAGATGAAGAAATTAAACCCATTTATAATCATATGAAAAAAAAAATGTTCTAAATTACTAATGATTAGAGAAATGCAAATTAATACAACTCTGAGGTACCACTGACACATTCTCAGATTGGCTAAGATGACAGGAAAAGATGATACCATGTTGGAGGGGATGTGGGAAAACTTGGACACTACTGCATTATTGGTGGAGATGTGAACTGATCTAACCATTTTGGAGAACAATTTGCAACTATGGCCAAAGGGCTATCAAACTGGCTCTGTATCCCAAAGAAATCATAAAAGAAGGAAAAGGACCCATATGTATAAAAATATTTGTAGTAACTCTTTTAATGGTAGCAAATGTGGACTGAAGCATATTTTCACCATTTTGTTTCTTTTTCATGATTTTTTCCTTTTTGGTTTGATTTTTCGTGCACAAAACGACAAATTATGGAAATATATTTAAAAGAATTGCACATATTTAACCTATATCAGATTGCTTGCTACCTTGGAGAAGAGGGAAATAAGGGAGAGAGGGAAAAAATTTTGGAGCACAAAGTATTATAAAAATGAATGTTAAAAATTACCTGAATATATGTATTTGAAAAAATAAAATACTATTGAAAATATATGAAAGAAAAAAAAAGACTCAGAAAATGAAAGTCACTTTGCCCAATGTCACATAATAGTGAATGGAAGAGCCAGAGCTAGATGGTCAGTTTTTTTTAAACTTCTAGCCCAGTGGTTTTTCTACCACATCACTATACTAATATATGTTGGTATAATCAAAGTTTGAGAAGAAAAAGAGACCTGTCTACAGAACATTATTAAAAGCTAATCAGATTCCAGTGGCAAAACAACAAGTAAACAAACCTAAAAACCACCTTTACGTCCAATAATTAGAGAACATTTGAATAATGATAGTACTACTCATGTAACACCAATGTGAGGGAAGCAAGAGGGAATGGAGAGCTGTTTTCCCTGAGAGCACTAAATGCAGGTTTCAAGGTCTCTCAGACAAGTTAAAAATCTCAGATATTGGCCTGGCACTGACTTTACCATACCCCAGTCATGTTATAAGTTGAAGTCCAGGTTATAGCAGAGGTCAAATTAGTGACCACTATCAGATTAAAATGTAATTGGGAAATATTTAACAAAACAAAAATGCAATACAACACAAATAATAGTAATTTATAGGGCCTGTAGGGACATGTTTCTACTTGGATTTGCTCTATAACAATTTGATCACAGATCCAGATAAAAATAAATCTAATAAAATACAAAAAAGAATGGAAAACCTACTGTGGGTAGGAATGTTGGGGGCAAAGTACAAGTCAGAATAGAAGAAAACAATGCATATGAGCTCCCATCTACAATTCCTGCAAGAACTGTCGAATGCACCAGACAATCTTGATGGGGGGAAAAAAACAGAAAAAGTCAAAGTAACTCCTTTGTCTGGTCCAGATCAGTATTGGGAGATGAATAAAAAGATCTGTAGACATTGGAGACATAATCCTAAGGAAAAATGGAATAGTGCCCACGGAGAGGTTACACACAAAAGTTGTCCCAAGAGTCATACAAGGATACCATATGACCAGGCTTATACCAAGGCACTTTGACAGGGAGTTCCCGACTAGTAACTTTGTTGCCCACTCTCCAGTCCTAGGTCACAGATCCAGGACAGGAAACCTGAACACAAAAGGGGTTCCTGGTCAAGGAGGCCCTAGGGGGAATGCTGAGAAAGAAGAAAGGTCAGAAGCTGCCACTAATAGCAGTAGCAATAGTGTGGCTCAGACATCAGATACAAAGTAAGGCTTCAAAGCCAGCATTTAGCCCAGCCTGCAGAGGAATACCCACTCCAGGAAACCCAGACAAAAGCAGAACTTGCACTTCTGCTGCTCTGAACTCAAAAACCTGGCTGAGGAGTTGAGAATCCAGGAGCAGTCTATTCTTGCCCAGATTCAAACCCAGGTCAGGACCCTGCAATATTCAGACCAGGGCAAGGGCAGCAAGAAGGACAGCCATCAGACTTCTATGGATCAGACCACTTGAACACTGAAAGCTTGCAAATTCTCATGTTGTGCCTGAAATCCTAAACTAACATAACATAAATACCCCAAGAATGAAGCCAAAGGACCAGTCTAGATCTTCCCTTCAGAAGTGTAGCAAAACCTAGTCTTAATATCGAGTTAGAACATAGACAGGGAGGAATCCCACTCAAATGAACAATTTTAGTCAAAAGAATAGGACATTCAAAAAACACACACAGAAGAAAATGATTCTAAAACATCTAGAGACTATGTTCCTGAGAAAAACATAGTCTGTGTTTAAATCCAACTATAATTCTAAGAAGAATTAATAAGTTAAAAAAAAAGTTAATAAGTCTTTTTATAAATGCAATGGGAATACAAGATTTTTTTGGAAAAGAAAAAATTATAAAAAGAATTAACAGCTTCCAAGAAACTGTGCCCAAATCTCCGTGAAAACCTGAATAGACTAAAGAGAAGTCAAAAGGCTGAAAATATGGGGAAGATGCAAAGTATCTCATTAGCAGTAACTGACCTGAAAATTAAATCAAGAAGAACTTGAAAATCATTAATCTATCTGAACACTAAAATAAAAAAAAGAGCCTAGAGATAATACTCTAAAATTGCTTATCTTGCTTAGAAATAGAGGGCAAAGTGGAAACAAAAAGATTCCATTGGTTACTTTTTGAAAGAAAGCACACGATGAAAACTCCCAGGGAAATTATAATAAAAATCCAGAGCTTACAAATCAAAAGAACAAAAACTACATCAAGCAGCCAGAAAGAGTTTGTGACCTTAAGAGCCAGAGCCAGGATCACACAAAATTTAGCAGATAGTACTATATAAAGAAGTAGAAAACTCGGAATACAATTATCTAGAACAGGCAAAGAAGATGGGTTTATAGCCAAGAATAATCTACCCAGGAAAACTAATCATCACACTAGAACACAAAAAATGGATTTTTAATGAAAGAGAAAACTTTCAAGTAGAGGATCAAAGATAAAATGCTTCAATTGAAATAGATTGTTGGTAAGAGTTGTACAATGTGTTTGGGTTCATAGATTTCAATTAGATAAGCCCTAGGAGTGATACTATTAAATCGCGATAATCTTAAGAATGGATAAAGGGAAGAGGAAAATGCTGAGATGAGATGGAATAGGGGAAAACCAAGATCTCAGAGAGGGAAAAAAAAAAAAAAAGGAAAGGTAAGTTAGGGAAAATTATTTCACATAATCAAAACACACTAATTGACATCTATAGAAATAAGAATAAAAGTTAAACTGTCTGAATTGATCAAAGGAGCATGCAGAAACACGCATGCATGCATGAGCACACACACACACACATACACACAGCTAGATAGCAAAATCCCCTTCACTAAATACTAAAATAATCAGAAGGAAAAAGGGAGGGGAAGCAGATTAGAAGGATGGTAGATTAAAGAGATTCTAAGCAAAACAAATTCTAAAGATTTACAACTCTTTTTGAAGTGGCAAAGAATAGGAATCTGAGGAAGTATTTATAAATTGAAAAATGGATGGATAAAGTTAGGGGATGTGTGATAAGAATACTATTGTACTGAACTTTTATCAAAAGATGATACCCACCTCCAAATGGAAAAATGAAAAATCCATATTACTGAATGAGATGAATTTTTTTTAAATATGACCAATGTGGAAAACTGTCTGGATAGACTATTCATTATTTCAATGGATTTCGTTTTCCTCATATTCTTAATTTGGGGCAAGAGGGGAAGTGGGATGGAAAGATAAAAATATGGATCTTGCTGATTAAAACAAATAAATCTTACAAAAATTAGAAGGATTAAAACATATATAAAACTAATAAAATGACTGAATCAGAACTACATATACATTATTAACTACAGTAACTTTATTTTTTAAAAAATGTAAATAAAAGGAAAAAAGAAGGAAAACTGAAAGGTAAAAGAATTTCACTTAAGGGCAGTAGGGAGCCATAAAAGCATTTTTTTTTCTTATTTGCTAATTTGTTTGGTTCTAACTTGTTATAAGCTAGAGAGTTTGAAATAATATAATGTCTCTCTTCTGTATGTTTATTTGTTTTTGTTGCTAGGTTAAGTTTATCATTAAAAATAAAATTTAAAATAAAATTTTAACACGAGATATTTGATCTATGTCAAAATGAAAAGGAATGAATAAAGTGTGTAAGGTGAAAAGAACTTAAGGAAAAAGAGAAGGAAAAGGATAAAATAGAGCCAGATTTTTCCAAATAAACACAAAAGAAAAGATATAATAAAAACCTTCAAGAAAATAAAAATCTATCATAATCAAAATTATCAAAGGGAAAAAATGTAGATATAACAAATTATAATAGAACCTCCTCATTAAAATATCAGAAGAAATGGAGATAGGGGAAAAAAAAACTAATTAAGACACTAATACATATCCATGACAGATAAATAAGAAAAACTGACAGTTAAAAAAAACAAACAAACAAACTATAAGACAAAATTTAAAAAGGGCTTATTTTATTTATCTCCTATAAAGATTCCCAAAGGCCAATTTCTCTTCAGGACAAAACCTACGATGAGGTACTTTCTTTCTCTCCTTAATAGTGCCTTCCTTCTAATGACACCTTTCTCCTTCATCTAGCTAATTCTGGCTAGTCTAACTATATGCTCTCTTGCTCTCTTCACCTTTACCATTCTTGGTGTCTAATTCATTCCTTCATTTCATCTACTAACACCTCCCTCCCTAAAAAAAAAAAAAAAAAAAAAAAATCAATCTACTTTTTGCCAACGAGGAGAAAGAAAGACTCCCACAGTACACTGAACAAAGTAAATGCATAATCAGTGTTCACTTTTTGGAAGAAATGAATGATGAGTAAGACAAAATGAAAAGTTATCAAAAAAGATCCTACCCCAAAAATTGAATAGTAAGAAGGAATAACACAAAATGGGTACAAATTGTACAACCAAATATAGCTCAGAAAAATGAATACATAACTCTAATTTTATGTACATTTGTGCTAATGTTAACTACTTGTAATCTTCCTTGCAATAAATTAATGGTAATTCAAAACTCCATACCAACTATATAAAACTTTCCTTCTTATAGAAGTATTAAGATAAATGATGCGAAACAATATTTAGTGACTATACAAGAAAATTAATCAAAATTGTGAGGGTGGGAGCTTGCTAATTAAAGTAACATGTTTTGTAGATTTGTAGATATTGCTAATGTTAGAATAAAAGAATATTTCCTTTTGGGTTTATTGTGATGAAGAATAGTACTCAATCTATAATATGATCACATGCAAGCTATACAGAAGCCATTATGCAAGAGTTATAAGGTATTCAGTAACAATTCATAAAAAACCCCTCAATTCATTAAAGATCAAAACAGCTCCCTGAAAGTGATAATTGGATTAATCTTTTCCCTTAGTTGCCAATTATTCCTTTGTTTTCCTGATAATTCAAAGCTTTCATTTTCAAAAAGATTTCTTCTAATTTCTCCAGCATATATTTACTTCTCAAACAAAAGGTTTAAAGCACTTACCTGAAGGCATAAGGCGAATGTTTTGGTTAGACTGCTCTGTATTAGGCAACAATGATGCTAATAATGGGTTGTCAGTTCCTGGGCCAATTTCTTGACTATGTTCTGTGCCATCATATTGCTCCAGTTCAGAGCTTGGTGTACTTGGGTACTGATGTGGTGTTGCTCTGTCCTGATTCCAAATTACATCACCCTCCTATAGGAGAAATATTTCAGCCATTTTTCAAGAAGGTAAAAATTTCAGGAAGCATAATCTGCATTATAACAACCTGAATCGAGCATAAAATATCAATTATTAGTATTTCTGATTTATTCTCTCTTCACAAAAGTAACATAATTCAAAGTGCCTGTTTTTGTTAATTAGGAATTCTCATAAACACAGTCATTTAATACCTATATCTAAAATTTCAAATATGTAAATAAACGAGGAAACAATTTTCTGAAACAAAACCCAAAAAATTGTCTTACAATTAGAACGAATTCTATACCTCTATCTGCCTCTTCAACTGCTGAAGCTGTATTAACCAAGTAGGTTCAATAAATGATTCCTGTTCTGGTTTCTCTTTTATTTGAGGATCGAAGAGTCGTAACTGGGAGGCTATCTAGAAAAGCACAAAAAATGAAGACTGTTACTATTATAACATTTGCCAAATCAAAATCACTTTTCAAAATAATAAAGCTTGGAGCAAATGCATCTTCAATGCTAGTACTGGAAGTTTTCAATGAACTCAACAGTTTATAGCATGCAAAGTTAATAGAGCCAGCCCTGAAACTAATAAGAGCAGAGGTTCATGTCCCACCTTGTAAATACACTAACTGTATGACTCTTGACAAATCATCTCCTGGTTCTCTTTCCTAATCAGGGATCTCTTTACACCAGTGAAATCAAACTAGAGATCCAGACTTCATCCCTTGCAGACTTGTCATCTGACTATTTTTTTTTTTAAATTTTAAATTAACAAGCATTTGTCTTTTTCTCCCTCCCATCTTTCTCCTGTTGATTTAAAAGAAAAAAAAAAAAACCCTCAGGAAAAATAAAGAAAATTTTTGTTAACAAGTCAAGCAAACCAAATTTTCTTAATTTCAAAAACTCAAATTCATTTTTGTTATTTATTTAGTACCAGTAAATATGTAATTCTATTTAAAATATCACAGATGTGAGCACATTATAAACAATGAAATTACTGGATGGGAAAAGATGTATTTTAAAGTTGCACATTTCATATAAAAATTATATAATATTTTACCCCCCTGAATGAAGTTTCTTTTGTGCTGAAAAACAAAGGTCATCATTATTTTTAGTGTACCAAGTTCACCACAAATAAATTAGCACAAGGGAGTAGCTAAATGGAACAGAGGATAAAGTACTGACTCTGAAGTCAGAAAGATCAGAGTTCAAATCTATCCTCAAGATGCTTAACATTTACTAGCTGTGTGATCCTGGGCAAGTCATTTAACCCCAACTGCCTCACCAAAAATAAATGAATGAATAACTGAAATGAAAATTACCAAATGGTTTAGGATAAATTAGCACAAGTCATTAAATAAGAACCACTTTACTAAAAGATGAACATCATAATAATTATGGAAGAAAATTTATTCAATTCCTATTATTGTTTGCTTAATAATCAGTTATTACAAAAAGGAAGCTTAATTTTTAAGTTAGTATTTCATCTCCCTAAACACATGATTTTTATGCAATCAGATAACCTGAAAAAGACTTAGTAAAAACAGCAAGTACCTGAATGAGCTGGCTAATCAGCACTGGTGAATACTGGCGTGGTTGTTTGAGAATAGTTTTAGAAATGACTTCGCAGTAATGAAAGGCCTGTGCAGCAAGTCCCATTTCAGCCAATCGACAAGCATAGATGAATTTGAATACCTAAAGGAACCAAATGAGGATGTATTTTATGCCTTTCAATTATTATTTAATTACTTCTCACTAATGTCCATATTTATTCCTCTAGAAAATCACTCATCATATCTGAATTGGCACAATGTTACAAGCAGATAGCTTAAATCTTTATAGCACTGGCACTAGTTAGCATCATCATTTCCAAATTCCACTCTTCTACAAAGTCAGATATATCAAGTGCAAATTCAGACAATACTCATATACCCTGCCTCACTCCCCCAAAAAGATGTTTTCATATTTTAATTTTTGTTTCTTCTCCAAAATTACCTTTGGCTTTGGAATTTTATGATGCTAAAAACATAGTAATGACGTACTTTAAAGGAAAACAAGTCATTAGAAACAACCCAGAAGAGTAGGAATTGTTCTATCATAGCTCATTATATTACCTGCGCTATGATTTAACTTGTGTCCCCTAACTGAAACAACAAATACTTAAATTCTGATGTAAAATTTCTTAACATTAGAAGGAATAAAGGAAATTTCATGGCATGGTTCATAAACAGATCCAACTTTGAGAAACTAAACATTTTAGGAAATAAAAGATTTAAAAATCAAAAAAATAATTATAAAATCCTTAAAGCAAATGGTTTCTGATTTACCAAAGAAATTATTTTTGCAGGATTATTTTCTGCCTCCTACTTCTGCCTTAAATCTCTCATATTGATAATCTACTCTCTATTCAGTGGTCAAAGTAACATTCCTCAAGGGTGTCTAGCTATGTCATTCATCTCCATATTCCCATGTACCTCCTTCTCCCCTTTACCTCTCAGAATCCAGTTTTCCTTCAAAATTCAATTTAAATATCATCTTTAATATGAGCCCTTATATGATTCCATCTAGCTTCAAGTGCTTTTACTCCAAAAAAAAAAAAATTATCTTGTGCAGTGTCCCAAAAGTCTTAGTATAGTTATTAGCTTTAATACCTCAGTGCATTTCTAAACTATTAAAGCTTAAAAATAATATATTTTTAGATTTTTAGAACACTATATTTTATTAAAAATGTTGTAGCCACACTGATACATATTCATGTTATCTCTCTCTACAGAATATAAGCTCCTTGAAGACAAATTATTTACAAGCAATGCTTGTTGACCAATTTTGAATATTTATTGTCAAATATTTTCTTGAAAAGATTGGTGGTGTTTTTAAATTTTTTTTTTTTTTTTTTTTTTTTTGCTGAGGCAATTGGGGTTAAGTGACTTGCCCAGGGTCACACAGCTAGGAAGTGTTAAAAGTGTCTGAGGCCAGATCTGAATTCAAGTCCTCTTGACTTCAGGGCTAGTGCCCTATTTACTGAACCACCTAGCTGCTCCCAAAACAATAATGCTATCTCTGGGGAGATAGCTTCTTCATATGAGGTCTGATAAATAATCCCCCCCAATCACATTCTGGCAGTGATTTGAGGTGCTCCTAGTTGATTGGTGGTTTTTTAAAAAAAACTTAAAATTTTAATCATTTAATCATTAACTAAAATGAAAAAAAAAAAAAAAAAAAAAAACCAATTTCCTGGCCACTTAGATTCATAAATTGTAGATTCAAAATATATCATCAAGTCTAACCTGGAAATTAGGCAAGAAGCATGGCTGGGTTCCCAGTGATTGCGCATATTCATAGGCTTCTGTTCGGTGAATAGCTTCATTGGTTGCAAATTTTAAAAATGGCAAACTATTAAGAGAAAGACAATTATATCAATCTGAAAAAAGGAAAGTACTTCTGATCAACAACAGCATGTGATTCAAATAAAAATTAAGGTGAATCATCTAGAACTTTACCTATATATAGGGTATTTTTTTTTTTAGGGTTTTTTTAAACTGGCACAAATATCAGTCATTTGATGAAAAAATGGTTTTGATTTTATGAAAAAATAACTAGAAACTATCACCTGAAGTTTTGGAAAAAAAGATCAGTTTTTTCAAGAAGAAAAAAGGAAGAAAAGAAAACACTATAATCATGTGCTTTCTTACCTGTGATTTGACCCAATTAGGACAAGTTTTGTAGTTTTCTTAGTGTAGACTCCAAATCCAATTTGGGCCATTAGGTAGCAAAAGTGTGCAGCATCTAAGAGGCCTTTAGAAGCTAACAAAACAAAAAAGTATTCTGAAATAGCTATTATTTATCATTTTTCAAAAGAGGAAAAAGTTACAAAATTTCTGAAATTTACAGAAGCAAAATAAAAAAAAAAAAAGATTTTATTCAAAATATTTCTGATAACACCTAGTAAACTTAAAACAACTTGTTCACATTAGACTATACTTTTAGTATCAGTAATGAACTTACCAAGAGTATCCCCCATGGTGGCAATTGTCCTCGACTCTACATCCATATTATTACTCAAGTTGGACAAAACCATAGCAAGATGAGGCCTCCAATCTCCCCATTTCTCATCTCCACAACACTAAAAATAGAATGAATCATTTTAATACAGAAGAAAGCTATTATATAAAGAATAGTAGCAAATGTAATAAAAACAACAGATCAGAAAAATGTGAGAATTCATGGGCAATTCCTTTTTTTTTTTAATTATAGTTTTTCATTTACAAGATATATGCATGGTTAATTTTTCAACATTGACAACTGCAATTTGTTTTGTTCCAATCTTTCCCCTCCTTCCTCCCATCCCCTCGCCCAAATGACAGGTAGACCAATACATGTTAAATATGTTAAAAAATATGTTAAATACAATATATGTATATCTGTCCATACAGTTATTTTGCTGCACAAAAAAGAATCGGACTTTGAAATAGCATACAATTAACCTGTGAAGGAAATAAAAAATGTAGGTGGACAAAAATAGAGGGATTGGGAATCATGGGAAATTCCTAATAAACTAAGTAAAAGTCTAAAGTGTAGCTCCTTCTTCTGAGAGTCAATAACTTACTGTAGATGCAGCAGGCATTCTTCCAGACATGAGCTGGTAAACAGTCTGTAAGGGATCATTAATTGGAAGGCTGTTGGCAAACCTACAATTACATAAAAACAAAAGGTTATTAAAAGTTCAGCTTTAGGGAGATCATACTCGGATAGCAAGTATTTATTCAGTACCTATTACATGCCTGGTCCTATGATAGGTAGGTGGGGATACAAAGACAAAATCAAAACTGTTCCTGCTCTCAAGGGATTTACATACTATTAGGAGGTCAACATATTAGGTAAATATAAAGTATATTCAGAGTAATTTCAAGGGGACACAAAACAGCCATAAGAGTGGAAATCAGGAAAGGCCTCCTTTTAAAGGGATTCCTAGGAATTCTAGGAAGTAGATGTTGGAAGTACATTATGGAAAGGGGCTGGTGAGGAAAGGTAGTGGTATATCAAACTACACAAAGGTATGGGAAGAAAGGAGATAGAATGTTGTATATGAAGAAACAGTAAATAGATCAAATGGGCTAGAACAGAGAATGCATGAAAGGGAATAATATGTAATAAGTGTGAATAGTTGTCTGGAACTAGACTGTATTGAACTTTAAATACCAAAATTGTCTGAATTCTATCTTAGAGGCAACTGGGAAATACCACAGTCACACCTGAACTTTAGGAGTTTGTATGGATGACAATTCAAAGAAGAGATGTGAAATAAGTCTTACTCCTTCAAATCTTTCTATCTGATCCAACCATACCAATAGTGCAGGCAACATATAATGGAGGCTTAAATTAAGATGGCAGCGGAGAAGAGATGACAAATGTGAGATATTATGAAGATATAAATGACATGTCTTGGCAGCTGACTTGAAATGAGCAGTAAAGGACAGTGAAGGATCTATATTAGATAATCTGAAGTAAAAAAAGTACATTTTGATGGAAAAAAAACATGACAAACATGAATCCTGAGGTGAAATTAGGAATCCTTAGAATTTTTTTTGTTTGGCAAGAATTAAGTGAAAGAATCCAAAAATAAATACAGTAACAACAATTCTGAAAGGGCAGCATAACTCTAGGAGAATTTGTATCAGCATATGAGACCATGAAGATAACACGTGTCTTTGAAAGAGTGAAGTGAAAAGTGAATTAATTCTAAAAGTGTGTGAGAAGTTACTGCCAAATTAAAACCTCTTACCTGGTCATAACTCTTGCATGTGTTCTACTGTCCATTTTACTAGCAAGTAACAGAGCATGTCCCCATAAGCCATGTTTCATTGCAGATTCCAAAGCATCCTAATGATATTAAAGCAACCAAAAAAAACAAAATCCCACAAAACCCAATAGAAAAACAATTTTTAAACTTTGTACAGCATTAAATGAATGTAATAACTTATAACATACAAACTTAAAGGACCATATTCCCATGCATAACGTGCCAATTACTTCAAAAAAAAAAAAAAAAAGCTTTAATGTTGAATTACCAAAAAACCCCAATTTTGTAACATATATAGCTTCCAAGAATTTAAGTTTCCACTAGTCTCTTAAATTTTCTCAGTATAGAGAATGTACAGTTTTAGAAATTAGAATCACTTCTGAAAAGAGAAGTTTCATCACTGTTTCTTTGGACTTTTGGTCTAGAAAAGGGAGTACTCCTGGGATTCTGAATCTTTCAATTAAGGTTAACATCTCTATCCATAGAGTATCCCTTTCACAGTCAAGTATATATGATGAATTATATAATTCTAGAAAATATATAAAACTTAAAAAACTTTTGGCTTAGAAATATAGTCTTAACAGCAACAGATGCAACTTTGCTAATGAAGTTTGTTCACACCAACTATGTAAGTGAATCATTAGTAATACCAGACACCAAATATTAGATCTATTACTGAAGCATTCCAGGATGTGGTAATATAAAGGAAAACTCAAGTCCATAATCAAAATTCAGCTTTGACTGAATTTGAGACAAATAAATCTTCATCACTTGCTGCACTTAAATGAACTTTACTATCAATGCTTTATCATCATGAACATTATTCATCGATTCCTCATCTTATAAGCATCATATCTTAGACTCCCTTTATAAGCTGTCACTTTAAATTACAATTATTCAACATATAAATCCATTGTACCAAATAATACATCATGACAGAATGCTAAGTATTTCATTTCTTATCAGGACAGTGAAATTACCAAGAAAATAAAATATCCAGGAACTACTCACCTTTTTACGTCCATAAAGAAGCAGCTCTCTAAACCTCTCTGTTTCTTTTTCAAGACTATCAATAGCTGTTACCAAACTGTCAGTGAGAAATGAGAGCTGAGCTTCACCAGACTCTTCCTCTTCTACTTGTTCCACAGCTTCATTAGTAAAATCAATCAGGTTTGCCTCATTGGGTGACTTTCCAGGAAGCCACACTGTTCTGTGATCTCGTAGCAAAAGCTCTGCAATGTCTGTTCCCACAACAGTCTGTGAAGGTCATGGGAGAAGAAAAGAGAACTGTTAGATGCTCCAAGAAACCACTGTGAAATGTCAAGAAGTCACATTAAAAAGTGAGATATTCTTGATATCCAGAAATGAAAAAGGCATCTTATAACAAGAAATGTAAGTTTAAAAAATGAAATTAACTAGGTGAAGATTCCTTAAAGATTTATTCAGATGAAGTTAAATCAGGATACATTAGACTCATGGGCCTTTATTAGTGTAGAGTTGGCCAGAAACACCTATAAAATGAGAGACTGAAATTATTTGCCTAAATTATTCACATTCCTCCTCCCCAAATTCTCTACTCCACCCAAAGGAACTTCTCATCCCATAAGCATCACGCCCAAGATTTTTCACAAGCTTTTATGCTACAACTACTCAACGTAATAAACCAATGATCACAACTTCAAAATTCTTTAAATGCTTTTCAAAGCAAAGACTAACAATAAGATACATACCCCATTCTGTCTGCATAATAGTACGATAAAATCCCAAAGAAGACCTGCAGATTCTTTATCAATTAGATTTTCATTCCGCAAACATTCTGTAGCTTTATTCTGAGCAAAATTTATAACATCCACTTTATGGGTATCATCTCTGAGAAAAAATAGTAACAAAAATAAAAAGTTACTGAATGTAACAGAAAGAATACAATATGCGGTGCCATAAAAGCATTATTAAAAACATTACTAAGATACATACTTAGCAAGAGGTCCAGGGAAGGATCTCATCTCTTCCTGTTCAGAAGTATGTTGCAACATAGTCTAGATCAAAATACATAAGTAAACATCAGTGTCCTGTCTGCATGATGTGGAAATGCACATTGTGAATAAAGATGACATCCATTTTGACCAAAAATGTATTTTAATTAAATTGGAAATGCTGTCTGGTTCTCTGCATATTGTTAGTAAGGAAGGTAAGAGTTTTTTGCTTTTAGACACAATGTAAAACTATGATGGAATTAGATTATTCAGTACAACAGTGAGAAAGAACAGTAAAAGTTCCATCTACCATCCTATATTTTTAAATACTTAAAACTATGTTCTAATAGCAGTCATTAAGAAGTCTAAAAATAGAAGTTTCAAGGAAATGTAAATATTTTCCCTAGCTTCCCATTTCATGGCAGTAATTCACTGGCTATTATTTTTCATATGACGTGTGATTACCTCCATGCTGTGTATTTCAACCAAAGCTGGCTGTCCTTCAGAAGGCAAGTTTGGAAGCACTTTAATAAGATGGCCTCCAGGGCCAAATCTTCCACAGACATGAGGCACTGAAAATTTCTCAGGTGTAGTTGGTCTTGATGGAACTATGTTTTAAAGAAAAGAAAAAGAAAATTTGGTTTGATAACTATTTACTTTAAATTTTCTCAACTGGATGGATGAATATTTTATATTTCTAGTGTGAAAATACAGTGTATACATGCGTAGAACATGATCATGGCCAATTAAATTTCAAATACAACATGGGTAATAGTTCTAAAAGATCTTATTTAAAAATAATATTAAAATACATTGTTTGAAAAAATAAGATCTCATAAAAATTCTAAAACTTTCTAAGTATTTTCTCTTGTTAGTCATTTAAAAATCTATTATATCATAATATATACTGACTATATCATAATCTATAGTTATAATTTCTTACAAACATACTCCATTGTGTTCATATAATTAAAGAATCTAATTAAAATATCAAAAATCATTATTGCTTCAAATAATGAAATATGTTCTTTTGAACAATATAATATGGGGCAGCTAGATGGCACAGTGGATACAGCACTGGCCCTGAAGTTAGGAGGACCTGACTGACCTCATATCCTTAACACTTTCTAAGTATGTGACCCTAGGCAAGTCACTTAACCCCAATTGTCACACCTAGATAAAGATCAATAAAGTGAGACAATCTGTCCTGATAATATTTTGCTAATGTTTTTTCATAGTAAATGAGCTCCAATGTGAAGTATTAGGAAAGAAATGCAATTTTAAAAGTACTGGGTGTTTAAAAATGCTACAGTTGCAAAGAAATATTAAGAGTTGACATCTTTGATTTTAAGTGATATACCTTGTAATTGTAACCTCAGCTACAGTGAAAAGTACTCAGTAATTTTAGTTATTTTGTTCTTTTGAGAGAAGGTTAGCTGGGATAAAACTAAATACTGCACAGAGGATAGATTTTTTTTTTTGGTGAAAAATTCTAGACATTAATCCTTAAGTTTGGACAAAATGTCAAGGTATAGAGATAGAGGTATATACAAATGGTATAAGTGGTAGAAGGGAGAGATATATACAAAGGGAGTGTCCATTGGTCTAAAAGACTGTTTATGACATACATACCTTGTTCTGAAGTTGGCCATCCTGTTTCTGCAGGGTAGCCATAATCTGTAAAACCCTGTGCACCACTGAAATTATTACCATAAACACCATAGGAATAATCTCCATGAAGGGAGCCTGGTGGAGCCGGGCGTTCATATGAATTAGCAGTTACATCATTGTTTCTATAAATCTGGCTCTGGTGGATTTTTTTGTTTGTTTTAAAGAAAAAAGGAGAAAAGTTAGATGTCACAAATTTTGTAATAAACTATGCAATTATCACTTTTATAACTAGTAGATAGAAGTATTATAAATTACTGGAATTACTAACTGTTTTTAACAAGACTGATACTGTTTCTGTGAGATCCTTTAAAAAAATATACATGTATACATACAAATCGGTCCAAAAATCTTGCTCATAGTAAAGATTTGTTCGACATTAGCTAAATTCAGACTGAAATTCTTTTTAAAAGAACCATAATTTAACAATGCACTAGAACTTATTTACTTTATATAGAGAGCTACACAGTAAATAAGGCCTAAAATTAGAAATACTACATTTATTATGATGAGAAATAGGAACACTTAAGTAGAAAAGAGATATCAAAGGTTCATTCAATATTAAGCTACATCAGTGTCATGTCCTAGGTTAAAGAGTAAATAAGCTATCAAAACACAAAACTTCAATAAAAACTCACTTGATGAGAACGTGAGCTGAAGCTGCTCTGGCGGCTCTGTAGACTGTGGGTACTATGGAGACTGTGGGCAGAATGCTCACTATGAATACTACGCCTATCATCATCATAAACATCTCTGTGAGGTTCTGGTTCATCATCAAAACTTCCAGTGAAACGAGGATCATACCTCCAATGATCATCATATTTTTCAGGTCTGGAGGGAGCAATGAAATCAAAGGCATTTCACTTTGAAATAAAGGAAAGTATATGCTGGAAATTCAAAGAGGTGAGGGAGAAGGATCCTATTACAGGGAAAATAGCAAAAGAAAAATCTAGTATATTTGAAATATACCAAAATATTCATAGTCATCAAGTAAGCAACAAGAATTTATTAAGCACCTATCTGACAGACACATTCTGGGATATAATGACATAAATGAAAATAATTCATTGCCCTTTCTGTCAAATAAGAAACAAAGTGGATACTTATTGATTGGGGAATGATGGAAAAAATCATTTTATATGAATGTAATTGAACATGTTCACAGCATAAGAATGAACAAGAGGACTCTAGAGGAACATGGTAAAACATATAAGAACTGATGCAGAATGAAGAAAGCAAGAGAACACAAGCAATCACTACAATAATGTTAAAAAGAAAAGGCAATTGAGCACATTAAATGCAATGATCAATCTTGGTCCCAGAGAAGAGAAGATGAAATAGAATTCTCTGCTCTCAGCAAAGGTGGGAGACTATAAGTGAGGACTGTTATATATTCTGTTAGAGGGTATATGTGTGTGTGTGTGCATGTACACATAGTCGCTATTAATTAGTTTGGGTTAACTAATTTTATTACAAAGGAGGTTTCTATTGAGTATAGTGGGAAATGACTGGTTAAAAAAAACTATCAAAATATTTTTAAATGCATAAAGTCTTTAAGATAGAAAGTACATAACTACAAAAGTAAACTGATGACTAAAAAGAGCATAATGAGATACCCAAATACTCCAAAAACTTGTAAGGAAGCATATTTCATCTATCTAAATTCAAGTTTTGAAATAAGTATCATTATGATAGCCTCTTAAAGCTATAAACATATCAAGAATAACCTTTCTTTAAACTAATGTTATAATAACAATCAAATGTTATCTTAAATTCTTTGCACAATTTTGGACAATATTGCAAAAACACTTTTCTTTAAACACTGTATATAAAGTTCATTCCACTGACCTGTCACCATACGGATATGCTTCTTTCCTATAATGATCATGTTCAGTATCATACCAATACCTTCGGTCATAGCTCCTGGGATCTCTAAATCTGGGATCATATTGATACCGTTCCCAGCGATTTGTGTCTACAAATACAAAATAAAGGCCTTTAGAGAGAGGCAATTTTCATTACTGTAGTCAGTTAAAAGCAAGAGCTTCATAAGACAGAGGCAGATTTGGAAATAAACAAGGTTTAAGAACAAGAAAGGAATCTTCTATAGAATCTTCTGTAACTAATGGCAAAATAAAATAAATAAATGGCAAATAAAAATATACAATGCCTCAAGTCTTATACAGCTAATGAGAAGGCTTTGAAAAATAGAAAGAGAACTGTCTTCATCCACCCACCAGAGAATAATAGAGTAGCTATAATGTAGAAATAGCAATAAATAGCAAATACAGAGATTTATAGAAGAAAATATTTAAGAAAGGGAGTCAGCAACTATGCAGATAGCCTCAAATGCCTACATAAAGATGAGCATGGGGTAACAAATCAATAGTGAACTAGAGATACTATTCAAATGGAGACAAATTTGACTTTTTATCAAATGTAGTTTGGTGGAAGGGGTTGATGACTAGAATATGGTTCTTTAAGAATATACTTCATTCAGCAGGACCAGGAGATCATTATATACTTCAACAACAATACTAGATGATGACCAGTTCTGATGGATCAGGCCATCCTCAGCAACAAGATCAACCAAATCATTTCTAATGGAGCAGTAATGAACTGAACTAGCTATACCCAGAAAAAGAACTCTGGGAGATGACTAAAAACCATTACATTGAATTCCCAATCCCTATATTTATGCACACCTGCATTTTTGATTTCCTTCACAAGCTAATTGTACAATAATTCAGAGTCTGATTCTTTTTGTACAGCAAAATAATGTTTTGGTCATGTATACTTATTGTGTATCTAAGTTATATTTTAATATATTTAACATCTACTGGTCATCCTGCCATTTGGGGGAGGGGGTGGGGGGGTAAGAGGTGAAAAATTGGAACAAGAGGTTTGGCAATTGTTAATGCTGTAGAGTTACCCATGTATATATCCTGTAAATAAAAGGCTATTAAATTAAAAAAAAAAAAAAAAAAAAAAAGAATATACTTCATTCAAAAGGCTTAGAAGAAGTTAAACAAAAAGATGGGATAGGAGTGAATATAGATCACAACAATATTTTCACCTTTTTTTCTTGTTTGCTTGCTTTTTCTCATTTTCCCCCCTTTTTTGATTTGATTTTTCTTATGCTGCATAATAAATGTGGAAATTTGTATAGAAGAATTGTACATGTTTAACATATATTGGATTACTTACTGTCGGGGGGAAGGTTTGCAAAGGTGAATGTTGGAAACTATCTTTACATATATTTTGAAAATAAAAAAACTATTGTTAAAAAAAGGCGGGGGGGGGGGGGGGGGGAATAGAGTGCCAAGTTGCTATATACATATATATATATATATACATATATATAACACCAACTTCTATCAAGTTTTCCTCTAGGAAAAGCAATACTACCTTTGCTTCTGGAAAGAATCCAGAAGTCATCCATATTCATCATCCTAGTATCCCATGGCTCCCCCTGCATCCAGGGCCATTTCTAGTGATCTTGATCTATATCTTGCCACTGGGCCCAAATGACTCCAGAGAAGAAAGTGAGACCACAATTTTACACAGCTCTCCCTCACTTAAATCCAATTCATTTACATGTTATAACATCACCACCCTAAGATCATGGTTGTCTTCAAAAATAAAAGAAGACTCTAAAGACTCCACTAACAGCCTAGATTTCAACCATTCCCCTTAAATGTAGTCTCTCCCTATTAGAATGTAAGTTCCTTGAAGGCAAGAGTATTATCTGCTTTGTATGTGGATTCCCAAAAGCTTAGCATACTGCCTAGCACATTAAGTACTTAACAGATGCCTTTTTTTCCTTTTTTTTTTTTTGGCTGAGGCAATTGGGGTTAAGTGACTTGCCCAGGGTCACACAAACACTAAAAATAACACATATATTTGTGTTTTCTCCAATAAAACAAAATGAACCAATTCCAGATGTATATACAGAGCTTAGCTGAGAGCAAAATAAACTAATAATAATAAAGGACCTCTGGGAATCACAGAAAATCTAACCAAGGTTGACTATACTAAAAGAGCAATCAAAACTAAAATGATGACAAGCACAGTTAAAAGCCATATTAGCATTTTCCACTATCTTTAACTGGAACACTGGGAGAAGAGAAGAGATAAACAATTAGATCTGGGAAAGCACACATAAGAGTCCAGAATGTTTACAACTATCAACAGACTAACAAATATAATTGCTAAAGTTACTTAAGTACATTAATGCTTTATTTAAGATACATTTGCTAAAATGTAAATATAAAGTAAAATTAGAGACAGATCTCTCTATGTAAGAACACAAACACACATGCGCACACACATACACATATATGATATTTATGTGTGTATAAAAATTTCTCCCATTTTTCAGAGGCTTGGACAGGCTAAGTAATTTGCTGATGGTTATACAATTATTTATTATGGGAACAGCTAGATGGCACACTGGATAGAGCACTGGTCCTGAAGTCAGGAGGATATGAATTCAAATCCACTCTCAGACATTTAATGCTTTCTAGCTGCTTGACCCTGGGCAAGTCACTTAACCCCAACTGCCTCAGCAAAAAACAAACAAAAAACCAATTTATTATAGCCAGGATCTGAACCCAGGCCTTTTCATCATATACAATTACTTTCTTCATTTACAGATGCCACTTTAAATTAACTCTTTTACTGACTCAAAACTTAAAAGAGAATATAACAAATTAGAAAATTTCAAACACAATCATTCCAATTAGCATTGCTTAGTAATCTCTTGGAATATTACTTATCTTTGGACAATAATTACTCTACCCTCTGTTAAAAAGGAATTGTTAAAATACTGTGATACTTTCTATATATACCTCCATAATCATACTGGCCGGAATAATAATTTGCATAGTAATCACTCTGGCTGCTCCATCCACCTTTGGAAGCATAATACGTTTCAGGATACCCTTGTCTGAAAAACATTAAATATGGTACTATTAATATTTTTTTCTTAAAGCATGGAAAGATATCAGTTAAGGCAAACTGTGCTCAAATCAACAAGAGAGAAATTAAATCTATCTAAATAACATTAATTATGACATATAGAACAAGGATGCTGATGCAACTCTACTAAACTCCCAAAACATTACTGATTCAACTTCATCACAAGAATTCCTTTAAGATATAATGTCCCCTGTTGTACTTCTGATAGAATTTTAGTTTATACTAAATTTACCTCTTTGGACTCTATCCTACCATAAAAGCAAGTACTCTGGTACATATAAATATATAAGTTTCAGTTATAGGAAAATCCTCACTCTTTTGCCATGTACAGTTTCATTTAGATTAGATCAAATCACGTAATAAAGGAATATTCACAATCCAGGTCAGGTTTTGATTTTGATACTCGAGTTACAATGAGCCTAGAATGTATCCCAATGGCAATAATGTAACATACTCTGTGTGTATGTATATTTTAAAGGAATAGAGTAAGGACAACAGTGAGAGTCGCCCTAAAGAGCTGTCAAAATGAAATACTAAATTCCTAAAAACTTATAATCATAAGAGGGGAATAAATCATGGTTACCGTTACAAAAGCAGTCTCAGTTTCTTTCACCTTTACTTTGTTAAGTGTGTTTTTTTTTTTTCAATATCATTTCCATCTTCAGCTTCTTGTAATTAATACTTATGTTAATCTATAGACCACTAAGCAGAGAGAAAACTGGAAAGACTAGAAGGACCTTATCTGCCTAACCTTCCTTGTCTCTCCAACCTCTAAAGAATTCAAAAAAGTTCCCATTTGCTTTAGATTTCAGCATGTAAAGTTTCTATGCTTTCTACATGGCAAGGTAGAAATCTACAGAAAAGAGTGTTCAGAACAGTGTTCTACATTTAAAAGCTTTGCAAGAGGACTTTTTTTAAAAGGGAAAATTGTCATTGTGTTTTTATAAAGACTGTGATTTAAAAATATTTAGATGTGTATCTTACAAAAAATTAGCCATACAAAGCAGGTAAACAGACAAGCAAAGCAAGGAGAAAGTTTTTCTTTTTCAGGTAAAATATTTATAAGATTCACTATGTAATACAAAATTCTATTAAAACATATATTAATGTCATTACTTCATTAATGATTAGGTTTCTCAGCATCACAGAGAACTTTTATATCCAGAAAGCAAAATACAAATTTAAACCTTTTCTGTAATAATATCTACTTAAAGCCCAATAATACTTCTGACACTGAGCAATCAGAAATACAGGATTTGATGATGGAAAGACAATTTAAATATAATTAACAGTATCCATATATTCATACTACTTTTTCCATTCTGGCCACCAATTATAGTAGAAATTAAAAAGGAAGCAAAATTGTTCTCCATTTCAAAAGAAATCTACTCTCCACAATGTAAAACCACTTTCATAGATTTTATAAAATCTAAGCTGAAAGAAATGTGACAGGTCATGTAATTCAACTCCTTAATTTTATAGCCTTAAAATCTTACAGAAGTAAAAATAGAACAGAGGTAGTTCTAAAACAGATACACAGTAAAATCTAATAGACTAATGAGATAGATCCTCATTAAATGAAGTGTTACTACTGGATGGGATGGTCCAATCAGTTATTGAAAATTAATACTATTACTACCAACTGAAGTCTAATATTTAAGTAAGTTATCCATAGTCAATGCTATTTTGCTTCAGGAAAAAAAAAAAAGAAGATTGGCTAGGATGCAGATTAAATTTATGTGTTAAATATCAGGAATAGATAGGACAAAAACTATAAGTTAAGGAAAGAATAAGGCAAAAACAAAAAGGAGCTACTGCAAAGGAAACAAAAGATTCCTCTTTCAAGGACATTAATTTCTAAAGGAAGCAATTTAAGAAGATTTTATCTTCCAGCACGTATCGGAATTTAGAATAGAATTCACAGATGCTATTTTTTCTATTTGAAGTCACAGAGTTTATTTATATAAATACACAAAGAGTTTATTTAGAATACACATATATATAGTTATATAATAGAATTTTGTATTTATATAATAAGTATACAAATTTAAAATTCTCTCTAATTTGTAATCTTTTTATTACACACAAAGACACATAGTGTCAATATTATTAGTCTATTCAGAACTGCAAGTAAAAACTAATATCATTTCAGCAATAATTACTCAGAAAGAATAAGAGAAAATCCATGTTCTCAATAGGAAAACAGATCAACATAGTTACTAAAATCACTTCCATTTTAAGGAGGAATGGATGTAAGCTCCTCTTTGCTTTCTCTCTCTTCCCTTCCCTCCCAAAAAGGAAGACTTGCTCTTGAGACTTGATAAAGAGCCCTGGGTGACCAGATTTGCCAAAAATAAAAGGAAGAATTTTTAAGTATCCCTTTATTTTCTTCTATCACTTTTTCCAAGACTTCTCCAAGACTTTTTCCAGAACCTCCTCTAGTATTGGGGAAATTACGTGATATTATTTGTCTGTAGCAGTAAGCAGCAGCAGAAGCAATTTCCTTAGTATTTCTCTAAAATGAAGGAAATCACTCCCTTAAAAAAGGGGAGTGTAGAGGTCAGAGATTACTAACCAGTAATCTGCTCTATCAGTTCACAACATAGAATATAAAGTTAAATTTCTGGCCCTATGATTTTTTGTGATTTTTAAATGAATAGTTAAACATTGTTCTTAGCATATTAAAGTCAAGTATGAGTTAATCCTATAATCTATTTTGCATATTTATAGCAAATTTACATTTGCCGATTTATGACATTTAGGTTAGCTGCCTAGATGTATAAATTGTCCAAATCACTAAACTAAAACCATTTAAAAACAGATATCTTAACTCGAAAAACTAAATTATAGTTCCAAACCTGGAAGATGGTCGATCTGAGCAGTGACTAGCTCTGGAACTTGGACGCTCTGGCTCAGCATATCTGTAGTTTTCTGCATAAGCAGCACTTTTATCATAATTTCTATAACGAAGATCATATGGGCCATAGGCATCCTCCTAGGAAAGAGCAAGTCTTATAAAGTTCATAAAATTACAAGATAAACATCATTAGATAAATAAATCAGCAAAGTCAGTTTGAATTAAAAATTTTCCTTAAACAGTAAAAATGGATTTGGTTTTTTGAACAACCCTCATAAAAAGTGGGATACTTATAAAATATCTAGCAGTAGAAGTTTTTCTAATAGCAACAAGAAGTACTTATGTTCACTAAATACATAAATTTTGTTCAAAGACTGCCAACAAAGCAGCAGACCAACTCCACTTGTAGTTAACCTGACATGGAACTATTAGGCTTCTTCTGCAGTTATAAAATTCTAAGATTCCATGATTCCAATTATTAGTCACCTCTATTGCATAACATCTTTCCAGCAACTAAATGAACAATATTACTTATCTGGATATTCTAGAACTAAATTAAAAATTATGACAACTGGTTACACATTATTATGTTCTTACATGGTTTCTTCAAGGCAAGTCAAAGAATCTCAAACTTCTCTCTCTATATGAGTCCATTCATATTAACATGTGACTAAGTATTATAACTCATAGAGTGAGAATCTCAGGCAAGAGGGAAAGGAAATGATTTGAAGTGAATCTTAGAGGAAGATTTGTAGATTTGTATCAGAAAGTTGGACTAAGACTTTATACATAAATGTCCAAATCTTTCCTCCCTACCTCAAATTCTTTCTTTCTGAATAAGTCATACATGGTTGTGGAAAGTATAACACTAGGAATAGAGAAACCTGCATTTGCATTTCAGTCTTGACACCAACTAGTTTTATGACTTAGAAATCACATCTCTCTTGAGCCAAGTTCCTTATCTATAAAAGGCAGAGTGGGGGAGGAGTAAAGGGGACTAGTAAGAGGAAAGGTCTTGAACTTGATGACCTCCAAGGTTATGAAGCTAAAGTTTTATTATTCAGGCTTATTTTCTTCATCAGGCAAATAAATTAATTTTGGGTCTGAACAGAGGGATTTTTCAAAATCTTCATTACAAATATCCCTTCATCCTAAGCTGAAGATGAGCTCTAGCACCTCCATGGAAGTAGCCCAAAAGTTATCCAAGATTCTTGAAGGTTACATTAAGAAAGGCAGGTTCTATTGACTTCAAAAAGCTTTAGATATGGGATCGTGAGAGAGTGTGTCTAAGGAAAAGACTAGTTAAGTTCAGAGAAACTTAGTCACCAAGTGAGAATTTTTTTTTTTTTTAACCATGGCAAGTCATCAAGACCATCTATTATAATGTATATTAATATAAATATAAATTTATATTACATATAAATGTATATATATATATATAATTTATAATAATATTAAGGCTGTAATTTACATTAGTGGAGAGAATCCACACATGATGAAATCATAAATCATTGAGGCACTGAAGAAACAATACTAAGTGTAGAAGAAGCAGGTTTTATTTTTGCCTTACCTATTAATTTTAATCAATATTAAAGAAAAATGTATACACTTTATCATTTTTCTAGACTATGACTCCATTAGTTTAATATGATTCCAATTAGTTTAATAGGACTTCCATCCTATGATGTTAAAATGATTCAAGTTATTTCTAAAGTTTCTTATAGTGGTCTTTATAATAAAAATTAAAGCAAGATTTCATAAATTTATATACTTGCTACCATCTAATTCAATATTAATATATGTACCTTGCCCAAACATCAGAATAAAAACTATGAACAGTAAGGTAATTATAAAGATAGTTAAATAAAAATGCGCTGACACTTACCGGGTAATAAAGGGAAGCTGTTCTAGGATCTGAAGGATAGGGTGGTGGATACTGAGGTTGGTAGGCATCATAAAGATGCCGATAATAGTAATAAGCCGACACATTCTGAGGTGGACCGAAGGCATTATGAGCAGTCTGTGATGGTGCCCATTGCGGCTCTTGCTGACTAGCTGGATGACCAGGGGGAGCTGAAGTTGTTGGAATACTACATGGCTGTGAGAGCTGCTGCTGCTGCTGCTCCACCTTACCCTGGCTCAGCAGCTGGGATGAACTTCCTGATGGTAACAAATCAGGTTGATTTCCAGAGTTTGAAGAATCAGATGCTGCTGTCTTGGGCATCTGAGCAGCTGATGACCCTTGTTGCTGAGGAGGTAAGGATTCTGACTGGGATTTATCAAGGGCAATCTGATGCTGAACATCTTTTGTTACCTGTTGGTAGAAATGTTCTTTATCATGCAATTCAGGCCCAGACAGACTTTTATGATTAGTGATGAGTTGTTGAGAAAAAGTTGGACCACCAGAATGTGATGTATTATGTGCTCGAACAGAATTGTCTATACTGTGACTTTCCAAAGTCCGGTTCAGTGTAAAATCAAGGGCTCCAGAGGTTTCTTCCTGATAACTGGTGAGATTTGCTTTATTAGCATGGGGTATTAGGGTGCTGTTCACTGGTGGAACTAACATTACACTGGTGTTTCCAGTAGGGAAATTAGTTCCCGGGGAAGCAGGCAAACTAACCACTGGTTTAATAGCATATTCAGAAGTTAAACTTTCTGAATTCTCATTTTTTTGACCTTCTGGAACCAAGTTAAGTGGCATCTGATGAGATGGTGGTTGAACTAGTAAGTTGGGAGATTGATTAGAAATCATTTCAGAAGTGGTACCAGGACCTTGTAAAAAATTAGTATGGGAATGATTGGTAGGTAATGGTGAATTAACAGAAGATGTAGCTTGAGTCACAGACAAAGGAATACTTTCCCCAGGTATACCAGCACAGAGAGGCTGACTGTTTGGGGTAGACTTGTCCCCCACTGCAGGATCTTTGCAAGAATGATTATTTTCATTATGACTTAATTGATTAGATAAGGACATAGAAAAATTAATGGGCTGGGTCAAATTATAGCTCTGATTAGGCTGGGCAATCAAGATTGGTTGATTCTGTAAAGATTCAGTGGGTGGTGAGGACAATAAACTTGCATAACCAGAACTTGCCTGAGACTGAAGGGCCTCCTCTTCTCCCATTTTGGGAGGGTTCTCAAGATTTTCAGAGGACACATTGACATCCTGAGGGGGATGTATAGGAATAGAGCCTGGTTTACATGGTTGCAGACTGGATAATCCCTCATCTGGAGGTTGAATAATTTCAGAAACCCGTGTTTTAGCAGGTACATAAAGTGCAGGAGCAGCTGGTGCAAGAAGGACATTTCCTCCAAAGTTAGGTAGTTCATTCTGTGCCCACAATGTGGTTGCAGGACTCTCACACTTTTTAGTGGCACCTTGAGCCCTTGAAGGCCGTTTCTCAGATGCCATGGACACATTTTCTAAAAGTGTTCCTCCACCATGGGGAAGCACATTAACAGCTTCATCAGTTGTTGTAAGAGGCAAAGGATGTGCATGAGGGGTAAAGAATGTTTCCATGTTGTCTGGAGGTTGTTCTAAATTACCTGGTGATGCAGCTGGTACTGTAACAGTTGGTTTACTATTGTTCTGCTTGGAATGATTCTCTCTCAGTTCGCCTATCATGTTTGCTCGATCTGCCTCAATAGATTTTACTCCAACTCCGTGGGACCTTACAGGTTCAAAAGAACTATTTGCACTTGTCTGAAATATTCCTGTAGGTTTAGGAGGGCTTGGAGTTGGAGGCTGGGAGAGATTGCTATGATAATTCTTGTTTATGTTATCATTTGCTTCTCCTACTAAAGGAGAAGAATCAATTTGCTTAAAGAAACTATCTGAAGTCTCATCATTAGGCTTCCCAACTTCTTGCTGAATAAATGTGCCGACTGATTCTTGGGGTCTTGCTGAACTAGAAATACTCCTATGACTTATATTACTATAATTAGAGGATACACTATCAGATCGAACCGGATGAGGTATTGAATCAGGTGCCTCTAAATTTGGCCCTCCTTCAGCATAACTTACAATACTGTGCTTTGAAACTGACTGCCCTGGTCCATATCTGAATTGATCATTTGGAGAAGGATTTAAATTTGGGGGTTCACTTGGTAGAACTTCTTGATTCTGAATGCATTCTAAGTTCTCAATATTTTCATACTGTGAGCCAACGGCACCACAAGTTTTAACAGTACAAGCCTTGTCATCATTAACATAAATGTCAGAGTTTTTAGTGGTTTGTTTATCATGTTGGTTACTTGTAGATTGAGAAAAATATTGCTGGACCTCTATTCCCTGTTGAGTAGACTCACTGGCTGAACCTTTAGGAACTGATGGCTGAAAAGGGACACTTGTTCCAACCTGCATAGGATGAGGAAGATGGTGGCCTCCATGTCCAGAATTTGGTAGAAGACCATCAAAGTCAGATTTAACAGTAGCATCTGCTTTTTCTGATGAAAGATTTTCCTCATTTTCTGCTTCATCCCCTTTGAAAAACATTGTGATAGTGCCTGAATTTGCTTCTGGGAGTATGTGACTGCTTACAGCTTCAGTTCTATACTGTGGTTGGTTTTCTAAGCTATTTCCCTGAGCAATGGGATTAAGCAGAGCAGGGTCTGGTAAATGCTGTTTACTCACTCCTAGATTCTGCCTAAAATCCTGACTGGGCCAACTACTATTAACTCCTGAATTTTGTTTAAACATATTTTCAGACTGAAAGTTATTTGCTGCGTAGTTATTATTCTGAGAAGGGACTATCTCATTTCTTTCACTGATGGGTCCTGATGTAGAAACTAATGGAACATGTTGTTGATGTCCAGGAACTTGATGCATACTTGCTTGAGGAAGAAAATGAGAACTACCAGAAGCAAGAGGAACTGCACTCTGAGATGGTTCGGTATATGGTGAATAATTCTGAACTGAAGACTGTGGACTTCCTTGAACTGGTCTCCACTGAACTGGAGTTTGCTGATGAGATTGAGGAAAGAATGATGTTGTAGTTGGGGCTGGAACACCAGCATTTGAATCTTGCTGCTGACTTAGTGGCCTACAAGGCAGAGGCACGCCACTCTGAAGATGTCCCCCAAAAGAATTTTCAAGTCCTGCTCCAGGATTATAATGTGAAGGAACAGATGGAGTCTGAATTCCAGGTTCTGCAGTTGGATGAGTTTCTGCACTACTATTCATAACATGTCCAGGTAGCACAGCAGGAGTCAATACATTTGTAAATGAGTCAGTATTTACTCTAGGTTGTGATACAGGTCCAGACAAAGATGTATAAAGTCCTTGTGAATTGTCCCCTGCATGGGTATAAGGTACATGCATACCAGATGGCTGAGAAAACATTGGTGGGGAAGGACCTTGCATAACAAATGAGTTGCCTTTGGATGGACTGCCTAATGCTGTTCCTTGTGGAGTCTGTCTGCCAAATGCAAAAGGATCTGTTACAGGTTGCACTGGGCCAGCTACAGCAGTCACTGGTGCATTAGCTCGCCTGCTGTATGGGCTGTGAGACCAATACATATTACGAGGACCTCCTACAGGAGGTGGTCCTCCCGTTCCAGAAGGAACAGTCTGAGGTGGTGGCTGCATCATTCGCTTCTTGCCAAGTCAATCTTGTCAAGTCAGATGCTTTTTGCCCAAAGAAGCTGAAGACAGGTTCTCCTTAAGCTGGAAAAAGAAATTAAAAAAAAAAAAAAAAGTTATGACTAATGTATATTCAAAGATATAAAAAAGTTCTTAAAATGATTTTAATTTATTTACGGACTTAGTAAAACACAACCCTGCTACTAACAAAATTTTTTACATATGCTTTATCACTAACTCCATATTACTTTCACCAAGATGACAGTTTATCTAATTTGTTTAACAACAGGTTGAGAACCACCAAAACTAAAGTACATCACCATATGGTGTGGGATTTTTCTATTCTTAAGAATTACTTTGAAAAGAAAACTAAATATCAACCAGAAAGCTTTTCATTATAAAAACAAAAGGAAATAGGATAAATTTAATATTTTTTCAACTAAAAGGTCCTTTATACCATAATGTAAAGTGTCTCATACTTTTAATAATAGCTTTTATCAGCTTTCATTTACATTTCTGTAAACTGCTTTACAAATATCTAATTTTAACATATGACAACCCTAGTATTATTATCCTCATTTTACAAATAAGAAAACAGAGGAAAACTAAAATTAATTAACTTGCCCTTAGTCACACAACTACTAAGAGTTTAAGGCATGATATGAACTCGGGTATTTCTGATGCCAAGTCCAACATACTGTACCACCAGCATCAGTGGATAATTGATGGTTCTAAATCTATCCTGTACCAACATACAGTTTATCTTAACAGCCAAAATAATTTCAGGCAACACTGATTAAAATAAAAACCCTTATTTTAAAATAAGCTAAAAACCAAACATAATTTTAATACACCATTTAAATATCAACCTAAAGTCCCATTTATAAATTTCAAAATTGGCAGCATGCCAGCATGGAAAATAGTGAGGGAAAAAAAGATCTGTATAATACGCAACACATTAAGTTCTAAATGGAAACAATCTATGTGAGCAACTGCTCACATGTATAATACTAGTTTGCATACTTAGCTCAAAGCCTTTATTTTCTACTTATTCATCCTTTTGAGTTTTTGTTTTTTATTTTGCTGAGGCAAGTGGGGTTAAGTGACTTGCCTAGGGTCACACAGCTAGGAGCTGTTAAGTGTCTGAGACCAGATTTGAACTCAGATCCTCCTGCAAGAATATAGAGCTAATTCTCTATATTCACTGCACCACCTAGCTGCCTCTTCCTTTTGGGTTTTTTAAATAGTTTATCTCATCAAAAAAACAGAGCCCCTTAGGTAAAAACTTTTATTATCACATAATTTTGATCTTTTACTATTTGTCATATCATCTTTAGTCCATGTCCTTACTCAGCTTTCCTAAATACTGATTCTGGTAAGTCCTCTACTTCCTTTATACAGTTCATTTTACTCACAGCACTTAACACCTAGTCTGATATATAGTAGGAGGTAAATAAATGCTTGTTGATTGATTTATTTCAAGCTAAGCTAGAAGAACCATATCAAAGCAAATAAAAAAACCTACAATTGAGCTTTATATTGCTTGATGGTAGAACAAATGAAGAATCTTTCTCAGGTACTAAGTACTTCCTATGTGCTGGGGATACAAAGAAAGACAAAAGACAATCCCTGTTCCCAAGGAGCTTCCCAGTATATTTTGTTACTAGTATTAAACATAAGAGATAGGACAGAGAAAATGTGCTCCAGGAGAAAGATTCCTTCATCACTCTGCCTCTTCAAAACTATATCTCTGTATGCAGAATTAGGGCTTCATCCCACTTTCTCAGTGTCTGTCTTTGTTAAGAGGAGCTTTGTCCCCAGAGATTTCTTTCTTAGACCTTCATTTCACCAGTCTAGGAAAAATAAGTGAACAAGGGGTAGCTGTCTGAGTCTATAAATATGAAGATTCACCTGAATCCCAGGCTCCTAAGGTCAAAAACTCAACTGCCAACTTATAAGACAAATCTTACCTGAATTTCATTATGAGGTTTTTAAGTTTTCACTTACATCTTTACTGGATTTTTATAAGTCAGGAATCTTGTCTTGAGGAGGGGGAAAATAAGGGAGAGAGGAAGAAAAAAAAAAACTGGAACATAAAATCTTACAAAAATGAATGCTGAAAATTTTTCTTTACATGTATTTGGGAAAATACAATGGTATTGAGAGGAAAAAAGACAGGAATCTTCCAAATTTTATAGGATATGATAGCTTAGAAATATTTTATGAAGTTAAAAAAATTATCTGCCCACAAGTTTTCCCCCCCAATAATCTTTTTAGCAATATGACAGTTAAAAATACTCAACTTTACCCCAAATCACCTCTAATATGAACATTCTACTTCAAGGCATCCTCATACCCAGATAATTAATTACTAATAAGTATGTCACTTTATTGAGTAGGAAATTTTACGTTGAATAAAATTACTAATCTTCAACTCAACTTCCCTTTATAAAGGCAAAAAGACTGTTTCAAAGAAATCAACGTATCTTCTTTCAGATAAATTATTCATAAACTGATCTCATTAATTAAGCTGAATTGTATATATTTTAAATATTCTAGTACAGCTCCATTTTTTGCACAAATGCTTGCTATCACCCAGACAAAGGATTCACAAAATAGGTGCTCTTAAAAATGTTTTAGGCTATCAGCATTTAAATTTAAGTATCAAGGAAACCCCATATTCTATCAAATACACTTAGGAAAAAACCAACCCACCTACCTATAAAAAATTCAAAGATTTTTTTCTATTTTTGAAAGGTTTTTAACAGAATCAAGGACTAATTTATAAGCTACCTTATTTTTAAAAGACTTTTCAGTGGAATTTAAAGAAATGCTGTTTGTAATAGAATTGCTGAGGTAATGCAGTCAACAAAAGGCATAAAGCATTTTGCCTTTTGACTTCTTTTGCAATGACACTGTCCTCATTACCAAAGATGGAATAATAAAAAGTAGTGGACAAAGTCAAGATAAAGTTGAAATGTACAAAAATAATTCTAAAATAATACTCACATACCAAATGACTCTAAGTTGATTTATTTACTATCCAGCAACATTACAAGATAAATGTTCTAACATCCTCAGTCATACATATTTAATTAAAAGAAAAGTCAACTAGCAATAGATATCCAATCTAATAAGCAGTTTAAAATTTAAAAGTATAATACTATATCAACTGATCTCAAAGTGCCTTCTAACAAAGTGTTCAGACACCAAGTTTCTACTGTGGATATTTTCAGAAAAAAAGGGAGAACTTAAATCCCAATTCCTCTTATAATAAACTTTTAAAAATACAATTGCAATTTCCCCTGTAGGAATATACTGGCCACATACTTTCTTTGGAATATACTTTCTCTGGAAAAAAAAAAGTTCCTATCATATCTAAGAGTAAATGCCTAATAAAACCATACCTAAGGAAAACCCTTTCTCATCTAGAAAAGGAACAAAATATTCACCTATTGAAGCATCTCAGAATAGAGACCAAAGAGACTATTAATCAGAATGCTGCAGTTTCTCTTACTAAAGGGATTCAGATTTCTTTTAAGAAGTGAATTTGAATCTTAAAAAAAAAAAAACAAACGAGTACACAGAATACAGTTAAAAAGATTCCAAAGACTCTATAAAAGTTTAGCTTGTTCAAGGCTCAAGATATTGTTAACTTAGCTTACAGTAAAGAAACAACCCAAATCTTTTTAATTTCAACTCAGCTCTGGGATGTTTTTATGACCTGTGGCCCACATTCAACTAGTCATGACATTACATCTATTATATGTGAAAAGTCTCCAACAGCTCAAACTCCACCAAGTAGTTTGAAAAGTACAAGCTGTAAGTTAAGCAAAGTTATGCTAAGATGTTCTATACTAAAATTCTCAAACCTTGTTTTATCTTCAGCAGCACATCCCTCCATTAAGTTGATTAATAATTGAGTCTTTGATATTAAAGTATAAATCCTCAATAATCATACCAAAATAAAGGTCCTAAAGGACTTAGTTGTATAACAGGATTGCCACTGAGTTCCAAGCTCAACAAGGAGATAGGATAGTTGTTGGCAAGCAATTACAGGATTTACATACCTGCCCTCAAATTCTTTCCCATCTCTAAAATCATCACACACGCCCCTGCCCTTCTCAAAATCTTTCCCTATATAGCTGTAATTTGCTCCCTGCCTCAGTTTGGTGAATTTTTCTACCACCTGTTTCTACAATAGTATCCTTACCCAAAATACCTTCCCCAATTGATACCCAATTGATTCTAAAGGTAACTTTTCCTTTGGATCAGCAAAACAAATCAATTCAATTCTTAAGCCCAGAAATTCACAGAAACTTCAAAAAAAGAGCCCTAAACTAGGATTCAGGAAAACTGAGCTCTAATCTAGGTCTGCCTTTAGCTCTATGACTGGAAGTCATTTCCGTTCAAATTCCTTAACCTGGCAGTGTCAAACTCTGAAAATGACCAGAGTCACAGGGATTATGCAACTGTTAACTCTGAAAAATACCAATAAGCTCACAGAGGTAATACCCCAACTGTTATCTCTGAAAAATAAACTAAGTTTTTTCAGTGGTTTCCTTGACCTGGCATTTCAAGCTCTCCATAATATGGCACCACCTTACTCTTTAGTCCTTATCTTATGCTAGTCCACTGTGAGCACACTGCCCTCCAACCAAGTAGACCAAATCATCCCCAAAATAAGCCTTCTTAATCCTCTGTGTGCCTATTCCATTTCTTATACCTGGAATATGCTCCCTACCTCTCAGGCTGGTGAATTTCAATGCATCCTTTAAATTGTATGTATCCTTCCCTGGCAAACTAATCAATAACCTCTCCACTTAGTCCTCACTCAACACTGTTTTGTATCTGTTTATTGTCTATTATTTTATCTGTGCTTGTACTATATTACTAAACTATAAACACTTTTAAGGGTAGGAACCAGGCCTGAACTTTGTATCTTAGCTAGCAACTAGTACAATTCTATGTATACAATAGGCTCTTCATAGGATCATAGGATTTCCAGTTGTAAGAAATTTTAAGAGTCATTAAATGTAATTCTCTCATTTTGGAGATAGGAAACCATTAGCTCAGACTTCCCAAGGGCACATAGTAATAAGTGGCAGGGCCAATATATCAGCCCAAGTCTTACTCTAAATCCCCCAAACTTCTCATCAGCTTTCTTATTTTTAAAAAAAGGGAATAACATTTGTAACACTTCCTTTGGACTTTTTTTTTTTTTGGATGAGGCTTGGTTCTCACAGTATGAAGAGGGAGAAAAGGGGAGAATAAACCACAATAAAAGCTAATACTAATCGGAAACACCGGAGAAACATAGAATAGAGAAATTAATTAGTGCTGGACTTTAGGAAACCCGAGTTTTACTTTTGATACTTATTATGCGTTCATTCTCTCTAATCACACAGCCAGCACCCTAGAGGCCGGCCCTCATCATCTCTCACCTGAATTATTGCAAAAGCCTTCTAATTGGCCTCCTGGTTCCAATCCAGCCTCTACTCAAAATGTCAAGTGATTTTCCTAAAGCAAATATATGACCATGTCATATATACCTTCTATTCAACAAATTCCAGTGGCTCCCTCTTACCTTCAGAATCAAATTTAAAGTCCTTGGTTTAGCAATCACAGAACTTTACAACCTGGCTGCTTACTACCTGTCTATGGTCTTCTCTCTATGGTCCAGTTGCACTGGCCTATTTACATTTCCTTAAAGAGAACTATCTGTCCCCTGATTTTGTGCTTTGTCCTGTCTGTCTCCCATTTCTTTGCCTCTGCTTCTTTGCTTTCCTGGCTTCCTTCAAGACTCACATTAAACCCCACCTTCAGCAGAAGGCCATACTTAGTCTTCCATGGTGCTACTTATTTCTCTGAGATAGCATTCCATTTTATTTATATCTAGTATGTATGGAATTATTTGCATACCATCTCCTTCATTAAAACGTAAGATCTTTGAGGAAATTAATCTTGGTTTTGCCTTTATTTGTTGCACCCACCACTCCCTCCCCCTGCTATTATTGTAAGGTATTGAATACATAGTAAGTGCTTAATTCTTAAATGAGACTGATTGGCCACTACTAGTAAGTCTCATCACCGTCTGGAAAAACTATTACTTGTAAGACAACGTACAAGAAAAGAATATACAAGAAGCAAGAGTCATTAAAAAAAAGTTAATGCTGTCAGAAAGATACCAGTTGGGAGTCACAAGATCAGCTTTCTAAACATGAATCTGTCACTTTACGTGACTGTAGGTAAGACACTTGCTCCCTCAAGGCCTCACTTCCTCCCTGTCCCAGTCGATGGCGATGGAATGGGTGATCTTCCGCAGCACCGCAAAATTTAGGAGTTGGAAGGGATCTCAGAGATTCTCTATTACCATCTTTCCCTTTACGGATATGGAAACTGAGGCCCAGAGAAAGAACTTTACACATAGTAGGCACTTAACTGAACAAAAACGGACTCAAGAAAGACACAGGTAGTGAAAGGATCGGGATGCCCCAAAGCTCTTCCCGTCTCCACGATCCAAGGGACTTGGATTGCATGAAGCTGCTTCCCCGAGAGACCAGAGCCACCGGGTGCTGAAAAAGGGCTGGCATCCAAGTGCCGGGATCCTCCTGCCTCCAGCACTGCAAGAACGCTGCTTGGGGGGGCTCGAGCATTCGGGGGAGGAGGGCAGGGGGCAGGCGTGGGGAGGGCTTCCGCAGGGGCTCCCTGTTCCGGGATTGGAATCCTGGGATGTCAAGGCTGGAATGCCCCCTAGCAATCACAGGATGCCGAGCTACAAGGACTCTTGAGGTTCATCCGGTTTCAGTTCTCTCATTTTACAGGCAGAGAAACTGAGGCTGGGGGAGCAGAGGAAACTGGCGCAGTCATAAGGCGATTGCCGTGCAAGCCACTTAAATGGAATCGGCTCTAATGATTCCAAACCCGTTTGAGGGTTCCCCTTCCCCTCCGCTCGGCTCTTCCCAAGTCCGGGAAGGCTCCCCGGAGGCGGCAGCAGCGGCAGGCTCTAAAGGAAGGGCTGGAGAAGTTGGAGACGCCCAGCGCTTGCGGCGCGCCCCACTTGGGACCGGAGTTGGCCCCTTCCCCGCCGACCCCCTCTCCCCACCCCCTGCTTACCTGACAAAGTCCTGGTCGGGCCGGGCTCCCCAGTCCCCCAAGCCCGCCGCGGGAAGGCCGCACCGCCGTTCCCCGAGAGTTCGCCCGCCCGCCCGCCCGCCCGCTCCTCTCAGCAGCCGCGGGGAAAGGCGGCGGCGGCGGTGGTGGCAACGGTGGCAACAGCGGCTCGGGCACCCCCCAGCGCAGACCCCACAGCCGCTGCAGCCATCTTGGCACATCCGGCTCCGGTTGCCTCGGCCGCCGCCGCCGCCGACGTGTCCGACCCTTACGTCACGGCGTGACCCCGCTTTGTCCCGCCCCCGACGCCGGCGTCCCGGTCTTTGCGGAAGCGCGAGTGATTTCTTGTCGGGGAAAAGCTATCCAAGTTCTCTTTGTAGAGTGAGATGCGTGAGGGAGTAAGGTTCTTCACCCACGGGTCGATGTGGAAAATCTTCCTTGAAAGTTGGTTCCTGTGCCCTTCGCCAGGAAGATTCGGCTCTTTCCGTCGACTACGAAGAGATCCGAAGCGGGGAGGGTTAAGTGCGCGTGCGCTCTAGTTCGGCTTTTTCCCTTTTTTTTTTTGTCCAGGGCTCTAGGAACTTAGTGACTCGCCTGCATTTTTGATTTCCTTCACAGGCTAATTGTACAATAATTCAGAGTCTGATTCTTTTTGTACGGCAAAATAATGTTTTGGTCAGGTATACTTATTGTGTATCTAATTTATATTTTAATGTATTTAACATCTACTGGTCATCCTGCCATCTAGGGAGGGGTGGGGGAGTAAGAGGTGAAAAATTGGAACAAGAGGTTTGGCAATTGTTAATGCTGTAAAGTTACCCATGTATATATCCTGTAAATAAAAGGCTATTAAAAAAAAAAAAAAAGAAACAGTAAAAAAAAAAAAAAAAAAAGGGACTTAGTGACTTGGGTAGGAGAGGCTGGGGACGCTGGCCGGTTTTTCTGACACATGCGCAAACAGCCGGCGTCCGCGTCCAAGACTTGGGAAGGCTCGGCTTAGCCTCGCTTGGTTCCTCGCGCAAGCTTGTTCTCAGTTGGCTTAGTTTCCCTGAGCTCCGAAGTTCCAGTCTCACTACCGAGAAACGCGTATGTTTTCGTTGGATCGCAGCTCGGGAGCGATAAGAGACCCCGGAAACCAGCTTCTCCAAACCTTTCTTTTACCATTGAGGAAAATGAGGAAATGAAGTGATTTGCCCAAAATAAATAAAATAAGCAAAGGCAGCATTTGAACCTAGGACTTCTGAGTGCAAATGCAATGCTTCCTTTGTCTTTAGGATGAGGTCAAGGACGGGGATAGACAGAACAGATGAAAGGCAATCAAAAGAAAATCCGTTCTTGACGCTTATCAACAGCAATGCCTTCGGCCAACCTTTGCTTTAGGTTGAATTTAATCTGCCTTTAATCTCTCTAGGTCACAGTCACCTCATCTGTGAAATGAAGAGGTTGCGTCTGATGACCTTAGAGGTGCAACGATCTAGAAAACAGGAATTGAGAAAGGTGTGGGAGTCGCTACAATAACTTTACTGTTGGAGTTTTAGAATAGGGAACAGTTTTGCAAGCTTGATCTCAGTAGATGATTGATTGCATCATTTCATCAAACCTCAAATGCTACTAATGCTGTTTGGTTCTTTTCTTTAGACGATTGTCAGAGCACCTCCTACTTTGCAACAATGACTAAGACATTAAGTCAAAAAAAATTAGTTTTGTCATTTGTTCCCCTTTCCTTTTTGAATTAACATGATCAAATAGAGCTATTTCACTTTGTTTGGGATCTTTAAAAAGTTCTTTTGTTTGTTTTTGAAAAGTTTAAATAGATCTGATAATGTAGCAAACTGTCATCTCTGGTAAGTTAATATTTACATTAAGGGATCTTTTCCATTTTAATTCAACACGTCATTATTTGAACAATTAAGGTGGTGCCTAGCCTGAGCCAGATGCCACGAAAGCAAGAAGAAAAATTAATTCTCTTGTCATAACTTGGCTGGGGTGAATAGTGTATTATTATTCCTCTGTTACACATGGGGAAAATGAGGCCCAGAGTGATTGCGGTTACCCAAAGCCAAAAGACTAGTAAATGTACCAGCACTTGAACCCAAGTCTCTGCTCTCTGCCCAGTCTTATTCTTTCCACTATTTCAAACTTGTGCTCTGAGGAGATTATAGTCTTGCAGGAGAGACAGGGCTACTATTCATGGAACACAATTAAATGATAATATAAAACATGATGAGATTGAAGAGGGGACCCCCGAACTTGGAAAATCCTGGAAGGAGAAAATCTTCAATTCTGTCTCAATAAGAGACGTTGTCCCATGTATTTTTCCTTAAATGAATTAAATGAAGTTCCAACTGCTTGAGGGGAGGAATGATGTGGGAAGGATTCCTATCTTTGATTCCCAAACCCCTCTAGTGAATGTAATTGCCCTTTGACTCACAAATCCTGGTCCCTTTGAATTCCAATAGAAGATCCGGACTTGTCCCAGCCCCACCCCGATCTGAGCCAATTTTGGGACTACACCCAAAAGCCCCTCGAGCTAAATCTCCCATTATAAAAGGGAGACGCTGGGACCTCCTCTTTGCAGAGATTCCAAACATGGTCGCCATGTGAGGACCCTCTGTCCACTGGACCCTCTGCCCGGTGCCCTCCTTATGTTTACCTTCACCTATCTCCTTACTTCCAAACCCTATAATAAACCTCTTTTATCAATCTAGCTCTCGGACCAACAAATGCTTTTAATGGGGATTCTTGTCACTACTAGACCTCATTTACCGCCGTATCCTTGCACCGAATCCAGGGGGTTGCAGGGGAGCTCCATTTGACTCCCTGTACCCCAAACCTGCCATTAGACCTCAACTAAACCCTAATTTCTTTTAGGTACCCCAAATCTAGACCTCAACAAGATGACCAAATGTAGTAGGAGGTAGTCTAAGTACTCCAGAAATTCAGAGAGGAGAGAAGCCAATGTATCTATCGAGAAGGCTTTTTGGAATCCTTGAAGTTATCAGGAGGTAGCAAACAAAGGTAGAAAAATGATTTTGTTTCCTGGTAAAAGCTTCATGCTTTTGCACAGAATCAAAAAAATTCTTAGTTTGAAAGGGAATTTGCAGCTGGTTACAATTCCTCTCTAAGTAAATATGAGCATATCTCCTATGCAATAGCCTTCTGATTAGTCTTCCTACCTCAGGAAGGAACTCACTGCAGTCCATTTTCCACTTACATGTGAAACTGATCTTTCTGAAATACAGGTCTGACCTCTTCTCCCCCCCCCCCCCCCCCATCACCCCATTCACTAAACTCAAATGACTTCCTGTTTCTTCCAATGAACAAATATCAAATCCCCTGTTTGGTTCTTAAAGCCCTTCATAACATGGCCCTTTCCTATCTTGCCAGTCTTCTTAGACCTTACTTTGCTCCATGTACTCTACAATCCAATGACACTGACCTATACTGAACTTTTTACTGGCTGCCTAGAAAGCTTTACCGTTTCCCTCAAGTCTCAACTAAAGTCCTACCTTCTGCAAGAAGCCCTTTCCAATTCTCCTTAATCCTAGTGCCTTTCATCTGAGACTGCCCCTAAATTTATCTGGTGTTATGTCTTATATAATAAGGATGGGTTGTAATTTTTTTGGGGGGCGGGGGGAGGGTTCAGGGAATAGATATGAAAAGTTTATCTTTCTCTGTTCACACAGTTAATGTATGTAGCACCTGTTATGTTCCAGGCACTATGCTAAGTGTTTTACAATTATCTCATCTCGTCCTTACAGCTAAGGGGGAAGGAGGGGAGGTGCTATTATCATCCCTATTATATAGATGATGAAACTGTGACAAAGTAGTTAAGTAACTTGTCCAGGGTCACATAGCTAGTAAATGGCTGAAGCCAGATTTCAGTTCAGGTCTACCTAACTCCAGTCCTGGCACTCTGTTGCCCATCACAACCCTGAACCTTAAATAGATACATAATAAGTTCTAGTTCATTTACTGATTGTTTTGAAGAATCTCCAAAGGAAACTTTAATAACTCATTTATTGTGTAACCTTTGATAAATCACTTCCTCCTAGCTAGGCCAGGCCTCAGATTCTACTGTCTTAAAATAAGAGGTTTAGACTAACTGTTTTCTAAGGTCTCTTCCAGTCCTGATTCTGTATAGATCTCTATTAATTGGTGCTTGAAAGATAACAGGTTGATTTTCTTAATGAGAGAGCTCTCCAAATAGCACGACTGGCCATTGCCTCCATGGAACCTGAGTGAGGGGGTAAGAAAAAGCCATCAGGGACTGACCATTTTGGTGGAAAGGAATGAGGACCTAGATAGAACCAATAGCCAAATGTTTCTGTATGACTCAGTAGCCAATATACTATAAGAGGACAGAAACTATAAAAAGAAAAACCCTCAGTTTAATTTGGAATGTTGTCTCCTTTATTCTTTTTTTTAAAAAAATCTTTTTAACATGAAAAAAACAATCTTTTAAGTCTGCCACGTCTACCAATAATATCTGGCAACTGATTGTGCTCTATTCATGTATATTTAGTAAAGAGTTTTAGATTTCTTTATTTTTTCCAAGATAGTCCCAATAGACTTTGGGTGGAGCTATTCTGCATCCAGAAAATGAACTATAGAGATTGAATGTAAATCAATACATGCTATGTTCACTTTTTTTTTTTTTCTCTTTCTCCAATGGTTTTTCCCTTTTGTTCACATTTTTCTCTCCCAATGTGATTCATAAAGCAATGTATATTAAAAATAAATTAATTTCTAAAAATTTTTATTAAAAAAGGATTTCTTTAAATTTATGTAATATTGACTTTAGAAAACTATCATGATGTATGTAGTGAAGAAAGGGTTGCCCTCAAAGACAGGAAAATCAGGGTTCAGGTACTACCTTTAACTCATACTGGCTGTGTCACTTAACCTCACTGTGCTGAAATAGAAACAGGAACCATAAAACCATACATAAGGTCCTCTATGCATCAATTAATCAATATTAAATGTATGCTATGTACTAGGTACTATTCTAATGGCTGGGGATACAAAAAGAGGTAAAGAACAGCCCTTTCCCTCAAGGAACTTAAAATCTAATAGGAAAGACATGCAAACTACTATGTACAAACAAACTACATACAGGATAAATAAAAAATAATTAAAAAGAAGGAAAGGACTGGAATTAAGAGAGGTTGGGGGAAGGCTTCCTACAGAAGGTGGGACTTAAAGGAAGCCAGAGAGGTTAGTAGTGGGATAGAATGGAGGAGAATGGCTTACTAGGCAAGGGCTATAGCCAGAGAAAATGGCTGGAGCCTTGCTAGAGTAACACAAAGGGATCAGGTATCACTTATCGACTTAGGTAACCACTTGTTAACATTATCTTTGCTCTATTGTAGTTTCTATTTAACTTTATTAAATAGTTCTCGTTACATTTTCATTTGATTTAGGCTACTTAAAGTGTTGCCTGTATGTTTAATCCCTCTGCTCGAAGCACCTATCCAAAACCATGAGTTACATAGAAGGTTATTATTATATTATATTGGGAGAGAGAATCTCCTTACTCTCACGGTCCCCCTATTCCAATGCAATCACAGGTCCACCCCCTTCCCTAATCATGTTTTGTTGTTGTCCTTATTTTCATTGTTCTTAAAGTGTAGGATCATAGGATTTAAATTTGGAGATGGGAGGTATACTTGAGAGTATCTAATCCAATTTTCTCATTTTACGAATAGGGAAAGAATCTGAGGTCCAGAGAGGTTGTGACTTGACTGAAGTCACAAAGACAACAACAAATGACAGAGCTGAGATTTTATGCTACGGACTCCAATTCCAACCCACTACTGAAACAATGTGGACTTGCATCATGTAAGTCTGGTATATCTTTCACTTTTGTTCTGATTTCTTTTTTCACAACATGACTAATATAGAAATATGTTTAAAATGATTGTGTATAGCCTATATTAAATTGCTTGCTATCTTGGTGAGGAGAAAGGTATGTAAGGGAAGGGAAAAAATTTGAAACTCAAAATCTTACAAAAATGAATATTTATATAACTATTTTTACAAGTAACTGGAAAAAATATAATATTATTAAGTGGGGGAAAATGTTTAAATAAATTTTTTAAAAAGAGTAATGAATAGCTGGCGGAAAATATGAAAAAGGAAGCCAACTTAAATGTTGGAAGACCTCTCCATTGGGGGAGCCCAGGATGAGAAATAGGATGTAATTGCAATTTCCTTCATCAGAAGGAGATTCCAAATTAATGTAATTCTAAATTCATTAAAAATTGAAATAAATTGTCTGTTGCTTAAAAAAAAAGTCTGGTATATTCATGGGGGTGGGAATACCTTTTGGGAGCTTCAGGCATGGATTGAAATCAGTTACATCAGGGGTCAGTCAACAAACATTTATTAAACACCATGTCAGGCCCTAAGAATATATAGAAAAAAAAAATTAAACAATCTTTGACATGAAGAACATTACATATTGGAGTAGTGGGGAGGAAATAGGATATCATAGGACCCTGAAGTCATGAGTACAAATCCTGCCTCAGCTAAAGGGTCCTAGCTGTGTGAGCCTGGGCAAGTCACTTAACTCCAATTGCCTTGCAAAACAAAATCAAACCCATCTTAGGGGGTAGCTAGATGGCAAAATAGATAAGATTTGAGTTCAAAATTAGCCTGATACACTTACTAACTGGATGACCTGAGCAATTCATTAATCCTACCTGCCAAGGAAGGAAGGAACTTACATATTATTGGGGAAAAAATACGTACATAAAAAAGCATATGCAAACTAAGTAATAAATAATTTGTAGAGGAGGCACCAGCAATTAGTTAAGGGTTCAGGAAAGGTCTCACTCAAGAGAATACTGGAGCAGAGCTTTAAAGGAAGTTAGACTCCAAAGAGGCAGATAGGGATGGAATTCCAAGGACTGCTTAGGCAAAAGTATAGGCATAAGAGATGAAACCCTGTGTTTAAGAAGCAGCAAGAATCTTAGTTTGTCTGGGCCATGGTGTATGTAATGTATAATAAGCCTGAAAAGATAGATTGGAGCTAGATTGCGAAGGCTAAAAAAAAAAAAGAGTTTGAATTTGATCCTTGAGGTAACAGAGAGCCACTGAGGTTTATTGAGCAAAGGAGTAATGTAATCAGAACTGTTTTTTAACAATATTAATTTTTCATCTGCATGGAAGATGGATTGGAAAGGAGAGAAACTATATTCAGGGTGATCAGTTAGCATAAAGTGTTCCAAAAAAGTGATTGAAATGTCCATACCCACAGATTCCACTATGGTATACTTCAGGAAGGTCACTGATAAGAAGAAAGTCCCTACTACTCCCAACAAATTTACAGAGGCATGTTTTTTTGTTTTGTTTTTTTTTGGTGGTGGTGGTAGTTGTGGTTATTTTGTTTTGCTTTTGTGGTAGCAAAGAACTGGGAGTGAAGTGTTTGCCCATCGATTGGAGAATGATTTTTAAAATTATGATACATGAATATAATGGAAAGTTACATGCTTTGGAAATGACAACTATGATGAATATAGAGAAGCCTGATATGAACTGATTCAGAGAAGAGTCAAGGAGACAATATAAATCATAACCACAATCATCACAAAGCAATAAAAAGTAAATGTTTCTAAATTAGAAATAACAAAAGCATGGCCCTAAAAAAGAGGAAAAGGAAACAGAAGGAGAGCCACAACCTTCTAGTATTCCTTCACAGAGATGAAAAGTCTATGGGTATGGAATAGTACATATAATTTCAGTCTTTTTTGATTTGTTTTACTTTTTTTTTTTTTTTTTTCAACTCCATAAAAAATAATGACTCTCTGGGAGGGAAAAGAGGGAGAGATACTGGGAGAAATTTTTGCCATGTAAAAACAGAGGATCAATAAAATTTTATTTTTTGAGGCAACTTGGTAGCATAATATATAAAATGTTAAGCCTGGAATCAGGAATATCCGAGTTCAGATCTGGCCTCAGACTAGTCACTAGCTATTGCCCTGAACAAGTCCCTCTTTGACTCAGTTTCCTCATCTGTAAAATGGGGGTAACAATATAATCCACCATGCAGGGTTGTTGTAGAATCAAATGAGGTAGATTGTAAAGTACTTAGCCAGTGCCTGCCACAAAGTGAGTGCTATATAAATTCTGATTATTGTTATTAGCCAGCTAGCTATTATTATTTTAAAAATAAAAATTTTAACCATCAAGGAAAAAAAAGGCTATTACAGCACTCCGTACTAGAGGTGATGAAAGTATGAACCAAAGTGGGAGCAGTGTGAATGGAGAGAAAAAAGAGTAGTTTTGAAGAAATAACATTTGGCCGCTGATTGGTTATGAGTGGGAAGAAGCTGAGGGAGATTGAGGGTATCCCTGAAGTTTTGACCTGGTTGACTCAAAAGATGATATTGTCTTTGGTAGAAACAGGGAAACTCAGAAAGGGAATGGGTTCTGCTTTAGACATGGTTGAGTTTGAGATGTGTATAGGACATTCATTTTGGAATGTTTACTAGGTAGTTGATGATGCAAATAGGTATGCTAGAGTGTTTAGAGCCTAGAGCTTGTTCTATAAATCTGAGAGTCATCTGCATGAATATGATAATTAAAGTCATGGAAACTGATGAGATCATCAGAATAGAAAGAAGAGAGTATTGATATAATTGAAGAGAATATTGATATAATTAAGGACATGATATGGAAGATATTTCAGGAAGGGAGGAGGACCAGTGAAACAAATAGGAGAACCAACAGAGGTTGTCACAAAAAAACCAGAAAAGTCAGTGTCTAGGAGGAGAGGGTAGGGTAGTCAACAGCATCAAATACCATATAAAGATCAGGAAGGATGATTTGGCAATTAAGAGATTATTAGTGCTGTTAAGGCTTGCATATAAACAAATACAATAACATTAGTGGTAGAGCTACAAATTGGACTGATCATTTTGGAAAGCAATTAGGAATTATGCTAAAAAGTTAGATTTACCCTTTTAGTAATATACCAATTTTCCTTCCCTATATCCCTCCCCTTCCCTAAAAAAACAGGTCAAAGAGAAAAAAAAGGAAAGAGGTTCCATATATGTGGTGTTCTTGTTCTTCTTTTCTAAAATATGGTGGTTCCCTGTAGGAGCAGGTTTCTTGAAGAGGTTTTCTGGAGGTGGCCTTAGTTTCAGTTCAGAGTATAATCACTCCAAATGCAGCCAGGTGTTAAAGTAGCTCCTTATTATTTCTTCCAAAATAGTCCAGTTAGCTTTCTTTGGTTCTGAGAGCTCTTGTTGCTAATCTTTTGCCTCTGCCAGCTTCGACTTTCTCTTCCAAATATCTCCAGCTAGCACCAAGGTGAAAGTGGGAATAAATCTGTCTCCGCCTCCGAGAGTGGACTTCTGTATCTCCCAGAGTGCTCTGTATCTGGCCCTGAGAGTTCTTGCTTATATGCTGTTAACCGAGTACACACCAATTATTGTATCACTGGGAAACCATTATTTGTTCTATGATTAAATCAATGCTAAACTAGATTTAACCATTTTCTCCTCAATTCCACTTAGTACCTTGTTTCAAATTCTGGCCCATAAACATCTCCTTGTAGGATCAGATCAATTATACTGAACCATGCTAAATTAGATAATTATTGTCTCTATCAACTCTAATGAGTTAACACTTTGTAAGGATTCCAACACATATATATATAAAATATGTAGAGCAACACTTTTGTTATGGTAGCAAAGAACTGAAAACCAAGAAGATATTCCTCTATTGGGGAGTGACTAAGCAAATTATGGTACAACAAAATATTACCGTGCTACAAGAAATAATGAATTTTAAGAATTCATAAAAGCTTGAGAAAACCTATATGAACTAAGTACAGCAAGCAGAACCCCCCCCCCAAAAAAAAAAATCATACAAAATGACTACAACAATGTGGGGAAAATAGAAAAAGTGGAAAGAGAAAAAAAATGAAAGTGAATGCTGTACTTTCAGTCTGGTCCCAGAGAAGAGATGAGAAAATGTATTTCTCTCCCTTCTTTGCAGAAGTGGGGACCTCTGAGTAGAGAACATTGGTTGATAGGTTACTTAATTTGCTGAACTTATTTTTTTCTCTTTGCTACAAGAGATGGATGGGTTATTTGGCAGGGGAAGGAAATATTGTGATGTAAAAATAAAGAATAGCAATGAAAAACTTTTTATTATTATAGTTTTGTATTTACAAGATATATGCATGGCTAATTTTTCAGCATTGACCCTTGCAAAACCTTCTGTTCCAACTTTTCCTCTCCTTCCCCCTACCACCTCCGCGAGATGGCAGGTAGACCAATACATGTTAAATATGTTAAAGTATATGTTAAATACAATATACGTATACATATCCATACAGTTATTTTGCTGTACAAAAAGAATTGGACTTTGAAATAAGGTAAAATTAACCTGTGAAGGAAATAAAAAATGCAGGCAGATAAAAACAGAGGAATTGGAAATGCTATTTAGTGGTTCAAACTCATTTCCCAGAGTTCTTTCGGGTGGAGTTGGTTCTATTCATTATTGAACAAATAGAACTGATTTGGTTCATCTCATTGTTGAAGATGGCCACGTTCATCAGAATTGATCATCATATAGTATTGTTGTTGAAGTATATAATGATCTCCTGGTCCTGTTCATTTCACTCAACATCAGTTCATATAAGTCTTTCCAGGCCTTTCTGAAATCATCCTGCTGGTCATTTCTTACTGAACAATAATATTCCATAATATTCAAATACCACAATTTATTCAGTCATTCTCCAATTGATGGGCATCCACTCAGTTTCCAGTTTATTGCTACTACAAAGAGACCTGCCACAAACATTCTTGCACATACAGGTCCCTTTCTCTTCTTTAAAATCTCTTTGGGATATAAGCTCAGTAGTAACACTGCTGGATCAAAGGGTATGCACAATTTGATAAGTTTTTGAGCATAGTTCCAAATTGCTCTCCAGAATGGCTGGATGTATTCACAATTCCACCAACAATGTATCAGTGTGAAAAAAACACTTTTCAATGAAAGAATAATAAAGTCATTGGTAACTTTGGATAGAGCAATTTAAGTCAATTGGTGAGGTAAAAGACAGATTACAAATTGAGAATTGAGTATAAGTTGAGAAGTAGAGAAGTAGGCATTAGGCTAAGAAAGGGATGAAAGGATCAAGTGAGAACTGGTTTTTTGTTTTTTTAAATGGAGGATAGATACCTCTATGTATTTAGAAGCAGCTGAGATTGAGCTATTCTTTTCAGTGTTAAGGATTGTATCAGCCCCTATTATATAGGATGGGGAAACAGAGACAAGATGAAAAAATGAAAGATTAGAAATAAGGTGACAAAATACAGGATGAAAGGAGGAGATATTGGGGAACAGGTATTTTCTGATGAAGTCTTTTCCAGCTTTATTATTCTATGACTCTGCAGGTGATAAGAGGTTGCAGAAAGGTTGGGGTTAGGGTGGCTAGATGAGGATAAGGAGAATGGTAAATGAAAAATGAAGTTTCTGGGACACAGTGGAGAAATCCAAGCTATTCTAGTTGACTGGGAAATACGGTAGATGTATCTGTTTTGCATTACCTGGCTTCTGTTCCTTGGGACAAGATGTCCTATTCTCACACTATGTTACTAAATCAAACCTAGATACCACCTCTCTCAGCCTCTTCTTCCTTTTGGCTAGAGGGTGGAATACCAAATTTCTTTCAAAGCCATCTTTTATAGAGGGCAGAAATTAAATTTCAAATTACTCCACATGTTGCTTTGCTAGGTTTCATTTCCCAGGGACTAGAAAGCGTATTAGCTCCCCATCCTCCTTTTATCCTCTTTTTGCATATAGTATTTCCCCCACTAGATTGTAAACTCCTTGAGAGTAGAAATTGTCTTTTTCTTATTTTATCCAGTATCTTGCACGTTATAAGGAACTTTGTAGGCATTAATAAGATTATTGAATTAAATTTCCAGGGAAGGGTCCAGCTAGTGTATATTTGGAAATGAATCATGTAAATTCAAAAGGCATCATTGATGAGGTTTAGCCCCAGATGATGAAGTTGGCACCCAAATGGTGAGGTTGGGGTCACAATTCCTAGTTCAAATACAAGGCACAAGGCATATGTGAAGAATTCACTATGAAAGAGATGGTATGGACAAAATGAAGAGGCAAAATAGATATTAGGAGTGGTAAGTATTAAATAGTATCAGGAGAATATTAGAAAGATTATAGTTAATAAGGAAAGGGGTTTTAATAATTAACAATGAAAAAGTCAAATTTCCTAGTGGAACTCACAATTAGCTAGGAGAAAGGGAATATACCATGAAGTAGGAGTATGCCTTAACTGGAAGACTAAATCCATAGAGGAATTTAGCAGACTAACCCCAAAAGGTGTTAGCAAGGGAAAGGGATTACACCATTGATTGTCAGGCTAATCCTAAAAAGGATTTAGCACCCTATAAAAGATTTAGCTATAACAAAGAGAAAGACTTTATAAAGGTGGAGGTAAGAGGAAAAAGACCATAAGGCATGGAGGAAGAGGTAAGAAAAAAAATACCATGAGACAAAATGCAGCATCAGGCTAATCCCAAAAGGGGCCATGGGCAGATTTAGAGGGGAAATTTAACCTCGAGGGTTCTATGTCATAACTTGATTTTCTGATTAAGGTGGAGTTTCCCAAAACCTCCATAGGGATGGAATTGTAAGGCTGAGCTAGCTGATCCTCATCAATGTCCTTCCCTGCTTGCCTCAGGGAGTATTATAATCTTATTAGTACTTTAGGCTTTTTCTGCCAACCTCATCTAGTTACCCAGGACCTCATCAATGGGGATACCACTTTTGAAAGAAAGAAACAAATTCAGGGGCATTCAGCTACTACTATGGCAAGTGAGCTTCAAACACACAATTATTATTATTATTTTTTTCTATTTTTTTATTTTCTTTATTTAAAAAAAAATTATTGATAGTTGCAATTTTTATATCACCTTCCTTTTCCTGTATATCTATTTTTCTTTTCTTTTCTTTTTTTTTATTATAGTAACTTTTTATTGACAGAATCCATGCCTGGGTAATTTTTTTTTACATTATCCCTTGCACTCACTTCTGTTCCGATTTTTCCCTCCCACCCTCCACCCCCTCCCCTAGATGGCAAGCAGTCCTATATATGTTGAATATGGCCTAGTATATCCTAGATACAATGTATGTGTGCAGATCCAAACAGTTTTCTTGTTGCACAGGGAGAATTGGATTCAGAAGGTAGAAGTAACCCGGGAAGAAAAACAAAATGCAAACAGTTTACATTCATTTCCCACACACAATTATTATTCACAATAACAATAACCACCAGCATAAAGGAGAATTTGAAAAAAAAAATCTTACCATGTGGTGACTATTATTAAAGTCACATATTTTCAAAGGATTCTATTTGCTTACCCTAATTATATTATTTGAAGAAAATGAAGCAGCAAAGGGAAGTAGATAATCAAGATTATTGTGCTTGAATGGTCTCACCAAACTTTATCCAGCTTCCCTCGCCCCCCCAATATTCCCTTTCACTCCTGCCCAGCCAGCAAGATCTTTTCATCAATAAGAATTTTACTAAACATTTACTTCATGCAGGATCTTATCTTGGATGTGGGAAAAATAAAGCATGGTTATTGGATTTGGTATCAAAAAACATAGGTTTGAAACCTAGCTCTATGATTTACTACTTGGGTAACCTTGGGCAGATCAGATTTATTTACTAAGTCTCAGTGTCTTCCTTTTAAAATGAAAGAAGTTGGACTAGATTTAGAGGAAGCTAGGTAGGATAATGGAGTGTCAGGGCTAGAGGCAAGAAGATCCAAATTCAAATCCATACTCTGAGTAAGTCATTTAACTTCGGTTTACTTCAATTTTCTCATCTGTAAAATGGGTATAGCAATAGCACCTCCCTCACAGGATTTGGACAACACCTTACACTTTTCTATATTGTAAAAAATAACTCCATTGAACTTAGTAGGGGTGAGTTAAAAATCTTTAATTACACAACTGCAGAGATGGGTATCCTATTGAATAGGAATTCTCGGGAATCAATACTTTCTTTTTTTAATATTCAAAAATCAAGTCCTTCCCTTCATGGCCCATTGACTGAGAACCAGAGGTCACAATCTATCAGGAGTGCATAATCTCAAATCAATGTGAATCTTCCCTCTACCCCCATTATATCATTACACCACCTTTGATGTTCACCTTATTTGTATATAGTTCAATTGATTCCCCATTGGCTAAGTACTATCCTTTCTGAAGAGTCTAATTCCCCCAAATGAGTTTGTCTCCTCTCCTGCCCATACACATGCAAGTAGTTCTCTACCTCTAATTACATCTCACAATAGTTTCTTATTTTAAATATCCATTTTTGATTATATTCTCCTTTCCTTTTTAAGTCTGAATCTTCTAGCCTTGATTACATCCTCCTTATATTATTCTTTTATATCCTTGTTCAATTTTATTTTTCTAACTTGTTTCATTTCTTTATATTTCTCTAATTCAATTTTCATTATTCTGTGGAAACAATTTTCACAATATGGTCCCTGAACGCGAGTGGAGCTCTAGGGAACATATGTTAACTAAGGATGGGCTTCTCCATTTTGTTTTAGGTATTTTCTGTAATACAATAAGCAGGTGGGTACAGTTTTGCAATAGCCATGTGTTCCCCAGATTTGACATGTTTGTCTCCCCATGTCTCTAAGCTCCCCAAAAAACTGATTATGACTCATATCTGAATCTAGTAAACAATTAACACTTGCAAATTATGTTAGCTTTGGTTGATAGTTTTCTTCTCCTTAACTTTAGGTAATGGAGTGATCACTAATCAGAATTTAAATGTAACTTGTACATACTCTTAGCTAGAACCATTTAAACTCACCTGAAGCCCTAGTCATAAGTTTACCTACTTTCAGTGAGAGTTCCCAGATAGGACAGATAATTTTCTGTACTTCGCCAGATCATTTTCACATTAGTTAAAAACAAACAAAAACAAAGAGCCCCTTTCATTCCATGTGTCCCATTTAAACTTCAGCTAATTTGAAGTTTGTAACCTAATAAATGGAGCTCTAAATTGTTAGGATAATGCCCTTTCAGCTGTAAATTAAGATTCCAAATCTTGGAAGAGTTTCTTTTTTTTTTTTTTTTTTTATTTAATAGCCTTTTATTTACTGGATATATACATGGGTAACTTTACAGCATTAACAATTGCCAAACCTCTTGTTCCAATTTTTCACCTCTTACCCCCCCACCCCCTCCCCTAAATGGCAGGATGACCAGTAGATGTTAAATATATTAAAATATAACTTAGATACACAATAAGTATACATGACCAAAGCATTATTTTGCTGTACAAAAAGAATCAGACTCTGAATTATTGTACAATTAGCTTGTGAAGGAAATCAAAGATGCAGGTGTGCATAAATATAGGGATTGGGAATTCAATGTAATGGTTTTTAGGCATCTCCCAGAGTTCTTTTTCTGGGTATAGCTAGTTCAGTTCATTACTGCTCCATTAGACTTGGAAGAGTTTCTAAGATTTTTAGTAATTCAGTTGCATATGAGAAGATCTGCCTCAGGCAAAAACTGTTTGATACTTTTGGCCCCCAATCATTCATTTGCTTTAAGAATTTGAGAAACTGGGGGCAGCCCTTTACCCTTGCAAAGTTTGTAGTTTACATAAGGAAAAATTTTTAAAGCACACTTTGTATTGCCTAGACTTTGTGAGGCATCCAGAGATTTCTAAGACTTGATCCCTTCCATCAAAAACTTGGGAAAACAGGACATAGACTTTTGTGAATAGTTAGTTTTCAATCACCCAGGATACTTACTTATTAAGCTCCTAATAGGTGTGAAGCCCTGAGGATACAAAATTAAAATGAAACTGTCCCTGCTCAACAAACTCCGGTAATATGTTGGAGCCAACTCATTATTAGACATTTACCAGCACATTTCTGCCTTGAATCTCCTAATTAGGGAGACTGTATGTGTAAAAGTAGGTAGATACTAGGTAATATAAGTAAACAAACAAACAGAAAATGTGAAAATACTATGTTTGATCTATATTCAGTTTCCATAGTTCTATATCTGTATTTGAATGGCATTTTCCATCCCAAGTCTATTTGAATCACTGAATTACTGAGAAGAACTAAGCCTATCATAGTTGATTATCACATAATCTTGTGTTACTGTTTACAATGTTCTCCAGGTTCTGCTACCATCACTCAGCAATTGTTCATGTAAATCTTTCCAGGCTTTTCTGAAATTAGCATGCTTATAATATCTTATAGGACAATAATATTCTATTACAGTTGTATACCAAAACTTATACAGCCATTTCCCAATTGATAGACATCCATTCAATTTCCAGTTCTTTGCCACTTCAAAAAGAGTGACTACAAATATTTTTGCATATGTAGGTCCTTTTCCCTGTTTTATGATCTCTTTTGGGATACAGACTCAGTAGTGACACTGCTGGATCAAAGGGTATGCATAATTCTAAATTGCTCTCCATAATGATTGGATCAATTCACAACTCCTATAGTAATGCATTACAGTTGATGCTTTTTAAAGTTTCCTTCCAGCTCTGATATTCAGAAATTCCTCTGAGCTGTGAACATCAATTAGAAAGCCATCTCTTGGGATAATGTTTTTAAGTACTGATGTGTAAGTAATATTGTGCTCTTCCATCTTAATGGCTCTTTTATTCATATCTACATGGCCTGGAATATTTTATTATCAGGGTTCAATTCTGAAAATTCCTTGATGACCTTTAAGTTGATAACTCAAATTTTTTTATGTACATGAGTGGATGTTTAATTTCAATTATTTTTCTATCGTGGATATAGGAATGCTTGGGTCTCTGTAGATTAATAGATTTGGATTTGAGGTTACCTGTTCTATAGATATATTCTAAACCAAGCACTGTGGAAAATTAATTAACCATCACCAGAAGTTGCTTATTTTTTCCCCCTTTTATCAATTGAGCAATGTAAGATTCTGACTTCTTCAAATGTCTTTTTAAAATTAGTTTTTGTGCAAACATAAAAAAATCGATTTTTATACAGACAAAAGTCTCAGATCACTATGAAAATTAAGAGGCAAATTTGTTAATGAACCAATAGGGTTGTGTAACTAGTCAGAACCCTATAATTTAGCATTCTGTTATAGACTTGGATTGGAAAATGCCATCAATATCCAGAGAGAGAACTCTGGAGACTTAATGTGCATCAAAACATAGTGTTTTCACTGTCTTAGGGTTTTTTTCTTGTTATTTCTTGTGTTTTTTCCCTTTTGGCCTGATTTTCCTTGCACAACATGACAAATAAGGAAAAAGAATTATGCATGTATAAACTTATATCCAATTGCTTGCACTGTTGGAGTAGAGAGAGGTAAAGGAGAGAGGGGGAAAAATTTGGAACACAAAATCTTGCAAGAATGAATGTTGAAAACTATCCTTACATGTATTTGGAAAAATAAAATGCTACTGAAAAAATAAAAGGTATGCAAAAAAAAAAATCTGTAACAAACAAATGAAAAAAAATAAGTCATAACTTTATCAGAGAAAAAAACACTGCACTGGCAGCAGTTTGCCAGCAGGGAGAGGCAAAACCTTGCCAGAGCTTTCAACACTGAGGAATCTTCGTCTGTCCTCCATGAGTTAGGAAACCTGCTTCCTTCTCCACATAGTCATAGAATTGGGAGACAGAAAGGACCCTAAGAGAAAATATATTCTTTCTTCCCACTTAGTAATCCTCTGTCTATCATTCCTCAGGGACAGATCCTGCAGACTTCCTTAAGGAGCAAATGTGTCTAGGTAATCCTGATTTTTAGCATGTATGGAGCTGCTGCCAACTCTTTTGCTGTAACATCCACAGGAAAGAGATTAACCATAGTATGGTAGAGAAAACTTGGAATCAGAAGTTCGAAGTGTAAATCCTGAAATCCCAAATCCTACAGAGCTGACATATTATTAAGCTATTAGCAAGCATTCCACTTTTTGGTTCCCTTTTTGTCCAACAGAATGTAAACTCCTTCTGCATGTTAGTTCAAGAGAATCATTCTGTACTAGGACAATACTTTAAAATCATAAGTACATAACAACTATTAAGTGTGTGATACAGAATTTAAACTCGGGTCTTCCTGATCTCAAGAGAAGAGCTTTATCAATGGAAACACTTGGCTGCCTCTTAAGTCCTCTCTTTTCCAGGTTAAACATCTTAATCTGTCCTCTTATGATATGGTTTTGATCTTTCAATCTGTCTTCTTAAGAGGACAGATTGTAATGTGTGTGTGTGTGTGTGTGTGTGTGTATTTTAAATCCTTTCACTAATCTTTTTTAAATTAATTTTTATTATGAACTTAATTGTCAACAATAACAAACATCCCAGTATATAAAGAACAAAACAACATTGAATATGAAACTGTGAACTACTATGATATACTTTGTCTTTAAGTGCATATGCAAGTTAGTAACAAAATTGCCTTGTGCTTTCTTCTGAATACCTTTTTTCTTCTTTATTTTTAATGTTTTAATTTATCATTTCCCATGACCTCAACATATCTCTTCCCATAGAAGACCTCCCTTATGACAAATAAATATAGTCAAGCCAAACAAATCAATACATCGGCCATGGTTGGCTTTCTCTCTGTTCCTCACATGACACGCTCTCCCATCTGTGCCTTTGCACCGGTTGCCTCAAGATGCCTACAATGTCCTCCTTTCTTAATTATGCCTTATAGAATCTACCTTCTCCTTTTAAAATGCAGCTCAAGCACCAACTTCTGCATGATGCCTTTTCTAATCCCTCCAAATGCTAGTATATTCCTTCCCAAACTAACTTGTGCTGAACTACTTTGTGCATTTATTTATACTTACATATTTTCTAATATATTTATGTACTTTCTAATGTATTTTTTGTGTACCTTCTATATATACTTGTCTCCCCATTAGAATGTAAGTTCATTCTATTAATAGGAACTATTTCATTCTTTCTCCTTATGTCTTCAGTGCTGAACACAGTGGCTGGAAAATGAATGGTGCTTCAAAAGTACTTGTTGATTAATTAATTAACATCTTATTCAACACCTCTACTTATAATCACCTCTGAGCCATAAGACAGGAAACAGGCTTCATCATTAGTCTTCTAAAATACAATTTGTCATTGCATTGTTCAATGTTCTAAAGTCATGTTTTTTTTTTTTTTTTAATATTATAGTGGTCATCATAGAAATTGTTCTTTTAGTTCTGCTTATTTCACTCCATATCAGTTCATATATGTCTTTACATGTTTCTCCTTATTCATATTTCACAGAATTATAGGTTTAGAAGTATAAAGAACTTGTGAAGCCATTGATTCTAAGGCCTGACTTTTTATAGGTGAGGAAACTGAAGTTTAGAAGGGTCAAATAATTTGCCCAGAGTTACACAGGTTTAAGGCAGGATTTGAAATGACTCCAAGTTAAACCCTGTGTTACCTCCTGCCTCACCTACCTGCCTCAGTTGTGATTTCTTATGAGCACAGTAATGTTATATATGCCCCAGTTTGTTTAACCATTCTCCGTCTGATGGTCATCTCACTTTGATTCTAATTTATAATAAAAAGTACTGCTACAAATATTTTTATTCAATTGAATCCTGTCTGTCTATCTTTAACAAATCTGGGGGGGGAATATATATATATATATATATATATATATATATATATATATATATATATATACCACATGTTATTGATGAGTCCTATGATTTATCAATGTTCCTCTTGAAATGTAGCACCCTGGATTGGACACTATTTTTAGCCATTGTCCAAGGTGGGTAAATGAGAGTATGATTCTGACCTTCCTAATTCTAGACACCAAACTTCTAGTAACAAATTCTCAACAACCACTTATTTAGCTTATATAGAGAACCCCTACCTTTTTTCAAGGCTTAGCTTGTGTCACCTCTTATTGTAGGCCGTTCTTAATTCCCTTCAGTAGTTATTGTTCTTCCTTATTTTTAAAAATTACTTTTATTAACATGACTTATATGGAAATGCTTTACCATTTGAGAATATTTACTGCTTTAGAAAGGGAAGAGGGCAGGAGAGGAGAGAAAATTTGGAATTCAAATTTTTTTTTTAAATGAATGTTAGGATTCTTTTTTTTTTTTTTTTTTTTAATTTAATAGCCTTTTATTTACAGGATATATACATGGGTAACTTATATAGAATGACAATTGCCAAACCTCTTGTTCCAATTTTTCACCTCTTACCCCCCCACCCCCTCCCCTAAATGGCAGGATGACCAGTAGATGTTAAATATATTAAAATATAGAATGTTAGGATTCTAACAAGGTACTAAGACAGTGGAATTGATAGAGACAATGGTTATCTAATTAAGCATGGTTCAGTATGATTGATCTGATCCTACAAGGAGATGTTATGGGCCAGAACTTGAAACAAGGTACTAAGTGGAATTGAGGAGACAATGGTTAAATCTAGTTTAGCATTGATTTAATCCTACAACAAATAATGGTTTCCTAGTGATATAATGATTAGTGTATACTCAGTGTGGAACATATAAGGAGGAGCTGTCAGGACCAGAAAGGACAAGTGCACTAGAAGCTTTCTGAGGCTGAGACAGATTCATTCCATCGTCCACTTTTGTTATGCCTGGAGGCCCAAGCACAAACCTTTGGAAGTTGAGGAGATTCAGAAGCCAGAGAAGGCAGTCAGGCAGAACTAAGGAAAACAGAGAAATGGTGGCAGGCTGTCCTGTGGAGAACACTGAAACCAAGATCCGAAAGGTCTCCAGAAAACTAGCCGAGCCCCAAGTGAAAGAGATAAGACTTTGAAGGAGACAATAAAGGATTTGGAGTTTAACTCCTTGGCTGCATTTGAAGGGATTACTGAACTGAAAAGGAAGGCTGCCTCTAGAAGCCCCAAGGAAACCTGCTCCCAGAGAACATTATATTTTAGAGAAGAATATTAGAAATGTTAAAAATTGTAGTTACATGTACCCGGAAAAAGTAAGATACTTTTAAAAAAGAAAATGTAAATCAAAAGTTAATTATATATTAATACATATTAATTAAATTTAAAAAAAACTACTTTGTATTTACTTTTCATGTATTTCACATTTACTTATCCACGCAGCTGCCCCAGGAGAAAATAAAGTTCTTTGAGGTTTCTGCTAATGACTATCATAGTGCCTATCATCTATTAGATAAAAACTTGTTAAACTGGAATTGGAAGCTTTGTAAAAATTCAGAATTTTAAAATAAAACCTTAGCAAAGTGGAAAACAATAGGTTTTTTTTTTTTTTTTTGAGGAGGGTTATTTGTTTTGTTTAATTCTGGAATACCAGTCATTCAGCCAATAAATATTTATTAAATGCTTACTATGTGCCAGGTATTGTACTAAGTGCTAGGAACACAAAAAGAGGCAAAAGATAGTTTCTGCCCTCAAGGAACTCACAATCTAATGAAGATAATAAGTAAATAAAAATATACAAATAAACCATAAAAAGAATAAATAGGAAGTAATTAAAGGAGGAAAGACACCAGAATTAAGAGAGTTAGGAAATACTTTCTGTAGAAGATGAGAATTTGTGGGAAAACTGGGACACTGATACATTGTTAGTGGAATTGTGAATACATCCAGCCATTCTGGAGAGCGCTTTGGAACTATGCTAAAAAAGTTATCAAACTGTGCATATCCTTTGATTCAGTAAACTGGGCTTATATCCCAAAGAGATCTTAAAGAAGGGAAAGGGACCTGTATGTGCAAAAATATTTGTGGCAGCCCTGTTTGTAGTGGCTAGAAATTGGAACCTGAGTGGATGCCCATCAATTGGAGAATGGCTGAATAAATTGTGGTATATGAATGTTATGGAATATTATTGTTCTGTAAGAAATGACCAGCAGGATGATTTCTGAGAGGCCTGGACAGACTTACATGAACTGATGCTGAGTGAAATGAGCAGGACCAGGAGATCATTATATACTTCAACAACAATACTATATGATGATCAATTCTGATGGATGTGGCTCTCTTCAACAATGAGATGAACCAAATACGTTCTATTTGTTCAGTAATGAATAGAACCAGCTCCACCCAGCGAAAGAACTCTGGGAAATGAGTATGAATCACTACATAGAATTCCCAATCCCTCTGTTTTAGTCCTCTTGAATTTTTGATTTCCTTCACAGGTTAATTGTACATTATTTCAAAGTCTGATTCTTCTTGTGCAGAAAATAACTGTATGGCAATTGTCAATGCTGAAAAATTACCCATGCATATATCTTGTAAATACAAAGCTATAAAAAGGTTCAATGTTGAAAAATAATCCATGCATGTGTTTTGTAAATAAAAAGCTATAATAAAATAAAAAAAGAAGATGAGATTTTACCTGGTCTTAGCTAGAGAAGCCAGTAGGCAGAGATGGGAAGGGATTGCTTTTCAGGGATGGGGGTCAACCTGTGAAAATGCTTAGAATGTCTTATTTGTGGAACAGCAAGGAGGACATTGTTACTGGATTGATGTGACAGGGAGTTAAGTACGAGAACACTAAAAGGTGAGGAGAAAGAATACTGCTGAGTTATCATAACATAGGGCTTTGAATGCTAGGAAGAAGATTTTATATTTGGTCCTGGAGGCTATAAGGAGGGAATTAGGAAATGACTTGATTAGACCTGCACTTTAGGAAAATCATTTTGGTAGCTAACTGGTAGATGCTCTGCACCTATGCTATGGCAGTAGTTCAGGTGTAAGATGGAGAGGACCTGTATCAGAGTAGGAGCAGTATCAGAGGAGAGAAGGGAGCATATTCAAAAGATATTATAAAGTTGAAATCAATAAGCCTTGGCTACAGATTACAGATGGATGTTGAGAGATAATGAGGAGTTGAGGATCACACCTAAATTGTGAGCTTAAGAAACTGGGAGAATGGTAGTAGGAGGGAGAAAGGTTTAGGGAGAAAAGATGAGCTCAACTTTGGATCTGTTGAGTTTAAGATTAATATTGGACATTCAGTTAGAGATGGCTCTCCAATTGGAGATGGAAGATTCAAGTCAGCACAGAGGTTTGGGCAAGATAGTTAGATTTGAGAATCTTCAGCATCAAGAGGGTAATTAAATACATGAGAGCTAATGAAATCACCAAATGAAGCAGCATAGACAAAAAAGAGAAGGGAGCTCTATCTAAATTGGAATAAGGAGAAGAATAAGGAGAACACCCAGGCTTGAAAGTGCATGTAGACAGAAAACAAATTTTGCTTTATTCACAAAACTAGGAAAAGGTCTTTCAACTTTGAACTAACTTTAGGTATAAAAATCCAGATTTTCACAAATGGTAAATTGGGATGGTAAAAAGTGATTTTCCCTTTGCAAAAGAATTTCTCTAAAATAGAAATATCTACTTATTTACATAAAACACAATTTTATTTCTAAAAATTCTCCTCACATCAATTTTCAGGAACATAACCAATTTATGAATAAAATCCACCTACAGTTTTGTTTTGCTTTTTAAAGTAACTGGCTTTTTGCCCAAGTAGTATCAGGGATTAGCAGAGCTAGCCAGCAGCTTTTTGATCTCCCAAAATAGATTGGGAAGGGTATGAACATATCTGTTGCTAATATCATAGTTTTTAGAAGCAGAAGATGAAAGTCTGTAGGCTTTTAAGGAATCTCATTCCTTCCCAAACACTGTTTTTCCAATTCACATCAACCCAATGCTGAACAACCACATGCTTTTAAGTCAGCTTTGAAAATACAGAGTTTAGGTAAGACCAGAGCAAGGTCCTTTTCTTTACAGAATTCTATCTTAATATCATAGAATAAGGATGGAAAAGAATATCAAACAAAAAAAATCAAAAGACTTCCAAACAAGAAAAACAACAAAATTCCCAAAGAGAAACATAGGTAATGGTAATATACAAAATCATGTGGTAAAGACATCAGAGGTATAAAACAAAGTGATATGAAATGTTAGGGTTGTGGTAGAGGAGGGAGGCTTCATCAATATATTGTTTCAGTTGTATTTTAGAGAACTAATAGAAATTTGACAGAGAGGAACTTTAGGGAAAAACAGTTCAAGCAAAGACACAGAAGCAGGAAAATTCAGAGTGTATTTTCAGAACTGAGAGCAGTTTTTTTTTTATCTTTTTAAAAAAACTTTTTATTTTCAAAATATATGCATAAATAATTTTCAACATTCACCCTTGCAAAACCTTGTGTTCCAAATTTTATTTCCTCTCTTTCCCCAACCCCCTCCCCTAGATGGCAATATAAATTAAACATGTGCAGTTCTTCTGTACATATTTCCACAATTATCATGCTGTGCAAGAAAAATAGATCAAAAAGAAAAAAAGGAGAAAGAAAACAAAATGCAAGTAAATAATAAGAAAAAAGTGAAAATACTTTGTTGTGATCCACATTCAGTCCCCACAGTCTTCTCTCTACATGCAGATGGCTCTCTTTATTACAACACCAATGGAAATGGCCTGAATCACCTCACTGAAGAAAAAAGCCACATCCTTAGAACTGATCGTTGATAATCTTGCTGTTGCCGTGTACAATGTTCTGAGAGAGCAGTTTAGCCAAAGCTACACAAATAGGGTAGAGAAGGGTTCATGAAGAAGTGTCTTGGTAACCAAATGACCACTTTGCAATTGGTTTGAAAGAGAAATCCTCTTTGAAAACAAAAGGGGGAAATATTAAAATGGGGGAGAGAAGATGGGTAGGAGGGAGGAAAGTATGTCTAGGTCTTTCTTCTTTATGATTTTACAATAATAAATACTTTCCATTCAGAAAATGGAATGAGAATCCCCATTCTCCAGGAGATGATCTTCCAGTCTCTTCCTCCCTGAAGGAGGAAATAGAATGTGATGAAAGCTTGGATTAGATCCAGTGAGAAATCACTTTTCTAAAGTCTTTTATCTTTCTTTCTGAGAGATGTTCCTGAAAAGTGGCTGGAATCACAACCACTTCTTTTATCTCAGTGTCCCTTGAGCGGATATGACTGACACAGGCTGCTTCTTAGAATCTCAGAGTTGGAAGGGATATTGGAATTCATCTAATCCAAATCACATCTGACCAAGAATCCCTTCTATAACATAACCACCAAAGTAGCCAGAGAGCCATTGTTTGAATGTTTCTAGGCAGGGGGGAGTCCATGACCTCTCTGAGAAAACACATTGTGCTTATTTAGATAGTTTCTAGTAATTAGAAAAAAATTTTTTTCATCAAACTTCAATCAGTCTCTTTGCATTTTCCATCTATTCCTTCTCATCTCTGCTCTCTGGGGCAAGGGAGAAAAGGTCAAATTCTTCTTCCACATGACTTTCAAATAATTGAAGACATGAAATATATCCAAGTATTTTCTATCTCTAATACTTTCAACAAATCCAAATGTGAGTCAAGAGCTTGAAACTTTTTGCTCGTTTCGTCACTGATCTTAATATTCTCCAGCTTCACAATGGCCCTTCCCAAAATGTGGCATCCAGAAATGATTTCATCTGTATGGGAACTTTTTTTTTTTTTTTTACTACAACTCATTATTTTTTGATATTTTATTTTCCCAAATACATACAAAGATAGTTTTCTTTTTTTTTTTTTAATTTAATAGCCTTTTATTTACAGGATATATGCATGGGTAACTTTACAGCATTAACAATTGCCAAACCTCTTGTTCCAATTTTTTACCTCTTACCCCCTCACCCCCTCCCCTAGATGACAGGATGACCAGTAGATGTTAAATATATTAAAATATAAATTAGATACACAATAAGTATACATGACCAAAACGTTATTTTGCTGTACAAAAAGAATCAGACTCTGAAATATTGTACAATTAGCTTGTGAAGGAAATAAAAAATGCAGGTGTGCATAAATATAGGGATTGTGAATTCAATGTAATGGTTTTTAGTCATCTCCCAGAGTTCAAAGATAGTTTTCAACATCACTCTTGTAAAACCTTGTGTTCCACATTTTTTCTCCTCTCTTCCCTGACCACCCTCCCCTAGACAGCAAGCAATCTGATATAGATTAAATATGTACAGTTCTTCTAAACGTATTTTAGGGAACTTCTAAGTGACAAAACAATCTCTACTACCAATGCCAAGGCAGCTTCTTTGTATCTTAGAATCTTAGAGATTCCTAGAGCACTGAGAGATTCAGTGATTTGCTCCAGGTCACAACAAATATGTGTCATAATCAAGACTTGAAGCCAGAGCTTCTTGGACTTCAAGGTTAGCCCTTGATGCATGGGATCACCCTGCCTTCCTTAGAACCAATTATGACTTAATTAAATTCAGCAGGCATGCAATAGTCAATACTGACTATTTATGCCAGGCAACAGTGCTAGGCCCTGAGGGATACAAAGATAAAAAAAGTAAAGTCTTTGCCTTCAAGAAGCTTGATTTCTTCTGAGGATAGAGAAAACAACATATACAAGGATGAGCAGATGCAAAAGACATATACAATAGCATCTAGAGAGAGGACAGTGGAAATTGAATGTGGACTGCAACATTAGTATTTTCACTCTTTTTATTGTTGTTTGCTTGCAATTTGTTTTTTTCTCATTTTTTTTCTTTTTGATCTAATTTTTCTTGGGCAGCATGATACTTGTGGAAATATGTATAGAGGAATTGCACACGTTAAGTATATATTGGATCACTTGCCAATGGGGAAGGGAGTGAAGGAAAGGAAGAGAAAAATTTAGAATAAGGAGTTTTGAAGGGGTAAATGTTGAAAATTATCCATGTATATATTTTGAAAATAAAAAGCTTTAATGAAAAAATAAAGAAGCAAAAATAAAAAAGAGGGGGAAAAGAGAAAAAAAAGAAGTTATGTTATATAAAGTTGTGTGAAATTGTGTAAAGAAGAATATTACCAATCACAAAATAAAGAGATGAGAAAAATGCAAAAAAAAAAAAAAAAAGACATGTAAAATAAATTGGGGCATATCAGTGAAGGTAGTTGTAGATGACCTGAACTTTGAAATGGAGTTAGACATTGCCTAAGTGAGAAATGAGAAAGGAGAGTATTCCAAGCATAAGGGTTATACCCTGTGAAAAGAAAGGGAAGTGAACCAAAATCAAAATGAAAAGGGTAAATGTACCACCAATAAGGATGAAATTAAAGCAATTTTTAGGAGTTATTTTGTCCAATTATATGCCAATAAAATGGATAATTTTAGTGAAATAAATGAATGTTTACAATAATATAAATTGCTCAGATTAACAGAAGAGAAATTAGAATATCTAAATAATTCCATTTTAGAAAAAGAAACTGATCAAGTCATAAATGAGCTCCCTAAGAAAAAATTTTCCAGACAAGAAATTGGAAACTGAATGTATTCTGTGCACCAAATGTGGGGTTTGAATTCTGGTCTTTTGACCCAAAGTCAATGCATTTTCTACTGCATCACACCATGTCTCTAAGTGATCTTATCTTGCAAAGTTCCACTGCTTTCAGTAAAAAATCCCTTAAGCCTGTGTTACCATGGGAGCTGGTGTATCCATTACATCATGACCCACCCCCAATTCCATTCCTTTCCCCCAGCCTCCAGGAGCTCCTTGACTGCCCCCCTCCCCTCTGCCGTGCACCCTTTGTACCGGGCCTGGCAGTGCATTTTGTTTGGGGTTTAGTCTCTCTGGATTCCTCTATACGCTAAACTGCAGAATCTATGCTGGGATTCCAGAAGTTTCAGGAAAAGGAACATCAGCACACCCAACACAAGCACCCCAGCAACCTCCTTCCTGGGGGTCTCAGGGAGGTCCAATCTAAGGGAAAAGAATTTCTCACCACTAGAGCTGTCCACCTACAGAACAGGGAAGGAAGGAGGGAGAGAGGTAACTCCACCATTGCAATGTTCCAGTTGAAGTCATGTCAGAGCAGCAGAGCCTTTAGAGCTGGAAAGTTGGAAAGGTCCAAATATATCAGGACCTGAGTTTCTTAACTTTTTTGTATCATGTGATAATGAAGATGAAGATATAAGGGAGGAAAAAAGAAAAGAAAATGAAGATGTAATTTTTTTTTCCCATCCAAGTTCATGGATTCCTTAATATCTATTCATAGAATTATCTGTGAATCAAGGTTAAGAAATCCAATCTACAATAATATTTTGTGATGATCAACTCTCAGGGACATGCTTGTAGTGCTATTAATGAGCATGTGTGTGTATAAATTTGCATATATATACATGTTTACACATATATGCATTGTGGTGTGCTTTCTAGAGCCTCCAAGTTGGGGTGCCAAAATATACAATGCTTTCTAGAGCCCCCATGATGGGGTGCCAAAATATACTATCCAGAGTAGCTCTCTGGAAGATCTCGGGACCAGCCTGAGTCCTTGGTCTTAGTGGAGAAGTGATGAAGGTAGGGACCGACGAGTTTGGTCAAAGATGGAGTCCATTTATTTCAAGTCCTCTCAGCCCCTAAATACCTTAATGCAATTATGTCACTACAGCACATTGACCATGAGCTAATTATAGAACTATTACATCATCACAGCATAAGTGCTAACTATAAGCACCCTGCTATTGATATGTAAATGCATCTCTTTACCATAAGTATCCTTGCTTCAAGTAGAACACAGGTGGTCCCCTCCACTTGAGTCACCCTTCTCAGGAAGGGTGAGACATTCCAAGGGGAGATGAGAGCCAAACCAGACATTGTCAGCACATTCCCTATGGGCTAAAGCAGTGTTTCCCAAACTTTTGACATATGTATACTCCTTCTATAATTTTTGTAATGCTGAGTATCCCTCATCAAAAAAAATGGATGTATTTTAATAACAATCAAATTTATTTTTTCTTTTTTTGGTACATACACAAAATAATAATAAACAAAAAATAAAATTATTCATAATAAAATATAAATCCATGCCAGAAGGTTTGTTGCATGTGGAAGAAGAGCAATTGTTGGAATTGACTTCAGACAGATTCTTGAAAAATAAACATAAGGACTGTACTTTAACATCATTCTGGTTACAAAGGCAACATGTGTATCCTGTTTTAACAGAAAAAGTTCTGAAATACATCTTGCCTTTTCCAACTTCATATTTATGTGAAGTTGCTTTTTCAGCATTTGTAGACATTAAGTCGAAAAAAAAGGAACAGAATATTGGACGTGGAGCTGCATTTCAGATTAAAATTAACAACCAGGAAACCAAATTATGACAATCTGTTATATCAGCACAAACAATTTCATCCTTATATATAAAAATAATCAAAATCAATGGGACTTACTAAAGTACATAACAAACCTTTCCTATAAAAAAAATCACACAAAACCTAAAAATACACAGGCACCTGGAGAAGGCAGTAACTATTAACAAACTAAGTTGTCTCTGTACAATAATAACACACAACAACAACAACAAAGTATGATATATTCACGCTATGTCACACCGGACCATCTCATGGCCCACAAGATTGTCTTGAGTCGACTCATGAGAACATAGAATTAGGCACAGCTAAGCACAGTGCAGTGCATATCCCCACCAAACTCTGGTATAATGCATACCCACACCAAACTCTTAGCGTACCCCTGGGGGTCCATGTACCACACTTTGAGAAACACTGGGCTTAAGGGATTTATACCTCACTGAGTTCCCCCACTGATTGTGGCCCTCTACATGAATGGATGTCCATCAATTGGAGAATGGCTGAATGTTATAGAATATTATTTTTCTTTAAGAAATGACTAGCAGGGTGATTTCAGAGAGGCCTGGAGAGACTTACCTGAACTGATGCTAAATGGAATAAGCAGAACCAGGAGATCATTGTACAAGGTCACAACAAGACTATACAGTGATCAGTTCTGATGGACCCACGTGGCTCTCTTCAACAATAAGATGATTCAAACCAATTCTAATTGTTCAGTGATGAAGAGAGTCATCTGTACCCAGAGACTATGGGAACTGAGTGTGGTTTACAACATAGCATTTATTTTTTATTTTTTATTTTCACTACTTTTATTTATTTATTTATTTATTTATTTTTTATTTAATAGCCTTTTATTTACAGGTTATATGTATGAGTAACTTTACAGCATTAACAATTGCCAAACCTCTTGTTCCAATTTTTCACCTCTTACCCCCCCACCCCCTCCCCCAGATGGCAGGATGACCAGTAGATGTTAAATATATTAAAATATAAATTAGATACACAATAAGTATACATGACCAAAACGTTATTTTGCTGTACAAAAAAGAATCAGACTCTGAAATATTGTACAATTAGCTTGTGAAGGAAATAAAAAATGCAGGTGGGCATAAATATAGGGATTGGGAATTCTATGTAATGGTTTTTAGTCATCACCCAGAGTTCTTTCTCTGGGTGTAGCTGGTTCAGTTCATTACTGCTCCATTGGAAATGATTTGGTTGATCTCGTTGCTGAGGATGGCCAGGTCCATCAGAACTGGTCATCATATAATATTGTTGTTGAAGTATATAATGATCTCCTGGTCCTGCTCATTTCACTCAGCATCAGTTCATGTAAGTCTCTCCAGGCCTTTCTGAAATCATCCTCACAACATAGCATTTTCACTCTTTTTGTTGTTGTTTGCTTGCATTTTGTTTTGCTTCTCTTTTTTAAAAAAACTGGTTTGATTTGATTTTTCTTGTACTGCAAGATAATTGCATAAATATGTATTCATATATTGGATTTAGTATATATTTCTACCATGTTTAATATATATTGTACTACTTGCCATCTGGGGAAAGAGGGAGGAATTGGAACACAAGGTTTTGCAAGGGCTAATGTTGAAGAATTGTCCATGCATATGTTTTGAAAAATAAAAAGCTTTAATAAAGAAAAAAAGAAAAAATTACCAGAACCAGATGAACTTAAAAATGAAATATGCAACAAGTAATTATAATTTTGAATGTGAATGGAATGAATTTACCCATAAAACAGAAATGGAAAGTAGACTGTACTAAAATTTTGAATTCAACAATATGTGACTTCCAGTAATTTTTTTATTATTGTTATTTTAAGTTTGGGGCCCTCCTCTCCACCCGTTAGCTGCAGCCACATTGCAGGATAACATTCTTGCTCATTTTGGTCTACAACTGTCCTCTTTGCCCAAGAACCAAAACCAGGTTCCCTGTCCCTCTGTAACCACCCTCATCAGGGATGTGCTAGCTCCTTTTCCTCTGCAGTGGCAACCTAGGACAGTGTCTGATCAGCATAGCTGTGTTTGTTGTACCTCAATATGAAAGGTTTTTCAATCTTCTACTCATTTCAGCATTATCTGTGAAAATTCCTGAACTTGAGGTTGCCTTGCAACCCACCTTTTCCCGGGGCATGTTCATCAAGTCAGTCTCCAGCTCTGGAGATAATTTTTCCTGGGGTCTTCTCAGGTTGTTTTAGGAAAACAACTGCTTTACATCCATACTTTTATTTATTTCTGCTGCTCTACAATCACTTTGAGGCAATGTTCCACCCTTTTTTTTATAAAGGAAATTTGGAGCGCCTGAAGAAACAGGATAGTAGCTTGTGGGCAAAGTGACAATTTTTTAAAGATGGGAAGATCTAAGGAGGAGTGTTGTAGACAGCCAGGTGGAACCAATGGATAAAGAGAAAGTGAAGAATAAATGAAGGGACAAGCTACATTTTGGAGAGGAGAGAATGGGATTATGGGTACAAACGGTGTTGGCAAAGAGAGGATTCATGTCTTCCTTGGAGTCTGGAACAGAGGAGAAAATGGGAAATGCCGAGAGGATCTGAAAGGTAAAGTTGGTAAAAAGAGGAAACTTATAAGTTCTCAACTTTCTTTGTGAAGTATGAGATGAATACCTTTGCTGAAAGGGATATGAAAGGAATAGTTTGGTGACACAAAGTTTAGAAAAAGTTATTCAACACTGTTGAATAGCAAAATGCAAATTAAGACAACTCTAAGGTACCACTTCACACCTCCCAGATTGGATAAGATGATAGGAAAAGATAATTTTAAATGTTGGAGGAAATGTGGGAAAACTGGAATAATAAGGCATTGTTGGTAGAGTTGGGAACTGATCCAACCATTCTGGAGAACAGTTTAGAACTATACCCAAAGGGCTATAAAACTGTATATACCTTTTGATCCACCAGTATCTCTTCTAGTTCTGTGTCCCAAAGAGATCATAAAAAAGGGAAAGGACGCACATGTGCAAAAATGTTTGTAGCAGCCCTTTTTTGTAGTGGCAAAGGACTGGAAAGTGAGTGGATACCCATCAATTGGGGAATGGCTGAATAAGTTATGATATATGGATTTCATAGAATATTATTGTTTTTTAAGAAATGATGAGCAAACTGATTTCAGAAAAGTCTGGAAAGACTTTTATGAACTGATGCTAAGTGAAGTGAGCAGAACCAAAAGAACACTGTATATAGTAACAAGATTATGTGTTATCAATGGACTTGGATGGACTTGGCTCTTTTCAGCAATGAGGTGATCCAAGACAATTCCAATAGACTTGTATTGGAAAGTGTTAGCCACATCCTGAAAGAGAACTATGTAGCCTGAATATGGATCAAAGCATAGTATCTGCACCTCTTTTGTTGTTGTTTTTATTTTTTTCTTAATGCTTTTTCCCCCTTTTAATGATTTTTCTTATGCAGCATAACAAATATAGAAATATGTTTACAAAAATTGCTCATGCTTACTGTATATCAGACTGGTTGTTGTCTTGGAAAGGGAATGAGGAAGAAAAATTTTGAAATACAAGATTTTGCTAAGGTGAATGTTGAAAATTATCTTTGTATGTATTTGGAAAAATAAAATAATATTAAAAAAAAGTGATTCATGAAGTTTGGTACTGATGCTGTGAAAGAATGACAGCCTCCATCTAAGAGAAGTACAAAGATTTCCATGAAGTAATGAGAGCCCAGTTGAGATTAGAGAAGAGATTTGTAGTTTACCCAGTTAGCATGGTTGCACAACTTTCTCAGGCCATGTTTAGCAGCACAGGAGCAGAAATGGAGAAAGGAAATGGTAGAGCTAAGTCCAAGGCTGAAGTTTGGAAATAAATGAATAGGAATAGCATTCCAACAGCTTCACTGCCTTGATCATAAATACTTTGCTCAATAAATATTTTACTCAATAAATTCCTTGAGGAGTGGGATTATTTCACTTGTCCTTGTATGCATAAGATCTAGCATAGTGCCTGGCATATACATAGTAGACACATAATAAATGTTTGTGGATTGATTGAATGTAGCATATAATTACATTAGGGATTCTGTGGTGTTCTCAGTTTGATTTTGGTGTTACTGTTGTGTCAAATCTTTGCTTAAATCAATCTAGCCCTTTTCTACTTTAGGTGCCCCTTCTCGGATTGTTAATGAATTTCCTTGTTAGGAAAATCATAATGTATCACTTAAATTGAGCTCAAGGGATTTGAAATGCCCAGTGACATACTAGTGGATCAAAATGTATGCACATTTAGATTCAGTCCATCAGTAAATATTTGCTAAAGACCTGCTCTGTGCTAGGCACTGTGCTAAATGCTGGGAATATAAAGAATGGTAAAACTAGTCCTTGCTCTCAAGAAACCCATAATCTAATGGGAGGAATAGCATGCAAATATGTACAAACAAGCTATCTGCAAGATAAATGAGAAATAATCAACAGAGGGAAGGCACTAGAAGGAGGATCAGAAGAGGCTTCTTAGAGAAAGTAGGATTCTAATTAGGACTTGAAGGAAATCAGGGAGGTCAGGAGGCAGAGATGAAGGAGGACATTCCAGGCATGGGGGACAGCCAGTGAAAATGCCCTGAGTCTGAAGATGAAGCATCTTGTTCAAACAAAAGCAGGAAGGCCAGTGTCACTGGATTTTAGAGTACACAGAAAGAGTGGGATATGGAGGGAGGGGTAAAAGGGAAAGCAGGGAATGTAAAATGCAAGACTGGAAAGGCAGAGGAGTGCAGATTATGGAGAACTTTTAATACCAAACAAAAGATTTTGTATTTGGTCTTGGAGATATGATAGGGAGCCACTGGTGTTTTTATTGTTTGGAAGGGGGAGAAGGGAACATAGTCATACTTGTACTTCAGGAAGTAACTTTGAAGAAAATAGTTTTGGTTGAATGATGAGATCAGAAACTAGATTCTAGCAAGTTGAGAGAGGAAAAGATGCTTCCTAATGACGTTTAGCCACAAAAAGGGAGGGAGAAATGATTGACAGACAGAAATAGATGTAACTATAAGTAGATAGGATAGATCAGGGAAGCTTTTTTGAGGATATGGTAAATGTGGGCATGTTTATAGAAAATGCAACAGCAGTAGATGGGGAGAGATTAAAGGTAAGTGAGAATAGAAATGATAAAGTGGGTGTTCTGTTGAAGATGAGACAGAATGAACTTATTTTGATGTATACAGGGATTTGCCTTAGCAAGAAGGATCACTTAATACATTGTATGAGAGGTATGAAGAAGCAGCAGAAGGCATCTGGGTGAAGTGAGAAGAGGAACCTCTTGGCAAATGACCACAATTTTTTTTTTCAGTAAAGTATGAAGAAATGTTCTTAACTGAGAGGGTAAAGAGAGGAAGAGCCAAAGGAAGCTTGGGCAGGGATGAACAATTACTTTGGCGAGTGAGATATTGGGTTAATTATCTACTGGCCATCCTGCCATCTGGGGGAGGGGGTGGGGGATAAGAGGTGAAAAATTGGAACAAGAGCTTTGGCAATTGTTAATGCTGTAAAGTTACCCATGCATATATCTTGTAAATAAAAGGCTATTAAATAAAAAACAAAACAAACAAACAAACAAAAACCAAAACAAAACAAAAAAAAAGAATAAACATTAAAAAAAAAAAGAGATATTGGGTTAATTAATGAGATGTATGTGCCATAGTAAGATATCTCTAACTTCATTCAACAGCAAAAGTGGAGTGATTTGAGGCAGAAGCTTGGTAGGGAAAGATGAGCAAGATAATAAGGGAAAAAAAGACTCTAGAAGAGGAAAAGTGTAGTCCCTAAAGAGGTCAAAATAAGGAAGAGAGGAGAATGTACCTAATGCAGGGATGATTGTCTAAGAACTGACAGCCTGAAGGATTAGAGGTCATAGATAAAGAAGAAGGTTTGAAAGAGGTATATTGATCGTGATCAAGTAAGGGAACTTGGTGATTCCTGAATGTTGAAGTGCTGCATTTGTGAGTGATGGCAAGATCAAGATTATAACCATATTTGTGTGTGACTGAGGTGGGATGGAAAAGGACATAAAAGTAGAGTGAATAAGTTGGGGAACTACGAGGTTAGGGCACTTGGGGGATATTAGGCGAGGAGTTGAAGAAGGCCATGAGACAAGTACTGAACTCATGAAGGAAAGGGGAATGTTCTAGAAGTTGGTAGTCAACATGTATGAAAATTTTGATTGGATGATAGTGAATGAACTTCAAAAAGTAGAGTTTATTAAGAAGGAAAAACTGGGAATAGCAACTATCTGATCTTGACCAATAAGTCACGAGTGAAGCTGATGCCAAGATTGGAAAGGGAAGACAGGGAAGCTGTTATCAAGGACTCATTGGGAACCAGAGTGGGAAAAGATTTAAGATGAAGGAGAGTTTGTTGCCTGTAGAGCAGGCAGAGGGGACAGAGGAAGTAGTATATAGCTTTAGAGTAGGACATAGGGGAGGTCAAGTGGGCTGTTTGAGGAAATGGAATAACATCAGGTATACTGGAGTTCAGGAACAGGGCTTTCTATGGCTATTGTAGGTTCAGAATCCTTGAGATGAGATAAGGGTATGACTTGCTATATTTTCATCATTGAGGAATGAAATTAAGTAGATACATAGGTAGGTTTGAAATCAAGGTGCAATACTTTTAGGCAGAGGCAGTCCAAGTAAGGGAACTAGTGTACTTGGAACTGAAGGAATGTGTTAATCCCCTTCCCCCAAGGCACATGAACAGGCTAGACAATGGAATGATCTTTCTCTTCTTCTCTGGAAGGGAGAAAAGTCTGGTGCTCAGTGGTGGTATTTCTCCACCTGTAGCAGGAGGTAGGATTTGGCTAGAAGGGATGGTTTTCCTTGCCCTATAATTGTGTGTGGGGGGGGGATACAAATGATCAAGATATGGCCATACCATACTTTGGATATTACAACTAAGTGCAGAATGATAAATATGTAATAATATAGGAAGAATTTCTTTGCTGACTTGACTCTAAGAAGTCTCAAAATGGCAGTCAGGACCTTGCTTAAAGCAGACCACTTCTGGGTTTCCTAATCTCCATGACTAAGTCTCCAAAACATATTCTAATTTGTTCTGAAATTTCCCAAAATTTCTGGAGAAAGGTGATAACTTTAACTTCCATCTCCACTTTAATTTTTCTTGACTTGGGAAAACTGTTTCATGGCTCTAACTTGAGAAGATTCTCATTGTCCTTTCAGCCATCTGTTTCTAGAAGAGAAAATTCTGCTCATTTCTTCAAAATCCAAAAAAAAAAAAAAAAAAAAAGGGGGGGGAGGGGGGAAGGGAGGAAAAAGAGCACCAATCACCATACCCAGATTTAGTAAAATCTAGTTGACAGAATCATTTATTGCAAATCAGTTAACAAAAACAAAACAAAAAGTACATATTTTTTTGTAATCTACAATTTTCCATGTAGACAACTTTATTAAAAGGTTTCTTCTCTTCTGTAAACTACAGTCTAGTTTATAAAACATCAAAAGAATCAACATCATATGATGTTTAGTCATGCACATTAGGGATGTCACAACATCACTTGGGAAGGTGCAGTCTTGAAAAAAACATAATTTGGTCTAATATCCACAATACAGGAGAGTTCTTTTCTTAGTTAACAAATATATATATTATATATCTCTGCACATCCAGGCAATTTCTCCAGTTGCAGGCAGAGCAATATTCTGACATCTCTAATTGGCATGAAATATTTAAAACTTGTTCATTTAGATTTTTGAAACAAAATCCTTTAAAAAATTTATTTACAAACATTTAATATGCCATAGGCTTATACATTAGATTACAAGGCTGATCAAATTTTTGCCTCCCTTCACATTCAAGCACGTGTCACCTCATAACTGAGATACACCACTTTGAACGGAGAGGGTCCAATGGCCGACATTACATTTAAAACAACTTCATTACCCAAGTCCTCAGGTGCATTTCCCATTCTGGTCCTTAGGACCAGTGGTTTCAGTGCACAACCCAAACGAGATACAACTTCAACTTCCCACAAACATCCCATATCCCAAAGGTGAAAGGAATGTCTGAGTAGGACTGAAGCACAGAATCTAGACTTGTATAATGAATTTGTTTAAAAAAAAAAAAAAAAAGAACACCAAAAAAACTTTACACAGGTAGCTTGAGTGTCTTGGAAAACTTCCTATAAAAAATAGGAGCAGAAAATCAAGGTGTGGTATACCAAACCCCAATCCCAGAACTTGCTCACTCAAGTTATACGCTGAACCTAGAAAAGAAGACATTAAAAGTGAAGTGTTTCTTTTCCTCTGCTGATGCCGTGCACCATCCTGTTTTCTTTCTTTCTTTCTTTCTTTTTTGTTCTGAACATGTGGCATCTAAGGTTATTAGCTTAATGATGAGCAAGAGGTCTGCAGGCCTGATTGCTCATATCAATGTTTAAATAAAAACAAAAAAACCCAAAACCTTTTTTTTTTTTTTTGAAAGAACCTGAAACTACATAATACTGAAATTGTAAACAAAGATTCATGATTGGTACCATAAAATGTATCCATCTACAAGGAAACATTTTAAGTACATTTCAAAAGAAATATTCCATTTTAAGATACCTCAAATTCATATTAAAACCAGACATGCAAATTAATAAAGGAATTCTCCTAAAGGCCTCAAAGTCTCTTTCCATTTTTTTTCTTTTCTTTTAGGTTTTCTTGAAAATTTGCATTTTACAACTTCTGCTAGTAGAGAAAGATGTCAGTCCACTGGATAAAATATTAGGAGTAAGATGAGTAAGGCAAATGGGATGGGGCCAGGGAAAAACTGAAGTTTTTTGGGAATTTTTCTGCATAGCTGGTTTAAAAATAACTCTTTCCCTTCTCTCTCTCATTTATCTCTGGATTTGGAAAGATTATCAATAAATAAATGCAACTTCTAAATCATGAATCTTTGCTTATCTTTAAGAAAATCATTTTTCTAAATGGCTAGTTTTGTCTCAAAACAATTTTTTTTTTGCCTTGAGCCCTACATAGAACATATAAATAAAAAGACAGTGTTTTCATGTGAAATAAAAAGTACATAAATAAATACTAAAAAAAAATTAAAATTTTGTATAAAAACATATAAAAAAAGAAAAGAAAATGAATCCTTCAGTCAAGTCAAACACTTGCCATTCTCAAATGTCTTCTTTCCTCTTGTGGTTCTTAGGAAAGAAAAAATATCAAGTTTTGTGGTTAGATACCATGTGTTCACTTAAAAGCATCTGGAATGTGTGCTATCTGTGACTGCATACTTGTAGGTGGACTCGATATGCCTTCCGACCAGTCAGAGATGTTGGAATGAGGAGAGGAGCTAGACCACTGGTCCGGAGACTCGGGAGAGGGGGTCAAGAAGGGATGGTCAGGAACTTGCAGCTGGTGACTGGGTGTGTTGTCCATGGGGGAAGAATAACTGTGCTGCGATGGCGGTGTTAAGAACTGAGTAGTGGTCATGGGCTGAGAGAGAGAAGATGGCAGGATCTGGGTCTCTTGCGGCAGAATGGTGTGGACAGCCATGCTACTGCTCCCTAGCTGTTGTACATCCTGTTGGTTCAACTCACCACCAAGGAAACTCTGGCCAATGTGGCCAGTTGCTGCGGAACTTGTGTTGTGCTGCTGCTGCTGCTGCTGCGGCTGCTGTGGCTGCTGTGGCTGCTGCAAGCTTTGCTGAGGCTGCATCTGCTGTAACTGTTGGGCCTGCATCATATGGGGCTGGGTGGCCAGCCGTGTGTTAGGCAGGCCCTGGTAGGTCATCATCTGAGACAGGGTAGTGGAGGAAAGGCCATTGTGGAGCGGCCCCAAGATGTTGTGCTGGAGGCCCTGGGCAGGTGGATTCAGGGGGCCAGCCGGCATGTTCCCCCTCAATGGATTATACTGGTTTGGGACCATCCCGTTCTGGAGTCGTGAGAGCCACTCACATTGCCCGTTCAGGCCGGCGGCCCCACCAACTGCAAAGCTCATGGACCCGCTATTGCTCATCACTGAGCTGGGGCTGGAGGCCACAGGCAGGTGGGACAGGCGGGGAGGGACCGCCTCAAAGCCCAAGCGGCTGGCGCTGCCCAGGGCGGCCATGTCCGGCTTCCCGGCCATGTTCAGGTGGTTGATGCTCAGGTGGGCATCAGGCATGCCAGGGAGGTGGTTCAGGGGCATGGACGGGGACTGCTGGAAGGGGGAAGTCATGAGCGGCGGAGATGCCACGTCCGACAGGTAGCCATGGGGAGACTCGAGGGAGTCAACGGGGGAGAGCACGCTGGAACTGTCCAGAAGACAGCCCTTCCCATCCTGAGATTTTTTCCTGCGGGCCTTGATGTCTTTGGCATCCTTGCCATTACAGCTGAGTCCTTTAGTGCTGGGTTTCCGGGCCTTCTTGCCCTGAACAGCTGGCTTCAGGTTACCAATGTAACTGTTAGGGGAGCAGAGTGGAGGGGACAAGGTGGGTGCCCCCAGGGGCCCATTGTGCAGTGGTGGGCTGCGCACCAGATTGTATTCATCCAGAAGCCGCACAATGTCATGGTGCATCCGCTCCTGAGCAATATCTCGAGGCAGCCGATCCATATGGTCGGTTATGTCCCGGTTTGCAAAGTGGTCCAGCAGAACTTTGGCAGTCTCATAACTCCCTTCTCTGGCTGCGAGGAACAGAGGCGTTTCTTCCTGAAGGGACACAGACCAAACAACGGTTTAGGAGAGAGGGAGAAGAGGTTTCTGCAGTGCCCTAACTGAATTTAAACCTCATCATCCAGAATGATCTGAAATTATGAGCCTTAGTTCATAGGATTTTAGAGTTGGAAGAAACACCTTCCATTTTACATTTTACAAATGAATTACTCAGGTCTAGAGAGTGGAAGTGATTAAGTGGTATCATGTTTTACTGAATCAAATTAGACTTTTGTTGATATTTTCCACCTAAATGACTTGGGGACAAGTCCTTTCTGTCATATTTTTACTCTCAGTTACTTAATTTAAAATTTTTATTAGTATTTTATTTTTCCAAATACATGTAAAGGTAGTTTTCAACATAGATTTTTGTAAAACTTCGTGTTCTCAATTTCTCTCTTCTCCCTCTCCCCTCAAGGCAGCAAGCAATCTGATATAGGTTAAATAATTACAGTTCTTACAAACATATTTCCATATTTATCATTTAACTTAAAATTTTTAAAGTTATTATTTCAGAGTAAGGAAATAGTACAACTGGCCTAAACACAAATGCCTATGTATGATTTCTCATCCTTTTCCTGATGCTTCAAGGTAACACTCACTAATCTTGATACCTAGAGGGCAGGTGTTCCTAAAAGGGAACTGAGGCTGTCTGGGGAAGAAAAAGCCGAAGGGTACAACTTCACCAGTATCTTCAAATATACAAAAAAGAGAAAGAATGGTGAGTGAAATGAGGCCAAAAAACCTCTCTAAGCAGGAGAAGTGAACATGAGAAAGCAAGACTAAGAAATGCTATTTATGATTTTCAACTCTAGGGATCTTCAAGAAAGATAGGCAGAGGGCTGAATCTGAGGACTGACAGTCAGAGGATTTACTCCTACATGACATCTTAAGAAATCGTCTAGTCCAAAGACATTAAATGGTGTAAGCAAGGTTACAGAGTTAATAATAATAATAATATATATATATATTCTTTATATAGTATATATGATAATAAAAGATATATCCTTCATGTAATTTGCTCTCTGTGTATATATTCTTTAAAGTTTGCTTACATCTTTCCCTAAACGATCCCAATTCATCCCTACAGTAAGCCTGTGAAGTAAACACTTCAGATGTTATTATCCTGATTTTACATTTAAGGAAACTGAGGCTCGGGGTTAAGTGACTTGCCTAAGTTCCCATGCTAGCTAACAGCAGGTAAAATTCAAATCCAGGTCGTTGTGATTCAGAATCTAGTGCCCTTTCCATGTATCACTGAACTTTTAAGATAGCAATACCTTCCCCACCCCTCCACCCTCCCCAAGTTGTCATTATGCATGAAACTGTGCAGTTTCTTGTCTACCTTGTTGTTCTGCATATCCTTATTTGCTCCATTTTTCAGCAGGACAACAGCAGCATCCACATTATTTACTGCAGCAGCCCAGTGCAGGGCAGACTTGCCTAAGGGACAAGAAGGTCAAAAAATATTTAATCAACTATTAAGAAACAGGAAACTTTCTCCCCTCTCCACCCCATCCCCATGGCTCTCTTCTTACTACCACTGGCTAGCTACCATCCCTGAGGACCTACCCAGATCATCAACTGCATTGACATCTGCATGGGAGTTGATCAGATCCTCCAGCATGCCTTCCACTGCTAAACGAGCAGCCAAGATCAGTGGGGTGGTCCCATCATGCATTCGAGCATCCAGATCTGTAGCTCTATTCCGGATCAGGATCTAGGCACAAAGAGGAAATGAGAATTTAAAAGTCAGGGAGGTAACAGGAAGGAATACAATTACAGAGATAAGCAGTGAAAGACCAGGTGCTGGCCAAAGCAGAATGCAGTGTTGGACATATAAAAGGCCTGAAATATATTCTGAACTTAAGTTAGTGATCAAGTGGGGGAAGATTCTAAGAAAGGAAGAGAGAGAGCCATTTGACAAAGGGGCAACTTAAAAGACAACCTCTAATTAGCACCCCCTCCCCTCAATTCCACACCAAATATCCAAAACCTCTTGCCAAGATTCCCATTCCATAGTGAGTGATCATATTTCATGAGGAAATCCCCCTAGAGAAGGAACACAGTGATTTGAATTCCCCTTTGATCCTCTGACTGATCCTAAAATGCCTGATATAGAATACTGCTACCTTTTCTTCCTTATTTCTAAGGTGGTGATGATCACTAAGATCCTTTCCCGCCTCTAATGCCTATGATTTTTTTTCCTGAGAAAGAGGTACTGATATAAAGGGGAAGAAGGACAGAAGGGGAGAAATAGCCATGGAGGTGTGGCTGAGAGCCCTGAGATTTCTTCAGTTACATCACTGCTTGGCCAAACATGCCCCTTAGTACAAGGGGCAACAGCCTATTGAGGTCTGAGCTTCCCGAGGCCTAAGCACTTTTAAGGAGGAGCACAAATACATACTAAGTCAGAAATGTCTAGTGAGGGTCTACTGTGTGTGGACCTTTGCACTGCTTTCAGTACTATGGAAGAGTTATGAAAGATGAGGCACAAACGGGAAAAAAGGAAGAAAAACAATCATGGATATCATTCCACCAGAAAATGATGCTGTGCTCCAGGTAGCGTTATGAGCAACATGAGCAGTGATATGTAAATCAATCTTATTTTAGATGCATTGAGACTCATCATATATCATGGCAGTTTGCAGTAAATCATTTCCTATTTTGTCATTTGCAAAAATCTAGCCATTTATTAGACAACTGCATGACTTCACTTCTCTCAATTTCCTCATCTGTAAAATAAGATAAACTAAATGACTTTTAGAGGTCCTCACAAATAAAAGGATTCTAAATCTATGTTTTCACATAATGAGTTTTGCTTCATGAACTTGGGAAAGAAGATTCCTCCCACTTAAGGGGATAATGGTTTATACCAACTTCTGTCAAGTACCTCTATGAGACAGGTTCTCAAAATCAGAAATTTGGTACCCCGGTGGAGGTTCCTCAGTCTCATATTCATTCATTCACTGCCCAGGGCAAGAAATTGCCATAGTAAACCTACCTCAAGAGCACAGGCAATACCTCCTGCCTAAGGATACATGTAGTTCCATAGGTAATGGAGGGGGCCACAAAAAAAGACAACAGGGGCCAGTTCTTAGAGAACAATTTGAGTTTGTCCCCTCTCCTTCAGACTCTCCAGCAGTCTCTCTTATGAGGATACTATTTGGGAGGGTTCATATTTATCTTTCCTTGACATCAAATTATAAATTAAGGATTGTCTCAAATACATCCCGCTACCCCATCATTCAAAGATTTATCTAACACTGTCTTTAAAGCCAATAACACTTTTGGGGAGGAAAAAATCCCTTAAGTTTATATTCTAATGTGTAAGGGGGAGAAGCCTCCACTCGCTATCTAGTTCTACCACATTACTAGTTCTACAACGCCCTCTTGAATTTTTCACACTGGTACATGCCCCTCTCAGAAACCTTTGTTCCCTACAAAACTCTGCTCAAGTGATACTTTCTGCACAGCACCCACCACACAGTAAGGGCTTTAAAAATGCTTGTTCCCTGATACTTCTATGCAGAATAACAATTTTCAGCTGAGTTCTTTTGTGAGGGAACATCTTTTATGAGGAAGCATCTCAGAGATTCCCATGCCCCCACCCAGCCTGGGTCTCAAAAGTTCAGGAAAGAGAAAAGAGGAATTCTTCAGAGCATCCGGAGGCACCTACCTGGAAGACTCCCTGAGCATCAGCAGACACAGCCGCGTGAAGAGGGGTGCGCCCCATGTTGTCCTGAATGTTGGCGTCCGCGCTGGCCTCCAACAGACGCTTGGCTGCGTCTGAACGGGAATAGCGAGCAGCCAGATGAAGGGCTGTCTCCCCGGTGCGATCTGTTTGGTTGTGCAAGCTAGCTCCTTGATAAATGAAGTCTGAGATGACAGCGGGAGCATCCTCCTCCTCTTCACTGTTGCCTGTCTCTAAGCCCCCTCCACTACATGAAGCGATCATCAGGGGGGTGAAACCATCTAGGGAAGAAACAGGTGAGTGTCTTTTTAGTTTTATACTGCTGTAGCTTTTGCCTTCCAGAGAAACAAATTAGAACTTTCTTAGTCCCATCCAAATTTTATGAGGGTGGAGTATGACAAAAGGAATCCTTAGACTGGCAGCTCAGTCACTAACTCTACTGTTTCAATTCATATAATATCTGCACTTCTTTATCTATCAAAAACAACATGTGCCCATAAGATGACGTTTTAAAAACTCTGTGCTTAAGAGAATGCTCTGCTTGCTTGAGAAAGGCAGCTTGAGTGAAACTTTGTTTCTGGAGACAAGAACACTCAAATATCCCATGTGTTACTCAAAATCTGAAATTGGTGAATTGTGCTAAAGAAAGAGAAAGGGATGGGGATGGACCACACACACTTTTGTATTGGAAGTCTTGAGAAGTTTCCCACAACCTTTCCTGAACTTGAAATCTAACAGAACTGAAAAGGGTTTTCCCTCCCCATTCAGCAGAGCAGGCTTTCAGAATGTTGATCACACCATGTTGCTATTGACCTCCTGCGTGTGGCGGAAGAATGGGGGTGGGAATTAGAACTTGCTGGGGAGACGTTAATGGATTTGGGGAAAGGACAGTGTTAGGAGTCTTTTACATAAATAGATCCACAAGTGATGCTGAGGAAGACAGAGTGTGAGGAGCCTTACCAGGACCTCTGACGTTGACATCTATGCAGTCAGCATCAATCTCGCCCTGTGGTGGGGTGGGAGCCATCGAGGGGATACGGAGGTCAGCAGCATCGAGATGCTGCTGAGTCCACTGCCGGTGATCTGTCTGATCATCCATGTCTGGCAGCATGACTTGTTCTTCAAACTGGGGAAGGAAAAGAAGAAGGGGGTGGGGGATGGAGAAATCAGGTTTTAGGTATTTCAGGAAGGAAGGTATCCAAATACTAGAAACTCCCAGGCGACGGGGGTCAACTTAAAAGGGCCTCTCATTGACTTATTCCCAGACAACAGGCAGCACAGCTCACCCTGAATTTCTTGGTCTCCAGGTCTTCATCTCCCCATTCATTCTGATTGTCATCCATTAAGGCACCGTCTGAGGCATTCTTCAGGGGTCTGTGGAAAGGGGAGAGGGAAGCACCAGAGTGAACTAGGATCACTGAGAGGGGGAACATTTCACAAGACTCCTCCCCAACTCTTTCCCCTCTGGACCCCATCTACAATTGCTCAATACACTGAATGGCCACTGCTCTCACAGAACATAATCCACCATGCAAGAAGCAGAAAAGGGAAGTTTCCCCAGGGAAAGATCTTCCCACTGCACAGAACACTACAGTTAAAGAGGACAGAGTCTGTTCCCCACCCGCCTTCCTCAGACCTCCACCCACCCTTCCTGGAATCAGAGGGGTTAAAATCCCCACTGTGTGACTTACTTCAGTCCCACTGAATCTTCGCCTAAAGGCTCCCGCCGTTTCTTCTTGCTGGACTCGGTCACTTTGAAGCCCTCAGGGAACCAGAGCTGGCCATGTTCCCTGCGCCGTTTTCTTGACACCAGCACACCGAAGCCAATGAAGGCCAGCAGCACCAAAGCAGCCACCACCACATACATAGGATACAACTGCGAGTTCTCTGGGGATTCCACTGTCTCACCTGCAAGAGGACAGGGCAAGAGGACGCACCGAAACATTGAGCTACATATCAAGTCAAGGACTGGAGTAGTCAGATGGAGTGAAATTAGTTCATAAAAGGTAACTCACTAGCTCTATACCATTCTCCCCCAAAATAAGGTCATTTTATACATGATTAATCAGAATTGCAAAATATCACTAAATTCTCTACTGCACTAGCCCACTGTATCTGGAGACAGCTTTTACTTTTTTCTCCTTTAAGGAAAAGGATTAGCAAACTTCAAATCAGTGCACTTGCATTGAGCTGTTAAGACAAAGGATTTAGGGGGGATTTTCAAGATACAAACTTCAACTCCTCACATGACACCGATCAATTCTTGGTTGTTTTTTTTTTTTTTTTAAAGCTATAATGATTTTGAAATAATACCCAACAAAGGGGGAAAAGGCCTGGGGAGGGGGAGAGAGTGGAATGTGGAGTGGATGAGGACAGAAAGATAGCTATACCATTTACTTACTATGACTTAACAATAAGCTTACTTCTCTCCAAAGATGGACCATTCTTAATAGCTGGCACCACTGATACCATGAGGTGTCTCCCTTGTACTCTGTTAAGAGGTCTGGAAAATCTTTTCCAGACATTAGAACAGCTCTAAGTGGAACACCCCTCAGACCAGCTGGCAAAGATGATTTAGTTCCAGTCTTTGGAGAAATTATTAACCTCTCCTGTCTTCTTTTCTCTCTTCCTCCCCCCACAAGATAAAAATAATTCAAGGTTCTTAAGGATCAAAATAAGCCAAATATAAACCTGGGAACTGGCTAATGAATGAATTAAGCAGGAGATCTAAAGGGAAGAATGGCATTAGAGTAGAGGAATTCTATTCTCCATCCAATTGAATAAGGCTATATTATATACCCTGTGACTTGATGGGCTTACTTACTCTGTACAGCTTCTATTTTATAGGGGATGTTAAGGTTCCCCATTGAAGCCAAGGCCCCCAGGAAAGCCGCCACATCTGTCGCACTCTGAAAACACTGGGAAGATGACTGGATACATTGGCGATTGTCAATTTCCAGATATACAATTGATCTGTATGGATGGGGAATGGGGAGAAGCAGAAATGATGAGTAATACAAGTGAGAGCCAGGAGTGTTCTCTCATTTCTTCTCCCCAACATTCCAGAAGCAACAGATTTCTTTATACCTTCTGAACAGAAAGGGCAGAAGATGTCTTAAACCTAGAAAATTTTGCCAATGAGAAGCTTTTCAGTTCTTGAATAAAGCAACATTTGATGCTACATTAATCTTTATCCTCACTGGAACTGAGACTAAGAAGGGTGATGGACATAAACGCAAGAAGTCAAGGCCTAGGAAACCCTGTTCCCCCTGCCAGCCCCTGCCCCTCAGAAATACCATTCTTCAGAGTTGTAAAGATGTGCTCTACTTTTTACAATAGTTTCATATTTCTTATCTCGTGTCATATTCATTAATAGTCCCATTAGGGCAAGATGGAGAAAATGATGCCCAGTTGGTGTGCTTTCAAAAGTATAAAGTTTATATGAAGCATTATTAAGAAAATGTAATTGAATAATGATTAAGCTTGATCCTCCCCAAAATAGAAGAGGATGTACCTCCCTCCCTTCTTTGCAAAGTGGGGAGGGAGGAGAGAAACAGTGCATGTGCTGTCAGACTTGATTGACATGTTGATCGGTTTTACTGAACTGCTTTTCTCCTTCTTTTATTCTTTGCAACATGGGGTAAGGAAGGGGGAGGAAGGCTATATAGAGAAATGTAAATGCTATAAAAAACAAGATAAAAGTTGATGAACTTAGGGCCCAGAAAATCCACTGAGCTCTCACCCTCGGATATCCATCTGGTCCAGCTCTCTCCGCTGCCTCCCTCCCACTCGGGAGTAAAGAGAAGTCTTCATTTTATCGAGGACAACGCCAGGCATGTCAGTCCAGCTCTCTGCAGATCTCTTGATGTGATGCTTCTTCAGTTCCTCTGCATTGCCATAGTAGGGGAAGATCATGTACTCCCCCTTGGCATTCTTCTTGAAGACTACGTTGGTGTGCAAGACTCGACTGAGCTCCCGAAGGAAATGGAAAGAATTGTTCTTCAGATTTTCTGGGAGCATCAGCACCACCACCACCAGGGTCCCGTCTGCCAGCTTCTCAGGCATGTTGTCGGCACAGTCCAAACCATCCCACTCACACTCTGCATTGTTGCAGCCCTGGTCACAGTGGCCATCGCTGAAGTGGTCCTTACAGTACTGGTCATACAGAGGGCTAGAGGGGAAGGAGGACCTGGTCATTTTCTGCACAGATTCCTCCACTATCTCTTTAAATGAACTACAGCTTGGTTACTTAAAACCACCCACCGGGTAAGGTCCCCTTTGGAATGTTCTCCAAATCTATTCCCTAAACACAGCAAAGATCAGTTCTCAATTGTGAGCTTTTGCTCATGTTGTTTCCCCACCAGAAAAACTGGCTCCTTCCCTTCTTCGTTGTCTCCCCACACCACTGAGGGGAAGATTTTGGGGGGGAGGGTGGGAAAGAAGGTAGGAGAGGAAAGAAGATGGGGAGCTTGAGCCTTTCCTAATCACTAAATCCTATCAGAAGACAAAATAAAAGTGGCTGCTTCTGTGGACCAGCATACTCAAGGCAAGCAAAAATAGAAGGGAAGATGAAAGCACATGGCGGGGGAAGGAGACTCACTTGCACTGGACCTCCACTTTCTGGCAATCAAAGCCATCGAACAGGCAGCCGGCATTGTTGCACTGGCTATCACAGCTGCCGTCATTGAAGTACTTCCAGCACTGCAGGGACTGTGTGCAGTTCTTCCAGGGGTCATTGAAGTTAAGGGAACAATCTCCGCCATCCCATCCACAAGCATGGTTATTACACTTGCCGTCGCAGATCTTATTTCCAGTGTCCTTCTTGCACTCGGGGATCTCACATTTCTCTTCAAACTCAGGTGGGGTGATGTCTCTCCCCACCCCACCCGGGAAACTGAAGTCCAGGATGTGGCACAAAAGCCCATTGAAGTTGGCAGGGCAGTGACACTGGTAGAAGGGGCTCTCAGGGATGAACTCACACGTTCCCTGGTTGTAGCAGGGGTTGGAGAGGCACGGGCTGCTCACTGGGTACTGGCACTCAGGACCCGTGAAGGGGCCCAGACATAAGCACTTGGAGCTCTTCTGGCCAGAGACACAAGTGCCTCCATTCCTACAATGCAGGCTACCACACGTCCGGGAATCATTCTCACACGTGGCACCTTCAAAGCCCTAGGGAGAAATTAGAGAGTTTATAGTTATTATAATTCACCATTTAGTGTAATGCTAGTGGGTCTGGGAGGAGGAGTCAGTGCGACATCCAAGATCGGTCACCTCCAGATCAGCAGACATCACTCTAATTTCCCCTCTCCCTTCCACTCCGTTCTTCCAGCCCTCCCTATATTCCCACAAAAATCAAATAGCTATGTACAGAAGGGCAGTTGCATATGAAGCCACGTCCGGTGTTGGTTGCCACAGCACAGGTCCCACCATTTTTGCAGGGCTTGCCCTTACATCCATCAATGACTGAATCACAGCGGCGCCCTGGGAAGGTGACAGAGAATATGCAAAAGTGAGGAGGGTTGGCCTCTCTTCTTCATTCTGCCTGTCTCCCCACCATTTCTTCCTCTAACCCAGGTTCTCTTCCACTGTCCCTCTCCTGCCTACCTGTGTATCCCTGCCGACATTCGCACTTAAAGTCGTTGACACGCTGTACACAGTTCTGAGTGCCATGCGGGTCACACGGGTTAGAGAGACATTCATTGACATCCCCTTCACAGCGCTCTCCAACAAAGCCAGGAGGGCAGTTGCAGCTGTAGCCTCCGACTTGGTCAACACATTTGCCATTATTGAAACATTTTGGTCCCCGAGTAATGGGGTCAATGAAGGGGTTGCAGTCATCCACATTGATCTCACAGTGCACACCTGCGGACAACCACACAGGGAGGAAGAAAGTAAATAACCAGTTCCCCACAATATAGACAACACAGAAGTGGTACATTTCTCAGACATCATCCAGTCTAATTTTTTGATTTAATAAATGAGAATTGTGAGGGCCAGAAGGGATAGAAATCACAGCCAGGACTGGGGCTTGGGTCTCTAGACTCCCTGAATCTAGGGCTCCTTCCCCTACATAACACTACATTTCAGTATTGAGAGACAGGGTCAGGAGGTGGAATGGATGTGACTTGATGTGAGGAGGATTACAAGAAGCCAACTTAAGTCATTTGGATTTAACTTAAGCGTGGCCACTAGGAACAATGAAAAGTCCAAAAGAAATAAACCTTATGAAGGCTTCTTGAATTCAAGAAGAGAGAATGGTAGACACAGATAAGTGAAAATTGGCAAGAGTTTAAAAAAGGTTGCTAGCTCTGAGGTGATTGCCTCCTCCATGAAGACTTCCTTTAGTCTCTCCACATGGCTAGAAGTATTTCCATTCCCCTCAGTTTTTCAGAGAGAACATATGGCTTTCATAATTGCCCTTCTGCATTCTTGCATGTTCTCTATTTGCATCTCTCCTGAACAAACTCAGGGTCTTTCACCTGGTGAAAATCACTCCTTACCTTGAGTTCCCCTGGGACATGAGCACTTGTATGTATTGATCAGATCGATGCAGGTACCACCATTCTGGCAAGGATGGGACAAACACTCATTGATCTCTTCAGAGCAGTTCACCCCATGGTAGCCAGCAACACACTGAAAAAGAAAGGAGAAAAGGGAAAAACATCACAACCTATCCCTGAATAGATTCAATAGCCTAAGGAGGCTTAACCATTATGGGGTTGAGGTAAGCACAAAATCTAGTCCTAAGCCTCTATTTCCTCATCTCCTGCAACATTCAAGAGCAAAGTCAGAGTGGGCTTTAAAATTCAGAGAGTCAGGAATAGCTCCTTATAAGAGGGTTTGTATACCAGCCCTACTTCTACCCAGTAGCCTTTCCTCACTATCATACCTCTTTGTTCAGTACTTATGACTGACAGCGAGGTATTAATTCGAAGTGAAATAATACCCTGCTCTGGGTTTTTTATTAGTGCTTTGTGTGTGCCAGTGTTTTTTCCTGCCTACAATGTAGGCTCAAGGACAGATTCTACCACTATCCCCTTTCTTCCTTCCCCTACCTTTTTCTATCTTCCCCCAAACTACTTTACAAAGTACCCATTTACCTCAAGAAAATCACCAATTTGGTGTGAAAATCCTGGAGGGAAAATCACGTTTTCCTAAACTAACTTGCATCCCACTTTTTTTCTCAGGGTAACTTAGAAAGTCATCTCCCAACTCTTACTATTTATCTATCCATTTGGGGGCCCAACTCAAGATTTTAGCTTTCTCTATCAATTGCCTTGCCTTCTCCAAATTAGTACCTGAGCACAATAGCCCAAGTAATTCTACTTCTCTTGGGCTGGTGTCTTTCTGTTCTATGTGCAGGAGCTAGTTCTACTCTCACATCCTGCAATGCCTCATTGTACTATGGCAGTCCTGAGGTTTTAAAGGCTGTGTTTTAACACAGAACAAATTCTGGTAGGTCTGACTGCTGAGCTGAAATGCTTTCAAGTACATACCCAAGTTACAGGTATGCTATTCAAGGCCCATGTACAGGGTTTTAGAAACTAGTTACTAGGTGATACATATTTGAGGAAGATAAAAATTTAAAATTCCCCTAGTCCTATATAGCACTAATGGTAATTAAAAAAAAAAAAAAGGTGGCAAAACATGAAGAATTGCATGGTGTAAATCTTCCAAATGACAATGACCTCCTCAAAGTCTAGTGTATTATATATATGACCAGCAAAGGGCTCCAGACACATTAGCCCTCATAAGACTTACTGACAAAGTTTTCAACAATTAACAGATCCTATCTGTAAATTGAGTGCCATCTTGACTGTCTAAAGGCATTGCCAAGTATCCATGGGAATGTATTTGGTGTATCTTTCTACAAAGTGTCAGTGCCTTGTATTCCTACTCACCTCGCATGAATAACCTCCAAGATAGTCTGTACAGGTAGCTCCATTCTGGCAGGGATTGGGAGAGCACTCATCAACCTGCTCCTCACAGTAGCTGCCAGTATAGCCTGCCTGGCAGCGGCAGTAGTGGGTGTTACCAGTGTCCATGCAGAGCCCAGAGTTCTGGCATAGGTGGGCCACATCAATACCTACAGAGAACAGGAAAAAGGGCTCAGTCTCTGTGAGACTCAAGTGATTAACTAATAGGAGATGGATTTTCTTAATTTTTTAATCACAGTGACCCAGGAAAGGACTAAAAGATGTAAAATATTATTAGTTTCATGAAGATCCCTTTTGATTACTACAATGATAAGAGGTTGTTTATGAATAATAAAACAGCAATTTTTCTCTCTGCACAGGAATCAGACTATGCCCTTTGCCTCCTTAGCACTATATTCTAATTAGGAAGTAGTGATGACATAAACTGTGCTATGGGTACAGCAGCCTGGGCAGTGGCTGTTTTCTGGAGTCTCCACAGGCAAATATCTGTGTTATTTGTGTCTTAAAAAAACTTAGGCAGATGGCACTCAGGCAACTAGCATAGGTCTGCATTGAAACACCTTTTGATCCTTCCCTACATTCCCCATTCACCTACCAATGGGTGAACAGCTCACCTTGCTGCTTGGCAGCCACCTCGCAGGACACACTAGGTACATCACAGTAAAGGCCAGTCCAGCCACTGTTGCACTCACAGCGGTACAGATTGTTGGTCTGCCAGCAGGTCCCACCATTTTTACAGGGTGATGAGTCACACCAGCGCACCAGGTTCTAGGAAAGGGAAATGGCAAATTAAGTCCTTCAGCTACGTCCAAAACAACAATGGAGATTTGGTCTAGTCATTTCGTTGACAGAGTACAAACCCCTAAAGCATAAAGGAGTTCAAGACCTGTCTTGTCCTCTGTCTGACCAATATGTTATATAATAAGCATGATAGGCAACAATCACCTGGCAATTAAGTCCTGTGTATCCCTGAGGACAGGTACACTTGTAGGTGCCATAGCTGTCTTGGCAGGTACCCCCATGTAAGCAAGGGCGTGAATCACACTCATTTATGTCATGTTGACAGTAGCTGCCTGTGAAGCCTGGTGGGCAAAGGCAGGTGAAAGTGTTGATGCCATCCACACAGGTGCCCCCGTTGAAGCAGGAGCTGAAAGACACCAAGTTATAATCACAATGAATACATTTCGCTGCAAATCAGATAATTCCACAGCCATCTGCAAAAACATCTTGGTGGATAGTCAAATCTGCTCTTTGAGCATTAGGTACTGTTCCCAAAATAAGAATCCTTGAGTTTCTTTCTCAAGTTTTTAGTTTGAGATGCTATGGCACACTGAATTCTTTCATATATATTACTGTTAACCATTCATTTTCATTCTTCTTTTCACCTCCCCATGTCACTGAAAAAACAAATAAGAAATACAAATCACTTCTTACCTCTCAGTACAGTCTGGAGTGTTGTTCTCACAATGGATTCCACTGAAGCCAGATGGACAGGTACAGGTGTAACTGTTGACACAGTCAGTACAATTGGCTCCGTTCTTACATGGATTGCTGGCGCATTCATTGATGTCCTCCTCACACTGCGGACCTCGGAAGCCAGGAAGGCAGTCACAGAAGGCAGTATTGATCCCATCAGAGCAGGCTCCACCATTGTGGCAAGGATCTAAAAGTTACACAGTCAAATGCACATCAGCCACCGTATGAAACACTGTTTCAAACCACCAATTAAAACAACTTTAAGCTTTCTCCTCACACCTGGTAGAAGGGCAAATATAAGAAAAGACCAAAATAGTCAAAGATTGGCAAGGCTAAAGGAACACAAGCTCATGGACACATCACTGGTAGTCCTGTGAATTGATCCACTTATTCTGGACATAATTTTGGAATTATGAAGAAAAAGTCACTAAATTTATTTATACACTTTGACCCAAAGATCCCCCCTACTGGGCACATAAACTCCAAGGAGGTCAAAGGCAGAAAAATCTTTATTAAGTCAAAACATTCAGAGAAACATTTTTGGTGACAGCAAAAAATAGTAACAACAAGGAGGTATCTGTCATTTGGGAATGACTAGATAAATTATTGTATCATATCAGATATAGGAAGACTTAAGTGAAATGAGAACATATATATGTCTAGTGACTAAAACTGCATAAAGGCAATTAAACTCTAAATTAATTTTAATGAATGGTATCTGTTCAAAAAAAACCTAATATAACTAACACATTTCTTCTTTTATTAGGGATGGATGTATATGAGAGATTACAACATAGAATGTGGTGTGTGTGTGTGTGTGTGTGTGTATATATATATATATATATATATAGTTGCTAGCATGGTGAGGGTTTTTGTTAAATATTTTAAATTCAAATAGGGATGAAGGGTTAAGGGGAACTGACTATTGTGTAAAAACAAAAGGCCTCCTTAGATTTTTAGAGTCAGCTGCAAAGAGCTGATGCTAGAACTCCAGCGCTCCTGTTGGTTGACAGGTAACTATCACCAATCCCTCTATGTTCCCTGAAGTTCCTCTTTGCCACACCTGACCCCAGCCCCCTTACTTGGCTGGCAGTCATCCACGTCGGTCTCACAGTTGCGCCCAGTATAGCCAGCCCTGCAGCTGCAGCGGTAACTACCATTGGTATTCTGACAGGTAGCGCCATTCCGACATGGGCTCTTCACACATTCATTGATATCAATCTCACAGGTCTGTCCTGATGGATGAAAGATCAGAGGGACATCGATATAAATCCAGAAGAGACCTCAGGGATCATCTGCTCCAACCCACTAATTTTACAGACCAAAGAAGATGGCTGATTTGTTTGAGTTAGCGAATAATGATCCTGGGATTCAAACCCTGATCACATGAATCCAAATCCAGTCCTTTTTAACACTATACTGCTTATGTCATACCAGAATCACTATCTATCGGCCAAAAACATGGAAACCCAACCCCATTCAATTCAGAAGGTCCACTTCCACAGGTCCTTTCTCCTAGGAATTCTCTAAGCGCTTAGAAGGTATTTGGGCTTATATTCCAATTCTGAAAATTTCAAAAAAAAGAAGGCAATTCCAGCATATGCTTCAATGAGCCAAGGGCAAGAACTTTTTGCTTCCTGGGATGGCTGTAGAAATTTGTTTTAGGCATAATGGAACTCCTGGTCAGAAAGCAGGGTTCTGGGAAATCTGGACAGTGAGACCAAAAGCCTAGATAGGCAAATTTGGACCCCAATTTGGCCTCATGATTCTATTATTATGAACTGTATTACTTCAAGTCTTGCTTTGCTCTGTGGTCTTCTTGAAATACAACCAAATAAATGGATGGAGCTTCAGGAAGCATAAGATACTTTTTTCTGAAAAAGCCTCACCTTGCCAGCCTGTGGGGCATATACATGAGAAGCTCTCATAATCTTCTGACTCCTTACACTCCCCACCATTTTTGCATGGATCTTTGGCACATGGAGCCAGCACTTCCTCACAGGTGGCACCTGATCATTGGGAGACAAATGACAAGGTGAGAAAATGAGATAATTTTACTTGAATTAGACACCCAGAGCTCATTACAGCTGGCCTCTGCAGCTCTCCTAGGATTCAGTCTCCACTTCCCCCCTCCTAATTATCAATCCAATTGCCTGTCATTCTAGCATTATGGCTTAAATTCTCTTTCAAAGATTTCTGAAGGTTTCTAAAAGTTCCCTACTTAATATACAAATACCCAGATAAAGGATTCATTCATTCCTCTTAAACTATTATCAGCAAATACTTTATTAAGGATTCCTAATTAAGCAAAAGTAGTTGATAATCAGAATGAGACCTAGAATGTGACGGAATGTGATGATGAACTAAGATATCAATTGCATAGCATCATCCTATAAGACTCTGAAAACATGTTCGGTCTAGTTGTTTTCTGTGGCACTCAACACCCTTACTCTAAAAACGAGGTCAGGCTAATTCAGGTACTTTACCCACATGGCAGAATCCCCCCTTGGAATTCCCTTTTAGCAAAGCCATAGGAATGAGTCAGTTGTACGTATAAGTCTTCCAGGATATTGAATCATTTAGAAGCATTCCTGGGTCCTAAAGTAATTTCTATTTGTCACTCAAGAGTAAACCAGAACCTTGGCACTAGGTCCCTAGGTTGTACTCAAATAATTTTTTTTCCTTCTCAACATATACAAAGAAAACACACACACACACACACACACACACACACACACACACACACCACACACACACACACACACACACAGCATTTTTATCCAGACATGTAAATACATATATGTGATTTTTTAATAAAAAGAAAATGAAATCTGATTTATAGTTTTCCTGTTTACAGGGCATATGGGGAGAATAATAAAATGACTAGGAAATCTTATCTTCCTTGTCAACTGTTATCTTCCAAGTAGACCTTTGTGATTTTTCCAGAGCTGATTTTTCCTATCTGTTTCCATGGCGATCTGTGCAGACAGGAAATTCGCCAGAGTTTCCTACAATTGTGCACATGTTGCCATTTTGTGCAAGAGGAAGCAGGAAGCTGGCCAACAGGAACTAGATCAGCACTAATTCCCTCTCCTCTCCCTCATACTATTGCTCCCAGGCTCTGTTTTTCGTGGGGTTCTGATGTAGGTTTTTCCAAAAAGAAGTATCAACAGTAAAGAAAATGCTGTTCATCTAGAAACCCGGAAAGAGACAGAATCCCCCAAACAGACAAGAGCTCTCTACTGTTTTCTTAAATAACACTTGCTTGACTCTGGGAGAGCAACTGAGAATGCAGGTCCCTATCGCTGGTCAAAGCAAATATTTCTCTTATGGCCCTATGTCACAGGAAATCAAAGTACAGCCCTTCCGGAAGCTTTCTCCCCTTCTGAGTCAGGTTCCCTTAGTAGCATCTATCAGGGCTAAAATAACAAGTTTAGGACCATAGTTTAGGGAGTTGCATTTGTAACCCTTCCTCCAAACTACAGAAATCCATCCCTATGCTTAAAGTGAAAATAAGAGAGACTTTGTTTAAAGAATTTTTCAATCAATTCTTTGCACAAGTCTTTTATCACTGGACATGTAGTCAATGAACAAGCACTTATAATTCTAAAGGAAACCTTTCCCATTTTTTTCTCATTCAAGCAAACCCTCCTTGGTTGAGGTTTTTAATTGTTGTTTTCAGCCCTATAAAAACATACACACATCCTATGCAGCCTTCCCAACCATTGGAATCTCCAATCTCTGTCCTATTCACCTTGATTACTCTTACACAAATGATGGTAGACAGCCTTACAGGCTAAAGAAATCTTGAAGGTTTTTTCAGGGACTGATGGAAATGGTTTGGAGCACATATTAAGAAGCAGGTAACAAGGACGAAGCAGTGGGTACTAAGCTGTCTTATTAAACAAAGATACATAATCCCTTTGACCAAAATAATTCCCTTTCAAAAGGAACAGGACATATTGTGCCTTAGTTCCCCATTCTGTGAAAGAAGAATATTGGACTAGATTGGTCCTTCCAGCTCTAGACACTCTAGGAATTGACAAATTTTAGGTCTATTTTTAACCTGTAGGGAACATAGCAAGGAGTCCTTCCTTGAACTTGGGATGCCCAGTCTCAAATCAGTGACATAATTCTGGAGGAGCATATCCCTGATAAATTGGTCTAATTGGGTTTTCAATTCTAGATCCCATCTTATTTCTTTTTATATAAAGAACACAGCTATTCAAAGGGAGAGGCATAAGCAGCTTAGATGAAGTTCAAACTTAATATGTGAGCCCTTTTTGCAAAATGTTAGTTCGTCCAGCATAATTTAGATTCTAAATTCACTCAAGATACAGTCCATGGGTCACTTTTTTTTGGAGGGGAGGGGTAATCCCCTAAGTTTTACCCACAAACTTACTTCCCTTAAAAAGAATTACTCTAAGGGTGGCCCTAAAGAGGGATCAGGAGTGTCTGAAAGAGCCTGTTCTCTTTTGAAAAAGGGAAGTAGCAACCACATACACCCGTGTTGGCAAAGGACCACTGTTACCCAATGTCCTCCCATTCCATGTTTCTCACCAGTATAGGGGAGGAGGCAATTACACTTGTAGCCGGCCACATCATCAATACAGGTGCCCTGATTCAGACATGGGTTGGAAGCACATTCATTGATGTTGGTCTGACAGTTGGGACCTAGGACAGAATAACAACCTTTCAGGCTCCAGTTTTTCAGAGTTGGCCATAATCTTCCTTTGGATAAATGATTAGCGCATAAAGGCCCAGGTGCTTTAAGAGAGTAGACTCTGGGACTAAGGGGTCTTATTCTTTCTCCTTCCTACAACATCTCCATCTTTCTTCTCTCATCCTTTCCCTGTTATAGCACAGTGCAACGTGTACTAATTTAGAGGAAGACCTGTGTTCTAGTCCCAGCTCTGCTGTGAACTCAGTGACTGATCTTGCCCTTTTTGAGAGCCTAGTTTTCCTCATTAGTTGATTCGACTAGATTATGCATAAGCCTCCATCCAACCCTAAAAGTTAGTGATTCCATTCTTTATCCCTTCAGCCTTTTTCTTTCCTTTTTTTTTTGCACCCCCTTATTCATTTTCCTGTTCCAAATTTGTTTTCCCTAGTCTATGTGTTGGCCAGCCAGGGCCACTTTGAACTATATTTGACCTAAGAAGTTTAGAACAAGAAGGTGCTGTCCTGAAATCAAATCTCAGTAATGTACCTCATCTTTCTACTGCTCTGAGCATTCCAGGTCAAAAGAATCACTGGTCAAAGCATTGTTCCCAAGGACATCATTACACTGACAACCACCCCTCCATAATTCCTAGGTACTTGTGGTTAGTCATCTCTGAAATTTTTACAGTGATATATAACTTTCTAATATGTGAGTCTGATCTTCACAACTAGACAGGAAGCTTCTTAAAGGCTGAGATTATATTTATTCATTGCTAAAATTCCTATTACATTTCTCAGAGGGCCCTATATGTGCTTTAATAATGATTAATTAATTAATAAATACAATTAAATGAATATTTCACACCCAGAAAAAAGCCATTCACACAATAGTTAGTGAACATTTTTGTGAATGGAATCCAAGTGGAGCATTCCATTAGCTAGGATATCCCCTTCACTTTGGTTTACTTGCCCATGCTTCTGAGACTTACAGTTATAGACAAGGATCAGTAGACTATCAGAAAATAGCAAGGAAGTGAAGGAGAAGCCAAAGGTACTGCAAGACTATCTGTCTTTAATTGTAGACCATGGTACCTCCCTGGGCCACGTCCCCACTCACCACTGAAGCCCTCACGGCAAGTGCACACATAGCCACTGGTCATGTCCTTGCAGGTACCTCCATTAACACATGGGTTCGACTCGCACTCATTGTTGTTGATATCACAGTTGGTACCACTCCAGCCTGGGTCACAATCACACTTGTACCTTAAGAAAGAACAGTCTCTTAGTCATTTTGTTTGCCCTTGACTAATCATGCTTGCATTTTTCTTAGACTACCTTGTGCAATGTTAGATGCAATGAGGGACTACTCAGACTTTTCTATTTTTTTTCCTGGATGTAAAATACAAAGAGAAAAAAGGAGGTTTTCCATTGGGTTCCTTTCTGAGTTTCAAGGTAAGAAGCACAAATTCAGCCAGAGAGGATAGGAAATTGGGATATAAGGACACTGCACAATGAAGTCAAGGGATTCCACTAATGACATATAGTAGAGCTAAAAAGCCCAGACCATCTGAGTCCTTGCACCTTTAGGATTTTACATACCCATTAAGGCCATCCCGGCATTTCCCATGTATACATGGGTTACTACTGCATTCGTTGACTTCCGAAAGGCATGTGAGGTCATGGTAGCCATCCGGGCAGTGGCAGGTGAAGCCATTGATGCCATCCTCACACGTGCCACCGTTATGACATGGGTTTCCAGCACATTCATCAATGTTGATGTTGCACATACTCCCTGGTGGGAAAGAGGAAAGAACACAGAATGGAGTCAGTGGAATGGTGACCCCACGCTCTCTTCCATGGATACTAGATTTTCTCCAACTTGGGAAGGGATGATGAGCATCTTGGTTTGAGTCATGGTTCTCCTACTTACTAGTTATTTGAACTTGGGAAGATCATTTAACTTTCCTGGGCATCGTTTTCTTTGTTTATAAGATAAAATCACTGGGACTAGATCACCTCTAAGGTCCCCAGAAGCTCTAAAGTCCATGACCTCATTCCTAGGAGCTTTTATTTTAGGCTTAGCCTCAACCCCTCCAGAGAATGCTGCACAGCAAAAAGACTTGACTATTGGGTCCTAGTACAGTTCTAACTCTGCCACTAACTCCTTGCCTTTTCCATGGCTCAGTTTTCCCATCAATTGAACAGTGGTAATTACATGTGACCTGCCCATCTCCTGAAGGTGACATGAATTGTCTTCCAAACAAGTGGGCAAGAACTTTGGAAAGGAGTTGTTAATGATGTAGGATGATCTCTCTTCCCAACTTGACCCCCTTTCTCTGGCCCCCATAATCTTTTTGTCTCTGTTTCTCAGCATTCCTTCCAAAGTGGGAATCCCATTCCCCTGGGTCTCTGCTTCCTCACCTACAGAACAATGGGTACAGCAATGGGTACAGACTAGAAGTGCTTTCCAGTACTACGTTTTATACATGTATTCTTGGTTTCAGTTGATGAGGAGAGGAACCATTTCTTGATTTCTTATTCAGGGCAACAAGGAGGGCCTAATAAAGGATGTGGGTTCTTTGCTAATGCCTTGGGTAAGGCTTGGAAAGCACTAAGTAGCGGTAGTCTGATCCAAGATACTATTTGGTCCATGACAATCAAACCAACCAGTCAAACAAGACAAGGAACCTGATAGCCCTGAGACCCAGAAGTCTGGGATCACAGGATCCTAAGATTTAGAGCCAAAATGGACATCAGATATAATTTAGTCCAACCCCTGCATTTTATAGGAAGAAAAAGACCATAGAGATTAAATGAGGTTTGCTGACCACATCCTCTTTCTTGTGGCCAATATACCCCTCACTGCTCTCTTGTACCCCAACCCAAGCTATAAGAAGAGAGAAAGCTAGTGGGTAGTTAAGAAGGGGTTCTAACCAGGAAGCTAATTGGTATCTTAAGACTAAGAGAGAATGTCCTACAATCTTAATCAAGTCTTTAAGGCCTCCAGTCCTTTTTCCAGTCAAACATACTCATCTTCCTAAAATATGGATTTCATTCATTATGTTGTTCCCTTATTTAAGAGCCTTCAAGGGTCTCTTATTTGTACAGGATGGTCCACACTCCTTAAACTACAGCTCTCCACCTCGGCTTCAAGTCTTCCAATTTCATCTACAAAAATCTTCTTTCATTCCAGTCAAGAGAAATGCCTGGCTTGTAAATGTACCTTTCATTATTCAGATGCTCATCCTTTGGTTTATGCTCTGCCCCCAGTTCCCACCTCTGCAAGTTCCATCTGCTCTTCCAGACCTAGATCCCATTCCCTCCAAAGCCTTCCCTGAACACCACAGCTTTCAGCAATCTCTCCCTCCTTCCAGTTTCCTTAGGGAATGGTGCAGCTCCTTTGTAGCCTATCCCATTTCAGACACATTAACCTTCATTTCTATGTACCAGCTAGACTGTCAGCCCGGAGGGCTAAGGTACTGGGTACTGGGGAGTGGGACCAGTATAACTAGTCTAATTACACAAACTGGGGACATAGGTAGTGATCCAGAGGGGTTTCTGATGGCAGGGAAGCCCAAGAGCGGAGGACTCCGTGCTCCTTTCATGAACTGGAGTCTCACCTGTGTAGCCTGGCTCACATGCGCACTCGTAACCATTGATCTTGTCTATACACTTGCCAGAGTCACAGGGGCTGCTGGCACAGTCATCAAGGTTGATCTCGCAGTTGGGCCCTGTGGGGGGAAAGAACCAACAGTCACTGTCAGGCCGGACTCCTACTCTGTTCTGGCCCCCCATTACCTCACCAAGGGGTCTTCAGTCCATAAAAACATGAGGCGACCCAAAGTCATAGTGCAGTTTTAAGCGTTAAAAAAAGACTAGATCACACACACACACACACACACACACACACACATACACACACACAGACACAGACACACACACACACAGACAGACACAGACAGACAGACAGACGGACAGATACACACACACACACACACACCCTCAGCCCCTCCTGCTCAGAGGCTCCTCCCTCCGGCTCCCGGTGGACCCCCCCCGAAGGTCCTCACCTGTGGTCCCCTTGAGGCAGACACAGTTGTAGGCATTGTGGCGATCCTGACAGGTGCCCCCGTTCCGGCAGGGCTGGCTCTGGCACTCGTTGATGTTGGTTTCGCAGCGATGCCCGGTGTAGCCGGGCTGGCAGAGGCAGGTGAAGGCCGCGATGCCATCCTTACAGGTTCCATAGTGGCAGGGGTCGGGATCGCATTCGTTGATGTCTACCTCACAGTGGGAGCCTGTGAAACCTGAGGAAGGAGGAGTGGCGGGAGGAATGTCAGGGTGCATCAGGTCCTAAGCACCTCGTCTCCTGCCCCTTTCAGCAGCAGGGAGGCCAGGGAAGGCCTCCACGGCTTCCTAAACACCTTCAGAAAGCCCTCCTCACAAGCCCTTGGCTTGTCCCTTCCACATCACTTTTTAACCCTGGCGAGATTAAGGGACAAATTGGGACCAGAGTCTGGAGAGGGGCCATGTCAGAGCTCTCTAGAATTGCAATGTTACAGTTAAAGGGGAAAATGAAGGGAATGAGCATTTTTAAGCACACAACCTGCATGTGCCAGGCAATGTGCTATGCACTTCACAGGTATCTCATTTTGCTCTTCACAACAACTCCAGGAGGTGGGTGCCAGTGTGATCTCCATTTTACAGTTGAAGAAACTGAGGCAGACGGAAGTTGATTTCTGAGAATCAAATAAATGTCTGAAACTTGGGTCTTTCTGACTCCAGGCCCTGTGCTCCACCCTTGTCTCTATAGGACCTTTAAGAGGACATTTTAGTCCAACTCTTCTGTCATGACAGAGATAATGGGGGAGGAACACTTCATTGCCATTTGGAAAGTTAAACTTCAAGTCCTAAACCCATACAAATAATTATGACTTTGGGCAAGTCACATTGACTCTGGGCCACGGTTCCCTCCTTTGTAGCGAATGAGGGACAGCTGACTAGATAATCAATCTCTAAGACCCTTCCCAGAACTAAAGGTCTATGATGACTATATGAAACTGAGACCCAGACAGATGAAAAATGACTTATTCAGGATGACACAACAAATCAGGCTCACAGCCAAGATTTAAAGCCAAATCTTTTGACTCCCAAGTCCAAGGCTCTTTCCAGTCTACTACAACCCTTTCTTTGTGCTCCTCCTCCCCTTGGACTGTCTCTAAGAGCACCCCCTCCACCCCCACCCAATGCTTCCCGCCTCTCATCAGGGATCAGCACTGTGTGCACGCTCATTAGGGACAGGCCCACTCTGACTTCTGGCGGGAAGGCCCCACAAAAGCTGCACAAAGGCTGCTCTGTTGAACGCCAGGCTGCCGGCATCGGCTTGCCCAGTTGTTCCTCGGGTCTCTGGGCCCTGTGCCGAAGAGAAGCCCGTGCTACGCTCCCACTAACAGCTTGCCTAAGCCGTCCCTGGAACAGCTGCTCCCAAATGGGGATCTCAAAGCGTTTTAACAACCAAAATAACCCCAGTGTTTATGAAAAATCTACTGGATTGTGATTGAAACAGCAACTTCACCTGAGATGGAGAAGCATAAATAACAGTGTGAGGTGCGGTGAAGGGGAGTGATGCCCTGGACTGATCAGTGAGGGAGAAGATGCTATCAAGTGGAGAAGAGGGAAACCAATTTTCCCTCCAAACTGACAAGACATTAGGGAATCAAATGGCTACAAAAATGACTTGAATGGACCCAACAAAACCACTACCAGGATTATGCCAGGGATGCCTCTGGAGAATGTCCCACACCTATGACAATATTTACAGTTACACTTTTGAAGAAGCAAGGAACTCTAAAGAACCTCAGTAGTTATCACCTGAGTAATGCCTGAATTCAGCACATGAATGTGACGAAATATTACTACACTGTAAGAAATGAAGAATTATCTTAGAAATACTCATCTGGACGTATTAGGAAACTTATACGAACTGATACAGAGTGAAGTAACTGAAGCCAGGGGGAAATTATACATAGAGGTTGTAATAATGCAATGAAAAAGAAGAAAGCAACAAAAGACTAGACCTCCAAAGCCAAATAGTCTCTTATCATAATTTCAGAGAGAAGTGGAGAAATATGTGGACTGTCTCTCAGCAGAGAAGAGGCGAGGTACAGATATGAAATGAGATATATTCTCAGACAGCAAACATACTTGACTTGATGGCACTTAGTTCTTACAAAGGAGGAATCTACGGGAGCTGGAGAAAGTTGTTGGTAAATAAAACCTTAATTTTTTAAAAAAGGTTTTAAAAGCGTACCAATAAATTTTTGAAAAAAGAAAATTGTGTTTATGGGGAAGGGGTAAGGAATAGCTAAAAGTGACACAAATATCTTTTACATAAATCTGTTAGTTCTTATTTAAATAATTTTAATAATTTTTTGATTTATTTTTATTGTTGTGATTAGAGTAAAACCTTAACTCTCCAGAACTTCCAGCACTATGTCTTTCAGATAGCTGAGAGTTTAATTTATTCCAATATCAGAGAAAGTAAAATGGAAATTTTATTTGAAATCTTCACACACTTCCCTGACTTTTCAAAGGATAAATACAAATACTATGTATGCTCAGAGTTTAAGGGTACATGGATCTCTTGCAAAACTTCTGGGCTTTTGGAGCCTAGAATGAATCTCTCACACATACACATCTTCTAAATTATCATCATTCTTGTTTGTAATAGCTTTTCATTCCTCTCTTTTTTTGTTTTAACAATCTATGACAAGCTCAGAAAACAGACATCTATTCTTGTAAGAACTGTGTGTAAACCTGTAGGTCACAAGTTTTGCATAGCACTGAGACCAAGAAAAAATGATTTTTATTATGGTCTTTGTGCACGTTACTGATGAGAAGCTGAAACTTAGAGATAGTAAGTGATTGTGAGGATAGGAGTAAAAGAGAGAGAGTGTCTCTTATAATTCATCTACATTGTTTTAGTGTATCATATCTACTTCGTGGGTTTTTTTTTTATAACTTCCTGATTTTTGGCTTAATACTAAAAAGATGAAGAGCCTCAGAGATACCAAAAACTGGGATTGGATCCTGTTTGAATGTCATGGATTCTCTTGTCTCTTTAGCCCTGGCAACTGTTCCCCAAACCCTCTCCTTACCAAACCTTTCCATGTTACCTTCCTGCCCACCCCCAAAACATACATACCTTCAGTACACTCGCAGGTATAGGTATTGGGGCCATCCACACACTTTGCTCCATTCTTACAAGGTGTGCTGGCACATTCATCAATGTCATACTGACAGAGGTGCCCATTAAATCCTGAAATTCAGAACAGAAATAAGTTAGCAGATGCTGCTTGTTGTCTCCTCTCCTGGATATCTGCAGCTCTCTTCTCTCAAGGAAGTGGGAATCTTTCAGGAAAACTTATGTCTGGTGCTATATTCCAAAGCCCACCCCTTCTCAAGACCAGCCCATATTAAGAACCAATCCATCCCTACCATATCAGCCCATTTCCCCCAAACTTACTCACACACACCACTGTGGAACTTTCAATATGTATTTCTCCAAATACCTGCTTTCTTCCCTCCCCAAACCTTAGATAGACCTTGGCTAAAACTCTCAAGAAATCCCAGAAAATACCCCTCCAAAACATTGTTCAAACTCCTGCCTTCAAGTATCTCCTCTTGCCCTAGCCCAAAGCTTTCTCATCCCAAAAGTCTCTTAATTTCTTTCAGTTCACTCCCTTCTGATCACTGTCCCTTTTCTGCACACTGCCAGCCCCCCCTCCCCAGGCCTGTCTATAGAAGCTGCTATTTTTTTTCAAACTCACTCTGGGTTGCCATAGCTACAGCCACATAGGGCTGTGAATGGGGGAATCTGACCCAATGTCTGGAACATCTTATTTACATCTCTAGAGAAGTGAAGGATTTCAACTTTAGAATCCTTTCATAGCTTGTCCATTACCCCCTTCCCACTCTGTTTTCTCCCCTGGAATACTGACACCTTAGTCAAGCCCCCAACTAGCTTTTTTGGCATGCCATCCCCCAGTCTTCCCACGCTGGTCAATCACAAACTTTTTATTTTTATTTTAACTTTTCAGAAGGCCTAGCCCACCATCTTTTCCATTCCCCTACCCCAGGTTATGGTAGGGGATGCACACATGCACGATGCAAACAATGAAGCTAACTCTTCAACTGGGAAGGTGACTGAACATTTTTGATTTCTCCAGGGAAAGCACATCATCTTAGGCAGCTTTTCTATATTAACTAGCTCTCTCAAATATGAGAAAAGCAATAGTTTTTCCCGAAACACATCCCAACTACTCTGATTGCTGCTTTCCTCTCCATTCCCAATGAGTGAGCATTTCCCAAAGGCAGGGCAAGTGTGCTTTATAACCATAAAAGTCCCAGGGCTGGGAGAGAGACACCTCAGACTCACACCCCACTATTTTACCAAGGGGAAAACTGAAGGTAGAGCAAAGTAGTTGTTTGGCCAAGGTGATGATTTGTTCATGATAAGAGCTGGAACTCAAATTCAGTGCTCCAGGATCTATATTCCCTCTTGGCACACTCTTTCTTTTTCTCTCTCTCTCTCTCTATAATCTTATTGCATTATAGTAGAGTTCCTTCTTCTAACTTCCACCATAAGGCTCTGCATAGAACCAACATATTTTTCACTTCTTTCAGACATTCAGCCTTACTTTGAGTTATGATTCCCATTAATTTTGGCTTATCTGAAAGCAGGGGTGAAAGAAAATGTGATTCATCGAGTTCAGTGACTTTTAAAGTTGGAAGGGACCTTAAAATCAACTAGCCCAATCTCCTTGATTTATAAATGAATAAACTGAGACTCAGAGATTAAATGCCCATAATCCCAAATTTGGCAACCAGGATCAAATCCAGTACCTGCCTACTGCGGCACACTCCTTCTGAGCACAGAAGCCCTAGGAGAACCTGGAAGAGTAGGGAACAGCAGAACCTCTGATCCAGCGCTGGCCCAAATGGCAGCATCCCCTGATGCAGATGAAATATTCTGGCTATCGGGGAGTGGGCTGCCTCAGACTCCAGAGGTCTGGCCCAGCCGCGGGATTGGAAATCCACCTTTCCTTACTTGCCTCTGGCGAGGGGATTAATTTCAACTTTGTTTCCACTACAAAGGCTTATGCTGAGAGGCAAGGCTATCGACCGCCCAGCCAGCCCATCCTTGGTCCTTACCCGTGGGGCAGTCGCAATGGAACTCGCTGATCTTGTCGATACAGATGCCGTTGTGCAGGCAGGGGCTGCTGGCACACTCATCTGTGTTGATCTCACAATAAACCCCCTCGTAGCCTAGGAGGTGGGAGGGAGAAGAGAAGGAGGAGGTTGGTGTTGGAAGGGTGATGGGAGAGAAGAAGAGTTTCTGGCATTCAAAACAAGTGATTGTCAGAAGCTTTCTTTCTTTCCACCTATAAGTCCCGGGAGAGTTTTGATTGAGGATGGATTCAGGCTTTAACAAGAAATTCTTGGGATACAACAAAAGTGGATCATAATTATTAACCACGGAGTATCAAGATTGGAAGCAACCGAAGACACCATCTGGTCCAACCCCTTCGTTCTCTAAAAGGGGGACCAGAGAGAGGAAATTATGTGCATAAGTTCACAAAAGAGCAGAATTAATGGAACCAAGTCTAGAACTTTCCACATGGGCCAGGGTTCCAATGTCACATCAGGAAGGCAAATAATAAAAAGTGCTCCTGTTCTTACCCTCCTGTGCATAATCCTACTCCTGGATATCTCCTTTCCCCCATGTCTTTTCCTGGACTTCTGACCACACATTTCGTTCTGTCCTGTTTTATAATAGGGTATTCTCCCTTCTTGTCCAGAATCCCTACAGTCTTGACTATGGTTTCCTACTCTTAGTTTGGCTCTGACATTTGATAATCGCCAAGTCTCTCCAAATTTGGTTCGGTTTCCTTGGTCCCAACTTTTCCCTTTATCCACAACTCGTTACATCCCCAGGTCCAGCAAGGCCCTGTGCACGGCCACTAAAGTGTGGAGCCTAATATCCCGAGAAAGACTGGGCACACAAAGCCCTCCATGTCCATGGAGTGGAGAAAACCCAGCAGTTCCCACTTCAGACCTGGCATGCAGATGCACTGAAACTCCCCGATCTGGTCCAAGCAAGTAGCATCGTTCTGACAGGGATTGGATATGCACTCATTGACATCGATCTCACATCGGGGTCCCGTATATCCTTGCAGGCACTGACACTCGAAGGAGCCGAGGGTGTTGATGCATTTACCAGCATGTTCACAAGGATTGGCACCTATGAAGGGGGAAAAGCAAATAAAAACGAAAGAATTTCCATGATCTGGGAGTTGAACCCTAAATGGTTCTTCCTTATCCCAAGGTTAATCCCAAAGAAGCAACTTTAAGAGACAAGGAAATACTATGTCTCCCCTGACCAGATCTTCACCTGGGGGATCCCCAATAGCAGGGGGAGCTGTTTCCTCTTTCCCTCAGCTTACTTCCCCCAGCAGTAAGACAAGGGCTCACGTAATGGCCACCAGAATGCTTCCCACCATGGACCTGCCCAGCCACATACCCAGCGAGCACTCATCCACATCTTGGTTGCAGGCTGGCCCCATGTAGCCAGAGGGGCAAGTGCAGATGGCTTTGCCGTTGACCGGGTTGGTGTCACAGTTGGAGCCCTCGTTACAGGGGTTGCTGATGCAGGCGTCATTGAGGTGGCAAAGCAGACCTAAGTAAAAACATGAAATGAGGTGATGTATGATGACTTTTGCCAATTTTGTTTTTAAAGAATCAGGATATAATCTAAAATAACAAGAAGCAGAACTGAAAGGATCCCTAAGAGATAGTTAAACATATCCCAGCTACAAGAATCCTCTCTACTACATCCCTGACAACTGATCCAGATCTAGATGATGACAGAACACAAACTAGATTCCCATCAAAACTAGGTTTAATTTTAGGACCTATTCTCCTTGAAGGTACAATAGATAAGAAAGAGTTGGAGACTGCACAGGAGACTGGACTGAATCTGTCTTCCCTTACCAGCTTTCAATAAGCTCTTTGAGGGCAGCAAATTATCTTTCTTTTTCCTATTTGTATCTCCATAACTTAGTACATCCTGGCCCAAGTAGGTACTTAGGAAATGGTTATTGACTAACACACCTAAAAAGGTTCTCTAACATATTAAAATAAGTTCCCGGAAGAAAGTTGCATCCTTGTCATTCCTATAATCCAGGTGAAAAAATCTAGCTATCTGCATTTCCAAACTGTTTGGGGAGGGAATAGGGGGCTTTAACATTCCTACAGGATTATTTTTAAAACACTTTTCAGTTTGCAAATAGTCACCCCTCCTGTGATTGGTTACCTGTGCGGCCATGGGGACATTCACAGTAGAAGGAAGCAACACGGTCATGGCAGGTGGCCCCATGGAAACAGGCAGCATTTGCACAATCATCTATATTTTCACTGCAGTCCTCCCCAGTCCAGCCATTGACACAAACACAGTTGTAGTCACCATGGGTATTATGGCAAGTACCGCCATTCTGGCAGGCATTGGGCATGAGCTGACATTCATCCACGTCCTCTGTGCAATACTGACCTGGGAGAGCAGAGAGATGTCAGACCTAGTCCCCAGATAGAAAGGCTTATTCCTTAAAGCCAAGTGATTTCACAGGAGACAGCCCCAACCAGGGTAGAAGAGACAATCTACATAAATCATGTAACAAAGAGGTCCAACTACTTAAGGGGGCAATCCTTCATAAAGGACTACAGAAAAACAGAGCTATTGAAAAATGATTCATTCATTATCCAATGGGTCCAGAGAAGGAAGGTTTTAGCATGTAAGAATTGATATGGGGAATTTGCTCATGTGTTAAGATAATTCTTTGTATATTATGACACAAAGCTAAACAGTCCTTTTAAAAATCTTTCTTTAGAAACTTTTAAAAGTTTCATTTCAAAATAATTCCTCTCAAAATGGGGGAGGGGGAAAAAGAAAGGAGAAATGAGATTCATACATATACTACCTTCTTAAACAGAACATACCAAATATAGCTAAATTTTTTCTTAACAATTCAGACTTATCAATATGATTGAGACACAGAGAGTCCTCTTATCTTTAACATGGTCACCAACACCTTTATTCTAATCCTGCCCATGGGCAAGATGATGTTTTTTAATACTTATGGAAGACAGTGTTCAGTTCTACCATATAAGTCCCATATAAAGGAGCTAGATGTGTCTGGTAGATCTAAGTCTAAAAGGGTTGGGTAGATAAGGGCTCATAAGGTGAGGACAAAGGACAAGATGGGGTTTAGATAGTTAAAATCCTTGGTTCCAGAGCTTTAATTCTGGGTTCAATGGTATGTCTAGCCAGTTAAACCTTGGGCCTTATCTTCCTTTGCTTAGGACTGCCCTGACCTATGGATCTGGGGAAGTTCTAGTGTGAAGTGAGTGTGGAAGAATGAGCTTTTCCCACCTCTGCACTCCTAATTTTAATAATCTTTCCCCTGAGTCTGCCAAGTTTTGTCAATTGTCCCTCACCTGTCCATTCTGGGGGGCAGCGGCAGTTGTAGGTGTTCACCCCATCCACACAGGTACCTCCATTCTTACAAGTATTGCCAGGGCAGTCATCAATGTTGTCTTCACAGTTTTGGCCAGTAAAACCTGAGAAGAAGGGAACAGAAGGAAGATGAATCGGGCTTCACTACTTTTTTGGAAGAAATCAGGTGAATGAGATCCAGTTCAACCTGGACCATACCAATAATATCCACCAATCTGGGACAGTCTTATTTAGAATCTTTATTAGCCTCTCTAGAATTCATAGGAATAACCTCAATTCTCTGGAAATCTATTATTGTAAAAAACTTAGATTATTAACAAATTAAGGGGTGATTGTCTATTTCACTTTGAAGGACAGGACATGGCAAACGTTATCTACATCCCTGATCATTTACTTGATTAGATTGGTGGAGCAGAAGACAGCATGTGATGCAGTGGGAAGATCACTGGTTATCACTGATCACAGAGACTTGGATTCTAAGCTAGTTTTGTCAGTTCTATCTTCAATAAATTATTTGCCACATGTGTAAAATGACCAATCTGGACAAATTCAGAATACTCAATTCTTCTAACATAGGAAAAAGGCAAACTACAGAAATTCCATTTATATTCAACTTTTTAGAAAAACAGCTATTTCACAAAGTAAAATATCTCAATGCCAGTAACTGTTGCTGACAGTTTTTTTTTTCTTTTTTTTTGGGGGGGGTGGATTATGTTAGAGTAGAGGTAGGGACAAAGAGGAACACTTGTTTCCTTCTTAAATAACCTAAGGCTTAATTCCTTTATTACAAGGGTCCCTACTCCTTTCAACACCTGGGGGGCTAATATCTAAGTCATTCTGGGGGCCAGGTTACCTATTAATCTGCTCCACTCCCTCTGGCTCAATGATCAACCCAGGAGGGTCTGATTCTAATTGCTTTAGGCTGCTATACTTCAGGGCAAACCTGTGGCCAGTTACTGATTAACGCTCTAGCCCAGTTAAGGAATCCTTTGAACTACTTCATGCCCTTGGAGAAAGCCAAGCTACTTCAGCCCCCTCCCTCTGGGCTTTGCCCCAGAGCAGGAGTGTCAGTGATACCCCCATTATCTCCCTACTAACCATGCCCCACTCAAAGCTGGAAATTGGCAGCAAGAATAAGTGAGGGGGAAAAAATCTCAAAAGGCCTTGGTTAAATGTGAAAAAGAAAAACTCAAGACCTTATGTTTTTAGGAAGAGACACTCTTTCTGTGGAGTAGACACGGCCATTCTTTACCGTTAGCCATTCTTTTTCCAGCTCCAGCCAGTTAGGGTGTTTTCCTGAAAAAGCTTCCGAGGAAGGACCAAGTGGGAAATTAGGGGTCAGATAAGGAATTAAGGCTACCTTCCTTTCCCAGGTCCTCATTCTCGAGGTACTTTTGCAGAACTGGGTTCATCACGGAGGATCACTCCTGTTTTTTTCCCCCGTGAACCTACCAGAGATCTACCAAGAACTCCAAGGCAATGGCAATTAGCACAAGCCATCGCTACTCAACTAGTGCCTCATCCCTTAGTAGCAGAGTCGGAAAAAGGCAGGAACTTCTGACCTCTTTTGGCTAAGGGAAGTATACCAGGGGGGAAAAAAAAGGAGCTAAACTTCAAACCATCTGTCTGTTGGCCAAGTGGCAAAGTGGAAGCCAGGAAGGCAGCTTGTTAATGGATAACCTGCTGCTCATCACTGGTACTCCTCTGAGCAATGGTATGTTTATAGTAAATAAGAGAAAGGTTATCGCAGCCAAATACTCCTTGCAACAAAGTAAGCATCCAACCCTGTGCATTCCCAAGGGCCTTAACCCGAAAAAGACTGGACACATTCACGTCCCATGCTGTGAAACGTAAGACATGATCCCTGCTCTTCAAAGACTGTGTAGATAATGGAATGTACCTATGAAAATAATACCAGGCAGGAAATGATAGGGCACCACCTCCCCTTGGGGTGATGCAAGAATCCAATCATTTTGCATTTACCCAAGCCCATAAGAGGTTGGTTTGACAAGCTGTGCTCCAGGGAAATTGAAACCAAATTGGGAACTCATCCCCACCTCCCACAAGAAGCAGACTCAGATGCTACAGTAGAAATTGGTGGTGATCAGCAGTGGTGAGAGATGTCCCTGATGTTCTCTAGCACCTTGAACTACCTGGTTTTGTCTGGATTGTTTTATATTCCTTAAATAGACTGTAATCTCCAGAAGGGCAGAGATTCTCATTTTCTGAAATCATACCCACTGAGTACCTAACAGAGGGTTGGGCCTGCACTCTGTTTGCTTAATTGTTAATTAGGGAGGGGGATGAGAACAATTGATGCTTTGTTCACCAGTCATTCAAGCTCCTCCACAATCAGAATGAAAAAACCAAGGATCCTGCAATTGAAACCCAATGGCTTGACTCCATTTCATTTATGAATCCCTAACTTCCAAGAAGTTTCTGCTCTAGGTCTTTAATAATTAGATCAATAATGGACTTTGGCAATATAGTCCACAGAAGGTAGTTTATCTTCCAAGCCCTGATAGTGAACAACTAGGCAAGTTGAGACACTAGAGCATGGATATGTCTTTCCACCCTCCACTGAACTCACCTAGACCTAGGTAGCTGCTCACTAGACTTTCCTAGAGTGATGACTAGGAGATCCAAAGCTAGACACCTGCCCTATAGGAAAAAGTTTGATTTCTTTTTCTGATATTTCCAACCAGCCTACTGGTCTCTTTCTCTCTATCCAGGTTTTAAGTTCCAAGTCAAGACTATCTCTTCCAGAAAACAAGTCACTCCTCTATTCAAAAATCTATTCTGGCTGCCTTCTGCACATCAAGTACATTTCATATTTCTTTCCTTCCATTTAAAGCTTTCCAGAAGCTGGCACACCACGCTTAATCCAGCTTTACCTCATATTATTATTACTCTTTTCTGAGAACTCTATGATCCAAAATGGACTAGTTGCATCCCCTCAAAACATGCCCGATATCTGCCACTTTGGTCCTTTGCTCACTCCATTTTCTATTAGTGACCATGTTCTCTTTCTGTTCTAGGTGTGCTGAACTACAGCCCCTCCCTTTAAAAGCCAACTCAAATGTCACCTAACCTGTGCTGCAGGAAGGAAGGCACTGGATCTGGATTCAGAGGATCAGGGTTCAAATTCCGGTTTCTTCATTACATACAATCTGTGTGATCTTGAGCAAAAGATCTTACTCATTCTAGGTCTGTTTCTTTTTCTGAAAAATTAGGAGGATGGACTAGACCTATAAAGACCCTTCCAGCTCTGAACTCTATGTTCTTCATGGATCATAAAATTACGGGGATGGACTAGATATATGTAAGGACACTTACAATTCTGAACACTGTGTTCCATGCTCCCCTTCATGAAATTTTTTTCAGCCATCTACCTAAATGGGTGCTTAAAAGAGATGCTTCACAAATGCTTACTGATTATCATATACTATTTCTTATTATAATAAGAGCTGGAAAAAGGAATTTTTTTTTGTCCCCAGGGCAAGTACCAGAAACCATAACTGAAGCAAACAGTAAAAATTTCCATTTCAATTTAGGGACATGGAGGGAAAGGGAGGAGAAAATGGTATAAAGAGATGGTACACTGGAGCAAGACTGATTCCTATGCAAGCAGTGAGAGAGGGGAGAGAGACACATAAGGAAAAGCAGGTGTGGAGCTACCCCAACCAAACAATTTTAACTAATTATTCTAACTAGGTATTATGTTCTGTTGTTTGCTGAGAACTGCAAAAGCTATGTTCATCACCCAGAAGCAAGGCATCGGTTACTCCAGCCAGTTCTGACTGTGATAATCTCGGTTTAGGTCTTTATCTTCTCCTGGGGGATGGGGGATGAGGGAACTAAACTGTAAATCCCATCAGGGTAGGGTTCATATCTTATCTAAAGTTCATCTCTCTCTCCAGCACCTTGCATTGCACACAAAAGACATTTAGTAAATGTTTGACTCAACTTACAGCGATCACTTTCTTTGCCAAACTCCACTATACTACTTAGTGGTTTCAGATGTTAGTCTTATCTCCCCTAACTAAAATTTGAATTCATAGTAGGAAGGGACCCAGTTTTACTCTTCTGTTTCTCTCCTAGCAGCCAGCATAGGCTTGAGTACCCAAGTTCTCAACTTACAGAATCACAAAATATTATAAGTGGATGGGGCAGTTCCCCTTCCACATCTAGTCTAATCTCCTAAACCAAAAGTTGAGAAGATAGTGGCAAAGGTGGGACCACAACCCAAGTCTTCTGACTCCCAATCTAGTACCCTTATTTGCCACCTAATGGACCTGAGAGGTCATCTCGCAGAGAGCTTTTCCCCTCACACGAACACACCAGGATTGCACACTAGCTCCTGATACCATTTCCCCATCCTGTGAGAGATGCTTTTTCTCACCCTCTCTCTAACAAGAAGAAAGGCAATTTAGATGTGAAAAGAAACTCTCCCCGGCCCAAACAAAGCCCCACCCCAGAGCCCCCCGGCCCCCCTCCCCACCTCAGCTGGCGGCTGACATTCAGGAAATGCATAAACCGTGTGTCTGCACGCAGGGGGCCCCAGCTGTTTGGGGAGGTGGCTGAGCCTCTGAGGAACAGACTGTTGGGGCTCAAGCTTGGACTGAGGCTGAAGAGGCCTCTCATTTCCCCTTTGAAAAAAAACCACAGCCCTCTAGCAGGGCCCAGTCCCAGGGCCTTGAACATGCACATACACAGCACTTCCTCCCCCATCAAGAGCTGTCACCTGGCCGGGTTGGCAGAGAAAGCGCCCCTGGGGTGAGGGAAGCTCTTCTTTCAGACTAGCTTTGCTTTCTAAGGACAAAGCCAACAGCCATCACTCTGAGAACTGGGGGAGAACTTGGGAGACCCTTCTAAAGCCCTCATGCGGACAAATGTGGGAGTCTGAACCCAAAGCACTCAAAAGACATTTCCACACAGTCTCGGAGGCAGGATGAAGCCCAAGGCGGCCTCCCCTTCGGGGCTCGCTCCCCGGAGCTTAGGGCCTAACCCCGAATCCCACTGCACTGTGCTGGATCACTCTCCAGATTTTCCAGAGACAACAGGCTTCAGGTCCGGTATCCCTCAGGGGACCGAACGCGAGGCTAGGGACGCAGTAAAGACTTAAGGAGGGTAAGAGAAGGGAGAAGAGAGCTCAGTACCTGGCAGACAAGTACATTCATAGGTGGTGTCTCCGGTTTGGCGGCAGGTGCCCCCGTTCTGGCAGGGGGAAGGGTTGCATGGCACGTAGGGCAGCTCGCAGTTCTGGCCTGTGAAGGCCGGCCGGCAGACACACTGGTAGGAGCCCACCTCATTGTGGCAGGTGCCCCCATTCTTGCAGATGGCTGTGTTCTGGCTGCACTCATTGACGTCATGCTTGCAAGTAGGGCCGTGGAAACCAAGTGGGCAGACACAGATGTAGCTGGACTCAAAGGGCAGGCACTTTCCGCCGTTGGCACAGGGATTGGAGGCGCAAGGGTCGGCCTGTTGGCAAGTCTTCCCTGCGGGGAGAAGGGAGAAGGAATGCCGACCCTCCAAAGCTGACATTCTGCTTTCCCTAACTATGATCTCACCTGATCCTTAGGAGAGCCCTGGGAGGAAGACAGGGCAGGTATGTTACTCAACGTTTACAGAGAAGGAAACTGAAGGCCCAAGAGGCAGAGGAATCTGAGCAACGAGTCAGAGGATTTAGAGCTGGACAGGATTCTCTAATCCAGCAAAGTTAAGGTGGTGAGATTAAATGATTTGCTTACACAATGTAATCTTATTGGACAAATAAAGAGTAACAAATTCATGATCCAAACTCATAGGATCATAAATTGAAATTAGAAGGGATGTTTGCAGCCAATTCTAACCCTCTCTTTTTACATTTAAAGAAACTGAAGTTGAAAGAGATCTGACTCTTAATTTGGCACTCGATGCCCTTTGCCACCCCTGGAAGGGGCAGTTATCACCACTCAACTGGACATGAGACAACCTAAGTTTTGGGCCTTGATCCAATATTTACTAGTGTGGATAGTAACCACTTCTCTCTAAGCCTCCATTTAAAGAAAAGAAAAATCTATTATTTTCAGTGGTTACTGCTCCTACTCTGGGGTGATTATTCCCCTTTAGAAGGCTAAATGAATAAGAAGAAGGGACAATGGATGTACTCCCTCTGCTGAGGATGTAGAAGTAGGAGTGCGGGGACAATCCCTGCTGGTTAAGGGCTGAGGGTGAGGAGACAGCTAAAGAATGGAGCCAAACCAAGTGCAGTTCTTCACTGTGGCTCAGACTCCTACTGTAGCCTGGTAAAACCTATGGCCCCCTTCTCAAAAGTCTTTTTAAATATATTAAAACAAAATACATAGGATTATAAAGAAAACCAATTGTATGGAAATATGGTTATTGAGATAGTAAAATTTTTTTAAACAAACCAAATTCACCAACACTCCCTCCCCCACACTGAGCTAAGAATCCAGACGTTCAGGCTCTTTCCTACCTGACCATCCTGGAGGACATCGGCACTTGAAGTCAGTGAGTGTGATGAGTTCACAGGTGCCTCCATTCCGGCAAGGGTTATTCAAGCAAGCATTATCCTCCGGAGTCAGACAGAGCCGATCAGAGAAACCCAGGCGGCAGGTGCAGGCATAGTCCACGATGCTGCCCTGGATGACCATGTGGCAGGTCCCAGCATTCTTGCACGGGTTATTGAGGCAAGGGTTGGGGGCTTGACAATGCTCACCAACATAGGGTACACTGCAACTGTTAGGTGGAAAACATACAAGTGATTGGTCCCTACTCAAGCAGTCCTCCACCACCTGGGCAGTAGAGATAGCTTTTTATTTATTTATTTTTTGGTCTCAACTGCTCTTCTGCAAAGTTCAGAAATAGGTGATACCTATTTCACAAAGAGAGAAGAGTAAAACTGAAGAGATCAGGTAGCTTACTCAAGCTTAGTAAATTATGCAAATGCAAAAGTTCCAACTCTAGATCCTTGGAATTAGGAACCACAATTCTCATCTTCCTCTTTCCCTCGGATCAGGAGCTCTCCAGAAACAAGGCTCTGGTCCCCTCCCATCAGATGAAGTGGGTGGAGAGTGACTATGTCCTCCCCCCATCAGGCTAGGGGCTCCCCAAAGGCACCAAACTAGGCGTCCCATTGAGGACAGGGACATCTTCATATCTCTCAACAGAACACATGATCCTGATCGAAAGCACCTTCAACCAGTGGGACCCTACCAAAAATAGGTTCTCAAGACAGGGAGAGGGAGTAAAAAAGACTTATGGAAGGCAGAAAAGTGCAATTCCAAGGAAAAGTTTATTCTGCCATTTTCCTGCAACTTCACTACAAGATTTACATCATCTTTTTTTTTTTTTAAACTTAAAAATATTTTAAAGATTTATTTAAGTCCCCTCTGTTCCTCTCCCCTGCCTTATACCACAGCAAGGAAATCCCTTTCATGCTTGCCTGCCTGCGCCAGCCAGCCTACTCTGCCACCTGTCGCTACATTTTCCAGAGCATGAGGAGCCCATAAATCACCTGATTAAAAGAAGTGATAGGTCATCTCTCAGCCGCCTCTGCTCTCTTTCCCCTCCCCTTAGAGAAGGGTAAATAAAAAACCCTGGGACCAGCAGAGCATCACCCTTCCCAGCCCACCACCCCTGCCCAGAACAGTGTCAGGTGTCTTCCACACAAGCCGCTTGGAATGAGGCGTGCTGCTCAGGCCGCCCTTGCCGCTCAGAATCTCCATATGTGAATGGCACTGCACCTGGGCTCAAGTCCCTGCTCTAACGCCAGGGGCCTGCACAGCATAAGTTAATTCACTTTTCTGGACCTCCCTGGCCTAAAAAAAACCCATTCTACCGGCATTTCAAAAGACTCTTATCATTTACTTTAATCTGCGTTGTCATCTTGGGGAGCAATCACTTAAACCTTCCGGGACTCAAGTTCCTCATGTGGAAAATGACTAGATAGTTTTTAAGGTTTATTTCAGTTGTAAATGGATTTGAGAATTCTCTGCCAAGTTAAACCCCATACAAATGTTTGTATTCCACTGGACACAGCTGCTGTCATCCCCAGAGGATAATGAAAGCCTCTCCAGTTATGAAAAGAAGTTAACCAACTCCTTAGAATTTCAAACCATGGTGATAGAAGCCCTAACTTGCTCCCTCCCACAAGATTTAGAGTGTTGTGGGTTTTTTTTTTTCAGCCTACTATGTCACCCTTCTTTTAACAAATCCCTGGGAAATGAAAAGCACACCCAGGACCTATGCCTGTTGATTTTAACACTCACATCCAAAATACCACAGTGCTACAGGCCAGAGCATCTCCCCCAAAATTCTGGGTTTTGTGGAAAAATATATGGTTTTATCTGTAACCAAAGGCTAGGCTTTGCTTAATTCCCTTAAACTCTTGACCCACTGTTCATGGCTCTTTCTAAAGTGGGCTAAATTCCCCTATAACTCCATGCTCAGACAGACCATTTTTAGAAAAAATAAAAACAAAAACCTAACTTCCCCTTTGGGTTTCCCTTTTCTTTCTAGTTTAATTTCCAGCTACAAAGACCAACTTGAAAACAAAAATAGAAACAACAACAAAAAAAAACCCCAAACAAAAATAGAAACCATATTTTAGCACAGGACATGGGGACCCCCAGGGTGGATGAGCAGGAGGAGGGACATATTTAGATGATCAAAAGATAAATGGATTTAAATCTGTAAGGGATCTCAGAACAAAGCAATTTCAGAGCTGGAAGGGATATTCTAGAACATCACTTCTAGTTCTCATTACAGAAGAAATCAAGGCCCAGATGACCGTACAACAGAGCTTCAGTGGAAGCCAATTTATGGGACAGGATCCCCTATAATGGGTAGTTCCCTATAATGACTTTCAATAGTCCCTGTATAAAATGCCTTGGCCCAAAACTTCTTTTCTAAGCTGAACCTGAGCTGGGCCAGGAGAATCAATCTGTCTTCCCTCTGCCAGCCATTTATCTCTGTCTAATGAACTCAGGGAGGGTAAGCCAGAAAAGGGACTCAAAATGGACACTCAGCCCCACCATCTGTTACCAGAAGCCAAAAGGGCCGAAGCAACTGGCAAGAGAAAAAAACAAAAGCCCCCCAGGGATGGGAGGGTTGGGGGGATGGCCTGGGGAGTTAACTTGTTTTCTGACACAGGACAGAGTGTGGCTGTAGCTGGTCATTAGCTCCTATCAGTGGGAGAGTAAAGAGACCAAAACTAACAAACGGTCGGCCTCCTGGGATGGGGCCAGCCGCATTGCTTTTTATCTGCCAAAACCCAGTCACACCAAATGGCCCAGCAGCCACGAATTCAAAGCTGAATTCAAACTCAGATCTTTGAACTCCTCCAATACCTTATTTTTTCCCTCTACCATAGTGCCCCAAGTAGAGAACGTTGGGGTTAATTCTCCCAGCAGTCATTCCTCTATCCTCTTCATATCCCTTCTGTCTGGCCAGTTTGGAAAGCAGGCAAAGGGAAGGATTAAAAAGGAAAAAGGATCTTTACCCACTCACCAGCCCTTTCCTCCCCTCCCCCCAGCGAATGTCAATGCCCTCTATTGTTAGGTAGGAGTTTGGGCACAGGAGAAAAGGCTCTTTTTTCTTTCCCAAGCTGATGACAAGGATGGCTAGAAGAGAGTGGGAAGGAAGATGGGGAGGAGAAAGGGGAAAGGGGGGTGGGGAGTTAGGAAGAGACAGAGGGCACTTGATCAAAGATTTCTGCGGCCTCCCATCAACACCCCCTGGCACACATCTTCCTCCTGCCCGTCTCCCCTTTCAACAGGAGATGTCAGTCCCACCTCTGGCTGGACTCTCCTGTCATGATTAACCGAGGAATGTCTAGTGAAGCTGAGAAGGGAGACATGAGCCAGAGCTGCCTCGGCCTCCCAGGAATATTCACATCCAGGAATCATGGGCCTTCATCTTCAAGCTTAATTTCTCATAGTCGACACCCAGCTGCCTGTATTCCCAGTGGACCTCAGCTAGCCATCATTCCCCTCTCCCCCAAAAAACATCCTGTAACCCACCTGGTTTTTATCTAACATTTAACATCCTTGGGCAAACGTGAAACCTGGGAGAACCCCCAACCCCTTCACAACTTGGTTTCCAAGACCCAAATTAGAAGGGAAGGAAGAGGGACCTCAAGTACATCTTAAGTTCCTATGTTTTATTCTCTCCCCCTCCCCTCCCCTTCAACTTTTCTAATTCGGATTTCATTGTTGAGGATTGTGTGAGAATTTGTAAGGATTCAGGGACATTTCGAGTTAATGAGATTGTATTATCCCAGACCAATGTGAAGGAAAATGTGTCTAATAAATCAGGCATCTGCTCTCCGGACAAAGGGCGGCTGGAGGGAGCAGGTGCACATTTTAATAAGGAAGAGCAGCTGCTGAGCCTGACGGCCAATAGCCAGGCCCAGACCCAGGCAATGGGGGGTGGGGAGGGACAGGAGGCTAGGTTTCTGGGTGGCTCAATAGTATCTTCCAATTTGAGAATGCAACAGGCCGCCTCTGGGAGCTGGCTGCTCTTATGAGAGAGACCATTGTCCATGGGGGCTGTGAGCTCAGGAGCAAGGAAAGAGTGAAGGCATGTTTGCCCATCCCCAAACTCCTGTCATCTTTGTCCCCGTGCTGGGCGCTACCTCCCTTTACTACCGGGGATGGGCGCTTTCGTTTTGTTATTTCTTCAAGAATCACCATGGGGAAAACAGGTTTGGGTCATGAAAGAAGGAGGCAATGTTTTCTATTTTCTTTAATATAAAGTAAAATGCTTCTCTGGTGAAATCATAAAGGGAAAGTATCTGCCCACTTCCAGGAGGGAGACCAGTAAGACATCAGGATCTTAGCCCAGCCCCAGTGGCTTCTGAAGGGAAACTCCTAGAGGTGTGAAATGTCTGTCATAAGATCTCAGAGAAAAATGCTAGACTGAGCTCCTTTATCAAAGGACTGATTCATTAGGTGTTCACATTCTAAGGGGAAGTGACAGAGAACAGGGAATGAGAAAGAGCAGAACAAATGAGGGAGAAGAAAAGGCAGGTAAAGGAATAAAGACAATCTAGAGTTTCTTCTGTTGTGGCTTTCATACCAGCCTGGAGTTGGAGAGGAAGTTAGAGGAAAAGGAGGAGCTTATGAAGATCAGCCCCTGCACACATACTGGCTGGCAAAACTACTCTTCCCTTCCTTATTTTTCCATATTAACTTATACATAGGCCTTTCAACCTCATACAGTTCTTCCTATTCAAAAGCCCTGATGGTAAGTAATATCTATAGCCTGAAAGAAAGGAGGAAGGGATGGATACTTTGGGACTTTCAAGAAGATACCAAATCTTCAGAAAGCACAAGACTAGAAATCACTTAATGTGACAGATGCAGCTAGAAATAGGTTGTTTGACAACCAAGGCAGAGTTCTAGGGATGCATTTTAGCCTGATATACTCCACCAAGGATTGGTAAAAATAATATGGGAAAGAAGGCTAGAAAACAAAGAAAGGCCTTGAGAAAACCCCTAATAAAATGCACAGGAATGATGCTGTACTAAAGGTCAAGAGACCTAAATTCTAATTCAGATTAACTCTGCATCTTAGGGGCCTGCTTTTCTTTCCTTCTAATCAGTCTCTCCTTATAATTCATTACCATAGAGTAATTAAATCACCTTCTCCAACTCCTAGCTCACACAGATTTACTCTCTCCTCAGCTCCTCCTATGGCACTTACTGTGTGAACCATTCATGTTTGCAAATCATAAATGTATTTTATATTATTATTTAAATATCTCTTATTGACCTTTAAATCTCTTGGGCAGATAAAAGGGTAAGAGTCTATATCTCCTCTTTGTCTCTGAGCACATAGTAGTAGTTCAGTGGACTAACTGTCCATGGGATTTTCTTGGCAAAGATACTGGAGTTTGCCATTTTCTTTTGCAGTTTTACATAGGCAGGGGTTAAGAGGTTTGCCCAGTCTCACACAGTTTTTAAATGTCTGAATTCACATTTGAACTCAAGTCTTTCTGACCATAGGTCCAGTGCTCTATCCACTGAACCACCTACCTACCTCAAGCACATAGTAATAAATCAATAGATAACTGAACTTAAGCAGCTCATTAGATCTGTCTATAGCTGCTGCTTTAACACATGACTAGTTTACATTAAAAGATGCTTAGGAAGAAGAGGTCTTGTGTTCTTACCTTTTACCTGAGTATATCTCCTGCCCAGTAGTGATAGGGCACCCCCTCCCCCAAAAGGAAGTCATTTCTGTGAGAGAACAGGCAGTTTAACAGTTATACTTCTCTCCTTCAAAGATCAAGGAATTCCCATCTCCTTCCAGCATTCCTCACTTTGAGAACTGAGCCCAAACTTGCATTTCCTAAAACTAGCTCAGGCTCTTTCTTCAAGTTTTCTCATCAAGTTATCATCACATCTGTGGAAATCATAGATGTCACTTAACAAAACACATCACTGGTACAAGATGTTGAATGCTGTGAATCAGGGATTCTGAACCCTCATCTCTTTCCTTAAAAAGTGATGGAAAGAGCACAAAATTAAAGTAAGAATCATCAACAAGATCTGGGATCTAAGTCTTGGCTGTATCACTAATTGGCTTGTGATCTTGGATTGTCACTGCCTTGGTTTCTCTTTGTGTAAAATGAAACACTTGAGATAGAGGATCCTTCAGGGCCTTTTCAGTTCTTTAATTCTATAGTCCTACACTAACCTACTACTAACTCAGAGAATTGTGTTTGTCACCAGGGATCAGTGGCTCTACTTTATAAGTAGCCCTTATAGACTGCTAAGAAACATTTCTCACCTGTTGAGAACCTCAAGTAATAATGCCTATAAGGAGTCTTCATCAATTTCCCTAGCTAGCCTCTCTAAAGTCCTTTAATTAGCAAGTACTTATTGAGTAATTACCATGTGTATAGTAGAATATAGATCTTTACCGTCATATTTTTGGGGAAGGGATAGGAGGATGAAGAAGATACACTAATAAGAAAAAGATGTCTATCATAGACGTTATTAACTTTGCTTCTCAAAATAACAGTAGTGATGTCATTTAAGCACTTTCACATCCACTAATCTCATCTATGCTTTTATCACCAAACAGCAGAATGGTGAAATCACTTGTAAAAGGGAATGCAGTGAGTTAATGGCACAAGGCAGAACCTGATCAACAACTGCCTCTCAGTCCTGGATGCTCTTTCTATTCCCTCCGCTCAGTCCTGGTCATTGGTTTCTCTATAGGGAGATAAAATGAGGATGAAAATTCCCGCTCCACAGATGAAGGGGAACTTCAGAGACAGGGCAGAGAGAACTGAGCAGACTACTTACTGAAGGAAGCTACCTCAGAGCCAATCTTGGCCCAGTAGCAGCAGGCTTCCGGCGGAGGGGGGGAAGGATGCAAGTTAAATGGTGCTCTGTCTGTGGTTCAAAAAATATTGCCTCCCCCTTTGTTCCCTCATTTCAATATTTCCCCTGTGCTGGGCTCCTGCCTTTTCCCCCACCAGCACTGGGCTGGCTCCCTGTTCGCGGGCTCTCTATAGAAATGTGACTCCTGAAAGCATCCCCAGGCAGATGTTGCTGTGACCTTTCACCCAAGACTAATTCTAAGTTTGGCTGTTTTCCTTTCTAAGCTAAGCTGCCATCTGCCACCCCCAGGGGACAGATGACAATTCCCTCCAACCTTTAAAGGAAGAGAGATAGAAGAGATGGAAAGACAGACAGAAAAGAGAGAAAGGAATAGGACAGAGGGGAGGGGCGGAAGAGATACCTGTTACCCACACAAAACCAGGGACTTCCCTGTAACAGGAAGAGTTCTCTCTTCTGCACTGAGGTTCTGTTCAATGTGGGCAAGCGGAGGGAAGAGCAGAGGAGCACAACTTCCTTATCCTGATGTCTGTGGGCCATGGCCCTGTCAGAGAAACCTTCCTGGAGACCACCTACTGGAAAAACCCATATGGGCCCACTGAAACAGGTGGACAGAACTGTCTCCCTGGGGTGTCAGAGAGCACCCCTGTTCTCAAGACAAAAAAGTTTAGAGAAGCTCAACTAAGCTATCCATGGATGCACCCCAATTAGACACCTGGCCCTGAGCCTTAAGGAATCCGCAAAGCTCCATCCATTTGTCTCACTTTAAAGCAGACAAGGGATTACAGCCTTCCAAAGTTCCCGCCTTTTATCTACTTGCTCTTATGTTTTCTTCTAGACAAACTGAGCCATCCATTGGTCTCCCCACTTTCATTCTGTACCCTCTTGCTGTGGTGTGCTTTCTCCCCCCGGGACAATCCATGCCCCAAACCAACTTCCTCCCATTTTTACACATCTAAATCCTCACAGTGCAGCTCAAGCACCACCATTCCCATGCCATGTAGGCAACCCAGATGCTTTCCAGCTGAAAATCATCTCTTGCTCCTAAAAGTTCCCATAGTGCTTTGCTCAGCTCTCACTTTTGCCCTTAGCTCAGTCCATCTTCTATCAATACTAACCTGTGTACAAGACATGTAAGTTCCTTGAAAGCAGGCACTCAATTTTCTGTTCTTTTGCCTCCTCCAGCCCAGCATGAAGCTGATAATTTTGAATTGATGTGATGGAATGTTTCTTTGATAAAAGGAATCTTTATTTAAAAAAAAATAACCTATTTCAGAACAGCTCCTATTTGGCATGCAAAGTGACTTAAAACATTTGATTTATATACACAGGAAAGATCCTAATGCATCAATTGAGAAACACCTGCATTTTTAAAAAGGAGAAATCATAAGATTTTAGGATTTAGAACTAAAAAAGATCACAAGAGATTATCTAGCCCAACCCTTTCCTTTTAAAGATGAGGATATTAGGACTCACAGAGTTTAAGTGTCTTGCTCAATATCATTCAAGCAGCTAAGAGGCAGAGCCAGACTGAATCTAGAAACTAGTGATGCATTAACAAGCTGACAGCAATTGGCTGGGAGGTCTCCAACGGAATGCCTTAGGGCTCTGTCCCTGGCATTGTGTTATTGAACATTTTTAATAATGCTTTGAAAGAAGGCATAAATAATTTGCTTATCAAATATGCAGCTGACAAAGTAGAAAGGGATCACTGGTACAAAAGAATGACAAAGTCTATATATAAAAAGATATACAAAATACATCCAGTCAAATGCAAGTAAATGTTGGAGTAAATGTCAAGTTCTATGCTTGTGTTAAGAAATAAAATCAACTTTACAAGTACAGGGTAGGGATCATCAGGAATGGGGAAAGAGAGAATTGGTCTAATTAGACAATGGTTCCTATAACAAGAAACAGACACAAAATTGGGACTTTTAGTAGATTAATAAATACTTGTTGAATGGCAAATGGTATTGATTCAAAAAACATGGGATAGAGAAAGGAGTACTGGGCTGGAAATCAAGTTTGGTCTTGAGTTTGCTGCCTAGATTTGTGACCTTAGGCAAGCCACTCTCTATTTAGGTTTATTTGCTCATCTGTATACTAATAGGAACTGGATTCTGTGGAGTCTCTTTCTCTGTCCCTCTCCCTGATAGTTCTTTTGGCTGATCTTAGGCAAGTTCATTTAAAAAATAATCGGGAGAGGTCCACCAACAAAAATCTGAGGCGTCAAAGTACCCAGCACTAAGGAGATTTTAGTAGATTTTAACAGATATTTCCAGTCTAGCAGCACCCCCGAAAAAAAAAAAAAAAAGATATATATAGCTGAGTCAGAGGACAGCAGGACTCTGTGCTTTGTGCTAGGGAAAGGTGTCTTTCAAAAGAGAGAAGGGGAAAAAACTGCAGTGGAGTAGAGATTGCTGAGTCAGCTTTTTTCAGGCACCATCAAGTAACCTTTTGGTCACCCCCTGCTTCAGATCGTCCTTGCCGTGCAAGGACCCGTGGGAATAAGTGGAGGAAGGAAAGGGTCATGGCTTTAATTAGACTGGCTCCTTCCTTGCCCGATTTTCAAATTAATTAATAATACCTAGTTCCCAACCACTCTCCCCACCCCCAAGTGCAGCTAGCTATAAAAGCTTCCAGGTATTGGCAGGTGAGGGCCCAGCAATCCATTCAGCTTAAAGGAGCACCCAATTCCTCTCCCTCACTGATCTACGGGCACCACTGATGGCCTTCAGCTCTGAATCCAGGTTGCTGCTACCATTCTGAGGAATTGGCCTCTTACTGCCATCCAGGATGGTCCAAAGTTTGCCAAAGTGGCCATTGCCGATCCACTCATGATTCACCAGGTCATTAAAAACAGGGGTCTCTCTCTCTCTCTCTCTCTCTCCCCCATTGGGGAGGAATCAAAGCTGAGAGGTCAAGTTTCTAAAATTGTCGGTCCACCTCTACTGCTTCCCTCTTGGAGGGACAGTTTCTATCAGCCTAGTTGTTTCCTAGGATTTAAAACTGGGGAAAGAAGGTCATTTTTTTATCTGCATAGTCAATGAACTCAAACTCTTCAACAGTTAGAAATAGCTGCTACTATACAATACCAGCAATGGGCCAAAAGTATGGTGGAAAGAGCAGGGGCAATATCACAGAACTGGGACTCAAATTCTGCCTGGGACACGACCTATGGGATCTTGGGTGATCACGTTCTCTTCTCTGAACTTCAAAATACCTTCTGGCTCTAAAATTCTGGTCCAAAAACAGTCCCAAAACCCTGATTCTTCTTCCATTTCTTCTCCAGCTCTACAGAAAGAGGTGTACCTTATCAGTGGGGCTACCTGACTCCATGACTCAACTCTAGACACATCTAGAATCCCAAAGAGAAAATTGCAAACATATCCAGTGTTCCCCCCAAAAATGAGTTTTTGGAGGGCAGAGATAGAACAAGCTATCTCTCACTCAGGCTTCACATATTCATTCTCATTCTCTCTCTCTTTCTGTGCGTGTATATGTGTGTGTGTCTCTTGTCTCTGTCTCTCTACATCCATCTCTTGCCACTTCTATGTGAAGCCTTTCTTGATCTTCTCCTAGAGGTTCATTTTCCCAAATCACTTAGCAACAAGCAGTAAGTACCTACTATGTGCCAGGCCCTATACAAATAGGAAGAGACATTTATCGTGCCTGACACATAATAAGTACTTAATGCTTGTTAAATTAAAGAGAATGCCTGAAAAAGCACAATATCTGATTACTAATTAAGAGGCTCTGAGATTTTTAAAAGGAGGCCATCCCTGAAAGAACTCCACTTCAAGTTCCCTTTTATGCACAGAACAGAATTTGGAATACTTCATTGTGGTATTGAATAATTCCATGTCAATACAAAAAATGCTTATTGAAATATTTAAGCAATTTATTAGAAGTCAAGCTGACCAATTAGGCTTCATGGTCATAGGCTGACTCTTTAGCCACAGTCTAAGCTCTAACCTCAACCAGATATCATTTATCAGAAAATGCCAATGTCTAGCAATGATTCTAGACCCCACTCTCTCTATATCTCAGAAATGCTCCCATGAGGAGATTCTGGGACCTAAAGTTATATCTCTCTAGCAGTAAAAAGCAGATCAGAGGACCACCTTAAATTCAGAGCAGGCTTTTAGATTTGAATTTCAAGTCCTTTCACATATATGAAAAATGGGAGAAAGTAGGCTGGACAGGGATTAACAGTACTACTTTACAGCCAGGAAAACTGAGATCCAAAGAAATGAGTGTCCAATTGAACAAACTGGAACTAGAACCTGGGCTTTCTGATTTGCATGGAAAAAGTCCTTTTAATTTCAAACTGCCCTTTGAGAGAAAAGGCCTTCCTAACAAGGCCTGAGGAACCAAGAAAAGGAAAGATGGCACCTCAGCCTTCAAAGATCTTTAATCCCCTTTGGGGAACATCTCGCTCAGGCCTTCTTTGAAATTCTGCACTTTTTTCTTCAACTTCTACAAATCCACTGGGACCCCCCCCCCCATGCAAAAGACTAAGGAGAAGTCAAAGGTCAAAGCCCTTGTACTGCTTGAAGCAGTGCCCAACACTCCCTTATCATTCACTAGGTATGGGCTGAATAGAATTAGCTGGAATACATGCAAACTAAGGGAGAAGGAACCCCCCCTTCTAGGTTCTCCATCAGCAGAAGCCTAGTTGTGAAGAAGGGCAGTGTGAAAGAGAACTGGACTGGGAGTCATGAAGCTTCACAACCTTGTTCCACCATTTATTAACTGTGTGATACAGGCAAGCCATTTAACCTCCCAAAGTCTCAGTTTCCTCATCTATATAATGGGAATAATAATGTTTGCACTTCTTCACAAACTTTCTAAAAGAGAAATCTTTAGGTAAAACATAAAGCATTAAATAATTGGAAATTATCAGTAACATACTATTTTTTTTAAGTCAGCTTCTCACTATGCAAAATCCAACTCCTTTTAGAACTACCGGGAGGTGAGGAATTACAAAAATGGACACTTCTCCAAGCCCTGCTCTTCCTAGCCTGATTTCCTCCTCCCCAAACCATGTTTCATTCTCTGCTGTCCTCACTAGTGTCCTTTATCTGAACACCTGCCTAAGTAATTATCCAGAATATTCTAACATTTTGGGGGGGAGGGCAGAGAAGGGGGAAATAAGGAAGGAGGTTTTGAAAGTTGATTCTTTCAAGTCTCACTGTGTCTTTCTCCTGTTTTTACTGCCTTTCCCATCAGGGAATTGGAGAGTAAAGAGAAAGAGGGGGGAACGATGGACAGAGTACGGGCACCAGCATTAACCCACTGTGACAGACTTGGGGATTTTTATTTGTATAAAGAGGCAAGTCATAAGGATTACCTGAGCAGAGGCTGTGGTGGGACATCAGTTACCCCCAAACACCTGCTCTTTCAAACCACAAAATTTAGTTCCACCTGATCTCTCTGGTGGCTAATTACCAAGATGGTAGACCCTGCCTGGCAGGGCTGGGATCGAGTTACTGAGAGCCATCCACCTGCAGCCTTCCTGGACTGTGGTCTCTGGCTAAGCGTCTTAGCCGTTGTGACAGGGGTGTTAAAACAGAAGGACGGGGGGGCCATCTCTGCTGATTCCCAGAGCAAGAAATAAGGAATAGAGGAAGAAAAGCATGAATCAGGAGTTTCAGAAAAGCGAGCCTTAAGCAATCAGCAAGAACACGCCAGCTCCTCACTGAAAGATGCTGAAGCAGCAGAAGGGGCCGAGCTGTGAGTTCCCCCTCAATCAGGTTTTAGGGGTTAGCAGGAGAATGGAAACCAGAAGGAGAAAATTCTCTGTGTCCCAGTGTGTCCCAGGCTACATGTCCTCTGGGGTCCCATAGAAAAGCGTCAGTCCTGGACTACTCATTTGGAACATAAAACACCAAAGGAGAGGGCACAACAGAGCCAATATCCACTTGAACTTTTTTCTTTCTCCCTCCTCAGTGCCCTGCTTCACCCCTAATGCTTTTTTCCCTTCTCCACCAGTCTCCCTTTCTCTTTTCTTCTATCTTGCCACCTCTTATAAAATAAATACTCTTTTAATCCCTCAAAGCCCTCTTCATTCTGCATACCAAGCTCAGCTCTCATAATGTCCATTAAGATAACAGGCAGTCCCTAAAGAGTTTATATTTGTAAGAGGAAGCCTGGAGATTCTCTTTGCTTCCTCCCAACAGCACGAATCTTTTTCATAGTCCAGAAAGGAATAAAAATTAAGAATGATTAGAGCAGAGACCCAAGGGCATTTTAGAATTTACATTCTTTCCCATCCAGGCCAGTTACCAGCTGGGATCTAGACCCAGGACAACTATGGTCAGCCCAGAGGTGGGAATTATAGAATCTTTGAACTCTAGGCCTGGAAGGGAGCTACCCCAAAGGATCAGCCACCCCCATCTAATTCTCTCACCTTAAATCTTAAAAGGGAACTTATCCAAGCTCACCAAACTCATCAGTAGCCAAGCTGAAACCCAAACCTGGGAGGTCTCTCGCCTTCCAGGGATCTTTCCATTACCCACCCCTCCGAGGCCAAGTGTTATAAGTTTACTTGTATTCTTTGTTATCTTTTCCCTTTGATATTTTTCAACAGGTTACATTCTTACAAGATCCTCTGAGAAAGAGGAAATGCAGGAAAACAGACACACCTTCCTTCCCAGCAGTGTGACAGCCTTCCCTAGCCTGAGAAAAGAGGAGAAATCCCTTTGTGTAGTGAGAATGGATGAGGAATGAGCTAGGAATGGTGATCTCTGGAAGCCTGTTTTCCCACCATCATGAAAACAATGCCTTAATAATTCTCATTGTTCCCTATTCTTTCCTCGGAGCAGCTCCAAAAGTGTATAGAAGTTGGCTACATGGCCTGCTCAGTCTGCGTGCATGGGGGAGGGGGAAGAGGAAAAGAGAAGGGGGGGAAGGGAAGATGACAAGGGAAATAGAGAAAGAATAAGGAGAACCAGTAACTAAAATGGTCAAGAAGCTTGTCACAAGTCCTTTAGAACTGCGTGAGGGAGGCCACAGGAAAAGGACTCGAGATCCCCAGAGTTCTTGCCTTGAGGTCTCTCTGGACTGGGTTCCTCTCTGTCTACATCCACTGTCCCACTACTCTGAGAAAGATAAGTCAGTGCTAATAATGGTGAAGCCCCCCCAGACCTGCACTTGTACTTCACTCAAAGGAAATCCCATGTGAAGATTTTTCTATGAAGTTCCCACCCATTGCCCTGAAACCTCAGCTAAATGTCCATCTCTCCCATTTTTGATTGTCCACAGTATTTGCTGATTACAACATTTATATTTTTCCCCAGTGTAGGAGCAGGTAAGAGTCTCAGAAAGCTGGAACTATCGTCACACTTGTTGTCTTTGTATCCTCGATGCCTGATAGGAAGTTGATAAAAAGCTTATTGAATTAAACTAAACTAAATTTAAGGTTTTCAAGTTTCGTTAAGGCAGGGACTTCTCCCTTCTCCTCCTTCTGTATCCCTGACAACAGCTAGCACAGGAGTGGGCACACAGCATGTCTGGGTACTTTTCACACACCTTGTCTTCTGCCCTGTGAAGAAAGATAGGTATTCCCCTCCCCATTCTACAGGTGAGGCTTGCAATGCTCAAGTTCTTTGCCCAGAGTCACAGCTAGAGCTGGTGGCGGAGGTGCACTCCCAACTGAATCATGTCTCTTTCCAGCAGACCCAGCCTTGCCCCGCTGACGGGACAGAGCCTATTTTCCCTACAGCTCTCAAAGCACAAGAATGGCTTTGAAAGTGACAGCTGAAGGCGGCCAGTCTTCCCGCCCTCTTGGTATGTTTGTGTGTTTTCCTGTGCCAGGCCACCCCACCCAGACTTTATGCAACATCACCTGATCTCCCGAGACAAAAAAGACCCAGGAAGGAGACAATGCATTCTTACATCCTGACATGCTAAGGCTGAAACACAAAACTCACTGCAGGCATGGGAGGGGGACCGGAGCTCTCGTCAATAGCTGAGAAGGGAGAAAGACATGGGAGCTCTTCTGGGGGGCCGGCAACAGCTCGATTCTCTTCCCCTTCCAGCCAAATGGGGCGGACAAAGGCAATAGATCAATCAATGAGCCTTTATTTAAACCCTACTAATGTGCCATGAATTGTAGTAGGTGGAGGGGATACAAGGACAAAAGACAGTCACTGAATTCGAGGAACTTACATTTTAATGGAGTTTAGAAAACATGAACATTTCTGTTCAGGTGTGTCAGACCTTTGGTGACCCGGTATGGGGTTTTCTTGGCAAACATACCAGAGTGGCTTGCCACTTCCTTCTATAGTGGGATAAGGCAAACAGGTTAAATCACTTGCCCAAGGTCACATAGCATCTGAAACTAGATTGGAACTCTGGTCTTCCTGACCCCAGACCTAGCATCTCATCTTTGAGCTACCTAGCTATGTACATACACACACACACCCCTATCAAGTAGATACAGGGTTATGTTTTGAGCTGGTAAGACCTTAGCAGCTGGGCAGACCAGGAAAAACTTCATGTAAAAACCTGTGTTTTGATAATTATGGAAATATATATAGAAGAACTATACATGTTTAACGTATATTGGATTAACTTGCCATCTAGGGGAGGAGGTGAGGGGATGGAAGGGAAAAAATTTTGGAACACAAGGTTTGCAAGGGTGAATGTTGAAATTATCTATGCATGTTTTGAAAACAAAAAGCTTTAATAAAAAAAAAATATGTGTTTGGGCTGACTCTTAAGGGGGAAAAATTAAGGATACCAAGAGGAGTGCAAGTGTTTCAAAGTGTTGCAGACAAACAGATGAGAAATAGAATGCTATATTGAAGAACAAGAAAACTATTGCAGATGGACCAGAAAGCATGTGGAAGAGAGTAATTTGTAATAAGTCTACAGAAAGATAGGTTAGGGCCAGATTGTAAAGATCATTAAATACCAAATCTGAATTTATATTTGATCCTAGAGGTTATTAGGGAATCCCTGAAGTTTACCAAAGAGGAGAGCAACATGATTGGACTGCTTTGCAAAAGCACCATGCAAAATTACACAAAATCAGCTGTGTGGAGGACAGATTAGAATAGGTGGAGGACTATTGCAACAATCTAAGAATACAGTGATAAAGGTAAGTTAGGGCAGTGACTATGTTGAGTAGAAAGAAGGGAGTGAATCAGAGAGATGTGGAGTAGAAATGATAAGATTTGTTGTTGCTTAGATAGGTAAAGGAGTGAGAGTGAGGAGTCGGGCATAATAGCAAGTTTGTTAAGTCAGAGAAGGATAAAGATGGCACCAACACAAATAGGGCCATATGGAGAGAAAGCAGCTGGATTTGAGCTAAGTTCTCTTTTACATTTGAAATTGTCCAATTAGGTAGTTGTGATACTAGACTGAAGCTCAGAAGAGAACAGGAATGAAAATATAGATTTGTGATCTGTATAGAGATAATGGTAATTAAACCTATGGGAAACTGAAGAGGTCACTAAGTGAAAAAGTATAGCTGGAGGGGAAGAGGACTCAGGATTGAGCCTTGAAATACAACCACAATTAGGGGAGAAGACATGGATATCCAGTGCGGGAAAATGAGGAGCAATCAGATAGTTAGCTAAGGTAGGGAAGAGCCACAAAAACCAGAGGGGGAAGAGTATCCAGATAGGGTAGTCAGTAGTGTCAAATGCTGCAGTGAGATTGAGAAGGATGAGGACTGGGAAAAGGTCAGTAGATTTGGGCAATTAAGAAATCATTTGTACCTCTGGAGAGTGCAGTTTCAGTTGAGTGATGAGGTCAGAAGCCAGATTGCAGAGGGTCTAGGAAAATGCAAGGGGAGAAGTGGAGACGCCTAGTGTGGACAGCTTTTTCAGTGATGCAGCAAGAAAGATGCATTTTCAAAAAAGAAAGAAAGATGCAAACTCTAGTCTTTATCTGGGTGAAGGATTGGTAGTGATAAGACAAAGAGAGAAAACAAAAGTGGGGAAAAAGAGGCACAGGATGAGGGAACAAGCAGAAAGGAAAGACAGGCAGAGAACCAGAAAATGGGGAGAAAGCAGAGAAAGCTTGATAGACAAGACATATAGGACACAGAATAAAAGAATGGCCCTAAACAGAGAAAAGGGATAGACAGAAAGAAATACAGAGGAGACCCAGGAAATGATGGACAAGCAAGGAAAGACACATCTAAGAAAAGAAAGTTTAAAGAAAAATGGGAGGGATTGTACAAACAATAAAAAAGAGGCTTGAAGTACATCAGCTACTCTTCCTAGTGTTTCCATTTTTTTTTTTTTTTAATCTTTTGGTGAGGGGGAAAGGTTGGGGAGGGGTAAGAGAGAGAGGAAAGATGAAAAGAGGGCTGCATGCACTATACCTAACCATGTACACTGGAAATGCTGAAGAGAGACTTTTACATTCTGTTCCTTCCTTCCAGTCTACAGGAATCCTTGGGTGAGCCACAGCCTTATTGAGAAAACTGAAGACAATAGGAGAGGCTCTGGCCCCTGCTACATTCTTCCACACTGCTCCTTAGAAACCCCCTCTCCTTTACTGGGAACAGTGGACAGCGTGAAAAGGGCCGTCTGTCGCCTCCGCCTTTTGACTCCGAGCCTGTCTAACATTTTAATGGCAGCCTATGAGACCAAGGAGACCATCTCCAGGGTCAGCTTGTCACAGGGTCACTCTCCAGCCAGCAACTGTCAGCATCCCCTTTTTCTCTCTATCCAAGCAGACTAATGGCTCTGTCCCAGGAACATTTAACCAGTAGAGCAGAAGCTGGACAAATGAGAAAAGGAGGAGCTGGGAATGAAGGGATTCCATGAATGATTCAGCTCATCTCCCCTTATAATATCCTTTCTGAAAATTCCAAAAAGTCAACAAAAATCACTATTATTGGAATTATCTGGGACCAATGTACTCTTTTCTATAGAGCCCAGACCTTAAATGCTTCTGTCTTTAGGCAACTTTACAGAGTCATGGATTTCCAAGTTACCTAGACCATTTCTCATATGCACTTAATTGAATCATATATCCCTTTTCAACTACATAGTTTCTTCATTCCTTTACATTTCTAACATTCATTCACTACCAGGTGAATATCTGGTAGACAACATTCACTCTTAACTAACTAGTTTTTTCTAAGTGCCAATTATGTGTTCAGAATTATGGAGGATACAGAGAAGATAGCCCCTGTCCTTAAAAAGTTGTCATTCTATGATGAAGGTGGAAATATATTTAGAAGAAGTTCGCACATTTAACTTATATTGGATGACTTGCTGTCCAGAAGAGGGGGAAGAAAAATTTGGAACACAAGAATTTGCAAGGGTGAATGTTGAAAACTATTTTTGCATGTTTTGAAAAATAAAAAGCTATTAGTGTTTTTTAAAAAGAAGAAAATTAATTAGGATCCAAAAAAAAGGTTTGCATTCTATTTGGGAAACTAGGTGCTTCTTTATACTTGTATACATGTCTAGTCTCCACAGCTAAACTGCTACCTCCTTGAGACTTGGAGAACTGGGACTGTTATTAATTTCTTATTCCTCCTCCCTATCACAATACCTAACAAAAATAATGACTTGCACAAAAAAGCATTTAGTAAATGTTTGCTGAATTAATAACATGTGAAAATTCCCCCCAATACACACAAGACAGTGTAAATACATAATATAACAGGTAATAAAGATGAAACACTTGTACATCTTTGTAATACAAATTGAGTTATTCTTAAGAGTGAGGATCAGATTTCCCTTACATTCTCCTCTCTCTTTTTTTTTGACCAATTTAAATCCTTGTTCATCCTGCAAACCCCACTTTGAGTCTTATCTCCTCAAAGACTTTCTTGACAACTGTAACTCAAGTTGATCTGAAAGGGCTGGTTCTAGAAGGGGCCTCCAAAAGCATTTGCTATTATTTCTCATTCTAGAGAAGAAGCAGAGGCTCAAAGAGATGAGAAATGTAAACTGAGTTGCATAGACTGGACTAGATACTAGATCCCAGATCCACTTAGTCCTAGACCAGAAGCTTGTTTTCTCAAATACCATACAGATGGTGGTCCTTCTCAATACAGAGCTGTGGAAACAAGCATTTGTTCTGGAGTCAAAGGATCTGGACTCAAATTCCACTTTTGATAAGATCCATGTGACTCAGGCCTCAGTTTCCCCTCATCTATAAAATGAAACAATTGGACTACATGGTTTCTGAGGTCCCTTCTAGCTCCATGTCTGTGATCCTACAACCTTCTGAAATTTCCAACTGTTTGCTTATCTAGTAAAAGCCATGATATGAACCCAATCATCATACACTGGGAAATTATAGACTGTCTAAAATTGATAGATGTTATACATATACGTTAGTTTGCCCAACTACAATGCAAGTTCCTTCCTAAACTACCTTCCCTTCTCTTTCTGTCTCCTCTACAATGCCTTAACATTGGGCTGGGCACTTAGCAGTAATTACAAGAGTATTCCACAAGAGATAATTACTGAAAGGTAGAATTCATCATTCATGTTGGAGAATAATCATACTTTCTCAGACTACTCCTTCATGTCTCCGCACAGAGAGTATCCTGAGTTAGAGGGGACCATGGGACTGGCCTGAATAGGTATATCTCTGATAATCTTAGATTTCAGAAAGTTATCTGCTAGGTTCAAAAGGGATGAGTAGCTTTCTTTTCAGAGAGAAGCAGCACCGCACTATGCGCAAACACCATTTACCAAATGGTTTGCTGAACTGAATATTGCCACTAAGAATCATTAGCCAGTACCAGCTCCTATTAGATGGTCCTGTGTAGGGGGAGAGGGACAAAAACCAACTTCCTTCATCCACTAAATATTTCTTACAGAAACACTGTTACCAGAAAAAAACACACGCAAATCTCCCTGGAAACTTCATATTTCCAGTAAATGCATAATTTCCGCTTACTGACCAAAAGTGAAAGGAACTAGTAGGTGTAGAAATGAGGTTCCTTCTAACAAAGATCTGGGCTCATCTTTCCAAGCCTGTGTGATGATGGCAGGTGCTTACCAAACACCCACTGTCTGTACACCTTGTAAATAAAGCTGTAGATTGCTCTCCAAGCAGTATTTCCTCCCACTGTTTACAACAGGAGTCCCATGCCTATTTGTTTGTCTGACAGATTGCAGCTAGTGAATCCAGTAACGGGGAGGCCTTAAATATCCACTCTGTGTGCAAACAAGGTCTAAAATAACCAACTGCTTCCATCAGGGAACCAGGGAAAACTTGTTAAAGAGAATTGATTGATGTGCAAATAATTTCTCTCTTCAACTTGATTAAGCATGAAAGTTTCCCTATTAAATCCAGCCCTCCCTGGCTGAAGAGTCCTGACCAGCTCCCAGAAAAATGCCTGGTGCTCACTGAGTAACGTTCCTAATATTAACTCCAGACAGCCCCGGGCACCAGGGGGAGGAGATCTAAACTGGAGCATAAGATTAACTCCCAAAGGAAGGATAATGGGACCCAGCACCTCCAGTTCAGCTCTGATTACTTTTCATTAGAAAACGACTTTCTCCTTTGGCCTCAGTCAGCTCACACAAAACATCGGGCCTACTTTGGCATTCTACTCTCTTAAACTTAAGCAATTGAGGAAAGGAAGGGGAAAGAAAGCTTGCTTCTGGGACCCAACCAAACCTTAAACTCCCCTACTCTTTCAGCCACTATCCAAGTGATTCCAAAAACACGGGCTCACAGATTTCTAAAGGAACGGACCATAAAGATCATCTAGTTCTATACTCTCACTTAAAGATTCAGAGAAGGATTTGACCAAGATCACACAATTACTGGCAGAGAACCCAAACCCTACTCACCTAACTTCGGGTAGACACATCAGACTACCTCAGTCTAAGTAGGTGCAGAACTGAGTTTACTTTTATCAATCCTTTTCTAGTTAGCAAATTAGCAGTGTAAACAAGATTACAAGAAGAATATTTACTTAAGAGAACAAACTGCTTCAAACACTCTAGAAACACTTTACATGCAAACAATATAAATAACAAGAACCTTCAGGATAGCACTGAGATTAATACAATGTTAAATTAATTCATTTTTTAAAAAATTACACATTCATTAAAACACAGGCAACACTTTGGTAGCCTAAGTTTATGTTATTGCATTTAGCTGAAAATTAAAAAAACAAACTATTTCTTTAAAAGAAACAACCGACCTGTGATTGAGACTGTTATCTTTTAATTGTATATGACACTTTGTGACTGTTTTTGGGATTTTTATGGCCATGATCCTTCTCCAGCTCATTTTACAGATGAGGAGACTGAGTGACTTGGCCAGCATCACACATCTAATAAGGTTCTGAATCCACATTTGAACTCAGGTCTTCCTAACTCCAAAGCTCAGCACTATCTACTGTACCACCTAGTTGACTCCCCCTGGTTCTACTAATTTGCTGTGTGACCTCAGGCAAAATGACTAGCTTCGGGTCTGAGTTTCATCAGTCAACAAAAAGAAGAGTCCCTTATGCTAGATTACTATTAAAATCTCTTAAAATTCTAACAATCTATGAGTAATGCTACTTCAAATGGGTCCAAAAATAATACTCAAATTTCATTCAACAAAATGAGAATCTAAGAGCAAGGCCAGAGTGGCCTATTTGAAATGCCTCAGCACTTGGCTCCCTACCTCAAAGTCACCACCAAGACTGAGCCAAAGGGCAAAAGCCCCTGCTCTAGAGCCCAGCCCTAAATTCCCCCAAAAAATTTTAAGGAGAAAAGAAAGAGAGAGAAGGTTTGCACAAAGTCAAACCTAGCCCGGAACACCTTTGTAATGCAGAAAACGAGTTATATGCATCTGCAATCACCTGGAAGAGAGCCACCTTCCCCGACTTAGGACCAGCTGTCTTCCCTGGAGAATGACCAAAAATTCTGTCAAGTTATGCCTGAGGAAAACTGAGGAGGCACTGCCTTCCATCACAATACCTCAATTCCTGCCGTCCTTTTTGGATCTGTTAGAGCTAGATATTGTTTAATCCAAACTTTCATTTTTCAAAGGGGAAAAACTAAGGTCAGACATGGGATATACCTTGGTCATGACCACAAATCAGAATAGAAACCAGAACCCAAGTTTCAACGAGAAGAGTGTAATGAATAAGGAGATAGGACAGGATGAAGGAGAGACTTGGTCTTGCTCCCAGGCCAGGAAATGTCAGATCTTTTCTGTACAGTCCTTAAAACCTTTTCTGAGAAAAAAACCAGCCACACCTGACAGAGACAGCTCAGTTATAAGAACAAGCCATAAATGATCAAAAGTATGGAAGACCACATTAATTATTCCCTGAGGCCAGTCGCTAGTTAAATCTGTTTGTGCTTCCTACAATTCACATTTCTCTAAAGGATGTTCTCAGTCTACAGGAACAGGTGGCTCCAAGAACTTCTCTCTTAACAGAAAGGTGAGTCACTTTTATTGACTAGCAACTGACCAACCTATTCTTGGCCATGTGACTGCTCTGTCTCTATACCTATGGATTAGCAAATAAATGGAGAATAAAAGTGTATTCTCCTTGTTTAGTTTTTAGTGGAGAAAAATCATCCTGCAATTCCATATTTTGCAAAAGACCATCTCTCTTTCCCTTCCAGCTTAGAATAATTCCATAGTGTCTTCTGGAATGGCTGTTTCCTGGTCCAGGAGCTCCAGAAAACATGCAAAAATGAATTGAACTTTCTGTGGATGGAAAGAAATGTGCGGGTAGAAAGCCTTAAAATAATGATTTCTACTCCTGCCCTCAACTTTTCTTTTGGCTATGAGATGAGGTAGACTGTTGGTCCAGAAAAAAAGTCCCTCCTTTTCTGCCCCCAACTGCAGTGGAAGATTACTCGAGGCATAAATGTCATAACTGAAGAAATGTAATTAGTCCTGAAGACCTGATCTAGCAGACAAATGGAGGATTGGGAAGTTTACAATTCTAGCTTCTTTCACAAAGGTTCAGTATACTGCCTCAGGCAATTCATTTCATCTCTCCCAGCCTCAGTTTTCCCATCTATAAAATGGAAATAATCATACTGACTACTCCCACCTTGTGGGGGAGCAGAATGTCTGTATAGTACTTTTATGATCTCCAGATGAAAGCTTCTGTCAAAGTGCAAAGTTATTATTGTTACATTATTGAGGAAAGCAATCTAGACTCTCAATCAACTCAGAAAAGCCACATCCTTTCACTATTTATAGAACAGACATGAGAAACAGGAAAGGTCCCTCCTCTCCTAAAGTACTGGGGAGATGGGGGTGGAATTATTCTTCCCAACTTCAGATGGGTAGTGGAATACTAAGACTCAATGGTTATGTATCTTTGTGAGACCTGAGCAAACAATCTTCAAATCGCATCACCTCAGAGACCCCTTACCAGGCAATGGATTAGTTCTTGTGGCCTGGCACACTTTACATGGTGCAGTTTCTCAGATCCTCATGCTACTGTGAATCACCTTTATCTCCTGCTCTCCTCGCAAAACTGACCATTTATATCCCCTCATAGTCTTTGCTAAAATCAAGATTATAGCCTCGGAGCCCCTTTACCCAGAAAGATCTCAGTTTAGTTATTTCAGAGGTTCCTTTAATCCATTGTTCATTCAACTCCACCCTCTTCCTGTCCAGCCTACAGTTCAGTTCCCTCTCACCCCCCTCTTAAAAATTTTTTTAGGGAAAAACTCAAAAAACCAATATATACCATAAGAAAATGTTCTTCTTTTTAAAACATTAGAAACAGAATTAAATAGAAAGATAGATCCAAACTTTGTAGGATCTTTTATGTTGCTATCCACTCATCTTTCTAACTATCTAGAACCCAACAGTTTATAGGCAAGCCCTTCTACTTGACACTCAGTATTTTTAAACGTGTTTTTGTAACCCTTACATCCTCTAACTATAAGACAGAATTGCTGCATAAACAGAGGAAGTCCTGTAACAGACTCATTTTTTTTCTCTCCCAGCTTGAAACCAATGATTAGATTTAACCTCTTTTCCTCTGTCACCTCTTTCTATCCAAAACAAGGCTGGTATCTCAGCATAGTACAAAGAGTATTCAACCAGGAATCACAAGACCTGGGCTCTACTCTCAGTTTAGTACTTACAATCGAGTGGCTGGGCAAATCATACTCTAAGCCTTAGTTCCCTTACCTGTAAATATAGATTTATTATCCCTTGCCATACCTATCTTACAGAAACGTACAAAACTCAGTGGTACCTCTACCAAATCCTTCTCATTGCCTTATGGGAAAACATCTCTCTTTTGCCTTTCCAAATGTATATATATAAAGGTGGTTTCTCTCTGTAGAGAAATCTGCTCTTTGTCTATGGAAGGGTCCTGGGGCACCCTCCCAGGGAGGGCCACAGGGGGCAGCTTGCATCACAAACAGCTCCCATCAAATGAGAAGGATTTTGCCTGTCCAAGGGAATTTGGCAATACAGAAGTTAAGAAGGACTAGGCTTTCAGACCCTGCTGGTGAAACAATGTATAGCAGCAAAAATCATCTCCCAGTGGTTCTCATTCAGTGACAAAGGTTACTTTGCCTTAGTGCCATAAACAATTACATTCTGAATCCCTGATCCAGACTTATCAAAAAAGGGTAACTCTGGACCCAGCTTGCCTCAATATGGCCATGGCTCCCTGCTTTCCTGCTGTAATCGAGAACCCCCAAATGCCAGAACACTGCCCTACTAGAGTCATCCTGAGGTATTTATTTCACTCCATTTTCTAATTGGATTTGTAGGGGAAGTACAATAGGGCCTTTATGGCCCAACCGTGTTAAGTGCCAGGCCAAATTGAGGTGTGGCCCTGGGCCAAAAATGGAAGGGGCCAACTCAGCTTCTGCTATCTCTGCCCTGGAATGAGCTTCATTTAGGAAGCTTGGAAGTAGAGTTTCCAGTAAAGAGATATTTGGGAAGGGAGGAGGGCAAGAATGGGATGGAGGAATAGCTCTTTCAAGGTCAGGTCTTCTGTTCCATGTTAGAGGGTTTAAGGCAAAGGATTAGGGGCTACAATACCCAAATTATCTTCTAGAAATGAGAAAAGGGGTCTCCTGTGAAAAAGGCCCATGACTACCATGAAAATCCAGAGCTCTAGCCACAAGCATGATGTTGACACTAGCAACACTATCGCGTCTTGTAGTGACCACAGGCATGGTAAAGGGAAATCACTTGCTTTATCCCTACAAAGTTTCGGTTTCCAACAGAGGGCAGCAAGCCAGAGGAGAAAACCTCCATGTCAGGCAACCAAAATCTCCATCTATGCTGCTGGCTCTTTCCAGGTGACCCCCAGGTAGCACCTGGGAAACATCCTTGTCAACTTGGTGACCTGAACATTACAAGGGTAAGATTGTCAGAGCTAAAAAAGACCTTAATGAATATCCTGTCCAACCCAGTCATTTTAGGGATTAAGAAACTGAAGTCTAGAGAAGAGGGATTTATTCAAGGTTAAAGAGAGAGAGGGGGAGCCAGGATCAGAGGCCAAGTCCCCCAATTCTGGGTGCAATGTGCCTTCTGTAATACCATGCTGCTTCTCCAAAGTTTTTCTCCATCTCCAATTATATTATACTGAAAACTCTGTACATATGTAAATCGGCTTGGGGGTGGTGGTGGAGTAAAACAAAATAGCCAAGAAGGAAAGTAGGGGTGGGAGAAGAGATTGTGGGGTAGAAGGGTTCGGGGAGAGTTATGCATTCTGGGAAGCCACACATGATTAGTCACACAGCATTAATCTGCCTCCCTCAACAATAGCTGCCGAATTTCGACTGAATCCCAGCTGTCGGTCCTTGAATGAAAGAAAACAAGATTTAGGGCATCAAGCGTCGGTGAGGCTTCTGCAGGGGGAAAAAAAAGCCAAAAAGGAGGAAAAAAAAAACCCAGCGTTCATTCATTAGTGGCTCACAAAGAGGTCTCCTCTTTGTCCATTAAACTGCTCATGGGCCTGATTAATTTGCTGAAGTTTTGGGGGAGGAAAGGGGTGAAAGGGGTGGAGTGAGGTGGGGAGGGGCAGGGACAAGAGCTACCAAACTAGGCAGGGTAGCTGGACTGAAACAGATGCACAAGCAGGATGCCCAGTGTTGTCAAGGAAATCAGCCAGTCAACAGTTGGAATGAGAGGGCCTCTGAGATGCAGAGCAAGGGGCTACTTCTTAATCTGAAGCCTCAGTGGTGGGGATGCCTTCGCTCTTTTTTTTTTTTTTCCTTCTTCCCCACGACTACCAAATGCTTCTCTCATTATTCACATCAAGGATGAACTCAAGTTGAAGAGCATCTGGCTTAGAGGCAAAAACTTGATCAAATTAAAATTTTTAATAATAATCCCTCATTCTTTTTTTCCTATTTTAGTTTGGCTAAAAAGTACTTATCATGTTCACTGTTTATCTCTCTGGAGTTTCATAAAAGCCCCAGTAAAGGAAAATAATAATTAAAAGCCCCATTTTACAGAGCAGGAAACTAAGGCTCTGGAAGAAATGATTTATTCATGATCATACAGATAATTTGGGAACTAGAATACTGATCTCAAAAATATAGTCAGCTAATCAATAAACATTTATTAAATGCCTTCTATGTACTAGGCCTCATGCTAAACCCTTGGGATACAAAAAAAAGAGGCAAAAATCAATCTTTGCCTTCAAGGAGCTCACAATTCTAACTGGGAAGTTATACAGAATAAAAGAACAAATATAGTCTACATTTACAGACAATTTGGAGGAAGTGAAATACTATGCAAGTCAAATTGGACTCCCTATATCACTGAGCCACCTCCCTATTCCCTTTCCTCCTCCCCCATTCCCCCAGAAGCTTTTCTTTAAAAAGTTCCAATGAAGTATTTGACCAATAAGATATTATAGAGATCTTTTTAAGAATTCAATCCTTGCACTAGAAAAGTCCAGAAATGCTAAATCCTAGGTACTGAAATTATAAAAATGTTAATTAAATTTATCCTAGAGAAAACTCACTCACAAAAAAGGGACTGGAACACCCATTTATTAAGCACCTTTGATATTCCTGGCACTATACTAAGAATTTAACAAATATCATCTCCTTTGAGCCTCACAACAACCCTAGGAGGCAGGTAATATCATTATTCCCATTTTACAGTTGAGGAAATTGAGACAGATAGAGGTTCAAGTCATTGAACCTGAGCAAGTCAGTCACATGGCTAGTATTTGAGGCTGGATCTGAACTTAGGTTTTATGGACTACAGGAACATTGTTCTATCCACTGAGATGGGCTGGAAGTTAAATACCAAATTCCACTTCGTCTCAGTATAGACATATTGCAAAATTGGACTATATCCACTGGAAGATCAACCCTACTTGAGAAAAGAAGAAGAGATAGGGAAATCCAGGCTCTGGCCCTTTATAAAAAAACATAAGTAGTTTTCTAAAGTAACCCTCCACCCCAAAATAGGAGGAAAAACTTTTAGACTAAACCAGCCACTACAAATGTTGCAGCCAGTACTTATTAAGTGATTGTCTGGCTTTTTCAAATAAAAGTTACCTCACTAGCTCTCATCTTTGTACTATAGCTCCGAGGGAAAACAATGACTTACTGTAAACACTATCAAAGACTACTATACTGAAGACCCCACAAAAGCAGAAGGGAATGGTTCTCAGACCACTCCAAATGCAAGCATACTTACATGCAGGTTTCTGTTCCATTGTCATGGATTTCACACTTGCCTCCATTCAGACAGGTTTCTGAAGGTTGTGAACACCGAAAACCTAGGCGATATATACAAGAAGCCCATCAAGGATCAAATTTATAGATCTAAAGCTATTAATTAACATACCAACCTGTTTCTAACCCTAAAGACCTTAGGAGTCCAACCCTTAAACCTTCCAGAAAACTTGCCTCTTCCTCATCCCCTCTTGTTGCACCCAGGATAAGCCATGGAATTACAGATTTAGAGCTGGACAAAAACCTTAGAGATCATCTTGTCCAACCCCTTTATTTTTATTTATTTGACTTTTCAGCTTTGTTTCGTCCCTATCCCACCTCATCTAGCATAGTACTATAATTTATTTATACCAGCATATGCATTTAATAAATGTTTATTGCTGAGTTGTTGAATTGTAAAAGAAAAATGTACATTTGCTAAATATGTGCATGCACACCCAAATATACATTATATAAAAATATGTGTGTATATGCATAGAAACGCAGACATTGGTACCAGATTTCTTAGGGAGTAGATACCTTTCTAATGACTTCTTTTGATATTCTTAATGAAGTCAATAGGAGACAGGGAAAAAGAATGGCAGGCTGAAGTTTGGACTCTTTCTATAATGCCAACTACCCAAGATCTACTCCAGACTACTAGCTCTAAATTACACAATAGCTTGGCAAAGGATGGGAAAGTTACCCAGAAGCCAATCTGACCAACTCAACTACTCAAATATTCCACCAGCATGGCTTTCCCAAACTCTCTGGATCTCCCTTCTCGCTCACCCGCCCAGAAGCCTATACTTCAGGGGAGACCCACATCTCTCCATCAAGGAGGAGGGAAGGGAAGGAGAGGAAAGGGGAGGGGAGAGGGAGGAGGGAGGGGGAAGCTGAGACTACAGTGAGCGCTCAGAAATGCAGTGAATTGTCTGCCTGTTCAAACATCCATGGTAAAGTGACTTATCTAGCCAGTCCTGGAGGGGGAGTCTGAATAGCCCCAAAGCAAGCCGCACACACTCCCCTCCTGGCTCGTGGGAAAATGCGACAGCTGCGGGGCCCAGCTTCCCCTGAACTCCAACAAAGCGGGAATCAGAGCCGCCCATTGTAGCTCGTTTAAAGACACCTCTTGTTGCATTATTGACTGTAGGGCTGGGATTGAATACTCTTACCTCTCGGGACACTCAATACCTGCTCCCGGGAAGATCTGAGAGGCACCAACGGACCCTCCTTCAACCCCCAACCCCTCCAAATGTTGGAGCAATTCACAAAATGCCACCCTCCCAAATCCGATCCATTCTTGGGCAAAGAGCGAAGTGCTTCCCCCAAAGTTCGAATTAGGGGTGCGGGCTACATAAATCAAGCACGAGAAAGTAGTGGTCTCGTCCCCGCTTTGAAGCCTCCTTTCTTGGAGAATCATCTCAAGCTAAGAGTTTGGGCTGGGATGTGTGTGGGAAGCTGTGTCCAGAGTCTGAGGGCTTTAAAAACACTTTTTTCAGAGGGGCGAGTAGGGTTAGTGTTGTTCTTCTTTGCACCGCTCAGGGAGGGGCGCCCATGAGGCGTGGGAAGAAGAGAGGAGGGAGGCAGTGCGCGGAGGACACTCGGTAGAGGGCTGCCTGACTCATCACTGCTCACGGGGGCTAGAGGAGGGAGCCGTGTGGGGGGCCCCCTACAAGTGATCATTCACACAATCCCCTGAGAGTTGTCATTCCTTAAGGCCAGGAGAAAAGGAAACTCCAAAATAAAGGGTAAGACCACAGGAACTAGAATATGTTCGTTGAAACTTTTTTTTTTTTTTTCCCAGAGAGGATCACAAATGCTTAAAAGTTTTAGGCTTTTCGATCAAAAGTTCCCCAATCCCCAGGCTTCAAGAAACTTTCTTGTCGCTTGTGGAAGGACTGTCCCATCAAGGTGGCCAGGATCAAAAGAACGGCCCGGGTGCAAAGCCCCTTAAGTCCCAGGGAAGTGGGGCCAATATAGGCCCCCCAACGGCCCCGGGAAACGGGCTTCCGTCGGTTTCCTCGCAAAATACTGAGCCCGAAAACCCCGAGCCGCTGACATCCGCCCCCAGCCCTAGACCCGAAAGTGTAGTGGGCAGACGGAGAAGAAAAGGCCAAAGGGAACAGGAAACCTGACTCAAGTTCGAATAAAAGAACTCACCCAGCGTAGAAGAAACCCAAAGAGGGGGCGGGGAGGGGATGCAGAACGAGCGGGGAGCGGGGGTGGGGGGGTGTAATTTTGGTCGCGGACGGGGAGACGCAGGTTTGGCCGCGGGATCAGAGATGCAGGTTTGGCAGGGGGCGGGAGAGAAAGCAGGCGAAGGGAGAGGGTCGCTCTAGAACTCAGCCCAGCCTCAAGGCGGCCGGAGCTCTCCCCAGGACCTACACCTCCTATCAATCAGAACACACAATCCAGACTCTGGACCGTCCCCTCCCGATGCCACCACAATCCCTGCCCTAAACAGAGCTCCAAACTAGGGGTGAGAGCAACCCTCCCTGCAGTGGAAGGGAGAAGTGGGGAAGGATGACAGGCCGTAGACAAGGGCGCAAAACTGAGAAATGGTGACTCCAGTGGGTCCCATCCCGGCTAGGAAGGTACTGACATTTCCCCATCGTTCCGCCACAGCCACCACCACCACCACATCCCCAAAGTGATCAAGCCAGGTTGCTTCCCCCTCTCCTGAACTATACACATGCCTCTACGCCCTCTCCCCAATCTGGCTGGAACAGCCGCGTCTCTCCTTCCAACAGGGAAAGTTTTCTCAATGGCGCACAAAGTTTGGGGGCTTTCCGTCCCGCCTGATTGATTGTTCCCCACCCCCGGAGCCACCGGGTCCCCCTCCATTGGAGCAGCCCCAAGTCCTACCTCGTGCGAGGACCGGCAGCAGCGACAGACAGACGACGGGCACTAGGAGCGGCCGCATGCCTCCCGCAGCGGCCAGCTCTCCCCAGCGGCGCTTCGCTCGGGAAATCCCAGAAAACTCACAGTGACATAAGGTCTCCGGGCGGGCACGGAAATCCTAGGCAGTATCTCTTGGACAGGGAGCCAATCTCGCCCTTGCCTTCTTCTCCGCAAGCTGGCGGGCGCGCGTGCCCTGCCCGAGTTCACTCGTTGGGTCGCTCTCTCACAGACCTTTCCGCGCCGCGCCCGGCTCAACCCTATGCAACCTACAGCTGCCAAGACACTAAATGAAACGGCGAGCTCCGCGCCTCTCCCACTCCTCCTGCTCCTCCCCCTCCTCCAGCTGTGAACGTTCCTCTTCCCCGAATCCTTCCGCTCCCCCTCCACTCCCTCCCTGTCTAGAGACTCGCTTCGTTCAGTCCCAGAGCTCCCCGGAGAGACTGCTAGGTGAAGATGCTTCCTGGGGTGTCCAAAACTCTCCCCGAAGGTCCTTGAGCACTTTTCTGGGGCTTGAAGGGCGTCCGGTGTCAAGGGACTACTTCTCGTTTGAAAGTTTCAGAAGCTACTGAAAGTTTGTTGCGAGCTTGCGGAGGGATTCTTGCAAGGCTCCTGCTACTAAGTTTCTGTTCTAGTCTTTTATGTATTTGCATGTCAATGGAGGAGCGGCTGATTCTGGGGGCCCGGGGGCTTAGGGTGTGTTCTACCCCAGCCAACCTCCCCTCCTATCCCCAAAACTTTGTCATTCGCCTCCCATTATGGGCTCTTCTTTGGCGACTTCGGTGGGCGACCTAAATACCCCTTTAACAGTGCAGAAATTAATCGTGGAGCCCAGACAAGTTTGTGCATCCATCCTGGTTCCCATGGCTTCAACCTTTCTCTATAACTCTGAAGCCTTCTAGGGGATCTGAGTGATCCACTGGAAGGTTGCTCGGGACTTGAATGCCTTTGGCCATGATGTCAGCTTGTATTTGATTCTCTTAGAGGAGATAGGTGATCAGGTGTCACAGAGTTTATCAATTCCATTGTACAGGTAAAGGAAACCAGGTTAAGTGGCTTTGTCTAAGTTCACATTGCCTGTGAGTAGTAAGTAGAATAAGATTTTGAACCTAAAACCTAAAACTCCCAATCCAATCAGTCAGTATTTATTAAGCAACCAGAAACTATATAGATAGAGATACTAAGACAAAAACCTATTTTTGCCTTCAGGAAGCTTACAAATTCGGTGGCGCAAAGATCTACACATATAAGTGAGTATGAAATATATACCCTGTAAGTAAAAAGGAGCGAGGAGAAAAGTTAAGGTTAGAGGAGAGATATTAGCCATTGGAAAATGGTCCCAAAGAGCTATAAGTAGGAAGAACTTGAACTGGTTTTTGAAGGAGCAAAAGGAGACCACGCTGGGGAAAGAAAGCCTGTGCACATTCAGGAGATGGAATGTTATGTACCAAGAGAAGCAAATAGGCAGCTTAAGAGGAACGTAGTGTGCATGAAGTGGAATAATGTGCAAGAAGTCTAGAAAGGTCCTTTGGAACCAGGCTGTGAAAAGCTTTGAATAAAACATAGATGGTATTTTATCCTAGAAGCAATAAGGAGTCATTGGAGCTCTTAGACTAGACAAGTGACAGAATCAGATCTTTAGATCTTAGGATGTGGTTAATTTGGTGGAGGATGTTTTGGAAAGAAGAGTCTAGTGGCGAGGAGACCAATTGGGATAACACTGCATTGGCCCACTCCAGAGGGATGAGTCCCTGGACCAGAGTGGAGAGAAGAAACTAGAGATAGATGAAGGAGGATCAATAGCAACTAATTAGAAATAGATGATGAGAAAGAGTCAAGGATGACTCTTAAGATTTCAATTTCAACTTGAGTTACTGAGAAGGAAAGAGGAAAAGTTAGGAAGATGTATGGGTTTGAGGAAAAAGATAATGAATTCTCCCTATTTTGGACTTGTTGAGTTGAGCTGCTTATGGGACATTCCAGTGGAGATATTCAACAGTCGGTTGTTGATGATGAGCCAGAGGTCAGGGAGGGGGGTTTGTAAATGTAGATCTGGAAGTCATCAACAAAAAGATGATAAGTGAACTCATGGGAACTATTGAGATCAAGGTAGAAAGAGTAGAATGTACGGTGTAGAGAGAGAAGAAAAGAGATCACAGGACAGACTCTTGGAACATACCCAGTTAGAGTATAGGCCATGATAATGACCCAGAAGATCAGATTGAGGGGTGTGCTCATCCTTGATAAACCAGTGACCAGACAAGCAGGTGGAAAATTAGATGAGTCAAAAGAAGATATGAGTAGAAAGTGATCAGCAGCATCAAATGCTACCCAGTCTTCAAGAAGGATGGGGGTGGAAAATGATAAGAAAAAGTCATAAGATTTGGCTAATTAAGAAATCACTGGTAACTTTGGAGACAGAATTTTGCTTGTCTTGGCTGGAAGCAGTCTGTCTCAGACTGGAATCTAAATCTCAGAGTTAGAAAATATTTCAAAAGTTCAATACATTTCAATACTTTTTTGAGCAATGAGGTCAGAAGGCAAATCATAAGGATTTGAGAAGTGAGAGGAAGTGTAGTGAAAGAATGTAGTATTACCACCACTTCCTATTTCCCCTATCCATACCCCCAAACTGCTGCCTTCTACATTCTTCAAACTTATGGCCCTGTCAGCCCAGCGTGAAGTTGAGCAATTCAGAGCAATGGATAATGAGGTTGTAATTATCTAAATAGGCCCCATATCAAAGACCCAACAAAGTTCCAGAAAGTGCCTGAGATGTGTAAAAACATGCTTTTTTTTATTTATGCAATTAGGGTCACTCAGAAATAAATTGAAGTGTCAAAACTCCCCTTCTACCTCATGGTATGTAGGCCTGTATTTGCTTTGTTTCCATTAAACAACCTTGTATTATGTTAGGTGCCAGGGAAGATATTTCTTTGATTTATACAAAATTTTTAAACTATTCTTTTCCCTTTGTAATGAACTAGCAAGCTTAAGTGGGTAAATTCCCTTAGGAAACTGGAGACCACACTACCCTCTACCTTCTCAGAAGTAGCTAGGAAACTTTTTCATTTACAAATTGAGCTTCTGAATAATTTCTCTATCTTATTTACAAACATTTCCCTAGAGTTGGTAACAAATTGTAGTCTCTAGCACTTTGCAGATGGTTCCTAGATACTTGAGTCTGTTTGTTGGAGAATTATTTCACCAGAAGAAACCAAAGTCTAACATGAAAGGTTACTTTAGCAGAGAGATGTTAAGTACAGCAGCTTCACAGCTAAGTGGCCATCTTTCTACCCGCTCTGTCCCACAAGATCATATGATGGATCCCAGAATTTGTTTGTCCTGCTGAAAGGAGTCTGTCTCAGACTAGAATCTAAATCTCAAAGTTAGAAAATATTTCAAAAGTTCAATACATAATCCATAATTCAATACTTTTTTTGAAAATGTTTTTAAAATCATTTTAATTATTTTTATTAATTTGACATTTATTTACTTGATTATTTCTATTATACAAAGAATAGAAAAAGGGAATTGCATATGAAACCATGATTCTCAATTACTGAAATCATGATTGTTATTTTTTTTAAGTCTATAATTTCAATATATTTTTGTTTGCCTGTGTCTCTTTCTGAATTTTTCTTACAATCTCATCTGTTTATTTAATAAATGTATCATTAGCGATTTTTTTCCTCTTTATTTTGGTATCATTATTATTATTACCTTCCTGATTTCTCTTCCCCTCTTTTCTCCAAAATATTCTCCTTTGCAACAAATAAGTAGAGTCAAACAGAATAGATCTATAAAGGTCTTATTCTGAACCTTTAGACTTCCCTGTCAAGAATGGGAAGGATTCACTATTAATTTTCCAGAGTAATAGAGGTTCTCTGCTATATCAAAGTACTTAATTCATTCTTTCAAAGTTGCTTTCCTTTACAATGTTATAGTTATTAAATAAATTATTTTGATTACTCTACTTAATTTACTCTATACCCAATCATATATACAAATTTTTCTAAATTTCCCTGAATCCCTTTCATAGACCACAAATTGCTCATCCATTCTCCAAATGATAAGTACTTCCCTTTTTTCCAGTTTTTTAATATAACAAAATACTTTAAATGTTTTTGTACAAAACAAATCATCCTTCTACACACCTCTCAGATTGGCTGAGATGACAGGAAAAGATAATGACAAATGTTGGAGGGGATGTGGGATGTGGGAAAAGTGGGACACTAATACATTGTTGGTGGAACTGTGAATGGATCCAACCATTCTGGAGAGCAATTTGGAACTATGCACAAAAAGTTATCAAACTGTGCATATCCTTTGATCCAGCAGTGTTTCTATTGGACTTATATCCCAAATAGATCTTAAGAGAGGGAAAGGGACCCACATGTGCAAAAATGTTTATGGCAGCCCTGTTTGTAGTGGCAAGAAACTAGAAACTGAATGAATGCCCATTGATTGGAGAATGGCTGAATAAGTTATGATATATGAATGTTATGAAATATTATTGTTCTATAAGAAATGATCAGCAGGATGTTTGCAGAAAGGCCTGGGGATACTTACATGAACTGATGCTAAGTGAAGTAAGGAGAAACAAAAAAACATTGTCCACAGTAAAAAGGAGATTATAAGATGATCAATTCTCATGGATGTGGCTCTTTTCAACAGTGAGGTAATTCAAGCCAGTTCCAATGGACTTGTGATGAAGAGAGCCATCTGCACCCAGAGAGTGGATTGTTGGAACTGAGTGTAGATCACAACAAAGGTGAAACAACATTTCACCTTTGTTGTTATTTGTTTGCTTTTTGTTTTCTTTTTCTTTTTTCCCTCTTTGATCTGATTTTTCTTGTACAACATGATAATGGTGGAAATATATATATATATATATATATATATATATATATATAAGAATTGCACATATTTAACATATATTGAATTACTTGCTCTCTAAGGGAGGTGGTGGGGAGAAGGGAGGGAGAAAAAAATTTGGATCACAAAGTTTTTCAAGGGTGAATATTGCATGTTGCATGTATTTTGAAAATAAAAAGCTAAAAATAAAGTAAAATAGGCATTCAGAGTGGGAAAAAAAATCCCTTTTTCTCTTTCCTTCCAATAGCAGTATCAATTGATCAAAGAATATGAAGAAGTTAGGAATTTTGGAGCGCCGGGCTCCAAATTGCTTTCCAGAATAGTTGGATCAACTTACAGCTCTTCCAACAGTATATTCATTAGTGTCTGTCTTCCTGCAGCTTCTCCATCAACTGTCATTTTCCATTTTTTTTTTGTTATCTGTGCCACAATGATGGCATGAGAGTTGTTTTAATTCATGCAACTTATTTCTGAAGAGGAATCCTCTCTACAATGTCCCCTAAAAGTAAATAAGTGATCTAGCCTTTGCTTGAAGATCTCCAACAAAGACTTACAACCTCCTGAGGCAGTACCTTCTACTTTTAGAAAGTATAATTTTGCTCTGTTTTTCTTTACATAGAGTCAAAATCTGCCTCTCTGCAACTTCCCAACATTCTTCATAGGGTTCTTTGGGTCAAGCAAAAAGAGTCAAACCTCTTAGATATCCTTTAACATATGTAAAGAGAATAATCATGTTCTTCCCATCACCCCAAGTCTTCTCTTTTCCAGAAAAAATACCCCCAAATCCCTTCAATCCATCCTAGTCAGTATAGTTTTGTTTCTACTCTTCACCATTCAGTTACCCTGTATGGTGATGCTTAGTATCATAGATTTAGAGCAGTTATATAACTGGTATGTTTTGGGGAGAATGTGCCCCCAGATTTATGGGGGAGATATTTTTGTTGTGTGGGGACTTACTATGTTATTTCAGTAAATGACTCTTTAAAAAATAAATTAGAACTAGATAGGACCTGAGAGGTCATATTTTATTTTACATTCCTTTGTTTCACAGATAAGGAAATTAATACACAAAAAAAGTTAAATGGCTTACTCACTCATCTAGGAAAGTGTCTGAAAGGGATTTGAACTAGTCTGACTCCCAGTTCATTACCCTATCCTTGATGTCTCTGAGTGTGTTCTGTTTAACAGTATCCTTTAAAAAGTATGTATCCCAACCTAAACACATTAGTACATCTATGTACATTAGTACATCTATGGTCTGGCCAAGATACCAGAGAGAAAACAATGCTGGTGATTCCTGAAGCCAATCTTCAGCTTTGGATTCCTGTTGGTATTTCAGGTTGGTATGTACTACTCTTGACTTAAATTCATTTTGCAACTACCTATATTCACCTTTGCAGGAAATTCAAGAGGGACCTCTGGATTTTACCCTGAAAACAGATTTGGGAAGGAAATACTTTAAAAAAAAAAAACTGTTAGTTCTCAGCAGAACTCATTCAAGAAAGACATGGAAAACAATTTTTTCAGGATATACAGAATTTTGGAGAATGAGCTAAAAAATTTGCAGTAGTAGACTATTGAAATGACCTTTTTTTTTCTTGACTTCCACAAGCTATTTATTTCAAGATACCAAAAGAATCTCTATAAACAAAGTTTTTATATAAGAAAAACATTCTAAGCCCTGGAAAGCAGCTCATTTATTTCAAGTGATAATTCATATTCAATTAAAGAACAAGTATTTCCTGAGTGCCTACTATGTGTCCAACCGCATGCCATAACAGCTGGGAAGGAGACTGAGAATATAGGCTTATTAACTGAGCTTTGGTAATGGTCCTCTTCGAGAATAAAGGACAAATAAAAACAACTAATTGAACTAGAAGGGAGGAAACAAGGAAGTCAAGTCTATCTCCCTCATTTAAAGAAAGAGGAAATGTAGGGTTCAAGAATTGAAATCACGAGCCCAAGGTTATGGAGGCACAAAGAAGAGAGCAGTACTTTTGTCCACTATATCATAATGCTATTTATAACAAGACATTGCCCTTGATCTCACAAAATTGACTGGAAACAGAAGTAGCCTAATGAAAATCAAAGGGAGGAGAGATATTGTAAGGAGATCAGAAAGAGGAACCCGAGTAAACCCTTGGAGGAGGAAGGGCTTGAACGAGACCTTTAAGGATGAGGGAAGATTAAGATAAACAGAGGAAGGGAAGAAAGAAGAGGAGCATTAGCTAATTCTAGGGTGAGAGGTTGGGGTCAAAAGGTGAAAATTCCAGCATAACAACAAAGAATAAAAAGTGTTCTCCTTAGTACAGGTAAAGAGAAATCTGACTTGGAACTAAATCACCATCCCCTAAAGGCTTGTAAACTATTAATTTTATAAAGGTGCCTCACACTTTCTGAAACAAAACAGAACAAATGAACAAGGAAAAAAAAAAAGGAATCCCACCCTACCAAATTTTTGAAAATGGTCCCTAGGGATTAGAGAATTTTGATCTGCTTGTGATGAAGAGAGCCATCAACAGCCAGAGAGAGGACTGTGGGAACTGAATGTGGATCACCACATTAGCATTTTCACTCTTTTTGTTGTTGTTGTTTGCTTGCATTTTATTTTCTTTTTCATTTTTTTCCTGTTTGGTTTTATTTTTCTTGTGCAGCAAGATAATTGTATAAATACATATGCATATATTAGATTTAACATATATTTCTACTATGTTTAATATATATTGGATTACTTGCTATCTAGGGGAGGGGATGGGGGAAAGGAGAGAAGAATTTGGAACACAAGGTTTTGCAAGGATTAATGTTGAAAAATTATCCATGCATATGTTTTGAAAATAAAAAGCTTTAATTAAAAAAAAGAATTTTGATCTGGGTGTCTGGAGCCATAGGTTACAATTCTGACATCCTCATTAACACACTAAATGACATATGGTGAGTCCCTTTTCCTCTTTTGGTCTCAGTTTCTATGACTGTGTAATAATGGGATTGGATTAAGTACTTTTTGGGGTTCCTTCTAGTTCACATAGAGCCCCTACCAGGTCTGAAACTATAACAACTTTGCTCTTAGGTAACCTGAGAGCAGTTTGATGGGGCTCAGAAAAAAAAATCCTGTACTATGTCCAGACTGTTTATTCTTTAGCCCCCACCAGGTTTGGCAAACTTCGATTTTAATTTAAACACACACAGGCAGGCAACATTCAGTGGTGCTTTTAACATAAACATGCTCAACTTGCTAGGAGCTGATCTTGTTGGTAGGAGGGAGGGAAAGGTAGAGTTTGAAGGAAGCCAAAGATAGCCCAGAGCTCTGGGGACCTCTGCCTCTTTCTAACCCCAGAAATGAATTCAGACCATTTGAATCTAAGTGAGTCAGAGCATGGGGGGAAAGAACAAGAACTGTCAATTAGCAAACATTTATCTGGTTTTATTTATTTATGAAGTGCCTACTATGTGCTATGTATGATTTCTCACCTCTAGGCAACTTTTAAGAGTATCCTCACCCTACCTTACACATGAATGGAACACATCATTGATAAAAATATAAGAACAGGGAAGCTTTGGTAAATTATGTTTTTTTAGAGAACCATATCTACAATGTACAAATAATACACAGACACCCTATGTTTATTGCTTGTTGACTATCAGACAGCATTTGATTCTTTTGGATAAAATGTAGCCTTAAATGATTTTCTCTAATAAGTTGTTTTTCTTGTGAAGGTCAAGATGGTATAAGATTTCTTGATAGATGTAACAACAAAGATAACTTTATTCCAAGATGCCTCTCTTTATCAAGGGAAACATAAAACTGGAAGATACTTGCTCTCCAGAGATGTTTGCCACTGCATTGGATGATGTCCACAGTGAAATCCTCCAGATACTCCAATTTGTTAATGGCATTTTTTTTTTTTTTGCTAGAATCTAACCCAGAACATTGTAAAGTCTTTTAACTGAGTTTGAAAAGCACTTGAGTGGGGAGGGGGAAGGGAAGGAGAAAAAGAAAATGTCACTCAAATATTTGGCTTAACAATTCACACAAAAAATAATAACATAGACAGAGAATACCTATTATCCACCCTATGATATAGAGTAAAGATAGCCCATTAAGCTGATCAGTCAGGACACAAATTTGGATAGGTCTTTTAAATGAAAAATGAAATAGGCACCAAAATGAACAGAAGAAAGAGAGCTGGTATTTGAGAAACCGTGTCTCACTTTTAAAGGTCATAAATTCCTCTGAAACAAAAATCCATCTTCTTTTTACATCAATATCTTTCTCATGATTTTATCTGGCTGCAAATCATGAGATACTATATTTCTAAAGAATTAAAATTTGAGTCATTCAGAAGGCATTGAAGAGATACATATATGACATAGGTAAATAGACTTCACTATATTAACAATTATATGCAAAAAGATCATAAAAGACATCAAAGACATAAAGTACTAAAAAAAACAAAACAAAACAAAACAAAACAAAACAAAAAAAACCCAGACTGCTGATATAGCAAGAGCAGGAATCACAGATTGCCAATATGCATTTTTCACTGGAACCCAGATGTTAGAAGAACTAAAGGAATTCCCCTGGCAAACTTGGTGAACCCTCTGTGAAGGGTGGATGATCACATAAGGATGGATTAAAGATTAGATAGGTAACATTTATATCTTTAGAAAATCATCCCCATCAGTGTGAGATCATGGACTCAGTGAAGATTTCAGAGGACAATGCCAGGATCTGAGAAAAGTACAAAATTTAGACATGGCTCCTGCATTTTGGAGCTTACATTCTAGAAGGAGGATAAATTATACTTAAGGATAATATATTCTGTATGACAAGCACTCTAAAGAAATGAAAAACATTGTTCACTATAAATTGTTAAACAGATACATATCTGTATTTCTCCTTGGTAGTTTAATAGCCAATGAAACAGAAAAGTACAATGTATTAAGTAAGATTTGAGAGGGAAGATCATTAACCATATTCTGAAAAAGGTCATGAGCAAGTTTCACCTCAATATAAGCAACCATTTCCTCAGAATTCGAGTTGCCCATCAGTTGAATGGATTGCCTTAGCAGGTAGGCAGTAAGCTCCAAATCACTTACTGAATTCAAATAGAGACATTAGAGCAAAGGTTCGAAATTTTGTGTTTGTGAGATGAGCCCCTTTGGCAGTCTGATTAAGGAGATCTCAGAATGATGTTTTCAAATATATAAAGTAAAATGCATAGGGTTACAAAGGAAAGCAATTATTCTGAAATGTAATTACCAAAATATTGATTTCAAGAACTTGGTTAAGAATCCCTGCTCCAGAGGCTGGATGTCTGGCAGCTCTAGGATTGAAATTCTTTCTTTCTTTTTTTAATTTAATTTAATTTTAAAAATTTTAATAGCTTTTTATTTACAAGTTATATGCATGGGTAATTTTACAGCATTGACAATTGCTAACCCTTTTGTTATAATTTTTCCCCTCTCCCCTCCCCCCCATTCCCTCCCCTAGATGGCAGGATGACCAATACATGTTAAATATATTAGAGTATAAATTAAATACAAAATAAGTATACATGTCCAAACCATTATTTTTCTGTACAAAAAGAATCGGACTCTGAAATATTGTACAATTAGCCTGTGAAGGAAATCAAAAATGCAAGCAGGCAAAAATATAGGGATTGGGGAATTTGATGTGATGGTTCTTAGCCATCTCCCAGAGTTCTTTCACTGGGTATAGCTGGTTCAGTTCATTACTGCTCCATTAGAACTGATTTGGTTCATCTCATTGCTGAAGATGGCCAGGTCCAGCAGAATTGATCATCATATACTATTGTTGTTGAAGTATGTATATAATGATCTCCTGGTCCTGCTCATTTCATTCATCATCAGTTCTTGTAAGTCTCTCCAGGTCTTTCTGAAATCATAGGACTGAAATTCTTAATTTGGGCTGGGGAAGATAGATTTGAGGAGTCTATGAACTTGGATGAGAGGGAAAATCAGATTTTCATTTTCACTAAATCTAACTGAAATTTAGCATTTAAATTTAGCATTTAGAAATAAACTTTTAAAACATTAAAGAAGAAGTCCAGAAGCTTCACCAGACTACTAAAGCAGTCCAGCATATAAATACAGGTTAAGAACCCCTGCTGGAGAAGGATAAGGTAGAGGTTAGACTAGATGACCTCTAATTCCCTTCTAACCCTGAGAAGCCCATTCAAATTCCTTTAAAAAGTGTAATCCTTTACGTACACAGATGATAATCCTAACCTACCAGCTTCAGGACTCTGAATGTGACTTTGACTCTGGGCTGAGTCTCAGACATAAAAAATGCCTCATGGAACCATTCCTACTTTCTCACCCTGGCCTCCTTGTCATCAATAGCATACATTTATGAAAAGGCTGCCTAGGGTTAGGAGGGAAGTCGGATCACCCATTATTTGTTTTCATCTGTGCCCAGCCCAATATTAGATCCCACTGTACAAGGGGAAAAGAGAATGAAACATAGAATAAGACTTTAGAGGAGCTTTAATTTAATAAAGGATACCAGCATACACACAGACACAGACACACACACACACACACACACACACATATCCCTAGAGAATACAGATAAGGATAAGATCCCTGCTCCTAGGGAGCTCAGGAGCAATTAGAATCAAGAAAAGGAGTCCATTTCTAAACATTGGATACTAGAAATGGCACAATGAAAAAAAGGAAAGAAAGTGTCATTTAGTTTATTAGAAACATAATGTGAGTGGAGTAGGTAATATCAGGCTGGAAAGCTAGGTTGATTTTATTTTATTCTCTATATATTATATTCTATTTTAAATATTTTATTCTAAATGACCTTGAATGCAAAGATCAGAGGGTTATACTTTACTCAGGAGGCATTCGGAAGTAGATGAAGATTTTTGAATAAAGGTGATAGGTTATCAATCAATTGAGGAGCTTACATGATCAAAATGGTGCTTCAGAAAAATTATTTGGACAGTGATGAAGATAAGGAATTAGAAAGGAGAGACTGGAGACAAAATGACCATTTAGGAGATTGAGTGAAAGAAAATGAGGGTCTAAATTAATATTGTTATAAAGGCATAGATGAAAAGGATATAGCATAGGTAGAATCAACAGATCATGGCAATTGATTAGACAAGATGATGAATCTAGGTGGTTGAAAAAATGATGGAAACCATGTGAATATTTTTAGAAAGATAAATAGTTTAGTTTGGCTAAAAAACCAAACTAGGATCAAGAAGGTAGATTATGGCTGACTTGTAGAAAATTCTGAATAACTGACTAATTGTCTTCCCTAATTTTTACTTTATTAGAAATCTTCCGAAAAGAGAAAGTAAATAGCCCACATGGAATGTTGGATTTGTCTCAGGTGGCAGATCAAACTTTTTAAAAATATTTTTTATTAAAGCTTTTTATTTTTCAAAACATATGCATGGACAATTCTTCAATATTAGCCCTTGCAAAACTTGGTGTTCCAATTTCTCTCTTTTCCCCCACCCCCTCCTCTAGATGGCAAGTAGTCCAATATATGTTAAACATGGTAGAAATATATGTTAAATTCAATATATGCATACATATTTATCCAATTATTGTGCTGCACAAGAAAAATCAAATCAAACAGGGAAAAAAGAAAAAGTGAAGCAAAATAAAATGCAAGCAAACAACAAAAAGAGTGAGGATGCTATGTTGTGAACCACATTCAGTTCCCAGTGTCTTCTCTCTGGATGTAGATGGCTCTCTTCATCATTGAACAATTGGAACTGATCTGAATCATCTCATTTTTGAAGAGAGCTGTGTCCATCAGAATTGATCATCATATAATCTTGTTGTTGCTGTGTACAATGATCTCCTGGTTCTGCTCATTTCACTTAGCATCCTTTCATGTAAGTCTTCAAGCCTCTCTGAAATCATCCTGCTGATCATTTCTTATAGAACAATAATATCCCATAACATTCATATACCACAACTTAATCAGCCATTCCCCAATTGATGGACACCCACTTAGTTTCCAGTTTCTTGCCACTACAAAGAGGACTGCCACAAACATTTTTACACATATGGGTTCCTTTTCCTCCCTTAAGATCTCTTTGGGATATAAGGCCTGTAGTATACTGCTGGGTCAAAGGGTGTACACAGTTTGATAACTTTTTGAGCATAGTTCCAAATTGCTCTCCAGAATGGTTGGATCCATTCACAGTTCTACCAGCAATGTATCAGTGTCCCAGTTTTCCCACATCCCCTCCAACATTTGTCATTATCTTTTCCTGTCATCTTAGCCAAGACAGATCAAATTTTAAGTTTTTTTTTTAATATGTTCTAGTTTTAATATGATGAATGTTTTTTGAAATATCCTTTTGGAGCCTGGAAAAACTTACATGAACTGTTGCTGAAGGAAGTGAGCAGAACCAGAAGAATGTTGTACATAGTGATAGCCAGATTATACAGATAATCAAATTATGATAGACTTAGCTCTTCTCAGCAATGTGGTGATCCAAGACAATTTCAATAGACTTGGGATGGAAAATGCCATCTTCATACAAAGGGAGAGGTATGGGGACTTAATGCAGATCAAAGCATACTTTTTAGCATACTTTTTACCTTTTATTGTTTGTTTCCTTTTTCTTTTTCATGATATTTTCCCTTTTGTTCTGATTTTTCTTTCATAACATGATAAATATGAAAATATGTTCAAAATGATTCAAAAAATAGGTTCAAAAAACCTATATCAGATCAGGAGGAGGAGATAAGAGAGGGAGAGAAAAATTGGAACTCAAAATCTTATGAAAATGAATGTTGAAAACTATTTTTACATGTAATTGGAAAAATAAAATACTATTGAAAAAAAATAAAGATTTTTTTTTGGCTTCTCCATGCACCCATTAATAACTGTTGGGAGAAAATAGAATTGTTTTGACAGGTATAGACCTAGAGTACTGATCTGTGAGAAAACTCTTGGATACATATTTGACATACCATCCATGGTCCAGGTCACAGCTAATATCTATCTCACTGTGAGACCTGAATAGAAACTCTGCAAAATATGTTCAGACATGTACCTAGAATCCCTGACAGGTAGCCTGTACAAGCAGGTGAGTGGCAAATTTCTTGTTTGAATAAGGCGTGTTCCTGTAGCTTAAGCTCTGGGTCTCAGTTTCCTAATATTTAAAATGGGATATGTGGTGAACAGAGAGATTGGATTAAATGACTTTTTAAGGTCAGTTCTGACTTATGTTAATGGAATAATATGGTTGGTTGTAGTTAGTGGGTCAGGGAATATATATACACATGAATTTGTCAGTGAACTGACAGTGTCAGGTGTTCTGACTTTGAAGTCTTGAACTTTAGCATTTGAATATATACTGTCACATTTCATCTTCTAATTATTTCATGTATGTGTCAATTACCTAATTAGGCTATCATTCCCTCAAAGCGGGAAACTTGTATTCTCAATTTTTACTCGATTTCTCCCTTCCCTTCAATATCTAAATTAATGCCAATTCCTCTTCAACTCTTCCCTCATCCACTAATTTTTCCTGTTCATAGGGATCTTCCTTTCTGAAATGTCATATTGCATTTTGAAATCACTCTGATTCATGTATTATACATCAAAGTTTTTGGTGAAAATTTTCCTTGGAACAATTTTTAAAAATAAAATTCTATAAAACCATATGACATCAGCAAGGCTTGACAGTGTATACAGCATTTTGAAAGGCCCTTTGTGATGAGACTTCACTTTTCCTCCTTCAGTCAGATGACCCATTGCTGTTCCAGCATCTTCAGGTAGCTCTGATGACATTCAGCAGCCCCGTGGCTTCCTGGACCAAAGTTCCCTACCCATCATCCCTTTCTTTCTCTCTCTCTCTCTCTCTCTCTCTCTCTCTCTCTCTCTCTCTCTCTCTCTCTCTATATATATATATATATATATATATATACAGACATAGCTTTCCTGTATTCAAACTTTTAGCTTTTTGTAGATAGAGACTGACTAGCTTTTCTATCTCTGTTCTCAAGGCTTAACACAGTTTCTGGAACTTAGTAAGTACTTGATAAATACTTTTTTTCATTCATTCATTCATTCATTCCATATTTATTGTTTCGTACTTTCCCAATTAGAGTATATTATCCTCTACTATTTTTTCTTCCTGAGGTACAAATTTGTTTATTACAATTACTTAATATTCAGTTTCATTTTTTTTTCTTTTACATTTCCAAATACTTATTTTATAAATTGGGGTGGATAGTTCTAGAACTATCCATATACTGCCTTTCTTCCCTTAAATTTTAGGAGGGTTTTGTTAGTGTCAAGGCCCAGAAAGAAATATCTTTTTTTTAGGAAGCAAAAAATGTTCCTTTTTATTTTCCTAAAAAAATATCCCACCAAACTTTTCAAAGATGAGGACTTCCATTAAAAAAACAAAAAACATGATCTAAAAAGAATGACATGAATCACTCCTGCTATTTGCTTCCCTGATTGTATGACTTCAGGTATTCTACAAATCTCTCCAGCATCCAAGCTTGTAGAAGTCCTAGCAGTCTGAGTAAAGGTTTCCATGAAGCCAGCTGGATTTTTGCCTCCTTTTACTCTAGGCACATTTAAACCTGTTTAGAACTTCCGTCCCACCTCCAGGTTCCCACTCTCTTCTTTCCTCCCCCAACTTTTGGTTAAAATAAAAATGGGTTCGCAAACTGGGGTTTGGGTTACAGGGAGCACAGGGAATTATGTTCACCAGGCAAAACTTTTGTGCAAATATAAACAGGTACAGCACATCTGTGAGTTATTTTCATGTCTCCAGGGGCAAGAGGGGGAGAAAAAAAACCCAGCCCTTAAGTGAGACCAGAATTCTTCTATATTTTTGCCTTGACAGCTAAGGAAAAAATTTGCCAAAAACCAGAGGCCCCGGAGAGTGTTGGCGTGGGAATGTTGGTTTAGTCAGAGATTTGCCCTGAGCCATTTAAATAAAAACAGGCACTTGAGGGGCAAATGCTTGTAAATGGAGAAGCGATTACTACTGATTGGACCAAGAAAGAGCTGTTTTGCAATCTCTTCCTCCTTTTTTTTTTCTTGACCCTTTCCAAGATTTTATCATCACAATCAATAATTCATAGATAAATATTTTAGAGCAATTATTTTTTAGAACTCCAAAAACTTTTATGTGGCCGTGATCAGGGTCCTCATTTCTCAGTAGGGACATGTGGTTTCTCAAATCTTAACTTCCCTGTCATTGAAGGTTGCTTTAGCCTGAATCACTGAAGGAACTTTCAAGAACATAAATCAAGCCAGCCCCTCATAGATCACTCCAGGCAACTAGGAAAGGATAAAAATATTTCCAGTCGGGGGAGGCAATGTGAACATGATCAAGGCCAAAACACTACTGTAATGGGATTCCATCACCAGTTCCCAGAAGCTCTACAGGCCCAGAATTGGACTTGTAAAAGAGTCAGAGAAGTACATGTATTTCATTAAAAAAAAAAAAAAAAAGACAAAACCCTCTGGATTAGACACTCTGAATGAGTTGTCTATATGAACTGCAGGCCATTCCTACAGTTAAAACAGCTAATGTTATGGAATAGAAGTTCTTTACTGATAGAGACTTTTTTTTTCTTTCTATCTCTGGTTCTCAGCACAGGGTATTGATTATTAATAAATGCTAGAATCAGAAATCTGGAGACATATTTTGGGATTTCTAATCTGTTAGATGTACCACAAATCAATTCCCCTCTTAGAGCTTCAGTTTACCCATATATAAAGTGGGAATAATCATAGCTATCCTGCAGGTTTCCTAGGCTATGGTTGAAGTTCAAATGAGATAATAGATGGGGAAAGACTGTACAAATGTAAAGGATTATTATTATTATACAGCTGTAGGATGAATTGGAGCCAAGCAGAACAAAATACATTTCAAAGTTTTTTTTTTGTTTTTTTTTTGTTTTTTCTTCAGGCTGACTGTAGAAAAAAAATATTGGTTCCCATGAAATGAAGGAAGGAAAAGAAGACTACCGAGAGCTAAAGATTGGGAGTCAAGACGTTAGTTTTCTCTTGCTACCCACAATCTATATCACTTTAGACCCCTTATAGCCTTTGGTTCCTATATTTTGAAAGGGAGTTAGATGATTCATACTGAAACCAAATTTAGCTGGCAGGAAGTGATGGAAAATTTTTAATGTAATATGGGGAGAAGCTTAAGCAAGGTGAAATATCCACCTCGAGAGAAAGAACTGATGGAATTTGAATGCAGATGAAAGCATATATAAAAATATCTTTATTTTTCTTAATTTCTTGGTCTGTTTTCTTTTGCAACATGGCTAATATGGAAATATGTCTTGCATGATTGCATATGTATAACATACAGCAAATTGTCTTGTCAAGGAAGGGGAGGAGATAAATAATGTGGAACTCAAAATTTTTAAAATGAGTGTAAAAAATGGTTTTTACATATAATTGAGAAAAAATCAAAATGAAAGAAAAATAAAACAAAACAAAATCCAAGGGGGGATGTTTTTGTATCTCAGGCCTTCCCTAAGTCTCAAGTTCAGATTAGAATGAATGGGGTTCTTGGTCAAAGGACCAATGACTTTTCTTAAAGGTCTGGTCTACTTCAGTACTATTACAGTCAAGTCCACTTCACACTGAAAATACAAAAGGGTTTGATCAGTTTTTGTTATTTTTCTAGTTCCAAATAAGAATAACAAAACAGGTCGGGGGGGGGGGTGGCTTATCTTACTGACCTCTGGCTTGGTCAGTCTAGGAGAATAAAACATTTATTTGGTGATAATGAATTGTGAAGGTATATGCTTGAAAGCTTACCGGATCTATACAAATGAATGAATGAATGAATGAATGAATGAATGAAAAAGTATTTATTTAGTGCCTTGTACCAGGTAAAGCATTGAATATCACATACAGAGAACAAAACAGGTTGTGAACTCTAGAAACTTACTTTCTAATGGCATATAGATGGAATGTTGGTCTAGAAGTGTTTTGTCATCTAAATTGCTGAGATTGTGAATAGTCTCAGGATAATTTGTGAACTTGTCCTTTGCAGGAATAGGAGTGCTGATTCTATTGCTGTAGACAGAATTAAAGAAAGAAGACATTAACAAATGCTTTTAGGTGGGGAGCAATGTTTTGGACCATGAAAAAGGCCAGAAAGCAGAGAAGAGATTCTCTCATCCTGCAATAATTGAAGTGAATGAGCACCCCAAAAGATCAGAGGATTGGATTCCATTAAGGACAATGAGATGATTCTGCTGTGTCAACTTTTATGCCTTAAAATGTTATATAGTCTTATTAGGGACTACGCCATAGACTGACTCTTAAACTGGATCACAGAGGGAGCCCTAATTCTATCAGGTGTCTCACAAGAGGAGAAATGAGTATAATGGAAACAGCCCTGGAGTTGTTACCTTTCACAGCTACAGTTTCCTCATTTGTAGAATAGGGATGTTGGATAAGATGATCTCTAAATTTCCTTCAATCTGTAAAGATCTTTGATTCTAGAAGAAAAGTTTTTTATCTGGAGTGTGTGAACTTGTTTTTCCAATTTTTTGTGATATGACAGTTCAATAAAATTGGTTTTCTTTGCAATCCTATATATTTTCCAACATTTATTTAGAGATATTATTCTTTTTTTATGAAAGCTTTTTATTTTCAAAACACATGCAAAGATAATTTTCAATATTTACCCTTGCAAAACTTTGTGTTCCAAATTTTTCCCCTTCCTTCCCCCCTTCCCTAGACAGCAAATAATCTTATATATTGAACATATGCAATTCTTCTATATGTTTCCACAATTATCATGCTGCATAAGAAAAATCAGATTAAAAAGGAAAAAATGCGAAAGAAAACAAAATGCAAGCAAACTACAACAAAAAGAGTGAAAATACTATGTTGTGATCCACATTCAGTTCCCACTGTTCTCTCTCTGGTTCGCTCTCTTCATCACAAGAGATCATTGGAACCAGTCAGAATCATAGAGAGATATTATTCTGAGAAGGGGTCCACAGGTTTCCTCAGCTTGCCAAAGGGTCCATGACACAAGAAAACATGAAAAATTCCAGTTTTAGAAGGATGGATTAGATAATTTTAAAGGTCTCTTCTGCCTCTGAAATTCTGTGATTTTATTTGAAATTGGGGATTGGAGCAAACCCTCTAAGTCAGGCAACCCTACCATCCCATAATGGACCACCATCCTTCTAAGGTCTTAGTACCCCCAAGCTATTTTTCTGGGAAAGGCCTGCCTTAGAACTCTTTCCACAGTTGTTTGCTTCACACCTGCCACTGTTCAATATGGCTTCAGGACCCAAAAAAGGTGACTGTCTGACTCCTGCAAAGGTTACCCTAGTACCCGGGGATCTCCCAGCTCTAATAAACAGTCAGAAAAGCTCTATCTTGATTGACTTATCCTGGAGCTGGGCTGAAAAATTATATCTTTCATCAGTACAGATGGAACACTATTCCTGTCCAAACATCTGGGCTGGGGACAATCAGTTTTCTGACTTGGGAAAGGGATTAAAGAAGTACAAGCAGAGGAATAATAGGATTTTTCCTGAAATCTAGACTTAAATGTAGCAAGATCTGCCCAGAACCCTCATTTCCATTTTTTTACATAGTAAAAATTCCACTTTTCCTTTATCTTGCAAAAGTGGGAAAATTCAGCCACAAAATACTTCTTCAATATTAGTGTCAATATTAGCTATCAGCCTCCTTTTTAGACAAGCTCATCCTAGACAAGAATAACCAAGATGGATTTTGAATTAAACAAAATAGCTCTTTGGCTCCTTGAGCTTTCAGGGTTCCTTTTCCCCATGACCCAGAACATCCCCCCACTGTAGTTTCCTCTTTCATCCACCTCAGGAGGAAAACTTTCCTCCTTTCCTCATCCCTGAACACAGCTGTCTTTCCTTAGGGCCCTGTTTTCAATAAAGTCACTTCCAACTCAGCATTTAATCCATGATTATGGAGATTAATTTAACTAGTGGGTCTACTTCAATGACATTTAACAAGGGTCTACTATGTGCTAGGCCCAGTGCTGAGGAGTAAAAGGGGGAAAAATCCATCAACCTCAGAGAGCTTACATAGAGCTATTAGAGAAAAGGAATATGTACCCAGATGAGTACATAAAACACATATTCCTAAAATAAACAGAAGGCTTTCTTTTCTTTTTTTGAAGAAAGAAGCATTTGAGCTGAACCTTGAAAGGAGCTAGGAATTCCAAAAAGCAATTTTTTTCCCCTGAGGCAATTGGGGTTAAATGACTTGCCCAGAGTCAGACAGCTAGGAAGTGTTAAGTTTCTGAGGTCAAATTTGAACTCAGGTCCTCCTGACTTCAGGGCTGTGCTCCGTCCACTGCATCACCTAGCTGCCCCAAGAACATTCCTAGCAGGGGGGAATAGTCCATGCAAATTCACAGAGCCATGGACATGCAGTGTTGCATATAGAGAGTGCTGTAAGGTAAGTGGGTCAGTTTGCTTGGAATGTGTTATAGGATGTGCTCGGGGGAATAAGGTGAAATCAGTTTAGAAATACAGTTTGGTGCTGTATTGTGAAGAGTTCTAAATGACAAAAAGAGGCATTTGTTTTTGACATAAGAAGCAATAGGGAGGTATTAAAACTTTTTTAGTAGGGAGTGACATGCTCTAACCACACTTCGCAATATAAGTTGATATTGATATCAATTAATTAGCAATATCAATTGTAACTGTATGGAGGATAGATTAGAGAGAATAGAGACTGAATGTAGGAAGACCAGTTAGGATGCTATTGTAATTGTTCAGGCAAGAAGTGATTCTGAGCTAAGGCTATAGTTATGTAAATAGTAAAAAGGAAGATATAGATGTAGAACTTGTTGATTAATTGCATGATTCTAACATTGTGAACATGTGATGGTACCTTTAATACAAAAAAAAAGAGGTTGGCTTAAGAGAAATTTTCTTTGGAAATTATAATTTGGAAAATATAATTTGCTTTGGAAATGTTGAGTTTAAGACACCTATGGGATATCTAGGTAGAAGGATATAGCAAGGAGATAGTGATGTGAGATCAGAAAGAGAGGAAAGGAGAGAGGATATAAAAATCTGGAGGTTGTCTTCATTTAGGTGGTATAAAACTGGAAGAAAATGAGACTTTCCTAAGAAAATTTAGAAAGAGAAGGGAATCCAAGAGTTCTGGGTTATCCCCATGTTTAGGGGTTGGGACCCAGACAATGATCCAGTAAAGGAGATGGAAGAGGAGTAATTAGGTGAAGGAGAACCAAGTGATGAGCATGATGAAAACTGAGGAGTAGAGTCTTTCATGAAAGAATCAGATAGTCAAGAGTGTCAGATGCTACAGCCAGATTAAGAAGGATGAGAACTGAGAAGAGGCCACTGGGTTTAGTAATTAAAAAATTGATCATAACCGTAGTAAGATTAGTTTCAGTGGAATGTAGATTTGGAAGTCAGATTGCAAGGGATTGAGAAATAAGTAGGCTCTATGAAAATAGAAGCAATAAGAGAGAAATACTGTTTTTTAGGAGTTTGGCAGTGAAAGGGAAGAAAGATAAAGGATGACAGATTGAGGGGATGATAGAGTTTTTTAAAGCATGAGGAAAATATGGATGTATTTATAATTAATTGACAAGGAACCAAAGAGACATTAAAGATTAAAAGCAGAGAAGATGATTGAAGGGGAATGTTCCTGCAGGAAACAAGGGGAAGATGAGACCCAGAGTATAAGTAGAGGAATTGGTCTTGGAAAGGAAACATAAGGAATCTTTGGGAGATAGCATCATAACTATCAACTTTGGGACCTCTGTTTACCAAATAGTAAGCAGTCAGACATTGTCATCTTTCTCTCTGGAAGGACTGACATGGGTTTTACATAGCAGTCAAATGTTAAATTGTCTACTCTATTCTTTTCTCAGGTAAACTCTAGCCTGACTGAATTTTTAGATTGGAACCTAACGAGTAGATCCAGACATTAATTTCACTGAGCAATCTGGAGCTTGTAATTCTCAGATTGTAATGCCGAAGAAATTGAGCAAGACAAGAGATTAGAGAACAATTCAATAGTTTATTAAATGGAGAGAAATACTGGGACCAATGGATCCATGTTGATCCCAGGGCTAGACGAGACTATCATCTCAAAGAGTCTAGCCCCGAGTATTGGGACAGCAAGCTTTTTATAGAATAACAAGAACAATGACATAATGGAGGTACCTAGGTGAGGATAACCTAATGGAGGGAGGTTCCTGATATTCTAATGACACCTAAAATGGATAAACCTTTATCTTGTCAAACATTAAGAAGGAATGTCTATAAAACCTTTAGCTCAAGGACCAGGAGATCATTATATACTTCAACAACAATACTATATGATGACCAGTTCTGATGGACCAGGCCATCCTCAGCAACGAGATCAACCAAATCATTTCTAATGGAGCAGTAATGAACTGAACCAGCTATGCCCAGAAAAAGAACTCTGGGAGATGACTAAAAACCATTACATTGAACTCCCAATCCCTATATTTATGCACACCTGCATTTTTGATTTCCTTCACAAGCTAATTGTACAATATTTCAGAGTCTGATTCTTTTTGTACAGCAAAATAACGTTTTGGTCATGTATAAAAAAACAAAACAAAAACAAACAAACAAACAAAAAAACCTTTAGCTCAAACATTAAGAGGGAAAGGTTATAACCTAAGGCAGAATAACTACATAGGACCATTAGAGAAACTGGGTCACAACATTAAAAGGGAACTTTGGCATAACAAGATCTCAATTTCCTCATTTGTAAAATAAATAGGTTAAACTAGGGAAATCTCTAAGGGCCCTCGAAGTCCTGACATTCTATGATTCTATACATACATACATATACATGCAAATACTTGTGTTCGATTTAACTATGTTTTATTTTTTATAGTGAAAATTGTTCTGAGTCTAAAGACCATTCCCTGATTCAACTAACCTCTATGACCCTTCATGCTCTGCACTAAATTCTTTTTTTTATAATAGCTTTTTATTTTTCAAAATAGATGCAAAGATAGTTTCCAACATTCATCCTTGCAAAACCTTGTATTCCAAATTTTTCTCCCTCCTTCCCCATTTCCTTCCTCCCCTAGACAGCAAGTAATCCAATATAGGTAAACATGCAATTCTTCTAAACATATTTTCACATTTATCATGCTGGTGCACTAAATTCTTAAGGATTTTTATTTTGTTCCAAAATATTGTTCTTAGATGGCATTTAGAAACTAGATTGTAATTGAACAAATGACTCAGATTTAACCAGCTTAGACTTAAGTTTCTCTGCATCCAGGCCAAGCTTGAGGAGAGAAGAGGCTCTTACTGATGTTAGTAGGGTTATGGAGGTGGTACTGGACAGAGTTGAAAAGACAGAGAGTAATCTTCAAATGTTTTTGCCCCAGGGCAGGTATGAGCAAAGGTAGCTGCTTTCTAGTTTCTTTGTTCTCAGCCTCAAATATAAGAGTAGAATGGGATGGTAGGAGATATTCCTGATAAGTTTGGCCTGTAAGTATGGTATCATATTCTTACCCTAAGTCTTTTGGTCCCTGAGCTTCAGTGGAACTTATTCCTAGAGTAGGTGACAGGAGGATAGAGTCAAGACATGGATAATTTGAAAGTTTCACATACCTATGAAAGGTCTGACCCTTTTGTCTGCCAGAGGTCCTGCCCCGGTAAGAATATACCTTCTGTCCTTCATTACATTAGTCAGTGGAACTAATACATACACAAACACACACAATCCCTTTCCTTTAATGAGTTCTGAGGGGCTATTTTAACACCTCCTTGCAATCTTGCTTGCAGTCCCCATCCAAATCCTTTCACCATCTGTCTAACAACTCCAGATCTCCCCATTAGTTTACAACCTCCCTGGCTCTCCAACAGGTTCCTACTGAGAGGCCAATCACCATAGCTAATTCATTTCCCTTCCTAGCTTCTCAACAAGTTCCATACCTCAATTTAGAATTCACTTATCTCCAAAACAGAAACAAAAGATTATTGGCAAACTAGCAGGAATAAGCCTATTTTTTTCTGTCCCGTTTCTTTGGAAGGCAGTTCTTTCTGGGGGTACTTGAGTAAGATGGAAATATATAGATGCTGAAGGATCCTGGATTTAAGAAGAAGGGCATTTTTAGGAATTTAGGCAATCTATCTCTGTTCCCTGGTCCTGAATTCTGTTGAAACTTCTTAAAGAAAACCTCAATTTTTTTTTTTTTATTAAAGCTGTTTATTTTCAAAACATATGCATGGATAGTTTTTTAACATTGACCCTTGAAAAAACTTGTGTTCCAATTTTTGCCCTCTTCATCCTATCCCCTCCCTTACATGGCAAGTAATCCAATATATGTTAAACATAGTAAAAATATATGTTAAATTCAATATATGCGAAAAGTTTTTGTACAAACAAAACTAATGCAGACAAGATTAGAAGGGAAGCAATAAACTGGGAAAATATTTTTACAGTCAAAGGTTCTGATAAAGGCCTCATTTCCAAAATATATAGAATTAACTCTAATTTATAAAAAATCAAGCCATTCTCCAATTGAAATTGGTCAAAGGATATGAACAGACAATTCTCAGATGAAGAAATTGAAACTATTTCTAGTCATATGAAAAGATGCTCCAAGTCATTATTAATCAGAGAAATGCAAATTAAGACAACTCTAAGATACCACTACACACCTGTCAGATTGGCTAAGATGACAGGAAAAAATAATGATGATTGTTGGAGGGGATGCGGGAAAACTGGGACATTGATGCATTGTTGGTGGAGTTGTGAACGAATCCAACCATTTTGGAGAGTAGTTTGGAACTATGCTCAAAAAGTTATCAAACTGTGCATACCCTTTGATCCAGCAGTGTTACTACTGGGATTATATCCCAAAGAGATTATAAAGAAGGGAAAGGGACCTGTATGTGCACGAATGTTTGTGGCAGCCCTTTTTGTAGTGGCTAGAAACTGGAAACTGAATGGATGTCCATCAGTTGGAGAATGGCTGAATAAATTGTGGTATATGAAAATTATGGAATATTACTGTTCTGTAAGAAATGACCAACAGGATGATTTCAGAAAGGCCTGGAGAGACTTACACGAACTGATGCTGAGTGAAATGAGCAGGACCAGGAGATCATTATATACTTCAACAACAATACTAGATGATGACCAGTTCTGATGGATCAGGCCATCCTCAGCAACGAGATCAACCAAATCATTTCTAATGGAGCAGTAATGAACTGAACTAGCTATGCCCAGAAAAAGAACTCTGGGAGATGACTAAAAACCATTACATTGAATTCCCAATCCCTATATTTATGCACACATGCATTTTTGATTTCCTTCACAAGCTAATTGTACAATAATTCAGAGTCTGATTCTTTTTGTACAGCAAAATAATGTTTTGGTCATGTATACTTATTGTGTATCTAAGTTATATTTTAATATATTTAACATCTACTGGTCATCCTGCCATTTAGGGGAGGGGGGTGGGGGGGGGTAAGAGGTGAAAAATTGGAACAAGAGGTTTGGCAATTGTTAATGCTGTAAAGTTACCCATGTATATATCCTGTAAATAAAAGGCTATTAAATAAAATAAATAAATAAATAAAATTTAAAAAAAATAAAAAAATAAATTCAATATATGCATACATATTTATACAATTATCTTGCTGCACAAGAAAAATCAAATTAAAAAGATAAAATGAGAAATAAAATAAAATGTAAACAAACAACAACAAAAAGAGTAAAAATGCTATGTTGTGATTCACACTCAGTTTCCACAGTCCTCTCTCTGGGTGCAGATGGCTCTCTTTATCACAAGATCATTGGAACTGCCCTGAATCATCTCATTATTGAAAAGAGCCATGTCCATCAGATTTGATCATCATATAATCTTTAAAAAAATTTTTTTATTATAGTTTTTTATTTACAAAACATATGCATGGGTGATTTTTCAATATTGATTCTTGCAAAACCTTTTGTTTCAACTTTTCCCCTCCTTCCTCCCCACCCCTTCCCCTAGTGTTAAATATGTTAAAGTATAAATTAAATACAATATATGTATACATATTTGTACAGTTATCTTGCTGCTCAAGAAAGATCAGATCTAGAAAAAAAGTAAAAAAAACCTGAGAAGGAAAACAAAAATGCAAGCAGACAATAACAGAAAGAATGGAAAAGCTATGTTGTATTCCACACTCATTACCCATAATTCTCTCTCTGGGTGTAGATGGCTCTCTTCATTACTGAACAACTGGAACTGGTTTGAATCATCTCATTGTTGAAGAGAGCCACGTCCATCAGAATTGATCATCATATAGTATTGTTGTTGAAGTGTGTAATGATCTCTTGGTCCTGCTCATTTCACTCAGCATCAGTTTGTGTAAGTCTCTCCAGGCCTTTCTGAAATCATCCTGCTTGTTATTTCTTACAGAACAATAATATTCTATAACATTTATATACCATAACTTATTCAGCCATTTCCCAGCTGATGAGCATCCATCTACTCAGTTTCCAGTTTCTGGCCGCTACAAAGAGGGCTGCCACAAACATTTTTGCACATACGGGCCCTTTCCCTTCTTTAAGATCTCTTTGGGATATAAGCCCAGTAGTAACACTCCTGGGTCAAAGGGTATGCACAGTTTGATAACTTTTTTAGCATAGTTCCAAATCACTCTCCAGAATGGTTGGATGTATTCACAATTCCATCAACAATGTATTAGTGTCTCTGTTTTCCTACATCCCCTCCAACATTCCGCATTATCTTTCCCTGTCATTCTAGCCAATCTGACCGGTGTATAGTTGTTTTAATTTACATTTCTCTGATTAATAATGACTTGGAGCATCTTTTCATATGGCTAGAAATGGTTTCAATTTCTTTGTCCGAAAATTGTCTGTTCATATCCTTTGACCATTTATCAATTGGAGAATGGCTTGATTTCTTATAAATTACAGTCAATTCTCATATAATTTGGAAATGAGGCTTTTATCAGAACCTTTGACTATAAAAATGTTTTCTCAGTTTATTGCTTCACTTCTAGTCTTGTCTGCATTAGTTTTGTTTGTAGAAAACCTTTTAAACTTACTATAGTAAGTTTAAAATCAAAATTTTCTATTTTATGATCAATAATGATCTCTAGTTCTTCTTTGGTCACAAATTTCTTCCTCCTCCACAGGTTTGAGAGATAAACTATCCTATGTTCTTCTAATTTATTCATAATCTCATTCTTTATGCCTAGATCTATCATCATATAATCTTGTTGCCGTGTACAATGGATCTCCTGGTTCTGCTTAGCAGAAAATCTCAAATTTGAAAGCTTTTGCTTCCTTCTTTGCCTAAGCAAAGATACTTTCACTGTATCTGGCTGTTGGGTCAGAAACATAATTAGCAATATTTGCTTCTTAGGTAGTGCATGTTGTAGGAAACATATTTTGAAATTGTGGAACAGAAGGACAGCCCTTCCATTTTTTCCTAACTTCCCTCACATCTATCCTCATCTCCTCAAGTACACAATCATCATCTTTTCTCAGGTTCTCATTATCTGTTGCCTAACCTATTACAATATTTTCCCTCAGTCTAGTCTTTTACCTTCTCCCCTCTTCTCCAATCCATTTTCCACAAAACTGTTAAATTGCTAGACTAAGTGAACAGAACCAAGAGAACATTGTACATAGTAACAACAAGATTATCTGATGATCAACTGTTATGGACTTGTCTCTTTTCACCAATGAACTGATCCAAGACAATTCCAATAAACTTGGAATAGAAAATGCCAATCACTTCCAAAGAGAGAACTATGGAGATTGAGTGTGGATCAAAGTTTAATATTTGCACCTTTTTATTATTGTTGTTGGTTTTCTTGTTTTCTTTCTTTCTTCCTTTACTTTTTGATCTGATTTTTTGTGTGCAACATGACAAATATGGAAATATGTTTAAAAGAATTGCACATAAATAACCTATATCAGATTGCTTGCTGTCCAGGGGATATGGGAGGAAGGAAAAAGGGAGGAAAATGTGTAACACATGATTTTGCTAAGATGAATGTTGAAAATTATCTTTACATGTATTTGGAAAAATAAAATACTATTAAAAATTTATATTCCTAAAACACTATTCTAACCATGTCATTCCCTTGCTCAAGAAGTTTTAATGGTTCCCTTCTGTTTCTAAAAATACAAACTCCTGTTTCACACTTAGAGCCCCTCATGGTCTGACTCCAACCTACCTTTCTAGATTTATTTCTTCTTATAGCCCACTCACATATTCTACATTCCAAATAAATAGTCCTACTTGTTATTCCCTCTATACAACATTCCATCCCTCACCTCAGTGGTTTTGCCCTGATCATTCCCCATTCCTGGAATGTTCTTTCTTTATAACACTACCTCTTGGAATCCATAGCTCCTTTCAAGACTCAATTCAAGTGCCACCTTCCACTTGAAGCTTTACCAGATATACCCAATTCTGAGCACTTTCTCTAACTCAATTTAGCTTTCTAGTCACATTTTGTATTTTGTATTTCTTTCACAAAACCCTGCTCTGATGCCTCATTATGGCCCTGAGTGCTAAAAAGTTGTTCTAACTCTGTTAGTTTCTATTATACTGGAATTGAAACTCTGCTAGATTCTACCATGCTGGGAAGGCTTTGAGGGTGGTCCTGGCCATAGGTTGACCCTGCGTCCTAAAAACTAGTCCACTAAAGTATGGAGGGGCACCTCACCAAAAGGCTGATTCCTCTGCAATGAATTATTTGACCAGAGTAACCTATAAAACAAAAATAAATATAAAATGTCTACTTCCTGGGTAGCCTTCTTATGTTTATGCATCAAACCAGATATGCTCACTGTATCTGAAATCAGAAGAAAGAAGAAAGTTTCAGCTGAATGGAAGGATACCTCATATGGTCTTTGGAAACAAACAAAAGCTTTGGCAGAGTTGATTCTGTCCCCTATTCCCTAAAACAACCAAAAAACTCCATCATTTCTGGGAGCATTTGGTCATCTTATATTTACAAAATAGCCATCACCAGAATTTGCATGGGATAAAAAACAAGAAAATTTTATAAAATTCTTTATAAGACCCGCAAATTAAATCAAGATGCATATTAATATTTAGTGGCTTCAATGTAAAGGGAAAAATACCTAAAGATGGTGAGAAATGTATTACAAAATATAGTTAATGAGTTATAAGGCTAAAAATTTATAGATTGCAAAGAAACCTCAAGACTATGTACCATGAATACTTTCTTCAAGAAAAGAATAAGTACTATATGTAAATATAGAATAGCATCACAAAAATGAAGTTGATCATATTTAACAGACAGGAAATTACTTGTTACTGATGTCGAAATCATTCTTGAGTATACAGTCATCAACATCATCTGTATACAGTCATCAACATCAACTTGTTAGAACATAGATAAAAATTAGTAAAAATCTAGAAAAATTATTGTTGTTGTTCATCCTTCATTCTCAAAGAGGACTAATGACATCACAGGAGTGATGTCTTGACTTGTGTATGAATTGGATATGAATGCTATGGTACAATTGGAGCAAGTCCATCCCAAGAATTCAAACAAGGTATTGATGAACAAAAATTAGATATAAATAGAAGAAAAGCTATGGCTGATATAGAATAAATTCATATAACAATTTGACCAATAAAAATAAATTTCCATAATGAGGAGACAAGAAGACTTTAAAAAATGACATAGCAAACACTTGACTTACTTGCAGAGAGACATGGTAGTGGAAGGCAACATCAATTTAAGATTACAAATTCAATTACTGTTCTGTAAGAAATGACCAACAGGATGATTTCAGAAAGGCCTGGAGAGACTTACACGAACTGATGCTGAGTGAAATGAGCAGGACCAGGAGATCATTATATACTTCAACAACAATACTAGATGATGACCAGTTCTGATGGATCAGGCCATCCTCAGCAACGAGATCAACCAAATCATTTCTAATGGAGCAGTAATGAACTGAACTAGCTATACCCAGAAAAAGAACTCTGGGAGATGACTAAAAACCATTACATTGAATTCCCAATCCCTATATTTATGCACACCTGCATTTTTGATTTCCTTCACAAGCTAATTGTACAATAATTCAGAGTCTGATTCTTTTTGTACAGCAAAATAATGTTTTGGTCATGTATACTTATTGTGTATCTAAGTTATATTTTAATATATTTAACATCTACTGGTCATCCTGCCATCTAGGGGAGGGGGTGGGGGGGTAAGAGGTGAAAAATTGGAACAAGAGGTTTGGCAATTGTTAATGCTGTGAAGTTACCCATGTATATATCCTGTAAATAAAAGGCTATTAAATAAAAAAAAAAAAAAAAGAAAAAAAAAAAAGATTACAAATTCATTTGCATAATCTTTTGGGGAGCACAAAATCTTCAAAGACATGGAGAGAAAATCCATTTTAAAGAAAACTTGGCAAGAAAGCCAACTAAATAAAGTCTTCCTAAAGGCATTTAAGAATGAAAATAGATAACAAATAGAAGGAAAATGGGAAAAAATTGTAAAAATTTTAGCAATGTACTTCCCCCCCCCAACTCTTCAGGATAGTAGATTTATCACATTTGAATTCTGACATCACAATAGAATATCCCTATAATGGCACTGAAGAAAATCAAAGGGAAAAAATAGAGGGATTATTCCAAATATATTCAAAGGAGATCTCTGCTGGAGGCGTAGGTGTAAATACAGGCCAGACCTTGAGTACCAATACACTCTAAGGGGAAGCATTCCCTTTGGCCTTTCCCCTGTGGCAGATCTAATTCATGCTCTATCTAGACCCGTAGATGGAAGAAACACAGTTGTGGAAACCTTTCAGATCAATTCATACCTGAAGGAGGAGATGATGTCATGGAGAAAGAAATTTCTGGACTAATTGTTATTTTAAAAGATAACTAAGAGAGGAGGGAGAGCTACTGATTTATACACCCCCTTTTCTATTATAAAATTTTAAGAATCATCTACAAAAGCATAAAGAATATTTTTAATGAAGGTATTAATTAACAAGTAGGCAAATAGGTTATATCTTAACTCTAAAACCATCAATAATGTTCAGTTGTTTCAAAACTTGTTTGATTCTTTGTGACCCTATTTGGGATTTTCTTGGCAAAGACACTGGAATAGTTTGCTAGTTCCTTCTCCAGCTCATTTTACAGATAAGGAAACTGAGACAAACAGAGTTAAATGACTTGTCCAGCCACATGACTAGTAAGAGTCTGAGGTTGTATTTGAACTCATAAAAATGAATTTTCCTGATTTTTGGTCCTAGAGCTCTATCTGTTGTGCTAGGCACTATGCTAAGCATTTTACAAATATTATCTCCTTTGATTTTCCTCCAAACACTGGAAGATAGATGTCATTATTATTCCCATTTCACATTTGAGGAAATTGAGGCAGACAATAAGTGACTTACACAAAGTCATATAGCTAATACATGTCTGAGACCAGATTTGAATTCAGGTTTTCTTGACTGTAGGAATGGTGCTCTATCTACTGCCCCTTCTGGCTGCCTTACTAGAAAATGAAAGATATAGAGAATATAAGATCTTACTGACTTAATAATAATTTTTTAAAAATTTAATTTAGCACCACAAAATTGTACCTTACAAAGGCTCTTTCAATAATGTACTCCCATCCATAGATCAAAATAATTTCAAATGACTTGAAAAGTCTACATATCAAGTAAGTTACAAAACAGTAAGATAAATAAAATCTCACCAAAGGTATTGTAGGAGGATTCATAGGGATGGAACCCTTTTGTGTATTCAGTTGTAAACTTCTTGAAGTCAAGGACTTTTTTTTTTAAATTTGTATATCTCTATAGATATTTTTATCACAGTGACTGGTACATAAGCATTTCATAAATGTTTTTTGATTATAGATTGAGGATGGTGACCTCCTTTCTCATGCTACTATTTGTGGATTATATCATGCAGGTTGGATCAAGCATTGGAACATTATAGAGGCTCCTGGAAGAGATCTGTAGTTACTCCCAAAGAGTTTGGTGTAATCGTCTCTACAAAGGACAACCAAGTAAATGAAGAATGTCAGTTGTACAAATGATGACGTGCAACTAGATAGACAACTAATAAGAGTTTGTCAGTATATGCATGTGTGTATGTGTGTGTATATATACATAAAATACATATACACAAATATATGTTATTTATCTTAGGTAACACTAATTGACAATGAGATGGTCCCAGCACTGAACAGGAGAATGGCAACAGGCTGGATTGTCTTCAGAAATCTGTAGCACTCTTTTGATGATCTCAAATGTTTTTTGTCCTTCAGAAACAAAGGCTCATCTTTTTATGGTATTTTAATATTTGTTATTATCCTTAATTTTTACTTCCTACTTTCATTTCCCAATCTATCCTTCACCTTGCTTTGTTACTGAGAGGCATCCCTTTTCACAGAGAAAAGAAAGGAGGAAAAAAAGGTCAGAAAAATTAAGTGATGTATCCACCAAGTCCAATATTAGACGTTGCATTTTATGCCCATTGCTAGATCTACAAAGAAGGAAGAGAGGTACATGCTCATTTCTCTTCTTTGGCCAAGCTTGGTCATTATAATTTCAGCACATTCAATTTTCCATTTTGCGGGTATTTTTCTTTTCATCCTCAGTGTTTTGATCATTCTGTTACTCAAATTACTTTTATGTCTTCAAATAATGGAGCACTACAGTGTCTGAAGAATTAAAAATAAATACCAGAAAGCAATGAAAAGATATATGGAGATTATAAAATCACAATATATAAAAAATAAGAGATTTCAGAGAAGAACCTGGAGTTTTGCAAATCAGGACATAAACAGGGTAACAGTTGGAACTCTGAAACAAATCCATAGTTAGAAAAATTGGTTCTTACAGTATGAGTGACAAAAAAATTAACTATTTGACAAAAACTGCTGAAAAAACTAGAAAATTGTATGGCAGAAATTAGGTATTGATCAATATCTAAGATTGAAATGGGTTCATAATTTAGACATAAGGGTGATACTATAAGCAAATTAGAAGAATAAGGGATAGTCTAACTCATATCCGTGGAGAAGGGAGGACTTTATGGCCAAAGAAGAACTAGAAAACATTATGAAATGCAAAATTTTGATTACATTAAATTAAAAAGGTTTTGTACAAATAAAACCAATGCAACCGAGATTTAGAAGGCAAACAGTCTTTGAAACTCTAGCCTTTTATTTTCTATCTAATGATAACTAATATTTATATAGTATTTTAAGGTTTGCAGAGCACTGTAAATATTTTCTCACAACAAGCCTTTAAGGTTGGTGCTATTATTATCCCTGTTTTAGAGATAGAGAAACTGAGACTGAGGAAGCTTAATGACCCTCTCAGAATCACACAGCAAACAAGGAGTTAAAAGTACATTCTTTCTGACTCCAAGCTCATGCTCTGGATTTATTATCTCACTGTTAGAGTTGGAATGCCTATTATCCATTTCATCAGAAGATGGGAAATTTGGTTAGACAAATATATGATATTGTAGGTTTTCCAGAAGGAAACAGATTATACTTTAATTCACATTTCTATGCAGGTTTGGAATTTAAAAGAAATTTCCTCATAAAAAATCTGGAATATTCGTAATGCAAACATTGTAGAGTCCAATCCATCCATGACCTACCCATCTGCATAATGACTACAATCAAGGTCCTGTGGGATCCATGCAACATAACTGACAGGCTTTCCTTCCTTTCTCCTGACATAATATTGTTATTTATCTTGTCATCTTCTTTCAATAGAGTTCAGATAGAAATGGCCCCTATTCTGTTACTTTTTATATCATATTTATATATTGGTATTATATTTACATTTCATACTGGATCTGGCTCTAGACTAGATCATGCTTCACCTCCCATCCAGTCCAATACCCAGAATCTACCTCCCAAGGATGTTTGAAGTTCAAACTCTGAAAAATTTCAAATGCAAAGGAAATCACAGTTTTTATTCCCATTTTAAAAAAGAGGAAACTAAGACTTAAAAAATTACTCAGCTTGTCATTCACACTGTTAGTAAGTAGCAGAACTTCTACTGACTGAACTGATGAGTCAAGAGAACTGATCTAATATATCATCCCAAGGCCCAGTGCTCAGCCTATGGATTTCTTTTTCAATTGGGGCAAGAATAGTATTTAATAAAGCAGTTTCAATGAGTATGCTAGAGCATTTTTGTGTACTTTTAATTTTATGCAAAGATTTTTAAACTTGGATTTTCATCTGTTAATATTTATACCATAACCACCAAACAGTAGCTAAGTTTTAATTCTTAAGCAGATGCTTTTAAAGTTAGGTTTAATCTACTGGTCATCCTGACATTTAGGGGAGGGGGTGGGGGGGTAAGAGGTGAAAAATTGGAACAAGAGGTTTGGCAATTGTTAATGCTGTAAAGTTACCTATGTATATATCCTGTAAATAAAAGGCTATTAAATAAAAAAATTAAAAAAAAATAAATAAAGTTAGGTTTAAAGTATCCATACAATGGCAAATTCAAAAAGAAGTATGTACCCAAGGGAGGTGATACCTGATTTGGAAGAATGTCTACTATATAATAAAAACAAATATTCATATAGTCCTAATTTCAATAGACTTAGGATAGAAAATGCCATCCATATCCTCAGAGAGAACCATGGAAATGAAATGTGAATCAAAGCATATTATTTTTCTTTTTTCTTTTTTTCTTTTTCTTTCTTTTTTTTTTTTTTTTTTATTATAGTAACTTTTTATTGACAGAATCCATGCCAGGGTAATTTTTTTTACAACATTATCCCTTTTCACTTCTGTTCCGATTTTTCCCTCCCACCCTCCACCCCCTCCCCTAGATGGCAAGCAGTCCTATATATGTTGAATATGTCCTAGTATATCCTAGATACAATGTATGTGTGCAGATCCAAACAGTTTTCTTGTTGCACAGGGAGAAAGCATATTATTTTTCATCTTATTTTTGTTTGCTTTTTTTTTCTCATAATTTTTCCCTTTTGGTCTGATTTCTTTTTCACAACATGACTAATATGGAAATACATTTAAAAGGATTGTACATATATAACCTATATCATATTGCTTGCTGTCTTGGGGAGAAGGGAAGTAAGAGAGGGAGAAAGAAAAAAAAACTGGAACGCAAAATCTCACAGAATTGAATGTGAAAACTATGTTTACATGTAATCAGAAAAATGAAATACTATTGAAATTTTAAAAAATATTCATATAGTCCTTTAAGATTTGGAAAGAGCTTTACATATATGCAGGTTGTTCCAAAGGTCTTAGTGTACTCTTAAGCTTTAATAGGTTATATAAACATATAAAACCTTAATGAGTCCCCCTTGTCCCTCAAATCCTACTCTTTATTACTGTTGAAGACAGCACCATCCTCCCAGGCCCCTCAAAATTCAGGAGTCACCTTCAGCTTCTCACTTTCTCTTGCTTCTCTTGTACAGTCTGTTGCCAAGAACTATTGATTTAACTTTTGTAATATCTCCTTAATATATCCCTTTCTCTAAATTCTCTAGTGTTCTTATTCCTTACATCCCATCATGTAGTGACAGTGATGAGGGCCTCCTTGTTATTTCTCAAAAATACTCCTCTGAGGGCATTTTTGCTGGCTGTCTCCCATTGCCTGGGAGTGTTTTTGCCTCTGTGTTTCACTGACTTCCTTGAAATCCCAGCTAAAATCCTGCTATCTACAGATACCCCTTAATTCTAGTGCCTTCCCTCTGTTGATTATCTCCATTTATCCTGTATATGGCTTGTTTGTACATAGTTCTTGTATAAACTTTTTCAATAGTATTTTATTTTTCTAAATGCATGTAGAGATAGTTTTCAACATTCATGTTTTGTAAAATTTTGGGTTTCCAAATTTTTCTTTCTCCCTTCTTTACCTTCTCTCCTCCCCAAGACAGCCCACAATCTGATATAGGTTAAACATGTGAGATCCTTTTAAACATATTTCTGTATTTGTCATGTTGTGTGAAAAAAATCAGACCAAAAAGGAAAAATACTGAATGAGATGAGGTGAGATCTTTCAAGACAGTTGTGAAAATTGAGTAAGGCCTTATCTATTTCAGAGTTGGAGTAGGCCTGAAGGACTTTAAGCATCAAGTCAAGGGCATACTTAAGTCCCTTCCCTGCTATCCTCCTGAGGGCATACTTAAGTCCCCTTGTTATCCTCCTATGACATCAGTGTCTTTCTGTTAGGTCAAATATGGGCAACTATGTACTTATTGGTCAAGTTCAATTTCTTGGGTAGTTCCCGCGTTTAGAATGTAAGATCCTCAGCCAATAAGGATGAGGGTCAGTGGTGGGAGGGGGTATTTGCGTTAGGGATAAAAAGTGTTGACCCTGCCCCCTACGGTGCTTCCTCCCTTCGATTGTCTGCTCGATGTGTTCGACGCCCGATTCCCGAGAACGTATAATAAACTTCGCTTTGCTTCTAGATCTCTCTCCAGCTTTTTTATTAAATGCTGTACCACACAATACCATGAGAAGAAAAGCAACAAACAAACAAACAAACAAAGGCGAAAATACTATGCTTTGGTCCATATTCAGTCTCCTTACTTTTCTCTCTCTGGATGCAGATGGCGTTTTCCATCCCAAGTCTCTTGGCCTTGGTTAGAATCACCACATTGTTGAGGAGACAAGCCCATCACAGATGATCATCCCATGATCTTGTTATTTCTGTGTTTGTACGTAGTTCTTAACATGCCTCCACTATCAGACTGTGAGCTCACAAAGAACAGTGACCATTTTTTGCCTCTCCCTTCTTACCTATGTCTCCCAACTTCTTTTCAGACTCAACTCATATCCTACCTTTTGCAGGAGGGCATTTCCTTCCCACTGCTGGTGCCTTCTTTCTGACGCTCTTTTCCCTTTATACTGTTTGTACCTTGTCTATCCTTTTGCCTGTTGTGTTCTTCATTAGAACGTGAGTTCCATAAGGACAGGGACTGTCTCCGCTTTTCTTCCCTAGTTCTTAAAATGCACAATGCCTGGCACAGAGTAAGCATTTAATAAATGCTTGGTGAATGGCTGATCTGTCAGGTAAGTGCTATTATTATCTCCATTTTTTTTTTTTTTTGCTGAGGCAATTGGAGTTAAGTGACTTGCCCAGGGTCCCACAACAAGGAAGTGTTACGTGTCTGAGATCACATTTGAACTCAGGTCCTCCTGACTTCAGGGCTGGTTCTCTATGTACTGCACCACCTAGCTGCCCCTAATAATCCCCTTTTTAGCCAATCAGAAGTTATTGCTCTTTGTTTAACTTTTGTATTATCTCCTTAATATATCCCTTTCTCTGACACTGCCACTACTCACCTGGTACCTCTCCACCCAATGTCCAGAATACCGCAATAGCTGCTGGTGTGTCTACCTGACTCAGGTTTCTTTTCATTCTAGCCCACCCTCCATTCAGCTGCCAAAGAGACTTTTCTAAAAGGGCAGATCTAACCTTGTTGCCCTCCTACTCAATAAACTTTAGGTGATCCCTTTGGGATCTTTGGGAAACAATGACTCCGATAAAGTGTGAAAGAATAGCTTTCCTCCAACACTCCAGCCAATCTCTTCAAAGCCCCCCTAGATCTTTCAGATGGAGAAGTTGTTTTTCCCTGCTAAGTCCTGCCCAAGGAAACCTTGCCTGTGAGCCCAACAGGGGGTCTCTCTCTGTGTGTGGGAAAGCATTCATAAGTGAACATGAATAATTTGCCATATTCCAGACACTGTACTTGGTTGTGGAGTTACAGATATGAACGACAGTCTCTGCCCTCAAGGAGTTTATTTACAGAGGGAGTGGGTGCATTACAGGTACATAAATTGAGTGACTCTATAAAGTGAATATGGTTTGAAGTAATATTGGGTAGGAGGAGAGGAGAAAATGCCTCAGGGAAATTTGAGGAGTGAGAAATCACTTTCAAATGTCTGCTGGGTGAGTCTGAGAAGTCTTCTTGGAGGAGGGGGCAGCTGAGCTAGGTTTTAGTCGCTTGGGATTTAAAGCTGGAAAGGGCCTTAGTGGTTACCACTCTCCTTTTACAAGACACAGACCCAGAAGGGCAAGAGGAGACAGTGGGTTAGTGAGGAGAGCAATGACTTAGGAGTCAGGAATCAATTAACAAGCATATCTTAAATGTCTATATTGTGTTTGGCTCTGTGCCATGTGCAGGTGATACAGGTGCTGGTGATATACCAGGTGCTGGAGATACAGATTCACAGAATGATAAGATCACTGTTCTCAAGGAGCTTCCATTCTACCTGGAGCAGGCAAGGACTTGTGTTAGCACATGCAAAGAAGTAAAGAGAACAAATATAAACAAACAGCAGTTGAATACATCGTAAGGTAGCTTGGAAAGTAGGGTGCCCTCAGTTGTGGAGGCTCAGGCCTTTGGTGGAGCTGGAGCTGATCTTAAAAGAAGGCAGATTGAAGATGAGGAAGGAACACATTCCAGTCATGGATGGATACCTTGTGCTAAGAGAGATGAGATTGAATGGCATTTGTGAGAACCCTGGATAGGGCCAGTGGGACTGGACTGTAGAGTTTGGGAAGCAAAAAGGTTAAAGAAGCTGGAAGATAGATTGGGTCCAGATTGTGAAGGATTGTAAAAACCAGAGTTTCTATCTAATCCTAGAGGCAATAGGGAGCCAATGGAATGTATTGGTTAAGGGAAAATCACGCTGACAGCTGTGTGGAAGAGGAATCAGAACACAGAGAGACTCTGAGACAAGGAGAACATTAAATGGCAATTCTGGTAAATGTTCAACCACAGGTTGCCCTGAAAAAAAGTGTGTGCACACTTTTAAATTTAATCTGCATTATTAACACTTTCTTAGGCTTCAAAATCAACAAAATAATAAAACAAACCCTGATTTGTAGATTGCTGTTTTTTGAAGTGTAAATGCTTGCACTGAAAAATTTAACTACCATCTATCTCCTAAATGGGGTAGAATGGCTACAGCATAGCCTTTACTTGGAAATACAAAGACAAAAGGAAAGAAACTCCCTGACCTCAAGAACTTTGTTTTATTGGAAGAAAATATATGTTAAATATATGATGTATGCCAAAAATAAAAACAAATAATGTGGTAAAGGAAGAAAATCAGAATGAAGGTGGAATAAGAGCTGTACTTTGAAGATGGATAGGAAATCCAAAAGATGATAGGTGGATTGAAAGCATTCCAGGAGTAGAGGATCAACCTAGACAAATGCTGGGAGGTGGGATATAGAATATCCTGTCAGAAAAACAGCCAGTAGGTCAACTGGGCAGAAAGTATAAAGTTTATTGAATGGCAGTGAGGCTTAATCCACCTGGAAATGTAGCCTAGAGTTAAACTGAGAAGGATTTTAAATGACATACAGAAGAGTGTATTTTGTCACAGAGGTCTTGGACGCTTTTTTGAGAAGAGAAAGGTCACAATCAGACTTATGCTTTAGGAATACCAATTTGGCAGTTGTGTGTAGGATGGATTAGAAAGAGAAGCTGCATGCAAAGACTCCAATGGGGAAGCTATTATAATCATCCAAGTAAAATGTGATGTGGACCTAATAAAATGAGAAAGGTCATTTTGGGAGTTCTTTGTGGAGGGTCTTGAATGTCAGGACTGAGAGTCTAATAATTCAATGAGCCTTTTGAAGATTTTTGAGCAGAGTGATGACATAATAGAAAGCAGAGTATAAGAAAAAATATTCATATCAAGTGTTCATGGACAGGCCAAACTAATATAATAAAAATGACAATTCTACCTAAATTAATCTACTTATTTAGTGCCATGCCAATCAAACTGCCAAGTAAGAACTAGAAAAAATAATAACAAAATTCATCTGGAAGGACAAAAAGTCAAGAATTTCAAGGGAATCAATGAAAAAAATGTCAACAATGGTGGCCTAGCTGTACCAGACCTAAAACTATATTATAAAGCAGCAGTCAGCAAAACCCATTTGGTATTGGCTAAGAAATTGAATAAGTTAGGTTCACCAAGACACAATAGTTAATGACTATAGAAATCTAGTATTTGATAAATTTGATTTGATGAAGCTCCAGCTTCTGGGATAAGAACTATTTGACAAAAACTACTGAAAAAAACTAGAAAATTGTATAGCAGAAATTAGGTATTGATCAATATCTAAGATTGAAATGGGTTCATAATTTAGACAAGGGTGATACTATGAGCAAATTAGAAGAATAAGGGATAGTCTAATTCATATCCGTGGAGAAGGGAGGACTTTATGGCCAAAGAAGAACTAGAAAATATTATGAAATGCAAAATTTTGATTACATTAAATTAAAAAGGTTTTGTATAAATAAAACCAATGCAACCGAGATTTAGAGGGCAAACAGAAAACTGGGAAAAATTTTTTCCAGTGTTTCTGATAAAGGCCTCATTTCTAAAATATATAGAGAAGTGATTCAAATTTATAAAAATACAAACCATTCCCTAATTGGTAAGTGGTCAAAGGATATGAACAGACAGTTTTCAGATGAAGAAATTAAAGCCATTTCTAATCATATGAAAAATGCTCTAAATCATTATTGATTAAAGAAATGTAAATTAAGACAACTCTGATGTACCATATCATACCTCTCAGATTGGCTAAAATGACAGGAAAAGATAATGATAAATATTGGAGGTGATGGGAGAAAATGGGGACAGTAATACATTATTAGTGGAGTTGTGATTTGATCCAACTATTCTGAAGAACAATTTGACACTATGCCCAAAGAGCTGTAAAATTGTGTATACTCTTTGATCCAGCAGAGCCATTACTGGGTCTATAAATCAAAGAGATCATAAAAGAGGGAAAAGGATCCAAATGTGCAAAGGTATTTGTAGCAGCCCTTTTTGTAGTGGCAAGGAACTGTAAATTGAGTGGACACCTCTCACTTGGGGAAAGCTGAATAAGTTATGGTATATGAATATAATGGAATATTATTGTCCTGTAAGAAATGATAAGCAATTTGACTTTAGAAAAGCCTGAAAAGACTTACATGAACTGATGCTGAGTGAAGTCCACTGAACCAAAAGTAAGCAGTAATCCCTTTCTGGGATTTTCCATCCCAAGTTACCTAGAATTATCTTGGAAGAGCCATGTCTATCATAACTGCACTTAGCTCCAAATTGCTATGGTTGGATCATTTCATAACTCCATCAACAATGCATTCACAAAGGCATTGTGAAAAGCTTTTCTCTACAAAAAGGCAGCCAAGTAAGCTTTTCCAGGATCCTTCCTGGTTCAGTGGAAAGAAGTACGGATTTGTAATCAGAGAACCTTGGTTTAAGTCCTAGTTGTTTTGAGTCCTACTTGTGTGAATCTGGACAAATCATTTCACTGCACTGATGTTCCATTTCGTCAGCTGTGAAAGGAGAACTAGGTAGCCTCTAAAGTCCCTTAATTATCCTGGATCCTGTGAACCTGTGAATCTCTGAACCTACTCCAGTTCCAAATTCTGCAAGACTTTATACAAAGCTTACTATGCCCAGAAAGTTCAGCCACAAATAAATATTAGAGGTCTATGAGCTAAATATTGTGCCAAGTGCTCACAGTCTAATGAGGGAGACAAAATACAAACATCTATGTACAGCACAGTTATCCCTTCCATACTGAAGGGGTTGACTGCCATCATACTAGAAAAGAAGTTTGAATTATTATGGTATGAAAAGATAGAATATATTGATGTTATACAATATATATATTTTATGCATTTCTGAGTTTCTAATTTTTTTTCTGCTGGCTTTTGAGTATCACCTGCGGTTTCTGCAAAACTCCCTCAAACTCCAATTTAATTTCTAAAGCCCACACAAGAAATATGAAACTGTGGTGGAGAAAGTAAAGACATGGAAAGGATAACTGTACAGGATCAACTGGAAATAATAATAGATGGAAGTTATGAAAAAGAGGATTAAAACAACGTCTTCCCATCAAGGATTTTCTTTTTTTTTTTTTTTTAATTGAAGTTTTTTATTTTCAAAATGTATGCAAGAATAATTTTTTCAATATTAACCCTCATCAAAGATTTTCTATATAAACCCCCAGTAAGGAGTTACAACCTATCTACATAAGGAAGGAGAAGGCAGCTGAATTAGAAGCTACAAAGAAAAAAAGAGGAACTAAATCTCTTTTCCTCAGCTCTTATCACTTCTTCCTCCAATCCAGGAACTGGTTGATCCCAAATACAGTTGCATTTAGTCAATAGCTGTTTTATCATCAAATCTGGATTCCATAAATTCTGGCGGGTTTCCTGTCATATCTTACCATTAGAAGTTGTTGGATTTTTTTATGTGTTTGTTTGTAGTTAAAAGAAACCTTATTGACCACCTGCTGCAACCTTTTCATTCTACACACTAAGGCACAAGGTTTAGAAAGGAAGTGGCTGGCTGGTAAGTCACCCAGAAGAAAATCAGTGACAGAGCTGGGACAAGACTCTGCCTGGTCTTCTGGTTTTCAGGCCTGCCTGGCTGTTGGAATACATGCAGTTAGGGGTGTCCACCACCTTTCTCCACATCCCCAAGCTGTACATACAGCACAGGACAAGCAGATGTGTCTGAGCTGAAGTTCACAGGAAACAGGCAACTATTCTTTCATAGAGAAGCCACAAGGGGAAAAAACACATAAAAGCTCATCTAATTTGCAAGAGTAAACAGGAAAATGGGGTGGGAGGGGAGCTAGGAATGGGAAGAAGAGAGAAAAAGAAGAAGGGCAAATAAGACTACTTTTCTATAGTAAAAATTAAAAACCGTTGACAGGAAATAAAATTTCACAACTTAGAAAAACGTAAGGGTTTTGATGAGTCAGATCTAATGATTTCAGTATTATTAACATCATCATTTGAATATTTATAAAGAGTTTCCAGCATTGAGTGTCTAGATCATAGAAGCAGGTCCCCCTGCTCCTGGAACACGTATTCCCCTTAACCAAAACAAAAATAGGATCTTTCTTTTCTATTTCCTAGTCTACTTTGCACCTGGCTTCTCAAAATAGCCTCTTCACTGATAGATATCATTGTTACTGTTCAGTTGTGTCTGATTCTTTATGAGTCTATGTGAGGTTTTCTTGGCAGAGAGGTTTGCCATTTCCTTCTCCAGCTCACTTTACAGAGGAACTGAGGCAAACTGGGTGACTTGCCCAGGGTTGCACAGATAGTGAGGGTCTGAGGCTGTATTGAACTCAGGTTTTCCTGACTCCAGGCCTGATGCTCTATCTACTGTACCATCTAATTGTCCCTAGTAGATATCATTACTCTACTCTCCTTCTTTCTAATCTGTTCTGTATAGACTATCAAAGTAACCCTGAAACATCACTTTGCTCTGTCACTCTTATACTCAAAAACCTTCAAAAGCTCCCCTGGTCTACCATATCAAATTTAAATTAGTTTCTGTCTGATCAAAGAGAGCAATGAGAGACAAGCTCTTTCTTTATGTGATAATGATTGACAGTATATATATATGACTTTATGAATCTGAAAACCTGGAAAAATGGTGGCTTTGATAGAAATCAGGAAGCTAGAAGATGGGTAGGTTTTGGGGGAAAACCAATGAGTACTGTTTTGGGTATGTTGGCTTTGACATCTTTGTATATATTGTATTATCTTTCCGCATAGAATGTTAGCTCTTAGAGGGCCTAAACTGTTTCACTTTTGCCTTTTTAAAAATCTCTAACTCCTGGCTTCCCTGAGTTAAAATACTGTGCTTTCCTGGTCCATTAATGCTAATACCTTTCCTTCTGTGATTATCCCCTAATTTATCCAGCATATATCTTTTCTTAGGTACATAGTTATTTGCATGTTCTCTTTCCTATTTGACTGACATCTCCTTGGACTTTGGTTCATCCAGAACAGAATATTTAATAAATTAAGTGCTCAACAAATGCTTCTTGATTGATCTTTTAAACATCAGTATTTTCCTTATGAATTTACAAATGCTATGAAATTACAAATCATGAAATACTGCTTTCTAAGAATCAGAAGTAATGATTTCCCCCCAAATAGTGGAAACTTATGGTAAACAAGCTACAAGCTATCAGCAAGACTTGTGCAAAAGAAGTTGTAGAAGAAAAGGAGAGACAGAGACACAGAGACAGGGACAGGGACAGAAAAAGAAAGAAAGAAATTAAGAAAAGAAGGAAGGAAGGAAGAAAGAGGAAAGGAGGGAGGGAAGAAAAAGAAAAAAGAAAGAAGTAGGGAAAGCAGGAAGGAAGGATGAAAGGAAAGAAAGGGAGGAGGGAGAAAGGAGAGAAGGAAGAAAGGAATTAAGAAAGAAAGAGAAAAGAAGGGAGGGAGGGAAGAAGAAAAAAGAAAAAAAATGAACCAAACAGGTGTAGTTAGCAAATGTGTCAGACTACTCACATAGCAGAAGCATAAGAGAAAAGATGACTCAAGTTCTGAGCAATGCTCAGATAATAAACAAAACAAAACAAAACAAAACAAACAAAAAACTACAGGAAGGTTGCTCTATGGAATGTTTACATGAAGACATGAACAAATATACAAACTATGGAAGAGTTGAGATCTGAACGTATTGAAGAATGTGTAAAGTTATCAGGACAAATTACCTTCACAGTCAAAGGGAACTTAGAAGCCCCAAAAGCAAGACCAGCCCTTGTATTAGACTAGACATTTCTCTAGGTATTTCTTCTTGGCCTGAGGGGTGATGGAACTCTTATTTCTCCCCAATGAAAATGATGGAATCTTAGCATTAAGGAGGAATAGGGAACAATTTAGAAGGTCAAAACTGAAAGGGTTCTTAGAGACCATCTAGTCCAACCTCATTTTACAGATGAAGCAACTGAAGCCCAGAGAAGGGAAGACCTGTACAGCATCACACAGCAAATTAACAACAGAGCTGGGACTAAAATTCAAATTTCCTGGATCATCAGCCCTGTGCTTGGACAATGGGATGGCCTTAAGTACAGTCAAATGTAAGTGGTTTCAGGAGCCAGTATGCCTAAAATTGCACTACTTAAAAATACTTTTTCTAGTTAAATTTTGTTCTCTCCATTCACTTTCCTACCTCCCCCTATGTTTAAAAATACACAAATATCTGTCAAAGGATAGTATTGTGTCATTAAATCTGATAGATTGAGTATACCAGATCAGTTTTGTTCTGGACAGATGGAAAGACAAGGGGAGAGAGATTCAGTGGGGAGTCAATGCTGAGCATTGGGAAGCTATTGACAAAAGATCTCTGCCAAGATAACCTTTCATTTCTCCACTTTACCAGGGAGAGACTGAGTAGGCCGTTTGGGTGGGGCAGGACCAAAGCTAAACTGTCCAATGAATTACTGGCATGAATGTGGCCCATTTGGGGAATGACACCATTTCCCCAGGAAATAGAAGGTCAACGGTAGCATCTGTTTTTCAGCAAACATCCCTGCCGCTGGAAATCCCTCCCTTTATCCCTCTGTTTTGCTGCAACAATACAAGAAATTTGCCTTAGAGAAAAGTTGCCTTCTTGTCACGGCTTTTTTCCTTTTTCAACTTCCCCCTCCCCCATTTTTTAATATATACATCAGAATATATTGGAAAGAATACAGTGGAACACTTACTAGCTGTGTGATCCTGGGCAAGCCACTTTACCTCTGTCAGTCTCAGTTCTCTCAATTATAAAATGGGAATAATAATAGAACTCACCTCCCAAGATTGTTGTGAGGATCAAATGATTATAAAGCTCCTTGCACAGTGCATAATAGGCCCTTACTCAATGCTTTGTTTCCTTCCTTCCTAGTTGGTCTGTTTTCTTCTGTGTGATACAATGAAAAGAAGCTTGGGAATGAGAAGTACTATTCCACCTATGTGACTTTGAGAAAATGACTCAGCTTCCTTGAGCCTCAGTTTCCTTATCTGTAAAATTAGGGGATTGGCTTAGATGGTCTTTGAGGTCTCTTCTACCCCTGAGTCTGTGATCCCATTATCACTCTCTTTTTAAAAAGAAACCTTTTTATTTTCAAAACATATGCATACATAGTTTTTAATATTCACCCTTACAAAACCTTGTGTTCCAATTTTTTTCTCCCTCCCTTCTCTCCAGCTAGACAGCAAGTAATCCATTATATGTTAAGCATGTCCAATTCTTCTATACATATTTCCACAGTTATGCTACACAAGAAAAAGATCAAAAAGGAAAAAAAATAGAAAGAAAACAAAATGCAAGCAAATAACAGCTAAAAAGTGAAAATATGCTGTGACCCACAAATCCTCTTCCTGGGTACAGATGGCTTTCTTAATCACAAAACCATTGGAACTGGCCTAGATCATCTAGCTGTTGAAAAGAACCACGTCCATTAGAATTGATCATCACATAATCTTGTTGCCGTGTACAATGATTTCCTGGTCCTGCTCATTCCACTCAGAATCAGTTCATGTAAGTCTTTCGAGGTATCTCTGAAATCATCCTGTTGGTCATTTCTTACAGAACAATAAAATTCCATAACATTCATATGCCACAATTTATTCAGCCATGCCCAACTGATGGACATCCATTCAGTTTCCAGTTCTTTGTCAATATAAAAAGGGCTGCCACAAACATTTTTGTGCAGTTCTTTTCCTTTTTTTTATGATCTCTTTAGGATGCAGGCTCAGTAGAGACACTGTTGGAACAAAGGATATGCACAGTATGCAAGCCCCTTGGACTTATTTCCACATTGCTCTCCAGAATGGTTGGATCAGTTTACAAGTCCACCAACAATGTATCAGTGTCCTAGTTTTCCCACATTCCCTCCAACATTCATCATTATCTTTTTCTGTCATTTTAGCTAACTGGGAAGGTATCACTCCCTTTCTTGCTGGCATCTTCCATAAGTGCTTAAGCTAGACTTTTGATAAAAACCTTCCTCATATTAGTTACTCTGCTTTCCTAGTTCTTTATCTGTCTGGTTCCCCCACCTGCATCTCCAATTAAATATCACAAGACCAAGAAGCATCATTACTCTGGCCTTTTGTTTCAGACTGGTTCCATAGGTAGGGCCTAAGCAGATCCTCCCTAGGAATGCCCCTAGATTCACAGAGTGGAGAAGATAGGGACGTTCCTCTGGATCAGCTTCTTCTTGTCTGAGATATTTTTATTCTAATAATCTCCATATTTTAGGAACGTTGTCAAGTCAAGGACAGTTGAAGAGAACCTGGTTCTCCCTTTGGTCAGTAACTAGGGAATCTGTTTTTTTGGTTCACTCCTAAGCTGCTCAGGTCAATAAGTATTTTATTCTAGGCATCTCCTATTAAGTGAGACGGAGCCCTTCTCTCTGACAGCAGCCCTTCTCCCCTCCAGAGTCCAGTGACAAGACATAGGTGAGGATGACCAGCGATAGCCCAGTGAGACCTTGGCCTTTTGCAGCTGAGATCCTTTAGCTATCTGAGGCAGTTTAAAGGCTAGGTAAGAACTGAGGTAAAAAATGGCTTTACAAAAGAATCAGTCCAGAGGCCAGGGTACTAGGGAGGAAAAAGTAGCATTGGAAGAAGACTAGAGTTCAGGTTGTATGGTTAAAAGGGAGGACTCGAGAAGTATGTGTGTGCTGGAGGAGAGGGATGGAGGGAAAACAGCATGGAATCCTTTTGGTTGACAGTGAGAAAATTGATGAAGGACTTTTGTCCTTTTTCTTTTTAGACAATGCAATTCTCCTCTGAAAAGAGTTAAGTTTGTTCTGGAAATCACACAGAAGGTACAAATCATATTAAATTGGAAGCTCCCTGAGGGCAGGAACTTTAATTTTAAGCAATTTAAATCTGAGTCACTAATTTAGTCACCATCAAATTCTAAATGCCATCCAAGAACAATATTTCCCAATAACATGTATGCAAAAGGAACATGGAAATTTAGTGCATTTAATTTAGAGCATGAGGGGCCCCAGAAGCTAATTCTCAACAAGTTTTCACCACAGAATAATATTGGATAATGTCTGGCCTCCTTGGGGTTTGGTGGAAACCCTCTGGCAAGTGGCCTAAGGGATTAAGGAGAACTTTGGATTGTCAACACCTGTGGCATAAACCACAGCATTTATTTCTTGAGGCTTTCTCAGTTTCTGGCCACTGAATCTTGCAGGAGATGTTCAGCTGAGAGCTGTACCTTTTTTTCCTTTTCCCCCTTTCACCATTATAAGCTGTATCAGTTGTTTTGCCAGTAGCCAAGACATGCTTGGAATTCTAAGAAAGCAGCAAGCTGAAGTGTCAAAGCAGCTCTGCTGGAGTAACTTCCCTTCTGAGGAGCAGACTTTTCCGGGTGTCCCCCTACACATACATATACACATACATAAATGCGAAGAACAGTGGATATTTACTCTGAATTGGGTAATAACTTCAGTGTGGTAGTGGCTTATAAAACTCTAGGAGAATAATTGCTCTTCTTTATTCCCACTGGAAACTTAATTGCACGGATAATTCAGCCACCAAGAAAGAAAAACATCCCTCTATCCATATATTTGTGTCTCTCTCTCTGGGAAATACCTGTTAAGCACAATGTGCATATCTTAGTAAATAATAATTTTCCATATATGACATAGACATCTTTCTCACCATTAATCACCCCGATACTATCATAACACAGAAGTAATTATGAGGATAAATGGGCAGTTTATCTTTCCTTTCTCTCCCTTGTGAGTTAATATAAGAGGCAGGACCAGTCCCAGCAAGTTCTGCTCTGTAGAGGATTATGCATCACCTCAGATTCCATTTTTGGTTAATCCTTCCTATGGATGCAAATTAGGAGTTTTAAATTCATAACAAAAGAGTTTATAAAGGGCCGAGGTGGAACCACAGTTCAAGCCTGAATATCTGTACTCCTTCTGAAACTTGTTTGCCTATTTTAAGAGGAAAAAAAAAAGCAAACTGATAGCTTAATGTGTTACTGCATAACCCAGATTTTTGGAATAGTGACAACTCCTTGAGTTTTTAAGTAGTTCACAAGACTTGTACAACTGTTAGCAGGGCTGAAAGGAAAAACTGGACGCTAAGTTTCTGGGTTCTAGTCTCAACTCTGCTCACCAGATGTGTGACTAGTTGTGGTTGATTCATTTGCCTTTTCTGAGACCCAACTTCCACTAACATCAAATAAAAGGGCTGGGCTACAAAATCTCTTAGCATCCCTCCCAGTCCTGATCATCTAGGTTCCTTCAAGCTCTAACAGTCTGTGGTGCTATTTTAGATTATCTCGGCCACAGTCACACTGAGTATAGGGTAGGTTTCTGCTGCGGGCAATGGAAGGAAAGGCAGTATAATGGGAATGGGTTCTCTTTGTGTGGGAGTATTTGCCCTGCAGTAGCCCTTCTGCTCAGTTCTCTGGTGCCTTAGAAGTGTGCCTAGTGAAGAACTGGAAATTGTGGGAATGCCCGGGAGTGGGGAAATAAGGTTCAAGGGGATACAAAGAATAGGGGCACAAAGGTCAAAAGCATTTGGAGCCAAGAGATCTGTGAAACTAAAAAGGGCAAAAATGGTAACCAGGATTATGCCCCCCACATAATAGGTGTGTAATAAATGTTTGTTTCATGAAGACCAGGTGGTAACCAAGGATTGTGACAGCTCGTTGTCTGGCCAGGAACCTTTTCTTTTACTTTTTTTTCATTTTTCTTTGTTTCATAGTTGAGATCCCCAAACTTGGCTAGTCTGCAGTAGAGACAAGTAGAAGTAGTTAGGTTTAGAAGAGGGAGGTAAAAGAAGAGAAGCCACTGACCTAGATATATGCTGAGGCTGATTACCCAGTCTCTACAGAATATGGCCCAAGTTATTGAGCCTCACATTCAAAGGTCTTGAATATCAAATAAAACAACCTTCTTAACATGTATTCATTTCTCTAGCTAGGCTAGACTATACTCTTTATCTATTCATTCATTCATTCGTTTATTTATTTATTTCATATCTCCCCCCTCCCCAGTTACATTCAAAAAATTTTTTTTGCATTTATTTTTAAGATTTTTGAGTTCTAGGTTCTTGCCCTTATCTCCACCCACAATGAAGAAAACACATATGAAGTTATTAAATTTTTTTAAAATAGTCTTTTATTTTTCCAAATACATGTAAAGGTAGTTTTAAACATTCATTTTTGTGAAACTTTGTGTTCAAATTTTTCTTTCTTCCTTTCTTATTTCTTCCACTCCAAGACAACAAGCACAAACTATAACTCCTTATAGACCATGTTTTTGCTCATTCTGCTCTCTCTATGATGGGGAGTGCCCTTCCCACCTCTTCTTACCTTCCTACCAGTTTTCTCACTTATCTACCTTTAGATAACCTTTCCTGACCACTCCAGCTCTTGATTTGAATTTCTTCTCCACACTTAACACATTTACTATTCAATGTATTCAAATGGATCTGGAATCCCATGGTTCTATAAACTCCCTCCAATAATTCAGATGGCAATCCATCCACTTCTACACAACCTGAATGATTCTTGTTCCTGTCTTCTCATAAATTCAACACAGATATCATGAGGGTGTCACTGGAGTCTGTCACTGGAATATTGTGGTTGCCTATCCATCAACTCTTAATTTTGCCTTAGGACCAATCTATGTCTTCTTTATATACACAATTCCTTCATGATGTCTTTTACTCTTACTCTTCTTTGGAGTTCTTCATGGCTTTTATGTTACAGCTTGTTCATGGCCCCATAAGCTGATTCTTTTGTCCTCTAAGTGATATTCACTTTAATTCTTCTGAGAATGTTGTAGCCCATGTTTTGCTCCTATATACCATTACAAATAGAACGTTGGAGTTTAAAAAATGGACCTTTGCTTTCATGGGTATCAAAGGATCATTCCAAGAGCTTTGCAATTTCCTATAGACAATGTAGTCCACTCTTCTCCTCTTATTCAATTCTAGGCCTGTTTTATTTTCCATTTGTATTATTTATTTCAGATAGACACTCTGAAGAACAAACTCTATAAGGGTGTCCATCCAGATAAATATCTTGAATGCATATTGAAATCAATAAACATTCTTCATCAGTGTTTGTCTGATGGCCAGAAAGATGATGGCCAAGTGACCATCCTGTGGCCCTTGTTAATGAAATGATTAAATTGCCCAAACAAAAAAAATTCTTCATCCACTTGGTCTTTCCTATGTGTGTATAACTCAAACTCATTTGAGTGATTATAGAACTCTTCCAAGAAGCTCTGAAATGTAGTAGGGCTTGGTACTTCTAGGGGAAACGGCATAATGACATCCACAAACATACTCATAATTCTGCTAATTCTCCCAGGAATACATTAATCTCTTCAACTGACTAAGTCCTTGAAGAATACAAACTATATTCTATGCTTCACCATTTTTCTTTACTCAACCATGTGGACAAGCAAAATGGTGAGCTGATACCCAAGAAATCTTTGTGGATTGACTGATTTCACATTTATCATCTCACTCTAAAGATGTAAACAAAGAAGGCCTTATTGTTAGGGAGCTTAAGTACCATACCACTATTTAGTGGTAATTCTGGGACAAAAGTCTAGGCTTGGCCATTCCAATGTTTTTTTTGTCACACCATGTTGACTCCCAAGTAGTAGCAGAAACTCTGTGCTTTTTTCCCTTGTTCTGGAAGATTATTTGTTCTAGAACTTATTCAAAATATATTATTTTTCTTCCCTGGGGCAAACATGAAAACTTTCTCTCTCCTCTGAGCTTGGGCCTTTTTTTTTTTTTTTTTTTTTTTTGATACAACTAAATTCTCCCTAGATTGCTTCTCTAGGGCCCGATTAGATCGTGATAATAGCCCCACTAATAACTAGGCAGTGATTATAATGTTAGAGGAAAGGTCATCACTCAAGTCATCATAGGGATAACTTTAAAAATCATTAGAGTAATAATTTGAAGAGGGCCACACCCTCAGCACAGAACTGTGCCCTGGGACTGTATTTGGAAAACGATGCATGGAATCCTAGAGTTTAGTATTTCAGGGATGAAAGGTAACTTAGAGACCTTCAGTATAACTATACTCATTTTACAGATGGGAAAATGGAGGCTCACAGAATAAAATGCCTAATACCTCAGAGGAGAGTAGAAGAGATAACTAATCAATTGGGGAGGTGGTGGTGGGGGAGAGACCCAGGGAGGAAAGGTTTAAATGATTTGGGATTATTCAGGCTGGAGAAGAGAAGCAGAAGGTAGAATTAATACTGGCCCCCAGATTTCTTTAGGGAATAGGGCTAGAAGCTACAATGTGCCTTGTATACTAAAACCATTTCAAATGCAGAGAGGAAGTCCAGGTTGAAATGAGTCCAGGGATTCTTGTGGGGATAACCCTGGCCCCTCCAGCAACTGAAGTTTTTCTGACTGGGAGCCAGGTGCTATTTGGAGCAAAGGGCTCTGAATTTCCCTCAAGTGCCCACTTACGCACAGAGAGAAAACAGATCTAGGTGGGTGGGGGAAGTTACTTAGAAATGGGTGAATTAAAGTCAAAAAGTGTTTTATCATTTTGGAGATTCTTCTCTAGTCAAGAGGATGTTGTACCCATAATCCCTTCTAGTGCTCCTAAAATAACCTGTTCTCACCTTTCCTGGTATGCTTATACCCCTACATGCTGCCAGTCGAAAGCCATGTTTCTTTATGGAAGATTAAGAATGTCCAAATGTTCTACAAGTTGGACTAAAACAGTTCAGAGTTCAGTGAGTGACCCTTTGCCAAAGATGCAGAGGCTTTCCTCTGTTATATTCAATACAATAAACATTTATTAAGTACCTTCTATCTGCCAGGGTACTGTGCAACCACTGGAGATACCAAAAGAGGCAAAAGTCAGTCCCTGTCTTTAGAGGGTTGACAATTTGATGGGACAGACAACATGCAAACAAATATGTACAAAGCAAGGTACATACAGGATATATGGGAAATCATTCACAGAGGGAAGGCACTGGAACTAAGAGGGGTTGGAGAGGGCTTAGGACTTAAAGGAAACCAAGGACATTCCCAGAAAATGCCTCGTGGAAGAGTGGCTGATGGAAGACTGAAAAAGTAGGAGGAGGCTCGGTTATGAAAGTTTCGGAATGCCAAACGGAGAATTTTGTATTTGTTTTTGAAGGCAATAGAAAACCACTGGAGTTGGTTGAGTGAGAGGGGCCAGAGGAGGAAATATGATCTGACATCTTGAAAAACAAAACTCCATCATTTAATTGACTATTAATTTAAAAGCTCATTTTAACTTTCTGAGCCTCAATTTTCTCATCTGTAAAATGGGAATGGTAATACCTCACAGAGTATTGTGAGTATACAATGAAAATTCAATGAAAGGATTAATTATTTAAGCCCTATCATTTAATTTGAATATTGATTATTTTTTAAAAACTTGCTTTAAATTTCTGAGCTTCAATTTTCTGATCTGTAAAATGGGAACGGTAATTCCTCACAGAGTATTGTGAGTATACAATGAAAACTTAATGAAAGGATTAGTCATTTAACCTCCTGTATTCTCAGTTTGCTCACCTGTAAAGTGATGTTGAGTTAGATGGCCTCTAAGGTCTCTTTTAGCTCTAAATCTATGATTCTATGATTCTCCTTTCTCATGTCTAAGTCAGCTACATACTAACATAGTCCTTGGGACACAAGGCAGGGGCTCGTAGGAGGAAGGCGTCCAAGGGCAGAACTCTTCTTAAATCATGCTCATCTTTCCCAGTGACAGTGAAAGGCAGATTCTTTGCTTCTTTGTCACCCTCCTTCTCTCAGGGTCTCAGTGCTCTTACCTTGTTTCTGTAAAAGTCTGTGGCCCTGGGTGCTTCAGGTGTGTCCTGGATTTGTCCCCAGAGATGCTCCTTGATCCGTGTTGCCCTCATAAATCAGTTGGTTGGATTCAACCAGTTTGTTTTTCGAACTACCTTTTCTGCCTGGGGAGACCGCATTTGGGGTCTGCTAGTTTTGGTGAAGTATTCTCTCCAAGGGCTAGAGCTGCTCCACTTGGGGGTTCTTAGGAAACAAGAACATCTGTTACTGAGGTCAGAGGGCCACTGAGCCACATTCTCCAATGCTCACATGGCAGTTCACTGCTCTCTCTGGTGGGAATGAGGAGCAAGGTTAAACAACTCACCTCCCCATGGCAAGAAGGGGAGTCTGTTAAAATAGGGGAGAAAATGAAATTCCTCTACAGGCCTCTTGATCCCCCGTCCTGTTTCTTGTTGTGAATTTTGGTCTCTCACATCCTCTCTTCTCTTGCCTGCCTTCAGCCTCTCACCTGTCCAGGAGGAAACACCAGTACCACGGAGGGGGATGGGAGAGGATCCAATCAGGGCAATGGCTCATTTTAACTTTCTGAGCCTCCGTTTTCTCATCTGTAAAATGGGAATGGTAATACCTCACAGAGTTTTGTGAGTATACAATGAAAATTCAATGAAAGGATTAGCTATTTAAGCTCCATCATTTAATTGAATATTTGATTATTTATCAATAGAGTGAATTTAGCTGGCCTCCTGGCCTTTTTGGCTTTTTCCCAGTTCCAGCTAAAGACTTACCTTTATCAAGAAGCCATCACTAGTTCTTTTTAATCTTAGTACCTTCCCTCTAAGATCAGCTCCAATTTACCCAGTGTTTGTTTTATTAGGTCTGTACATAATTGTTTTTCGTATTGTATCCCATATTAAATGCCAAGATCCTTGGGAACAGGGGACCTTTTTCTTTCTTTCTTTTTTTTTCTTTGTATCCTTAACCCTTAGCACAACACCTGGCACACAGTAGGTGGTTCATAAGTATTTATTGACTGACTTTTCAAGTACAGTTGACTCTTCCCAAGGGAGTAGATTGACAGATTATTCCAGACCAGGTCAAAATTCAGAGCCTGTAGGTGTATAACTTGAAGGGAGAAGGGAAAGAGAAGAAGATTTGCATCTCTGAATTTTCTTTTAGCTAACATTAATGAGACTTTATTGAGATTACATTTTTCCCCTATGGTTGAAAGTATATTCTACTATAAAAGTTTTAAGTGGTTGTTAAGCAGCCATGCTAAGGAGGATATTTTGCTTCTGCTAGTACTCTCTTCATACTCCACAGTCTGACTTCAGACCTGATCATTCAATCGAAATTACTTTCTCCAAAGTTATTAAAGATTTGATCTCTTATTTGTAGCATCTGATAGCACAATAGATAGAACCCTGGGCCTGATGTCAGCAAGACTCATCTCCCTGAGTTCAAATCTGGCCTCAGATACTTACTAACTGTGTGACTCTGGGCAAAGAACTTAACCCTGTCTGCCTCAGTTTCCTCATCTGTAAAATGAGCTGGAGAAGGAAATGGCAAACTTCTCCTATATCTCTGCCAAGAAAACCCCAAATGGGATCATGAAGAGTCAGCCATGACTAAAACATAGAGCTCTCTCTCTGTAACCTCACTCTCAATCGGCTTTCTTTCCCTTGATACTTTTTTCTTTGGAGGTTTTTAGGGCACTTCTCTCTCCTGGATCTCTTCTCATCTTTCTGACTGCTCCTTCTCAGTCTCCTTTGCTGGTTCTTCTTCCAGGCCACACTCATTAAAGGGGGGATACCCACTAAGGCTGGATATTCTTCCTTTTTCCTTCTATATAATTTCACCTGGTGATCTCATTAGTTCCTATGGATGCAATTATCATGTCTTTGTAGATGATTCTCTGATTTATTTTTCCAGCCCTATTCTCTTTCTTGACCTCTAGTCTCACATCTCCAACTGCCATTAGACATTTTGAACTGGATATTTTATAAACATTTCTCCAAAATAGAACTCCTCTTTCTCTTCTAACACTCCTGCCTTCCTAACTTCCCTGTTACTATCAAGGGCATTGCCATCCTCCCAGTCACTCAAGTTCCCAAACTAAATGATTTGATTTCTTTGATCTTTGACTTTTTACTCTCTCACCCCACCCCTACCCCAATCCCTGGAATTCTCTCCATCCTCATCTTGGACTCCTGGTTTCGGTTTCAATAGGCTTTAATTTTTCTAAATACATGCAAAGATAGTTTTTAACATTCATTTTTGTAAAACTGTGTTCTAAATTTTTCTCTCTCCATTCCTTACAGCAAGTAATCAGATATAGGCTAAATATATGTAATTCTTTTAAACATATTTCTGTATTTGTCATATTGTGGAATAAAAATTAAATGAAAAGGGAAAAAATCATGAAAAAGAAAACAAATAAACAAAAAAGTGAAAATATTATGCTTTGATCTATATTTATTCTCCATAGTTTTCTCTCTGTAGGCAGATGGAATTTCCCGTCCCAAATCTATTGGGATTGTCTGGCTACTTCTTTAGAGAAATGCAAATTAAAACAATTCTGAGGTAACACCTCACCTCTCAGATTGCTTAAAATGACAGGAAAAGATAATGATAAATGTTGGAGGGAACGTGAGAAAACTGGGACACTGATGCATTATTGGTAGAGTTGTGAAATCATTCAGCCCTTCTGGACAAAAATCTGGAACTATTCCCAAAGGGCTATAAAACTGTGCATGCCCTTTGACTCAGCAGTGTCATTACTGGGTCTGTATCCCAAGGAAATCATAAAGGAGGGAAAAGGACCCACATGTGCAAAAATGTTTGTAGCAGCTCTTTTTGTGGTAGCAAAGAATTGGAAAATGAGTAGATGCCCATCAATAGGGGAATGGCTGAAAAAACTATGGTATATCAAGATAACGGAATATTACTGTTCTACAAAAAAATGATCAACAAGCTGATTTTAGAAAGGCCTGGAAAATTTTACATGAACTGATGCTGAGCAAAATAAGCAGAACTAGGAATACACTGTACATAATAACAGCAAGAATATGCAATGATCAACTATCAAAAACTTGGTTCTTCTTAGTGAGTCAGTGATCCAAAGCAATCTTCATATGTTTTGGACAGAAAATGCCATCTACATCCAGAAAAAGAATTATGGAGATTGAATGTAAATCAACACATGATATGTTAACTTTTTTTTCTGTTTTTTTTCTCTCTCATCATTTTTTCTCTTTTGTTTTGATTTTTTCCTCAACATGATTCATAAAGCAACATGTATTAAAAATAACTTAATTAATTAAGCATTTTTTAAAAATTCTGTCTTCTTCAGAAAGCCTTTCTCAGTCTCCTTCTTTTTAGTGCCTTCCCTTTGTTGGTTATTTCCAATTTATACTGTTTTCTTTGTTTACAGGATGTCTCCCTCATTAGATTGTGAAGTCCTTGAGGAAAAGGACTTTTACCTGTATTTAGCACAGTGTCTGGCACATAGTAGGCACTTAATAAATGTTTCTTGACTAACTAGTGAGGTTAGCAAGTTATACTGTGATCCGAACAATTTATCAATATGTGATAAATCAGTGATGAGCCTTTCCAACTTTAATAAAGATGGCCCTTGATCACAGACGTCCTATTATAGGACATTTACTTGAAGTCCATCCAGCTTGGTGGTCTCTGCCAAGGTTTGCAAATTATTGGCTTAACTTTCAAAAATCCAGTTTCCTTTTCCAACAGTGAGACACTCCAAAAAGAGCGTAGCTTTAAAAATCAAGAAAGGGAGAGTAAATAAGCACAGTTCAGACAGGTTGAAGGACCCACATTTTGCCGCTCATTTTATTTCTCCAAGCTATCTTTCTGACCCTGTTTTTTGTGGTTGTGTCTCCTAACTTTGGTGTATTTTATATTCCTCTCTACCACGTAAGTCCTCCACACCTCTTCAGGCTCAGTTCACCCCTTCCCAGATTCAAACTCAGATTCAGAATATGAGACCTAAGAGGGTTCTTAGACATATAGTTCAAACAAGATAGTGCCTGTTCAACCTTAAAACATCACATGAATATCTTTCCTTAATAATTAAGTGTCAGGGGACACTTTTAAGCTTTATAAAACCCTTTCTGCATAAAATCCCTGGGGAGGCATGTCATATAGAAATTATATTCCTTATTACTGTTCTGTAAGAAATGACCAACAGGATAATTTCAGAAAGGCCTGGAGAGACTTACACGAACTGATGCTGAGTGAAATGAGCAGGACCAGGAGATCATTATATACTTCAACAACAATACTAGATGATGACCAGTTCTGATGGATCAGGCCATCCTCAGCAACGAGATCAACCAAATCATTTCTAATGGAGCAGTAATGAACTGAGCTAGCTATGCCCAGAAAAAGAACTCTGGGAGATGACTAAAAACCATTACATTGAATTCCCAATCCCTATATTTATGCACACCTGCATTTTTGATTTCCCTCACAAGCTAATTGTACAATAATTCAGAGTCTGATTCTTTTTGTACAGCAAAATAATGTTTTGGTCATGTATACTTATTGTGTATCTAATTTATATTTTAATATATTTAACATCTACTGGTCATCCTGCCATCTAGGGGAGGGGGTGGGGGGGGTAAGAGGTGAAAAATTGGAACAAGAGGTTTGGCAATTGTTAATGCTGTAAAGTTACCCATGTATAAATCCTGTAAATAAAAGGCTATTAAATAAAAAAAAAAAAAAAGAAATTATATTCCTCATTTTGCAGATGAAGAAACAGACTCAGAGAGGGCCAGAGTCTTAGCCAGCAAATTTCACTTTCTTAGCAGCTCAGAACAATAAGTAGCAGGTACTAATAAATGTTGAATAAATGAATGGATGAATTGAGTGTTTGGGCAAAGGAAAAGGAAAAAAAAAACTTTTCAGGGACAAGCTCTCCCAGTTGAAGCCACCCAGGAATTGAGCCAAGCTCTGGAGACAAAGGTTGCCTTTTTCCTATCCTGAGCTCCCAATGTGCTCAGTGTCCTCAGGGCTTCTGGCCCACAGAAGGACACAAGGTCAGGTCCCTAATGTGCTCCACTCCACTATTATTTCCACAGAGACACACACTCCCCGGAGAATATCTCTCGTTCCCTGCCTAGGAATAGTGAACTTGATCTCCCTGCACACATGGGTAAGAGTGGCCAGTGCGTCACTGTTGCTCTGCAATCTTTCTCTGTAATCCTCTCTCTCTCTCTTTCTTATCATCTAATCCAATGAATGACACACTACTTCATGATGTGCCTTTTAATGGAGCTGTGGAAAGAATACTGGATTCAAAATCAGAGACTTGGGGTCCAGATCTCACCTTCCCACTTCTGTGATTCTGAAAAACTTAGCTTTACTTCACTCTCAGTTAAAGTGATGAATCAAACTCCTCGCTTCCTCATTTGAAAATGAGAGTTAGACTAGATGATCTCTGATGTTCTTTTAAATCTGGGATACTACGCTCTCCACTAGGAAGAGATCAAGGGTGGCTGGGAAATTTCACAAAGCTTTTTGCTAAAATTTATAGGGGAAGTACTAAAGTCCCTTGCTCGAATACCCATATTTCCTTAGAGACGTCATAGGGCTGTGAGTCATGAAACACTGCAATTTCAGAGAAACTAAGATTACAAACAATTTAAAAAGTCATAAAAAATGAGTAAACATGAGTAAATTGGACTGCTAAGGACCACAATGTAAAAATATATGTACATATGTGGAAATGTCTGACTGGAAAAGAAGGAAATGTGAGAGGACAGATGGATGGCTCCACAAGTATATTGGCAATCCCTTAACTATGAAAAGCACCAAAAGAAGGCATCTAGTGAACACATTGGATGTTTCTTAGAGATTTATGGTAAATATGGATACATGGAATGAGAACATGAGGAAATCTGCAGTCTACTCTAGTGAAAGGAGTATCATGTGGGGATATCTTTTTAAGGATTGTAAATCTTTTAAAATTTTTCATATGTGACTGAACTACATCCTCTTTATAGAAGCAAAATACAGGGAAAAGACCTGTATGTACAGGAATATTTATATAACAAAGAACTAAAATCAAAGTTAACTAAAATCAAGTGGGCAGTGGCTGAACAAACTGTGGTAACGGAGTATTATTGTGTCATAAGAAATGGTAAATATGAAAAGCTCAGAGAAATGGGAAAATTTGTGGAAACTGATGCAGAGGAAATTAAGCAGAACCAGGGAACGATGTATGCAATGATCACAGTATTTTAAATTCTATACCTGACACCAAATAAAACAAACATTTCCTATATCAAACAAAACAGAAAAAGTTGACATATGATGTTATGAATCTATACAGCTTGTTTTTTCTTCCAAATATCAACAAATTTAAGGTTTTTTATAGCAGTACTTTCTTTTTATTAGAATTTTTTTTTCTTTCTAGGGAAAACATGCATTTTATAGTATCTCTAAACACAGTAATGTGTTTACACTGATTTGTGAACTCAGTACATTTTGGAATGTTGGAATACTCGTCAAACCCATGCAATAATAGCAAAAGAGAAGAATACACATTTTATGTTTAAAAAACTCATAGCAGCAGCTTTTGAAAGATGATTTTATTAAATCAAGTCATTGCATTTGGTCATTTTATCACTAAAGCAAAACAAGGCCATTTTATTCTTGTAAACCTTTTCATTTCTAATTTTAGCTGATTTCAACTTATTCTTAAATCCATCCTGTTCTTCCTGCTGTTCTTCTGTGCATTAAAAAAGACTTTAATAACCGTCTTTTCTTTTTTTTCATTTTAGTAACTTATTATTGATAAGCTATTGCTTCCCTAACTCCACAAACCTACTTTCCACCCCCATTCCAATTGAAATAAAGAAAAACAAAGGCCTTGCATTAAATACACATAGTTTCTAAGATGTATGATGATTACAACATCACAAAGGACTCTGAAAAACTTCAGAACTGGTTTTAAAGCAGCAACAAATCATGACTAAGAGACTAGTCTCCCTTCCACCTCTTGGTTATAGAGATGTCAAGTGAGGCACCCATTTTTCAGACACAGCCAATGTGTTGATTTATTTTGTTTGACAGTACTTATTTCCGATTTTATGGGAATGGGGTGGGTATGAAGGACTAGTAAGTAGTGATAGAGATGCAAACAAAAATTTTTTTCAAATGCGGCAACAAAGCATTATAAAAACACATAGAAGAAAACAAAAAGAAATTCAAAAATGCATTACAAACAGAACAATTTTGTTACTGCCTAGTTAAATTTAACAAGGTTCTCTGTAAGACCTACCCTCCCCCCCCCCCCCCCCCCCCCCCCCCCCCCCCAATCTCATAAAGAATTTTTTCTTGGAGAGTCTCCATTTTGTAGATGGGTCTCATTGACCTGTTTTCATCCTCCTCTAGGCCTAATTCCTGATTTACTCTGAGGTACTTTCATGGTCTCCTTTTTCTTTCCCCATTTCTTTAGCTCCTTTTTGTGTGTTTTCTTCTCAGTAAGTTCCTTGAAGGCAGGAACTTTTTACTTGTATTTGTGTTTCTAGTGCTTAGTCCTGTGACTGTAAGCAATAAATGCTTAATAAATGCTTGTTTCTTTCTACTTTAAAAACAACAATATGTAACAAAAGCTCACAGTTTTATGTACCCTTCTCTTTTTTGTTCTTTGCATGTTGAAATGTTTGGGTTGGATGCTGAGTTCATAATATAAAATAAAAATAATTTGATATAATATCTTTTTTCCTATGTTGTGAGCTCTTGAAGACACTCATCTGATCCTACTTAGTCTTTTCTTCTTCATAGTATTCATTTCATGTCTAAAGAATGAATGAATGAGTGAAATGAATGAATAAATTAATCAAATGAATGAGTGAATGAATGAGAGCCAATCATAATATGTTAAAATCTCATCCCAGTCACAAATCCTGATGGCAAATAAATAGCAAGCAGAATTGGTCTTTCATTATCTGAATATTCTTATTCCACAGTTGTAAAGATCTCTCCTCATTCTTCTGTCATTTTTGCCTCCCCTTCTTTATATCTTCATTTTCATTTCCATCTTCTAGCAGGAATAGAAATAATTCATGTATATCTTTATCCTATTTTGTGGATAGAAACACTGAGGCCCAAGGGGATTATAATGGTCAATGGCTCTCATAGGTCAGCAATAGAACTAGAATTTCTCTCTGAATTTCTAGATAGTTCTCAGTTCCAGGGTTATTCTGCTCAGTGATTGTCTCCCTAAAGGACTGGTGAGTAACTTCAGTTCCATGGTGAGGAAGGGAAAAGTGTCTCCCTCTGCCCACCCCACTCTCTCTAACCCCTGGCAAGGTTTTAGCCAAGCTCATCGTTATCTGTTCTTCCAACATCTGGGAGGGCACAAGAACCCATCCCACTCCTGGAACAACCCGAGAGATTCCAGAACAGGTATTTGGGATGTGAAAACCAGAAGAGGCAGTTCCCCCCCTCTCCCCCCCTCCCCGCCATCATGAATAAGAGGAAGAGTCAAAACTCTTCATTTGGATTCCAGCTTCTCCAAGCTTAGAGTGTTAATGGAGCATTCCTGAAATACTTTTCCACCATTCATCTCTTGGAAAACAGACTTGCTGCACACTAGCTCACTCCCCTCGGTCCCAACAGCCCAGACCCAAATTCATTCCTCACCCCTCCTCCTGTGCATAGTCCATTGTACCGCTAAGAGCTGTTGACCTCCTGTTGATCAGCCTAGGGATGGGGGGAGGGGGGGAGGTGAGTGGGTGAGGGCAGCCTGGAGAAGGGGGAGAAAAGGCCTCCATCCTTTACCCTGAGTGGGGAGAAGACCAGAATGCTGGAAGAATTGCAGTTCTGAATCACTCTGTGTTATGAATAGCAATGCAAATGAAATGCAAATGAAGACATTGGGAATAGTATTGCAAGTAAACTGAGTCATATTAAAGCTAAGAGTCTAGAGACGTAAATGAATGAATTGAAATCATTTACCAAATATTTATAAATGGCTAAATAACTGCTGGGTGGGGGCGTTGATGGATGGTGCTGAGGTTTTTTACTCAGCTATTTGAAATGTTCCCCTGAATATGTCGGGGAAAGGCAATTTTCTGTGGTGTCATTTTATTTCTATTTGATGTTAAGCTGAGCTTTTTCACAAGGTGAAGAGATCAGAGGAGAACGCCCTCCTCAGAGATCACTCAGCATGTTCCTATCAGGCTAGGTCATATAGGTCAGTGTCCAGAGCTTAAGCTGTGTCTGTTCTTTTCTTCCTTGGGACAATTCTTACAGGCTGTTAAAGGGAAAATTCTATGTGAATACAGGACTTTGGTAGTGGTGTAGGGAGACAGAGAAATCCTCTGGCAGAAATAACTGCTTCTTTCTGGACTTGTAAGTTTATGTGCTAAAAAGTTTAATACATAATCATTTTTCAAGCACTTTCAACCCTGTGTTAGGTGGGGAGGGGAGAGTTAAGGGAAAAGAAGGGGAAAGAAAACTCAAGCCCTGCCTTCCTATACATTTACTTCCAAAAAATTTCAACTTTGTAAGTAAATGAAAGGTGGAAAAGAAGTGGAAAAGGATCTGGGGATTTGAGGGGAATTCGACTTAATGTGAATTTATAGGGTAACACAATAGCCAAAAAAGCTAATGTGATTTTAGGCTACATTCAGAAAACAAAATGGTGCACAGGGGAGTTGCTAACTAGTTTCATTGTATTCTTCTCTGATCAATCAATCACTTCAATGAATCGATTAATCAACAAATATTTATTGAGCTCCAACTATATGCCACCATTAGGTCAGCTCTGGACATCATGTATTATGGACAGCGATAAGCTGAAAGGCATTAGAGGAAGATGACAGGGATGGTCAAGGACCTTGAGACTGTGCCATATGGAGGGTTCATTGTTGTTTATCCTGTTTTCAAAGAGGACCAAAGACATCACAGGGTGATTGAAATCTAGTGGCAAGACAGACACACCTGGACCAGTGATGGTGGCCCAGGATGCAGTGGATGACCTCAGTGTCTTCAATGTTGACCAAGCTCCAGAGAGCCTACTTCTGCTGCTTTCATGGCCTTTGGAACAAATTGTTGCCATGCTTGGGACAGACATCCCTCTCACTAACTCACTGACAGATTTCAGACCTCAGGGTTACCTTCAACTTGGTTTAGCTCCTCTCCCTACATGGTTTTTACTGGGGTGTGGCCTCGTGCATGATACAGCTTCTTGGGGCAGTAAGAGTTGGGAGATAGGTAGACACCAAAAGTGGATGAGTAGTCCCAGCCTGATTTATCAAATAGAGCAAAGTTTCTTAAACTGTGGATTGTTACCCACATGTAACTGAATGTGGGGACTGTGAAATTATGATTACCAACAATGTTTGACTTGCATACCTATTTTAATCTTCTATATGCCCAAGGTCATATAAAAATTTCTCTGGTGAAAAGAGACCCTGAGTGGAACAATTTTAAGAAGCCCTGGGACTGAACATTAGCTTGGAGTCTGAAAGAAATGGATTTGGATTTCACCTTAGAAATTTACTTTTAGTGTGACTTCCCTTTTCCTCCTCTGGTTCTGATGTCTTGGTGACCAAAGGTCTCCAAAAAATAATTTTAAAAAAGGATCCAGTAAACAAACAAAATCCAGCATTTTATATTCCCTAAGAGTTCAAATCTAGCCCCAGGGAATGCTTGACTCTGACCTGAGTGGTGGTCAGGGATCTTCCTGATCTCCAGCCATACTAGCCTCCGGCTTCTACACACCATTACCTCCAACCCTAGAGGGTTTTGTTATGTTTTGGTGGAGGGTTTGCCACCTAAAAATCTAATTTAAGTATAATCAGTGTACTGCAGTAGAAAGAAGTCAGGAATTGTGTCAAATCTAGGTCTGAATACTAATTTAATTATCTTCTTACTGAGTCACTTCTCTCTGAGGCTCAGTCTTAACTATAAAACAGGAATAATAAAACTTGCCCTACCCACCTCATTAGAATTGTTCTGAGGATAAACAGAGAAAATGAATGTGAAAGTTCTTTACAAACTGTAATACTAGAAGAACACAGTCTTTGTCCAAGGAAGCAGGACTTTGTTCAAGGAAGCGTGCCAGGATTTTTAGGTCATTTCTAGGCTTTGGATGGAACATTGTTCTAATATAGAGACTACTCTAAGAGAAGTCATCCAGATATCAGTTTTATATCTTCCAATTACTTAAACAAGTATTTTTTTATTGAGTTGTTGTTCAGTTGTGTTCCATTCTTCATGCCCTCATTTGGGATTTTCTTGGCAAAAATCCTGGAGTGGTTTGCCATTTTCTTCTCCAGTTCATTTTATAGATGAGGAAACTGAGGCAAACAGGATTAAGTGACTTGCCTAGGATCCCCACAGCTAATATGTATCTGTGGCTAGATTTGAACTCATAAAAATAAGTCTTAGGCTCCAAGTTTGGCACCCCCTCACTTGTATTCCCCTTCCCCCAAAAAAGATTAGTTTACCTCTTGGGGCCTCAATTCCCTCCTGTGTAAAATTAGAAGATTGGACTAGATGAAGTCCCTTCCAGTTCTGTCTGCTTTTTAACAAAAATTTTAATATTTTTATTTTCCTCAGTTACATGTAAAACAATATTTTTTACATTTGGTAAAACTTTGATTTTCAGATTCTTTCTCTTCCTCCCCATCTTGACACCCAATAAGAAGGCACCTGTGAAGTTATGCAAAACATTTCTATAAAAGTCATGTTGCAAAAGAAAACATAAATCTCTTCCCCTCTCTCAAAAAACCCTTAAGAAAAATAAAATTAAAAAAAATTATGTTTCAATCTGTATTCAGATATAATTAATACTTTCTCTGGATATGGATAGTTTTTTTCATCATAAGTCCTTCAGAGTACTTTTTGTCATTTTATAGCTGAGAAGAGCTAAGTCATTCACAGTTGATCATCCCAGCTTTGCCATTACTATGTAGATAGTACATTTCACTTTGCTTGAGTCCATTGAAGACTTTCCAGGTTTTTCTGAGAGCATCCTGCTCCTCATTTCCCATCTCTCTGTGATTCTTATGAACCAAAATATTGGTCATGCATACCAACACATGCTTCGTTTTTCACTCATGCTCCACTGTTTCTCTGCTAAGGGAAATGAGATACGTTTCACCATCAGACCTCTTGAGTCAAGATTGTTCGTTGCATTGATCAGCATTTCAATGTCTTTTTGTGGCATTTCTTTAAGGGTTTCCCCCCTACTGTTTTGAAGAATGCTTGGAGCAGAACAAGGAAGAACAGACGACCAGTAAGGTGCATGGACTGGGCTTGATGGGAAGTGCTGAGAAACAGATGTTGCTGGAGATGCAGGCTTTTTGCCTCCCAGAAGAACCACATGAAGGGCCAAGGTTGGATAGGCGGCTGGTTGTAATTATTCCCCAGAGCTCTGTAGAGACAGAGAAGACAACAAAGAAACAGAATTAGGCAGAGGAGTCATCAGCCTGGGATCCAGCTTCCCCCTCCCAGTCACCTTTATTCCCAACTGAGGGCAGCTTGATTTCGTTACTGAGGACTGGACTGTGTTAGCCGACTCTCTGAGTCATAGCCATCTCCGGGCTTGGGAAAGCTCTTTGTGGATAAGCTTGAGTGATTTTCTCATCCTTCCTCTGAAATGGGTACCAGCTCCCTGACGAAGATGTCAGCTCATGGAACTCACAGCTGACGTCTTCGTTGTTAGGGATGTGGACCAGACTTGTGGTTTCTGTGCCATAGGGAACTCCCAGAGGAGAGAATTCCTACCAGTGCAGGGCAGGGTTTCTCTGCTACCTAATATCTTAGGGGTGTTGTCTGAACACAGAAAGGTTAGTGGCACTTGCTATCACCTCTATATGCCTGAAGAAGGACTTGAACTCAGAACTTTGAGGTCAGCTTTCCATTCATTCTGCCACAATGTTCTCCATCAATAGGGAACAAAAATAGGCATGTGGGAATTCCCTCTGGCCTTGAAGGCATCAGAATAATTTGATCTCCTGACTTAGAGGCCTGGGAAGCAAGAAATCCCACACCCTCCCATCTAATGTTTTCTGCCACCAACAAATCTCCCCAGCTTGGGAAAAAATGACCCTTGAAAATACCACTGCCAGTCAGCTCCAGCTAAACTGAGTTGGTCATTCGGTTTCTTATGTCCTATCACGTCTTCATTTAACTCTTGAAGAACTCTGGCTTTCCTTCCCCTCTGAATGGTCCATTGGCCTGATTTATGTGACTAGCCCAGTCTCCCCGTGCAGGCTTCTGCCTTCCACTTCCACTAGCATTATAACAAATGGAGAATAATGGAATGACAGGAGCTTGGGGTGAGCTCCAAGATCATCCCATCAAACATGTTAAAGATGGGGAACTAATGATGCTCCAAGAGAGAAGGTCATAGGGCTAGAGAAATGGCAGGGCCACAAAAAGAATCTATGAATTAATGTGTGTTAGGAGATGGTCTTCCACATATATTTAAGTGAATTTACAATGAGGAGAATGGAGAGTTCAGTGATTATCCTCAAAGGAATGAAGTCTCCATGGCAGAATTTCGCTAGATGGCCTTTTCATTTTCTGTAAATGATGGCACATCACAATGAAGCTGTCTCTGGTGGCAGGTTCCCAGGAAGTTATCAGCAAATAATAACAAGTTGTTCTATTGGTGTTAGATGACCTAGCCATATCTCACAGTGCTCATTTAAATCCTATTTAGTATGTCAGGTATATCACAGAAGGCCCTTGAGATTGAACTGGAGGAGAAGTGTGACATAGTAGGGAAAGCACTAGAGTCAGAGCCAGAAGGTCTGGGTTCAAGTGCACTCCTGGGCAAACCCCTTCCCTTTTATGAGTCCCAGTTTTCCCTTCTGAAAAATGAAAGGGTCGGATTGTGCGCTCTCTAAGCATCCAATTCTAAAATGCTGTGAGTAAAGCAGGGGTCACCGTCACTGGGATCTGAGTTCGTTAGTTTGGGATCTAAAGTACCCTGAAAAGCTTCTGGGGCCTCCAAGGCCCTCTTACAGGAGAGTGGCTGGTGAGAGCAGCTCCTGAGAACAGCCCTTGGCTGAGTGTCAGCCATGTCCCCAAACTAAACAATACCCCTTCTGTGGTCTGACAGTGAATGATCACAATAGAAGGAATTCGACGTCCTTTGCCCGGCCTAAAATTACTATCTCTTTGAACAGTCTAGAGGATAAAAGGGCTGCTCTCCCTGCCAAACATACCTTTGTCTGTGCCCCCTTCCCCCACCGGCCCCAACATCTCTCCTGCATGCCATGCCTGCTGGCTTACTCCTGAGGTATTGGACACTGCTGGAGTTTCTTTTTGGTAAGCCATACTTTCCTTCTTACTATCCAGGGATGGCTCAGGGGATACATGGTATCTGGGTCACTCCAGAGGAGGGTATCCTCATATACCTCATGGGAACAACCATAAAGGTCCCTTAGTATTGGCTGTTGACAAGAGCTGTTTTTTTTTTCCCTTTTTTCCCTGAATAGCATGTTTTTTTTCAAATACACATGTAGTTTCCAACATTCATTTTTGTAAGACTTATGTTCCAAATTTTTCTCCCTCCTTCCCTTATTGCCCCCTCCTTAAGACAGCAAGCAATCTAAGTTAAACATGTTCAATCCTTTTAAACATTTCCATATTTATTCTGTTGTATAAGAAAAAATAGACCAAAAGGAAAAGAAAAAGCAAATAAACAAACAAACAAATTAGATCCACACTCAGTCTCCCTGGAGACTCTGGATGCAGATGACATTTTCCAATACAGGTCTATTGGAATTGCCTTGAATCATCACATTGTTGAGAAGAGTCAAGTCCATCACAGCTGATCATCACATAGTCTTGCTGTTACTGTGTATTGTGTTCTCCTGGTTCTGCTCACTTCACTCAGCATCTTTCCAGGCTTTTCTGAAATCAGCCTGAAGAGCTGTCTTTTTTAATGGTCAGAATACATCTATACATCATCAGTGCTTTTTGGGAATCATGTTCCCTCAACCAGGACACTGACTCCCATCTGATTTAGAATCTGGGGGTTGTAAAGACCATATTATGCTATAGTGAGAAAAATTGTGGATCTGGCATTGGAAAAATTGAGTTACTCACTTACCTCTCTTGGGTCTCACTTTCCTCATCTTTAAAATTAGAGATTTGGACCAAATGGCCTCCAAGGTTCCTCAACATTTAAATCCTCAGTATTCTTTGATTCTATGAACTTTCTGTCTCTTAGGGCAAGCTCTGTATTTTGGGCCCCTCTGTTCCTTTTAATAAAACAAAAATAAATAATATCTGTCTCTTCTTTGCTTCAAGTAGCCTTTGGAAGAGAAAATATTTTAAGCATTTACTGAAGAAAGATGATCTAAAAATATAGCATCTCTATTCCCTACATAGACTAAAATAGAGTCAGCAAAGAAGTTGGAGTCAGATGTGGGATCTTCTCTTCCGCTGGCGGAGAGACAACTCCTTCTGAGCCTTCCTCCTCCCCTTTTTCCTTCTCAATGAAGTCAAGACCAGAAAGAACACCTATAATGTCTATCTCCCATGTTTGCTGAAAGACTCAATAGAGATAATGGATGTAAAGTGCTTTGTAAGTCTCCAAGTGGAAATGTAAATGATAGCTATTATTGACATTAGTGACAGTACCAATCTGTCAAAAATAGACCCTATGTTTGGATAGCACTTTACAAGTTTAAATTGTTTTCAAATTTGATTATCTTATCTGATCTTGGTAGACTGATACTACAGACACTTTTATCCCTATTTTACAGGTGAGGAAACTGAGGCTCAGAGAGGACTAGAGGGATTGCCCAAGATCATCCAGCTTTTTGGCAGCAGATCTATGTGGGTCTTGACCCAGATTTTCTTACTGTAATCCAATATTCTTTTTACTAGACCACCCAGCTGGGAAGTTGGGTGGTGGAAGAAAGCTAAGGATAGCTAGGTTTACAGAGAACTGGGTCTAGAGTCACAAAGATGAGTCCAAATCTCACCTCAGACCCTTGCTGATTATGTAATTCCAAGCAAAATCACTTAACTTTTGTTTTGCCTTAGTTTCCTTAACTGTAAAATGGGGATAATAATAGAACCTACCTCCCAGGGTTATTGAGAGGATCAAATGTGACATTATTAGTAAATGCTAAGTACAGTACTGTTGTTCAGTCCTGTCCAACTCTATATAACCCCTTGGACAAAATTATCCTTTTTGGCAAAAGTACTGTGGTGGTTTCCCATTTCCTTCTCCAGGGGACTAAGGCAAATAGAAGTGAGATGACTTGGCTATGATCATACAACTAATAAATTTCTAAGGGTAAATTTAAACTCAGGTCAATTCTTCCTAATCCCAGTCCTCACGCTTTATTTACTGAACCATCTAACTGGCCGTCTATCCTGTGCTTATATTTGGCACATAGTAGGGGGTTAATAAATATTTGCTTTCTTCTGTCTTCCTGGGTGCTCAGGCTTGTGTTAGATATTTTGAGGTAGGCAGTAGAAGATTTTGTGAAGGTTTACAATGAAGTCAAGCCTATAGCTATGACATTAATTGAGAAATTGAGTGTATAGGACTTGGAGTCAGGAAAACCTGGATTCAAATTCTGTTTTAGACACCAAATGTGTGACTCTAGAGACGTCATTTAATCTCTCCTGGCCTTAGTTTCCTCTGTAAAGTGAAGCGGTTGAACTCTATGATCTATATGGTCTCTTTCAGCTTTAAAAGTCAGAAGTAGAAAACTTCAGAAGATTAATTTTTAACAGTGAAATCTCATCAAGGCCATATATGCATAGTAGGTTCCCTAATAACTACATATATGAAATATCATAAAGTAATATATGATATGAAATTAATTCATTATATGTATTATATATGTATATAATCTCAGAAATGTCCATGGGAAAGTTGGAGTTAGGAGGAAAAGGGAATACAGTAATGGAAAATTATAATATCAAAATAACCTCTGAGAAGAAATTCTTTGTTCTGACACATCTATCTGGAAACTCAGTCCAGAGGATATAGCAAGGAGAAAATTTACCTTTTGTGAGACAACTATAGTTTTGACTGAGAAAAGGAGACCATTTCTGAGTTTTTCTCCCATGCTTCATGCAGACAGTTCTAGCTAAGGGCTTAGGTCTTGATAGTACCTGGGCAGGGTTTATACAAAAAGCTCTGGTCAAATTTTATAAAAAACGGAGAGTTTTCCTTTTAAATATACTATTTGAAAATGTATCTTTTAAAAATATATCAATAATAATAATAATAATAATATTTTTTTAAACCAAGCTGCCAAAAGTGTCTCTAGAAGAAAGTGAATGCTTTCAGAAGATCTGATCCATGCTGGATCCCGGTCAACTGGAAGCATTTGTTTTCTAGGCAAAAAATACTCCAGTTACCCACAAGAACTAAATATAAAATTTGGAAAGAAGTACCGCTGGCACCAACACACTGGAGATTATAAATACGTATGGTAGGGATGGGTCTGGAAATTAAGTTTGCTCAAAATAACATTTGCTTTCCATTTTATGCCATATTTAGCCATTGGGACACCTTCCCATGATTCAGAAGGGCTCATCTGAGATTGATGACTCCAGAGGATTGTGGGGGCATGGACTCCAAAAGAATTGGTCTGATAGCAACACTGCTTTCTCAGGGTAGGGGAAGTTGCACATTTGAGTTCCTAGATCTTCTTTCTTGGATTCCAGGGAGGTCATTCATTCCCAAGAGTGAGAGAAGACTGCCATGAAGCATGAATCCACTCTTCTGAATAGCAGGACTGCCATTTCTACAGAAGAATTAAAAAACTTTAAAAACACTTTCTCATTTTATTAGGTGCTTACCCATTGTTGGGGGATGTGGGCAGTGTTAGAAAAAATCAGTAAATATACTTTTTGTTCTCTATCTCTGGCAAAGTTACAGGATCTGGAACATAGCTGAAAATCTGTGGGGGAAACTATGGGCAACTGGGGCTCACACAGAGTGGGAAGATAGGCTGGTTTGTCAAGGGGGCAAAGGAGCCCTTAGATCAGAGACTGGGCTGTGGCAAATCATGTCTTGCTTGTGTGGACTTTGCAGACCATTGCTCCTAAAGATTGGGAATTTTTTGGACATTCTTAACAAATCTGTTAGCAATAGACTCAGAATGGAAAGAGCATTGGTCAAAGTCAGAATACCTGGGTTCTAGCCCAGGCTCTACTACTATTAGTAATTACTATTAATTATATTAATTGTAATTACACTAATTAGTAGTATAACTTTGGGCAAGTCAGTGTTGGGTTTCAGTTTCCCCATATGTAAAAAGGATAAGAAAATTTTTATTTCATATCTAGAAGGGATTTTAAAAGTCATCAAATCCAATACTTTCCCCTTTCATTTCACAGATGAGGAAAACTATAGCCCCTGGGGTCACAAAACTTATAAGTGTCATAGGTAGGAATTGGATCGATGTTTTCCTGATCCCAGGTCTCCACCATATCCAGCTCTGATGTTTTATGTTTCTAAATTCCTAAGTCATCCGCACATTTTCACAATCCATTTTCTCAGTTCTATTTCCTATGTGACTGCAGGCTCGTCACTACCCCTCTCATCTGGGTATCTTCCTTATTTATTAATATTAATGAGGGTAGAATCATCTCTGAGATCTTTTCCAGCTCTAAGAGTCTATGAATTTATTTACTTAGATATAGATGTATAATTGCATTGGTATAAAGATTCCCTGATAAGAAAACTCCCAAGTTACATCAGGTTAGTGTCTTCTACAATTTGTTTTGTTACAGAATTGCTTAGGGCACAGAGAGGCTTCCTCAGGGGTAACACAGCTACTAAGTATCAAAGTCAGGACTTTCGCCTGGTCTTTACGATTCCAAGGCTGGTTCTCTGTCCACTTCTTCAAGTTGCTGCTCTGGAGTTGAGGGTGCTTTATACATTTTCCTCTCCTGCGACAAGACCTTAAAACCTAGACTCCAGGAGATGGATGACCATCCTTGGGGAGAATGTTTGAAACTGACAGTTTAAAGAAAGCCCCGTTTCAGAACAGGAGAAGACAAGAGCATGTTGGGACACAAAGAGGGGATGTAGATTTTCCCCTTAATGCTAGTCCCAACCCCCTTTAAACTTGTGGGGGAAGGTATTCACCCTATTTCTGGGAATGCAAGTGCCCTGTTTCCCCAAGGGCAGTGCTGGCAAAGGGGAAAATGCCAGGACTATTGTCTATTCACAGACTTATCTGTGGGGAGGTTCTGATTTCATTAGAGCTGCTTCCAGCAATCCCAGGCACATCCAGGAGAGAGAACCATTATCGGCTCTTTTCGAATCTGCACTTTTCTTCTGGGCTTTTTCTTTTGGGGGGTGGGAGGGGAGGAGGGGGAAGCTGAGTGCTCTGAGTGCAGCACGGCTTCTCACCATGGACTAAGAGATAAGGGGCTGGACTCAAAGAGTTATTGTTTCATCCAACAAAAGGACATTTCTGTAACTTTTCAGTGAGCTGGGCCAGCTCCTTCAGCAGAGCGGTTTTGTAGCGTGGCCCTCTGTGGACAGCCAGAGGGGGCTGATCGGGAGTCACAGCCTGCCTCCTGCTACCTGGCTCACGGGTGGGGACAGGGGAAACCCTAACCAGCCACTGGCTCGGGGGGAGAGAGCTGGGGAAGGGGCCTGATTCCTGCTTCCCAGGACCTCTGGATCACAGCAGGTTTCTCCTTTCTGATTCCCCTACATCTTTTTTTCTAGTCTTTGGGGAGACTTGAGGGGAATTTTCTGATCTTTTCATCCCAGAAACCCCCAAGCAGTCATGACAGTATGTTATCTTTCACACACAAAGATAGGTCTCCAGATCAGAACTGTGTTTCCAGCAGTGAAGAGGGCTATCCACACTTTCAGCTCTTCAGTCCTACCCAGTCCAGGGATCATTCCATGACATATCCTGCCTCACCTTCTCTGTTAACTTTATGTTCTCTTATTCTGTTCTATGCTTGCTCTTGCCCCCATTCCCCGCCTTTGGAAGTGCTCTTTGGGTCTCTGGCTCCATTCCATCTGGGCTTCCTTCCCCCTCCACCCTGCAACTCTACTACTCAGGTCACAATACTGGCTCTCCTGGCAAGTAGAGCCTGTCCCATCAATCCCTACCTCCTGCTCCCAGCCAGACCTGGAGCCAGGCTTCCTTCCTAGGTCCCCACTGTTTTTTCCCACGATGCATGCCCAAAACTCTTTCATATGCCTCTTCCCACCCTGCAAGGCTGCAAAGAACTCTGGAGGAGGAAAGACTCTTAGAGATCTGACAGAGAGAGGGCTTGGAAACACTGTATTTCTACCTCTGCCCCAACTGGTTGTGTTTTCTTGGGCAAGTGGTTCCCCCTACAAGGCTTGGTTCCTCTTCTGTGAAATGAAAGGATATAGGTGTTTTTAAGGTACCTTCTACTTTTCACATTATGTAATTAACTAATCCTGAGCTTCATGGTATAAAGTGGGAAGATACATTTCTTTTCTTCAGGATTTTCTTGTATACTTGGAGTGATAACTCATATACAGGTGCTCCAAAATTTTGATTTAAGTTTTAATAGCTTAAAACTGCACTAAGACTTTTTGGACACCCGTTATAGGAAGGAGCAAGAGAGGAGAATGGATCATACAGCCCCAAATTTCTGATCTTGGAGAACCCAGTTCCCTTTTATACTATAAGGAGAAATGAGAGGACCTCAATAAAGCCCAAACTGTGTGAGTCCCAATTGCCTAAGGTTGAATATAAATAGCAACCATTTTTGCTCTGACCAGAAACCCTGAGGGTTTTTCCCTTCCAGATTTATTTATTTATTTTGTTGTTGTTGTTGTTGTTTTTGACTAGGAGATTCTTTGCTTCAATTGCTACCTAAGCTTAATCACCAACTGGGTGTAGCCTCAGTCAAACTGAAACCTGTTGAAGGCCTGAGTCTAAAAAGACCAAGGTCTCCCCCTGCATCCAGGCCATTTTTAGTCATCCTGATCAATATCTGGCCACTGGACACAGATGGTTCTGGAGGGGAAAGGGAGGCAAGTGACCTTGCCCAGCCTCCCTCACTTCAATCCAATTCATGTGCGTTTCATGGCATCCCCTCCCTGATGTCTGAGAACGAAGGACAAAACAACAACTACCAAGATGGAAATGCTTCAAGAAATGTTTCCTCTTGTTAATTTTTAAGAGGCCTCCATAGCCTGGTTCCAATCAGTTTGTCCAGTCTCTATGCATGGTACATCCCTTCCCAGGCCCCATGATCCAGCCAATTTGTGCTTTTCTCTGTTCCTCTCACATGACATTCCATATCTCATCTCCCTTTCTTTTCACAGACCATTCTCTATGACTGAGGGGCATTCTCTTCTGGCTTCTGCCTCCCAATACCCCTCTCTTCAAGATGAAGCTTAAGTACCATCTCTGAGGGATTCTGGAGCCAGCTCTTACTGGCAAAAGGTGATTGTTAAATTTTCTGTGTGAATTTTTACATCTTTCAAATCAGCAAATACTACAAATTAAGACTTAACTGATTATTATATTTACTATTTAGATTTCAGAATATGATAAAGTGTTAATGATGAAGATTAAACCTGAAAATGTTTTCATGAATGTTGTTTTCTTCAGAGACCTTGTTGTTAAACATTTCTCAGTAAACCCATCAATCTTTATGATTCCCCTCAACTACTAGTGCTCTCCTCTGTTTTGTATTTAACCACTTTTCATTTATTAAATTAGCATTTATTATATATAATTTTACATGTACTTACGGTCTTTCACATTACGATGTAAGCTCCTTTGAGTAAGGATTATTTCCTTTATTATATTTACTTCCCCAGCATCCTTCAAAATGTCTGAGACAAGATTAAGCATTAAAAAGATACTTATTGATTGGCAGACTGATTGATTGATGTTGGGATTACAATTATCAACAAAATCCTAGCTGAACTTGAAACATTGGTTTTGAATGTGACTGATTAAGGACCTCAGAGATGGGGAGACGAGTGGTTCACTTTAGCACTCAGGGAAAGCTTCATAGAAGAGTTGGGACAAGAAGTGAATCATGAAGTATGATAAGAATTTAGATAGGTAGGAGGAGGAACCAGAGAGAAAGGAGGAACATCATAAGAAAAGACAAAAATGATCAAGGTGTATTCTGGGACAATGAGGAACCTGATTTGTCCAGAGTGGAGACCTTATGTTGAAAAGGGAAGGGAGGAAAGTTTGGGGAAAAAGGGATTTATTAAGTATAAGTATTTTTTTTTAAGTATAAGTATTGATCTGTCCAAGAAACTTTTTCAGGATTTAGGGGGTTCATGGAAGGTAGGGATCTCCAAGGCTCCTAGGGAGGTCATTTTTGTTTATGGGAGAATAAAAGAGTCTTTTGTAATGTCTCCCTTCTGGACCTGGGAAATATACTTATACCTCAGTCTTTACTTTTCAAACTCCCCAAATTCAAGCCCAGCGTATTCCCTCTTTCCCTTCTTGGGCTCAGGCATTTAGTTCTTGGCCTTGACCACATTTGCCACACCCTTGGCACAGTCCTGCCTCTGTTGAGTGTGGCTCCAAAGGCCATAAATATGTCAAATTTTCTTCCCCTATCTACCCCTCCACAAAGGCTCTATAAACTGGATTGCACTGAAAATTCCCAACTTCTACCCACGAATCCCTTTACTCTAGGATTCTCCAAAACAACTTCCACCACCCTGCCCCCCATCATCCAGACCACATGGCCTAGACATGGTTCACATCCCAGTCTGGAGTGGGGGCTTGGGCTATGGAGCCAAAATAGCTTTTACCCAAACATCCCCATAAACCCAAACTGCTGCCCTATGGGTCTCCAGAGACCCGACACCAGCACATTCCCATAACCTCTTCCTCAGCTCAGCTCATGTAAAACCTTGGGAGAGAAGAGCTAAGGGGGAACAGTGAACTGACACAGACTGTGTCTCTGGCCTGCTGATCCCTCACCGCCTCTTTTCCTTCCCTCCCTCCCTCCCTCCCTCCCTTCCTCCCCCTACACACAGACTCAAGACACTTTTTCTTTATATACAGGCAAAATACTCTCCTCCCCCAACCTCAGTTTGGCAAAAAGAAAACCTGCATACAGAAAGACCTTAGAGGAGTTGAATAGGATCTGGGCCAAGCAGGAAATATTCAATAAATGTTTATCCTGTAACACAATAGTGGGGTTTTCAGAGCCCCAAGTGGCATTTAGTACTGTGGGAGACACTAGTGCCCCATTCCTGAAGGACTCAGGCCAGGAGGGGAAGGCAGGGAACTAGCAGGATTCCTCTGAAGGAGTTAAGACAAAACATCCATGGTCCAGTCATTTATTGAGAACCTACTATGTGCAAGGACCTGAAGATGGAAAACTGGAAAAGACATAGTTTTTGCTTCATGGAGTTTCCAGTCTATATAGGGATTTTTATTTTGGAAACAGAAAAATTAAGTAGTGACAACTGTGGTAGTTCCATGGGAGAGAGACAGAGAGAGAGTAAGAGAGAATGAGACAGAGAGACAGGGAGTGACAGAAACAGAGAGGGAAGGAGTGCTTGTAGATACTCAGAGAAAAAAAAGAAATTTCAGTGTGGTTTGGAGTAGTCTAGGAAGGCTGCCTGGGGGAGGTGGGTCCTGTAGGACAGGTAGAATTTGGAGAGATAGTGGGTAGAGAAAGAACACTGAAATTGGCTTCAGGAGACCTTGATTCAGACCCCATCTCTACTTCTTAGTACTTGTATGACACTGAGCAAGATATTTCGCTTCATTTTCTTTTTCTGTAAATTCTGAACTGGATGATCTCTAAGGTCCCTTTTCTGTTTTAAATCCTGTGAGCCACTGATATGTGTAATTTAATGGCTATGAATGTCCTCTGCTTTTATGGATAGTTTTTTTGAATTCAAGGTGTCTTTACTGAAAGCACAATGGCTATTTGCTCCTCAGCTAGGCAAGGCAGGGGAAACAGGAGAAGACTTTTTCCTCACTTTGGAAATTCATATTTTGGTTGAATGCCTGAGACAAGATGCTTATCAAATCATATTTGTAAAATCTTGTTTTTATTGTCTTTTTTATAACAGTGGTCTCCCCTAAGTCAGTGAACTTCATTTCTTCTAATATTTAAAAAAAAAAAAAAAACAAAGAAAAATAGCAAGTCAGCAAGACCTACCAGCAGATCAACTGTTGTCTGACAATATATGCCACACTGAATCTCCATAATCCCCACCTTTGCAAAGAAGAGACGGAGATATACAGTATTAACTCTTCCTTATGGGTCAATGTTGGACATTATGATCATATAAAATTCAAAGTTTTTTTTTTCTCTTTTCATAGCCATAATCATTGTGTACATTATTTTCCTGGGTTTTCTTACTTCACTCAGTATCAATTCATATAAATCTTCCCTATGCTTCTTATGGAATGATGTAATCAAAGAAAAATAGATTAAGAACTAGAAGCAAACTAAGTTCAGCCCTCTCATTTTACAGAGAAGCAAATTGAGGCACAGAGAAACTAAGTGACTTGTCCAGGATCACATATCTAATAACAGATATGAGAAAGGATTTTAACTCAGATCTTCTTGTCTCCAAGTCCTGTGTCTTTTCCCTTAAGCCATCCTGTCTCTGGCATATGGATACAAGATGTGTGGGTTATAGCTAGGTTGTCCATTCAATGCATGTGCAGATATAATCCTAGCCTGTTTGAGGGACACAGCTGAATGATATTTAGAAACCAAGAGGCTATAAATGTCATAGCCTAGTCGGAAATGGATGAGGATGTATAAAACTTAGCCCCATGCTTACCAGAACCTTTAACTCCAACTATTCCAAACCCATCAGCTTTATGATGGAGGGAGCTCATTTAAGTTGTGGAACCAGCAAAACAACCCTGGGTTGGGACATGTGGGTTCTAGTCCTGGATCTTCCATAATTTTCTAGATGACATTGAGCAGTCTCTTCATTTCTCTGCATCTCTATTGCCACATCTGTAAATTGGGGCAAGAATGGGAAGGGGGAAGGTTTCATCTCTAAGATCCTTTGAGCTTCAAAACTTCTTAACAAGGCTATTTGACCTAAAACTGAGTCCTTAACTTCTTGTAATTAGGGTACTGAAACTTGGAGTGTGGGATCTTTTTTGGGGGGCTGGGTCTTTCCTACCTGCAATAACTGAGGTCAGACTGTTCCCAGAACTGCCCCCGCAGCTGGGCAGGCCCCCACAGTGACAAGTCGAATTCCCTGGATTCGGAAAAGACTTCCCCCCTCCACTCCCCTGTCAGTGCTTCCTTCCAAGAGCAGACTTCTCTTCCTCCCTAGAGAAGATGAGAAGGAGTAAATACATCTGGTTGAAGTTTCCAGCGGGACGGAGGCAAGGAGCCAAGAGAAGAATGAATGTATGCAAGAGGCAAGTGTGGGAGAATCGGCAGTCTAGGAGATGCACTCCAGATCCAGCTTCTCTTAGCTCTCTGGGGGAGCAGAAAGGGGCCGAGAGGGATGGGCAGGGGACTAGGAAAGCTGGTTGGGGAAGAGATGATTTTGAAGAAGAAAACTCCTTTGCACCTGACATCACCCTCTCTCTCTCTCTCTGTGTGTGTGTGTGTGTGTGTGTGTGTGTGTGTGTGTGTGTGTGAAAGAGAGAAAGATAGAGAGAGAAGGAGGGAAGAAGGGAGGGAAGGAGAGGGAGAGGGAGAGGAAGAGGGAGGGAGAGAGAGATTTGTTTCCCAAAGGTATGCCAGTGCTATTACCTCAATTCTGAAAGGAAGAAGGGGCAAGGGAAAGAGTCCCACACAATGAGTCAAGAAACCTGGGTCCTAGTTCCCAGATAGTCCTGCAAGCACACTCTGTTTAACTTCAAGCAATTCCCCTCCCCTCTTTGAGTCTCAGTTTCCTTCTTTATAAAATGCAATGTTTGAATTAGATGCATCTGGCATAGTAAATAGAATGTTGAACTTGGAGTAAGGAAGACTTGAGTTTAAATTCTCCCTTAGACACTAATCAGCAGTATGACTCAGGCTAGATGATTTAACCTAGTTCAGTCCCAGGAAACTAAGGATAATACTAGCATCTGTCTCAGGATTGTTGTGAAGATGAAATGAGATATACATAAAGCACCTTGCAAACCTCCAAGTACTACATGTACTTATTAGAGTAGAGGGAAGAGAGGAGAAATTATGGTTATCTTTCATTTTTTTAAGAATCTGTGATTTTATGAAAATATTCCATGGCCCCAAATAATCATTCCTAGTTGATTTTTGGCACATATGTATGGATATAATATATATTTATAAATATACATATATCCTCCCCTAAAACTCTCATTCAATGCTTTATTCTGGCATTCAGATGACCTGGGTTCTCAAAGGCAGAGCATGAATTATAGCAAGTTCTATCCAGTCAGGAAAGCCTTCAGTATCAGCCTAATGAATGACTTCATGTCTGTATTTGGAGGACAAGCCAAGCTAAATTCAGAGAAGCTTACCATCAGACAGGGCAAAGGATGATGAATTTTTTTGGCTGTGTCAGTTGTCAAGGACCATTGACTCTTATTTGGAATTTGTCATCTTGATCCTAGTATCTTAGATTTAGAGCTGGGAAAGATTTTAGGAGTCACAGAGTCCAACTATAGATGAGGAAATTGAAGGAGAAAAAGGTGAAGCAATTAGTCAAAAGCCAGAGCCAGACAGGAAGTGGCAAATGTGGGATCTGAATACTCACCAGCTCTTCTGATGCCAGATTCAATGTTTATTTTTTAATCATATTTTTTCAATTAATGAGCATTGATTTTCTCTTTCATGGCTCCCTCTCCCAATCCATTGGGGAAAAAAGGGGGGGGGGGAAAGGAGAAAACCCTTGTGATATAAATACTCATAGTCAAGCAAAAGCAAATTGATGATCTTTCTAATGACTAGATGGAGTAGCTTCATGGACAAAGTTAAGTCCATGTGGCTTAAAAGTTAAGTATATAGGTTCAGTTATCATCTCAATGTAAAGATGCAAATTATTTCCAGATCAGCATATCTAGTCCCATTTTCTCCAAAGCTCCATATCACATCAATGATCTTTTAGACATCTAAAACTGAATGTCCCACAGACAAACCCAGGGTTATTCCCACACCCACAATGAGGCTCTGGGATTTAATGCAAAATGGAAATGTGAATGTGTCCAGGTGGAGAGGGAATATAACATCACTGAAATATTTGCTTTGGATCATCTAGGTATAGATAGTTGAGAAGAAATGCTACTATAACTGACATTTACATAGTAAGATTTTAAAAGTGCCTTCCATAAGTGTAAAAAAATACATGTAAGAGATTATAGAAATATAAATTAATTTGATCCTTACAACAATCCTATAAATCAAGTGCTACAGAGGATCAGCATCATTGGTGACTTGCTATATATATAGTCAGTGCCTGAGAAAGCTTTGGAATCTTGGGCTTCTTGACTCAAAGTCCTGTCTCTGCGTCTATTCCTTGCTGCCTGCTATATTACGCAGGAGAGAGTGGAGCCCCAGTGAGTATTTTCTGGACTTAGTTAATTTGTAATGAGATGATAGGGAAAAAAAAGTTAGGACAAGGTGGAACACAACAGTGGCCAAAAGAATACCAAATCTGTCATCACAAAATGCCAGACTCCAGCCCCCTCCTGGCCCCTTCTGCATTTCCTTCCCACTGGCCTAGGTGCTTCTCCAGGCTGGGGTGCTACCATTTGAATATGGGAGAGCCACACGTGTTTCATCCCCCCTTCTTCTTTTCCCCCTGGAAGCCACCAGGACTCAATAACTTTTACAAAGATTTTCCTCACCCCCTCCCCCACCTCCAGGCTCCTAGTCCTGGTTTATGGGGGACCAGGGAGGGCCCAGTTTCCTGGTTCTCAGACTTCACATGCCAATGAACTTTATTTATTGCCAATGGTTTGTTTTTGTTTTGTTTTGTTTTTTTCTTTCTCCCCAATCCAGCCTGGCTCCCATCAGGAAAAGCTATCGTTCCTCTCCCCCACCCCCATTGCCCTTCCCCCTTTGCCTCTGCATTTAAACAGCCCAGTGCTGGGAAAAATGGAGGAAGCAGGACAATGAATCCAGAGGAGAAAGAGTTAACGGTCAGGCCTGGGGAGGCCATCTCCATCCTCCACAACACAATTAACCAGGAAATAAACAAGAACTGGGTTTGTTTCATTTCACCACCAAAAAATAAAAGGATTTCCTTCAGCGTCCAGCACTTAGGCGCCCCTGCACCCCCATCTCCATTGCCCTCACTGAGCTCTACTCCTAACCCCCTACCCTAGGGACAGGACTGTTTCCTGGGAAGTTTCTTTGTCCTTGTGGATCCAATCAACACATCACAGATGGAACTCTTCCTGCATAGGGAAGAAAACCACTAAAATTCAAGATACAGTTCTCTGCCTTGGAGATTTACTCTTAGCAATAAAGCAAAGGACCTATGTGCACAAAAATGACTAAGCTGTGACAGAAAACCTGGCTCTCTATTCCCAGCCCTGTCACAATGATATGGTATATGACTTCGGACATAACACCAAACCTCCCCATGCTTCGGTTTCCTCATCAGTCAAATAATGCCGAGGATAACTACTACATCACAATGAATGTGGATATCAAATAGATAGCAGATGCAAATGGCCTTAAGTGAGAGGCGATGAAGATTTTTAACTGGGATGGAAGGGAACACTAGGCTTGGAGAGGCAATTCAGACACCCTCTAACTATTCAGGCTGCAGCTTCCTCATCTGCAACTTGGTATAGTTGTCCTTAATTTGGGATTCAAAGAGTCTTGAGAGTAAGAATAGATTTTAGGGAACTTGAATGGGGAAAAAGCTGCATCTTTATTTCAATACAGTTGGTTTCCTTTGTAATCCTATGTGTTGTATTTTGTGCATTGAAATATTTTATTTTGAGAAGAGATTGAAAGGTACCATCAAACTGCCAAACCAAAAAAAAAAAAAAAAAAAAAAATGGTTAAATGTCCAGGACTTGATGATCTCTAAATTTCTTTCCTGCTTTAAATTATTTTAGGATTCTATATGTAGTAGTTACTATGGACAGAACTTAGCAAATGAAAGGATAGTGGATGAATGAGGGGATGTTTTGGAAGAGTGTGTCCTTCTTAGAAGGTATAAAGTTAGAACACATGGGCATGGATGAAGCCCCGGATAACCGGGCTTATTCTGACTTTCAGTCTATCATCAAGGACCTGACTTTCAGTCTATCATCAAGGACCTTGCACTGAATCCCCACTTCATCTGGAAAGGAGGAGAGAACTGGGATTCTTTGGGGCCTAGAAGGGAGACCAAGGATTGAATTTACTCACGATCCCCTCCCCCATCTGCTTTCACTCTCACACTCATGCATACACACTGGCCATTTTGCAGGGAAAAGCCAGAAAGAAGAGGGGGGGAACTAGCTCCCAACATGTGCTTGCCCTCTGGTAACAAAAGTGATTCTGTACTTGACAAAAAGAGCGCGTTATGAACAAACTTCCGGTTACAGTGTTTTCCATTGGGAGGGAAAATGCCCGAGCCTGTTTAGGGCAATCTAAAAAAGCCTTCACAAATGAGGCTTTGTTTTCTCTCTAGGCCTGACAATAGGGACTCAACAAAATTATCTTTTCAGCAGAAGATTAAACTAGGGGCCCAAACCCAGGAGCAGCTTGGGGGACTGGGCGAGGAGCCCAACTTCAGATTTTTGAGATAGCTTAATGAGACGCCACAACCCTGGACTGTAGTCTGGCTGTGGTTGTTCCCATCTCCTCATCATCTTCTCTAACACCCCACTTCTCTGGAGCCTAAATTTTTTTCTGTCTTTCTCCATTTTTGTGCCTTTCTCTCCCTCCTTCCATCTGTCTTTGTGTCTCTTCCTTTCTCTCTCTTCCCCTTTCAGTTTTCTGTCCCTTCACCTGCCCTCTCTCCCTTCTAACTTTCCTTAATCCTTCTTTCTCCCCCCAAAAGATCATTTTGAGCTGGGAGAGACCCTTAAGTTCATTTAGTTAAACCCTGGCATTTTACAAATGAGAAAAATTGAGTCCCAGAGAAGTTAAGTGACTCTATCTCTCAGTCTCTAACTATTCATTTACCTCTCTCTTGTTTTTGTCTGTCTCTACGATCATAGATTTAGAGATGGAAGGGACCTTAGAGATTATCCAGTAAACTCCTTCATTTAATGGATGAGCAAACTGAAGCACAAAGTAGCTAAGTTTCTTGCTCAGGGTTTAAGTTTCTGGGATATGATTAGAACTCAGGGTTTCTTGGCTTTTCCCTTTATATTTCTCTATGTGCCTATCTCCATTTCCCTCTTCCCATTCTCCCATCATATCCCTAGGTATACTTTGTATCTCCTTTGCTATCTCTTCTTACTTGTGAAAATCAGGTAGCACCATGTCTTTTGTGAATACTGCTGAGGGGAGTTAGGGTCTCCCTTTTTGTGAATTAGGGGATTAAATGTGGTTATCATAGAAAAAGAATGATAGTATCATATTTTTTGGAGCTGGAAGAGACCTCCTAGGACATCTAATCCAACCCCCTCACTTTTCACAGATAAGAAAACTGATGTCCATCAACGTTCAGTGACTTGTCCAACAGGAGAGTGTTACAGGAGGAGAGGCCCTACTTCCTAGCCCCAAAGACCAGCTTCCCTCTCCAGGCCTAGTAATTCCGTAAGATGGAACCATAAGCTGCAAGAATGCTATCAGTCTACGAGGTATTTAGCACAGTGAGCCCTGGAGCAAGCATACAGAATATGATTGTACCGTCATCCTGATGAGGACAATACAGCCTCACCCAGAAGAGCATCTGCATTCCCTGGAAAAGACTCTCACCACACATTATGCTCCTTTTGGATGCAAAACCTATATTCTCTGGGAAAGACTTTTCCCACACCCTATCTCAAGTATGTTCCTTTCGGATGCAAAACCCAAATTGTTTTGTTTCTGTATATAAGTAAGCCCTGAGAAAATGTCTTTTTGCAATTCTTTGACATTGCCCTCTAAGAGAACGTCTTGGTGTCTCTCTCTTTAATAAAGTGCCTTTTCTTATCACAGCCTTTTGTGTAGCATTTCTCCCTGCGAACCCGCCCTAACTTGGTGTTTTGGAGAACTAGGAGACCTACCCATATTCCTGCCACGATCCATACCTCATCAATCCCATAATTACAGCGATTACCTGATGTCCTTACCCAGGATGTATACACTTACACTGCAGTGTTATTAAAACCTGCTGGAAAAAACAACAATCCCATGTACAAACGTTTCACCTGTGAGTGTATTTTGCTTGGCCTGTTACCAACTTCAGACAGAAACTTAGCTGGTTTCATTATCTACTTCTGGGAGGAGAAGAGGGTGGGAGTTTGATGTATGTGGGGGGTGGGGGTGAGGATGCTGGTAGCCATGCCCAAAACCTAACCCCCAGGAGACTAGGACAGCTTATGACTTTGCCCTCTCTGCTCTGAAGAAGGTACTCAGTCAGGGGAACCTCTTTATTGGACATTCCCACAGGGAGCTAGAGTTTGAGTGAGGCTTAAAACAGGAGTTAGGGACTGAGGAGGTGGTAAGAAGTTTGTTTCTGAAAAGCTTAAAAAACTGAGCACTTAGATCTTCCCTCATTTTTACAGTCTCACATGAATTTGAAGACCTTTGAGTAAAAGTCAGGAGACTCAGATTTGAGTCTCAATTATTTGACTATCTATTCCACCTCTGGCAAGCCATTTCCTGCTTCTGAATTCATAAAAATACAATGGTTAGACTGGCATCCCATAAAACCCATTCTAAATCTAATGTCCTTTGGTTCTCTGTAATGGAATCAAAACAAAAATAAGAAATAATTGCATTTAAAGTCTTTCATGAAGCACTTGCTTTGTGCCTAGCCCCAGGGTCCCTCCCTAAGCTGCAGAAATAAAGACAAGCGAATGAACCCACAGACACGGACACACACACACACACACACACACACACACAGAGAGAGAGAGAGAGAGAGAGAGAGAGACACCACACATGCACACAAATGAAACAGATGAATAGTGATACAGGATAGGACATAGATCACATGCTGGAGTGTGTGGAGTGTGGGAGGCAGATATTAAGATTTCCAAGGATGATGGAGTTTTATTGGTTGGGTGGAAAGGAGAAGGCTTCCTAGAAGTGGTACACCTTGATATATGGGTAAGATTTAGACTGTCAGAGAAGGGAGCTTTCAGCATATTCCAGGCTGGAGTTCTACTTGCTCTCATTCTAAACCTAGTGGGGCCATGGGAGTCATTTATATGCTAGGAGCCTTAGAAGAGCTGCTGGAAGCCGAGGCACAGAGCTTTCCTATTCAAATGAGCTTTCTCTCCCTCCCTCAGGCCTTCGCTACAATTCACTTTCATTCTCTCTCTCTCTCTCTCTCTCTCTCTCTCTCTCTCTCTCTCTCTCTCTCTCTCTTTCCCTCCTTTGGTCTATTCAGAGTGAAAAAGTGCCCTCCCCTTACATCCTGCATCAATGCCTGCTCTGCCACCCCCTGCGTTCCAAACTGTGCCAGTCCTGGGCTGGGGTGGGTGCTAGCTACAGAAACCATCAGTTTGGAGAAACAATACAGCCCTCCTCAGAGCTGGGACCCTCCTCCAACGACTGGATTTTGAGGACTTCACAGTGCATGTGGACTTAAGTCCCCACAGGGGCTTAAGAATAACCAGACACAGCCTTCTCCCCACCCCCATCTTGTCCTGTCTACTGAAATATCCATTTTTGGCTCAAGGTTTCTCCTCTATCCCCAGCAGACTTTCTACCAGTTTATACAATTACAGAATAGCTTTCCCTGCAAAGTCTTAAGTGCTAGTCACAGAGGAGTTCCGAAAACTTCTGACAGTCAGGCTTTTACGGTCATATGATAGAAGACTAGCACATGATTGGACCTGTAGAGCTGAATCCCTCACTATTCAACAAAGGATCTGGGAGTCTTTTCTCCTCTCTAATCAACTCATCCCTAACACTTATTCCCATCCCCTTGTTCCATTCCCCTGGGGTCAATAAATCAAGCCCAGCAAATGCTCCCTAAATTCCTTCAAACCAGCACAAACTTCTGGGGAAAATGCTTCTGCTCCTCAGTGCTAACTCTAAGTTCTCCTTAGAAAATTCCCTCTGCTTAGGATCCTATGGGGTGTCAGGGAATGCAGGAATCATATCTTCATTCTCTTCATCTGTGCCCACATTCAATTCACCATGTCATCCAGTTTGTCTACAGAAGCCGTTCTTTAGATTAATCTTTTCTCTATGATCATTTTAATCCTCTGCTCAAAAACTTTCAGTGATACAAAATGAAGACCAACCTTCTTACTATGGCATTTAAGGCCTCTGTATCCTGGCTTTAATCTTCCTCTAAAACCTTATTTCTCATTATTTCCCTACATGAATCCTTTGTTCTAGCCACTTTGCCATGCAATGCACTTTATCCATGACTGCTATATTTTCTTTAATGCTGTTTCCATGATGAGCAATATCCTCCTTTCCCCCCCCCCCCGAGTTATATAGACTCCCAACTTTTCTTCATGAAATTTCTTCTAATTCCTTCCTCTCCCCTATCATTATCACAAAAGTTTGCTGTGAGAACAAATGATATAACATTTGTAAAATGCTTATCACAGTGCCTGGCACTTAGTAGGCATTATATAAATGTTTATTCCCTTCTCCTTCCTCTTTTTCCTCCAATCACAATGTGATCCCCTTAAAGGCAAAAACTCAATTTTACGTTTCTTTGACGTCTCCACAGCATGCAATAAAGAGTGAGGTGTATAGTGAATATTTAATAAATATGTGTCCAATAGCTGTGTGGAAATTTCATACAAATACAATTTGCTGGAGGAAATAGAACATCCTATAATTGATTGTAAAACTGCTTCCTTTTGACTTCAAAAGACCCTAGAGATCATACAAACCCCCTCTCTGTCCCCTTCAGGGAGTTGGTCTAATTTTGTTTTGTTTCTGCTCCTTTCTTTCCTTCCTTCCTTCTTTCCTTCCTTCCTTCCTTCCTTCCTTCTTTCCTTCCTTCTCTCCTTCCTTTTTTTAATCTTAACTTTGAAACTCATGACCTATGTGACTTTGGATAAGTCATTCAATTACTCTGAGCCTCAATTTACTCCTCTATAAATGAGGAGGTTGAATCAAATAGCCTCTAAGTTGTAAATAGCTCTCTATCTCTATATTTCTATAATCTTGTGACATGAATGAAACACAAGGCCTGCCCTCATGGAGCTTACAATTTAATTGATATTAAACTATACCCATTTACCAAACTATAATACAAGGTAGAATGGGAAAGAGTACTTGAGTCGAATTTGTACACAACAGTAATTAAGATAAATATAAGCAAAGGGCTATTGGAATTTGGACTTGTAGCAAATGGAGAAGAAGTGAGAAGGAAAGGGCAAGGGTCAGAAAAATGCTTTCTTCATCTCATTTTCTCTTCCTCTGGCCTGCAAACACTGATTTTCCTTCTCCCTGGCCCCTGAAGTTGCTAAAAGTGACATAGGCCCAACAACCCAGGAAGGGGAGGGACACTATCACCAAGTGCCAGGATGTAGATAGGGATAGAAGTCATAAATCTCCTAGGGAAGGTAAAGGAAAAGGGGTTATTAAGCTGTCCATCTATCTACTTAAGTCACCCTATAAGGTTATATTAACCTCACTGTGTGCCCAGGCTCAGGTAAGGTGGGAGGTCCAGGCTCCCTGGGGCAGGGTTTGGCAACTTGATGTGAAGTACTCTATGATTGAGCCTTCCTAACATAAAAGGAAGCTAGTTTCTTTTTCCTCTTCATTCAAAAGTATTTTTAAGAGCCCCAGTGCTGGAGAGCTATTGTAGACACAAAATCCCTAGTGAGTATTTCTTTCTTTTTTTTTTTTTAAGAGTCTTTGTTACTTCTAATTTTTTTTCACTTAATAGTACTTCCCCCCCCCCCCCCCGCCAATTACATGCAAAGATAGCTTTCAACATTCATTTTTGAAAGATTTTGAGTTCCAAATTTTTCTTTTTCCCTCCCTTACCGTCTCCCTCCCCAAGATAGCAAGTGGTCTGATATAAGTTATACATGTATAGTTATTTTAAACATATTTCCATATTAATCATGTTGTGAAAGAAAAATCAGAACAAAGGGAGGCACAAGGAAGAAAATAAACAACAAAAAAAGTGAAAATAGTGTGTTTTGATCTGTATTTAGTCTCCATAGTTCTTTTTCTGGATGTGGATAGCATTTTCCATCACAGTCTATTGGAATTGTCTTAGATCACCAGTGCTGAGAAGAGCCAAGTCTATCTTAGCTAATGATCATACATTATTGTGTTAGTGAGTATAATGTTCTTCTGGTTCAGCTCACTTCACTCAGCTTCTGAAATCTGTCTGCTCATAATTTCTTATAAAACAATAATACCCCATTACATCTATATACTACAACTTATTCAGCCATTCCCCAATTGATGGGAATCCCTTCAATTTCCAATTCCTTGCCATCACAAAAAGAGCTGCTATAAATATTTTTGCATATATGGAAGGACCATATGTGGTTCCTTTCCCCTTTTTTATGATCTCTTTGGGATATGGACCTGGTAGTGACACTGCTAGATCAAAGGGTATGCACGGTTTTATAGCCCTTTGGGTATAATTCCAAACTGTTCCCCAGAATGGTTGGATCATTTCACAACTACACCAACAATGCATTAGTGTCCCAGTTTTACCACATCCCTTCCAACATTTATCATTATCTTTTGTCATTTGAGCCAATCTGATAGATGTAAGGTGGTACCTCAGAGTTGTTTTAATTTGCATTGCTCTAATCAATAATGATTTAGGACATCTTTATACATCTATAGATAACTTCAATTTCTTTATCTGAAAATTATCTGTTCATATCCTTTGATCTTTTGTTAATTTGGGAATGACTTGTATTTTTATAGATTTGAATCAATTCTCTATATATTTGAGAAATGAGGTCTTCATTAGAAACACAGGCTATAAAAATTGTTTCTAGAATTCTGACTCCCTTCTAATCATGGCTGCATTGGTTTTCTTTATGTAAAAAGCTTTTTAATTTAATCTAATCAAATCATCCATTTTGCATTTCATAATGTTTTCTATTTCTTGTTTGTTATGTTATTCCCTTCTCCAAAAATCTAACAAGCAAACTATCTCTTGTTCTCCTAATTTACTTATAATATCATCCTTTATGTCTAAAATATGTACCCATTTCAACTTTGTCTTGGTATAGGCTGTGAGATATTGGTCTATATCTAATTAGTGCCAGTTTTCCCAGTAGTTTTATCAAAAGCTGGAATCTTTGAGTTTATCAAGCAGTAAATTATCGTACCATACTGTGTTTGCTGTACTGAACCTATTTTACTGATCTACCATTCTATTTCTTAGTATCAAATGGTTTTGATGACTGCTGCTTTAAAATATAGTTTTAATTCAGATATGGTTCTGTCACCTTCCTCTACATTTTTTTTTCATCAATCTCCTTAATATTCTTGACCTTTTTTCTTCCAGGTTAATTTAGTTGTTATTTTTTATAGCTCTACAAAATGATTTTTGGTAGTTTGATTGATTTGACATTGAATAAGCAGATTAATATAAGTAGAATTGTAATTTTTATTAAATTAGCTTGGCCTGTCCATGAGCAACTGATATTCTTTCAGTTGTTTAGATCTAATTTTATTTGTGTGAAATGTTTTGTAATTATGTTCATGTAGTTCCTGGCTTTGTCTTGGCATATAGACTCCCAAATGTTTTATATTGTTTACTGTTATTTTAAATGGAATTTCTCTTTGCATCTCTTGCTGCTAGACTATGTCAGTAGTATATAAAAATGCAAGTGATTTATGTGAGTTTATTTTATATCCTGCAAGTTTGCTAAAATTGTTAATTGTTTCAAGTAGTTTTTTTAGTTGATACACTATAATTCTTTAACAATACCATCATATGATCTTCAAAGATGAGGACTGGCTCCTTGCCTAGTCTAATTCTTTTAATTTCTTTTTTTTCTCTTATTGCTAAAATTAATGTTTCTAGTACAATATTGAATAATAGTGGTGATAATGGACCTCCTTGCTTCATCCCTGATCTGATTGGGAATGCTTCTAGCTTATCCCTATTACATAATGCTTACCATTAAGCAGCACTAAATGATGTTTATCAATTTAAGGAAAACTCTATTTATTCCTATGCTCTCTAGAGTTTTAAATAGGAATGGATGCTGTATTTTGTCAAAGTTTTTTCTGCAACTATTGAGATAATCACATATAAATTATGCTGATAGTTTTCCTAATATTGAACCTGGCAAATATTTCTTATCATGCATAAGATTCCCAGTAGCCCAATTTACTTTTTATAACTTGAGTGCACCCTTCTTCCAAATTCATTCAGGTTGTTCCCATTTCTTTATTTCTGTTGTCTGGGAAACTTCCTAGGCTTTTCATTCAAGGTGGTTCAATCCTCAGAATCACAAAATGTCAGAGCTGAAAGAAAACTTAAAATAGGGAGCATCAGAACCAAAATCATCCTTAAAACAACATAGAATTTTGGAAAGAACTTTAACCATCACAGGGTATGGTTGATAGAGCCAATTGGAATCAGGAACACTAAAATTCAAATCTTGCTTCAGACACTATCATTGAGACTTTGTACCTATATGTCTCATGTGCATCTCAAACTCAACAGAACCTGTGAAGTTTCCCCCTAAACCCACACCTCTTTCCAGCTTCCCCATTCCTGACAAAGAACACCATAGTCCTTTCAGCTACCCGGGTTCACAAGCATATGTTATTTTCAACACTTCTTCCCCTTCTCTTCTAAATTCTCATTTGCCAAGGCTTGTCCATTTTACCTTAATCATAACTCTCCATTTGTCTCTTTTTTACTCTCAGGACCTAAGTTCTATGGTAAGTCCTCATCATTTTTATTGGACTATTGCTATACTGTCTGCTGTGTATTCTCTTCACTTCTAATTCTTACTCCACATAGCTGTCAGAGGGATAATCCTAAAACATAGGCCTGGCCATGTCACCCCTCTGCTAAGAAAGCTTCATTGGCTTCCTAATTCCTACGGGATAAAACACAAATACCTCTGTTTGATATTTAAAGCCTTTCACAATATATCTTTGACCGATCTTTTTCTCTTTTTTGATATGTCTTCTCAAAGACTGTCTCTATCAGAGAACCCTCCCTTGTCAATAAATTTTTAAAAATTATTTTAAAAGAGGTTAAGCAAAACAAGTTAATACATCATCTATGTCTGCAAATATATGCCTCATCCCGCCATGTAGTACACCACTTCTTTGACAAGAAGCAAGAGGCATGCCTCATCATCAGGCCTCTGAAACTAAGGTTGGATGTGTTATTGAACAGAGTTCTGAGGACTTTCTATATTATACACTATTAAGGTCATTGTGTAAATTGTTTTCCAAAGTTCTTACTTCCCTCTGCATCAGTTCATATAAATCTTCCCAAGTTTCTCTGAATTCTTCATATTCATAATAATAATATTCCATTGCATTCATACATCAAAATTTGTTCACTGATTGATCGACCATTCTTTAATCATCAAAAACCCACTTTCCCTAGTTCTTTGTGCTGTGATACATAATTTTGTATTCAAAGGATTTTTCTATCTTTCTTTAACTTCTTTGGCTCAAAGAGTAGGTACATTTTAATGAAATTTTTACTATAATTCTAAATTGCTTTCCAGAGTGGTTGGACTAATTCACAGCTCTACTCAAAATGCCTTAGTGTCCCAGACTATGCCTTCAGACTTACTTCCTCTCTTGTGATCTATATTCCAGTCAACTTGGACTATTTAATTAATGGCTTTTATATGCAACATTGCATCTCCAAACTTTATGCCTTTATGGAGACTGTGCCTCTCCTCAATGATTTTGTATTAATTTCGTATCTATTTTATATTTATGTATCTGCCTACATGTTACTTCCTCCTTAGTGAAATATATATCCCTTGAGGGTTGATTTGTTCTCAACATTTTATCTCCAGCGTTTAGCCCTGTTCCTGGCACATGATAGATGAAAGTTATTGAGGTGAATTTAGTAGAATGTTTGAATGTAGAATGTTCAAGTTGGAAAGGAGTCTGGAACAAAGGATATCAGGGCTGGAAAGGATTCCAGAACACAGACTATTAGTGCACAGAACATAGACTGTGAGAATCTGAAGGGATCCCATAAGGAAGAAAGGCTGTCAAAAGCAAAAATAATCTTAGAATATAGAGCATCAGATCTAGGAAGATGATTTTTAAGACAAGTGAACTGAATGTCAGAACTGAACTTTAGAATACAGGATAGGGGTATGTGTGAGAGAGAGGGAGGGATATTTGTGTTAACTTGGTGCATTTGTCTCTGGTTTTCTCCCCCTAAGTTTCCTATCTCCTTCACTGGCTTCTTCCCCATGATCTGCCCAACTCCCCTTCTCCAGGTATAATTACTCTAGGATTCCTAACTTGCCCTAGACTCTAGTAAAGCCTGCTTGCTATCAAATGAAATTATATTTGTGAAGTGCTTATAAGGTCTATGTAAGATACCAGTGTTTGGTACATAGTAGGTGCTTAATGAATGCTTATTCCCTTCTCTATTACTATCCAAGGCTGGGTCTGTGTGAATATCTACCAAAGGTATATCCCATCCCAGGAGAAAAAAAAATGAGGCAACAGGATGACATTTTCATCATTTTGATGGGAGAAACAAAGTTTTGCCAGCTATTAGAGTCCTTTAGACTAGTACACTAAAAGGTAATGCTCTGGCATCATTTTCCCTTTATCTCCCTCTTCACATTGGCAAGCAAAATGCAGCTGCCAACCTGCCTGGGAAAGTGATCTGGGGAAACAAGTCAATTCTTGCTCATTTTAGCAGGTAGAAGAGAACCCCCTTGCCCCTCCCCCCAGAAGTTAGATGTTGCCAGTTAATTGTGGGAAGATACCTGGGAGAAAGATGCATGTTGAGACTAGAAGGTCTTATTACTCACACTAACAGAGATTTCTTTCAAGCTAGTCACTTGTCAAAAGCAAACTTGATTTAAAGAGACAATGCAAACTGACTTTCTTGAAAGTAGTTTCTCTTAGACTAGAAACCTCCCCCTCATCACTTTAATTCCCTATTTGCCTCCAGAAAGGGCACCCACCATCACCTTGCATTTGAATGATATTTATAACACTGCTGTGCACAGGAGTATACAGACCTGTGCTATTATTCCCAGCTTACAGGTGAGAAAACTAAAGCCTAAGGAGTTGGAGGGATTTATCTTAAGTCACCCTTTAGGACATTTGGGAGTATCTAGAGACTTTCATCTGGGGACATCAGGACCCTAGCTAGAAATCTTTCTTCTGCTCTCAATTTCTAACATTTTTTTGTGCCCCAGAGACATATCTGGGAGTCCATTTAGAACACAATTTCTTTCTTTTTTTAATTAAAGCTTTTTATTTTCAAAACATATGCATGGGTCATTTTGCCGCATTAACCCTTGCAAAATCTTGTGTTCCAATTTCCCTCTTTTTCCTACTCCCTTTCCTAGATGGTAAGTAATCCAATATATGCTAAACATGATAAAAAATATGTTAAATCCAATATATGTATACATATTTATACAATTATTTTGCTGCACAAAAAAAATCAACTCAAAAAGGAAAAAAATGAGAAAGAATATAAAATGAAAGCAAACAACAAAAAGTGAAAATGCTATATTGTAATCTACACTCAGTGCTCTCTCTGGGTGTAGATGGTTTTCTTCATCATCAAACAATTGGAATGGTCTAAATCCTCTCATTGTTGAAGAGAGCCATGTCTGTCAGAATTGATCATCATATAGTCGCCTTGTTTCCATGTACAATGACCTCCTGGTCCTGCTCATTTCACTCAGCATCAGTTCATGTAAGTCTCTCCAGACCTCTCTGAAATTATCCTGCTGGTCATTTCTTACAGAACAATAGTATTCTATAACATTCATATACCATAATTTATTCAGCCATTCTCCAATTGATGGGCATCCATTCAATTTCCAGTTTCTGGCCACTACACAAAGGGCTGCCACAGATATTTCTGCACATGTGAGTCCCTTCCCCTTCTTTAAGATCTCGTTGGGATATAAGCACAGTAGAAACAATGCTGGGTCAAAGGGTATTAGGGCACAATTTCTTCAACCAAGTAGTGAGTCGTGCAGCCAGATTAAGACCTGGGTTTTTTGAGGCCAATTCAGTTTCCTTTTAAGCAGTATTATGCTGTTTTATGGTAGGAGATATCTCTCTCTCTAGTTAGGAGATATTATTATTCATCAGGCACAGTTACTATGATTTGGTCTCTCTTTTAAGGAACCTGAAAAGGAGAATAAAATTGTCTAAGAAGAGACCAAAAGATAGCAAATGACATGCCTGGTCATGGGAATCTTCCCATACAGCAGAGTTGGAACTGTATATCTATTGTAATGTCAAATCTGGCCTAAGGGGCATGTTATCCAAAGCAAACTTATAGTCCCATCATACTAGTGATTAACTTGTATTTAATGAGCATGGACTGTCTGCTCAGTCTTTTTGCTAAGTGCTTTGGAGGAGACAAAAAGGGAAGTATATAATTCCTGCCCTCAAAATTTTGTAAACTAATTAGAAAGAGACAAACAGTGCAGTAGGAAACAAAAATACAAGACAGTGTGTAATTTAGGGCTAAATCATGTGGTACAGGCTCCTGTTACAATGGCATCCCTTTTCCCCACTCCCTTCTCCCCAAAACCACAAATGTTATAATAAATCCCTAAGGATTGCTAATAGTTGAGGAGTAGAGTGTTTAGGAAGAGGTGAAGCTTGAACTGATCCTAGATGAAGGAAACCATTTCAAGTTGAGAAAACAGTGTAAGCAAAGGTATGGAGGGGAGAAATTGTAAGGTGATTTGGACAACAATTATTAAAAACCCAACTCTCTGAAGGCAGAGGCTACATATCTCTGCTATCCTTTTCAGCAGTTATGTCAGAATCGAAATAATTTATTATGAAAATATATATAAATAGAGATATAATTTATGTATATATAATATTTATTTATAATAAAAGCTAACATTTATAAAGAACTTTAAGATTTGCAAGGTGCTTTATAAATATTATCACACTCAATCTCTACAACAATCTTGGGTGGTAGGTATAATTGTTATATCCATTTTAAAGACCAGAACACTGAGGTAGATAGAAATTAAGTGACTTGCCCAGCTAGTAGGTATCTGAAGCTGAATTTAAATTCAGGGGTTCCTGACTTGAGGTTCAGTATTCTATCCCCCGTACCACTTAGCTGTCTTGACAAATTAAATTACAAATCCTTTTGTCCAAGATTCAAAGCTCCCATAATCAGTGGTCACCACAAAGAGAATAGAAAGAGGGAGTTTAGGTGAGCCAGGAAAGGATGAACAGATCCCAAAAGTTCAGTCCAGTCATCCTGTGAGAATAGAGGTTGCCCTGTCAAGGAAAGCAAAAGACTCAAAGACTCTTGGAGCTTTTGGGGGCTCATGTTTTTCTCTTTCTTCTTTATCCGCAGGTACTTTTTGACAATCTCCCTTGTGTGCCAGAGATGGAGAAAGATTAAAAAGACTTGGAGAGGGTTTAGAGATTAGGGAAATAATTGTGAGTAATGACACAGTAAACCACAAGCAGACAGGGCTGTCATCCGGGGACTCTCCAAGAAATGACAGTACTATTCCTTTTCCTTTTCCAAAGGATTCCCCCTCCTCTACCAGTGTGAGAGAAATGGCTCATCCATCCACTTGACTGAGAATATTGTCTCCATCTCTTCCTTTCTCTGGCTGTCTTAGAATCTAGGGGGAATCTTATTCCAATCCTCTTTGTAACAGGTGGCTTGATTGGGTCACTCTTCTGCTCAAGGATCTTCAATGACTCCCCTTTGCCTAGATGACAGATTTCAGCCCCTTGAGGCTGGTGTCTGAGGTCTTCCACAATTTGAGCCACTGCCTTCCCCCTGTCCCCTGTCTCCTCAATACTTAGTACTGCTGTGCCTCCTACTGTGAATTAGCCTTTTATTATGTTTATGTCTCATCTGCTTCAGAAGTGTCAGTGCCATGAAGAGGAGAACTATAGCTTCTGTCTCTCAGAAAGAGATTAGCATAAGACCGGGTACACATATTACTTTCCATGAATGATTGTTGACCCATTGATGGATTGATCCTGGACAGACAGCCCTTGGTGCTCAGAAACTGACTGAAGGCTTCAAGGATTAAATTCCCATGCTCAGAAGATATTCCCACATCTAGAGTTTCATGTCCCTAGGCTTGTCTCTCCCTGTCTCTCACCACCTGCTGCCTGCAGAGCACTCCACTGGCTGCGACAGCATCCAGTTGCTTCAGGGAATAGATTATTGCAGCCAACTCCCTGCCTTTGGCATTCGTAGGATAAACTGCTTTTTAACTGTTAGCTAGGAGCTTTGGAGAGGTCCTGGGTGGATCTCTTGGTCTTCAAATTAGTGGAAAGGAAAAAAGGAGGGTTTAGAAGGGAGTAATGATAGCAAAGGAGGAAAGCCCAGCCCTCCTGTTTTTGGCTCCTTCCTTGAGGAAGGGCTTTTAGATATTGAAGGGTTTATATCTAAGACTGGGCCGTCTATCCTCCCACTGCAGAGACATTTGATTCAGTTCAACAAGAAATTAGGTCCAGGCACATTTAAGATCAGTCCAGTCAACAAGTCTTTCCTGCCTGAGTGTCTGGCACTGGAGCAAGAGATATGGGAAAACAAGGAGAAAAGACAAGGTTTACTTATGTCTTTGATTTATACCCTCAATGAACAACAGACAGGATATACTATGGAAGAGCTGATTGGGAAGTCAGGGTTGGGTGGTATTAGACTATAGTATAAGACCTGGTCTTAAATCCTACCTCTGACACTTAGCATCTGAGTGATCTTGGCCAAGTCAATTAACTTTCTTGGACCCTGGTATGCTCATTTATAAAATGGGGAGACTGAATTAGATGACCATGAAGGTCCCTTTTAATTCTAAATTTATCTCTATATGAGGAAAGTAAGAGGGTGTCGGGAACAAAGAGTGATCCCAGTTGGCATCTCAGCATCTACCGGGATGCCATCTAGTTAGTTGAATCTTGTCCTTGCTATAGATACTAGGAATTATTAAAATACAAATATGTTCTCCTTCCCTCACAATTTAACCTTAGCACCATTCACTTCTTAATCAATAAGTATTTATTAAGAACTTAGTATGTTCAATGAGATCATAAAAGAGGGAAAAGGACCCATAGGTGAAAAAATGTTTGTATGGCAAGGAATTGGGAATTGAGGGGATGCCTATTAGTTGGAGAATGGCTGAATAAATTATGGTCTATTAATATAATGGGATATTATTGTTCTATAAGAAATAATGAACAGACTGATTTTAGAAAAGTCTGGAAAGACTTACATGAACTGATGCCAAATGAAGTGAGAAGAACCAGGAGAATATTGTACATAGTAACAGTAAGATTATGTGATGATCAGCTATGGTAGACTTAGCTCTTCTTAGCAATTTAATGATTCATGGCAATTCCAATAGACTCTGGATGGAAAATGCTATCTATATGCAGGGGAAAAAAACTACCTACGTTCTAGGATATGAACTAGGAATACAAAGAGCAACAATAAATAGTCCCCCTTTTCAAGGAGCTTACATAATATCAGAAGAAACAACTAGCTTCATGCAAGTACGTCTTTTTTTTCCTTTTTTAAAAATTTAATTTTTATTTAATTTTTTAGGTTTTATATATATACATATATATATATATATATATTCATTCTTTACATATTTCCATATGTCATGTTGGGAGAGAAAAATCAGAACAAAAGGAGAAAACCATGAGAAAAAAACAGAGGGGGAAAAAAGGTAAAAATAATATGGATCAATATCCATATTCAGTCTCCATAGTTATCTCTCTGGATGTGGATGGTGTTTTCTGTCCAAAGTTTATTGGCATTTTTTTGGATCATTGAATTGCTGAGAAGAACCAAATCTATCATAATTGATTATCACACAATCTTCTTGTTCTTGTGTACATTGCTTTTCTGGGTTTACTTGTTTCACTCAGCATCAATTCATGTAAATCTTTACAGATTTTTCTAAAATCAGCCTGTTCATCATTTTTTTAGAACAATAACATTCCATTACTTTCATGTATCATACCTTCTTCAGCCATTGGATATCCACTTATTTTCCAACTGATTTTTAATTAAGAATTTTTGCCACCCCAAAAAGACCTGCTATAATACAAAGTATAAATTTTCATGCCAGTATACATATATATATATATATATATATATATATATATATATATATATATATATAGAAATACAAAGTAATATTTGGTGGCAGAGGGAGATGTTAATCAATCAATTCTAAAAGGCTAAATCATGCTAAATCAATCAATTCTAAAAGGCTAATGCCTTTTAGAAAAGACATCATTTCTACCCATTGAACATTTTTTCAGGAGTCAGAGGACCTGGGTTCAAATGAATGACTTGACCTCTCTGGCTCTTAGTTTCCTCATCTGTAAAATGAAGAGTTTGGATATGATAGCTGAGATGCAGGGTAGTGGAGTGGATGAGACACTGGGCATAGGGTTTATTTATTTATTTATTTTTAAAAATTTGATAGCCTTTTATTTACAGGTTATATGTATGGGTAACTTTACAGCATTGACAATTGCCAAACCGCTTGTTCCAATTTTTCCCCTCCTTCCCCCTACCCCCTCTCCCAGATGGCAGGATGACCAGTAGATGTTAAATATATTAAAGTATAAATTAGATACACAATAAGTATACATGACCAAACCATTATTTTGCTGTACAAAAAGAATCAGACTCTGAAATAGTGTACAATTAGCCTGTGAAGGAAATAAAAAATGCAGGTGGGCAAAAATATAGGGATTGGGAATCCAATGTAATGGTTTTTAGTCATCACCCAGAGTTCTTTCTCTGGGCGTAGCTGGTTCAGTTCATTACTGCTCCATTGGAAATGATGTGGTTGATCTCATTGCTGAGGATGGCCAGGTCCATCAGAATTAGTCTTCATATAGTATTGTTGTTGAAGTATATAATGATCTCTTGTGGGCATAGGGTTTAAATGGTACCTTAGGCACCCACTAGCTGTGTGATCCTGGGCAAGCCACTTAATTTCCCCAAGTTCAGTTCCCTCATCCATAAAATGAGGGATCCAATTGTGAGTAAGATTCTTTCTAGCTCTAAATCTATGATTCTATGAAACAATGATCCCATTTTTAGATGGTCTCTAAATGAGTTTCCTTCCCACACTAGATCTATGATCTTTAAAAAAAATAACCTTTTATTTTCAAAATACATGCAAAAATAGTTTTCAACATTCACCTTTGCAAAACCTTGTGTTCCAAATTTTTCTCCTTCTCTTTTCCTTTCTCCCTCCCCTAGACAGCAAGTAATTTAATATATGTTAAACATGTACAATATGTATTTGCACACTTTTCATGCTGCACAAGAAAAATCAGATCAAAAAGGAAAGAAATAAGAAGGAAAAAAAGCAAGCAAACAACAAAAAAAAGGTGAAAATACTATGTTGTGATCCACATTTAATTTCCATAGTCCTCTTTCTGGATGAAGATGGTTCTCTCAATCACAAATCTATTGGACTTGGCCTAAATCACCTCATTGTTGAAAAGAGCCATGTTCATCAGAGTTGTAGATATGTGATTTTAATTGTTATTGTTGTTCAGTCATTTTTCAGTTGTGTATGGCACTTCCTGACCCATTTGGCAAAGATTGTTGAAGTAGTTTGCCATTTCTTTTTTGAACTCATTTTACAAATAAGGAAACTGATTAAGCGACTTGCCCAGGGTCACACACCTAGTAAGTGCCTGTGACTAGATTTGAACTCAGCTCTTCCCGACTCCAGACCCAGGACTTTTCCCATTGTACCACCTAGATGCTCCATGATTCTAATAGAAGGTAATATTTAGCTAGGTGCCTGGATAATGCACTTCATGGAAGGTAAAGAGTTCTCCATCTCTGGATAAACAGAGACTGAATAATCACTTGTTAAGGTTGCAGTGGAGGTGATTCCTGCTAAAGTATGGCTCCATTTAGGTCAGAGATGTCAAGTGCATAGCCTGTGCTGGGATTGTGACTCACAATACTCCATGTGTGTTCAGAATCAGACTAAAATACAATTGAGAAATATTTAGCAAAATAAATAAAAATACAATAAAACATAGGTGATATTACTATATGGTTTTAAGTCAATATGCACCCCCTCCTCCCCAGGGATCCTTACCTATGATTTAGTAGCTGCCATTTCTATTTGAGTCAGACTTGAAAATTCTACATGTCCTCTGCCATTCCCTTGGGATCCTATGACTTTCTCCTGTAGGTAATGAGAGGCCATTGAATATTTCTGAATAAGAGATTTACATGAGAAAAAATATCCTTTAGAATAATTAGTCTGACAGTACCTGCAAGATGGATTGGAGGGATAGAGATTGGAGGCAGACAGACCCATTAAGAGTTTATAATAATAGTCCAGGTGGGAGGTAAGGAGAGTATCTTCCACCAGTCCAGAGGGATAGATTTTCCCTTCTTTTAGCTCACTTCCTGCAGGCTGATGGATTGCTTCACATTTTAATAAATGCCCCGATTTGTGTGACTCATGCCAACAATCTGCTCAGGCCACCCATTCCAAGTAGCAAAGTTGTGCATTTGAACCGATAACAGCTCTGGGAATAAATGTGCTGCCAGGATTCTGGAGCTCTAGAAGGCATTTGAGATGCAGGAAATAGAGCAAAGAAAGACCAACAGGCAATGGAGCAAATCCCTGTCCCATGTGGGGATCTGGGACCCCACCATGCAGAGGGAGTGAGGGTGGTGAATGGGTTTGGGGTTTCAACAGCCTCCTCCAATGCCTATAGTTTTCCCACTGACTGTGGGATTCCCAACTCTGTCCTCCCACTCCTAAGACAGCCTCTAATTGCTAGCCAGCTTTGATTGAGGACTCCATTAGAATTCTTCCCAGGTCATTGGCATTTTGCATTGGCCATGAGGGAGGAACCACCTCCTCAGAGTGTTCAGTAAGAGCTTGCATGAGTGAGTTGGAGACATGTCCCTACCACCCAGGAGGCTCCAGGCTTAGATGATAGGATTTAAGAGATCATAGGAATTATTTTAGAGATCTATAAGGATCTTAAAGATAATTTAATCTAACCCTCTTGTTTTATAGAGGAAGAAACTATAGAACTGGCATCTGACTCTAGGTCCTTTAAATTCAAATCCAGAGCTCTCTTCTACACCATACTAGTCTCATCAGGTCCACCTAAGTCTCAGTCATGGAAAGTCAGATCTAGAAGGATTTAAAAATTATCTAGTCTAACCCTAACAGAAAGGGAATCTGGGGCCCCCAAACAGGAAACAATCTGCTCAAGTTCAGACAGTGAATTGAACTCAAGCAGTCCAGTATTCCTTTCACTATGCCATATTTCTTGTCTTTTCTCTTGCAATTAAGAGACTAATATGAACTGGTCTGGTGTAAGAAGGCTTCAGGTGAGAAGCCTTGAACCTGGCCTAGAAATATGGACAGAATTTAGGTAAGCAGAGAGGAAAGGGAAGGCATCTAAGGCATAGAACTGAACAAAGTCTAGTCTTGGGAAAAAGTAAGGCATGTTTGGGAGGATAGTGGGAAGCTAAGTGTGGATGATTGGCAGGATGTCTTTTGGGGAAGAGTGAAAGCAAAAGTGGGCTGGGATCAAGGCCTTGAGTTCCAGGCAGAGGAGTCTGGTCTCTCCAAAGTAAGAGGGAATAGTCATTTTGTATTCTTGAGAGGATGAGCAGTTAGTGAAGTATTTTGTGGAACACAGGACAAAAAAAAAAAAAAAGACTTAGAGCCCCAAGATAGAGAAGTAACTCTTAAAAAAAACAAAACAAAACAAAACAAAAAAGCCTGTTCCCACTCACAGAGACATTCCTATGAGGGCCCAGGACTCATTCTTAGGAAGGGACTCATTGAGCATCAGACCCTCATGTGAAAGCTTCCGTGTGGCGGGATATGAAGAAAGAGTCCAGTGGGGGTAGATATGGGGGCCCTGTCTCCATCATATCCCAAACCTCCAGCCAGCAGCATATGCTAATCGAAGCCATTGTCCCCTCTGCTGCCTCCCGCCACGACCCCCCTTCAGAAAAGGGGAAAAAAAAATCTAAGCAGGCCGTTGGTATGTGGTGTGAAGAACAGCTCCAGTGAGTTTCATTCAGCTCCGCTAACCTTGGCAGGCAGGCCCAGGCACAGAGACAAAGAAGCCATTGTCCTGGTCAATTTTGCCCTCAATTGGTCTCCCCATCAGCTTTCAGGGCCACGCAGTCCCTCTGTGATTCCTCCATGACTAACAGTGTTAAGCCCAGTTCCATCCACCTCCCCCTACCAGCAGGCCCAGAGAGTCCCCAGCTTTTTGTTTTGTTGTTTTATTTTGTTTTTTGGGGAGTGGATGGGGTGGTTTGAATAATAAAGGCATGTCCATTTTGAAATTAGCCATAGTCTCTCCACCCCGCCTCCATTCAAGGCACAGAGCCCAGCCTACAGATTCGGTGGAATGAATGCCCTCTTTTCCACACCTCAAACCACTTTCCTGTCTATGGAGTGACTGAGCTCCTCCTGTTGGGGTAGGACCTGTTTGAGAAAATAGGACTGAGGAGGACTCTGGGAAGGGAAAGGGAAGAGGCAGTGAGTAAAGAGGATAACTAAAATCAGGCTGTGGGGGCCGGGGGTTGGCCAGCCCTTCATCTACTTGATCTCTCCCATGCCCGCTTCCTGGGGTTGCCCCACGGCCTTAATTGTGGCTGAGACCTTGTGTCCATCATCCCTATTACATATGTACCAGGGAGAACCTGAGTGGGGTCCAGCTTCTTCCTGAGGGCATTGATTCAATTTACAGTTATTACGAACCTATTGTGTTCAAAAGTTCATAGCTGCTGTAAGAAACATAAAGATCAAATACAGAAATGATAAGCTCTCAAGAAACTTTTCCACAAAGATAGAAATAGAGCAAGAAGGTTTCTAGACTTAATCCAAGGACTAGAATTAAAAGGAGATGCGGAATGGAATAGGGAAGCCATGGCTTTGGGCTCAGAGCGAATTTCCTTCAGCCATTTCCATTTTTATTTTGAGACTGGGCCTGGTTTCTTTAAGCAGAACAAGCATTATTCTCTTCTCTTTTTGGCTTGGCCAGGAGAGAATGGAGGGAGGGGATATGGAATAGAGGGGGGAAATGAAATAAAGTATGTAAGGGCTGCCAGTGATAGGTAAGGATACCCACGACCTCTTATACAGACAGACTTAGGATACAAGGGGAGGAAGAAAGGGGTGTATGTAAAGGGAGGAGGTCTTGAGTTGCAAAAAGTGGGGAAAAGTACAGAGGTCAAAGGGTCCAAAACTACAGAAGTCTGAACAGCTGTTCAGTGGTGGCATCAAATTGTGGCTTGCATGAATAAAGTAAGTCTCCCCTTTCTTTCTCAAATCCCTTTTTAGACTCACTGCCAAGAGGGAGATACAATGGTAGGGCTGCTATGTGTGTGTGTGTGTGCGTGTGTGTGTGTGTGTGTGTGTGAAAGAGAAACAGAGATACAGAGAGAGGAGAGAGAGAAAGAAGAGAGAAGAGGAAGCCAAGAGAGAGAGGGAAAAGAGAGAACAAAGAGAGGAAGAAAGAGAGAGGAAGAGAAAGAGAGGAAGAAGAAGAAGAAGAGAAGAAGAAGAAGAAGAAGAAGAAGAAGAAGAAGAAGAAGAAGAAGAAGAAGAAGAAGAAGAGAAAGTAGAGAAAGGAGAAGAGAACAGAGAGACAGGGAAAGAAGAAGAGAGAGAGGAAGAAGAGAGAAGAGAAAGTGTGAGAAAGGGAGAAGAGAACAGAGAGAAGAAGAGAGAGGAAGAGGGAGAGAGAAGGAGAGGGAGGGGGAAGAAAGAAGAGAAGAGGAAGTGAGAGAGGGAGAAGAGAGGAGAGAAAGAGAGACAGAGAGGAGAAGAGAGGAGAAGGAGGAGGAGGAAGAGGAGGAGGAGGAGGAAGAGGAGGAGGAGGAGGAAGAGGAGGAGGAGAAAGAGAAGGAGGAGGAGGAGGAGGAGGAGGAGAAGAAGAAGAAGAAGAAGAAGAAGAAGAAGAAGAAGAAGAAGAAGAAGAAGAAGAAGAAGAAGAAGAAGAAGAAGAAGAAGAAGAAGAAGAGAAGAGAAAGTATGAGAAAGGGAGAAGAGAAGAGAAGAAAGAAAAGAGAGGGAAGGAAAGAAGGAGAGAGAGAGAGGAAGAAGAAAGAAGAGAAAGTGTGAGAGAGGGAGAAGAGAACAGAGAGAGGAAGAGAGAGGAAGAGGGAGAGAGAAGGAGAGGGAGGCCCATGGCCCTGACAACTTCTTCTGGGGCCACAGTTGTCTTTTTGGGAATCTGAGGTGGGGGACACGTCATCTTTTTTCCCTTTCATTCTTGGCCCTTTTCTTCAATGTACTTTGATCATGAAAAGGGATTGTGGCAATGCCTTCTCTCTGCCAGGGATAGACCAGGCCTGAACCCTCCTTTGTTGCACAGGATTCACTGTAATCTAGTCTACGATATCACCCTGATATTCTGTCTTTCTCTAAACCAAACCTTCCCCAAAATGGGAGTTTTCATGTTGCATAAAGTAATACAGAGTAATGGGGCACTGTTGATTTGGCTATAGCAAATTCTAAGCGACAAAGGACTAGAAATAAGGGCCTTTTCAGCTCTCCAAGCACAAAACACTCTTCGTATCTAGTTATAGGAGAAAGCAGTTAGTTAGTCTGGCTCTTACTCCTTCTTGTCTTAACTCTAAGCCCCCTGGAGTTAGACTGAGTAGTGAAGGTATTTGTTGATCCCCTAGAATCTGCCAAGCTCAGAATTTGGCACCAGAAGAGAAAATACCCTGTTATTGAAGGATCACTAAAATCTCATCGGGAAACAAAACTTAAAATTTATGAAAAAACAAGTAAAGCCTGGAGAGACTTACATGTGAAATGAGCAGAAGCAGGAGATCATGTGCATAGCAACAACAAGATTATACGATGATCAATTCTGATGGACGTGGCTCTTGTCAACAATGAGGTAATTCATGTTAATTCCAATCATCTTGTACCATCTGCACCCAGAGAGAAGATTGTGGGAACTGAATGTGAATCACAACATAGTGTTTTCACTCTCTTTGTTGTTGTTTGCTCACATTTTGCTTTCTTTCTCATTTTTTTCTTTTTGATCTGACTTTTCTTGTGTAGCATAATTATAGAAATATATATGGAAGAATTGCACATGTTTAACATATGTTGGATAATTTGCTATCTGGGGAGGGAGTGAGGGGAAGGGAAGGAAAAAATTGTGAATACAAGGTTTTACAAGGGTGAGTATTGAAAATTATCTATGCATATGTTTTGAAAATAAAAAGCTTTGACAAGTTTTGATAAAAATGAAAATAAATTACTTGCTAGTTGAAAAATGAAAGAATATAGTGCTATTTGTAACTAAAGAAGGAAGGGAAGGAAGGAGAGAGGGAGGGCCAGCAAATGCAAGATTCAAGAATCCAAGAAACTGTCAGATGGCTCAGTGAGAGCTAGACTAATCAGGGAAGGCTTCCTGAAGAAAGTGAGATTTAAATTGGGTGGAGAAGAACAGAAATAGGTACAGAATTGGGAGCAAACTATTACAAAGCCAGTCTGGCTGTAGGGAAGGATTTCTGTAGGAAAACAAAAGAAGATGCATTTGGAAGAATCTATGGGACTAGATTGGTGAATATGGAGATGGGAGAAGTGGTCTAGAATGTCAGAGGAAGAAGTTTAAATTCTGTCCTGGGGTAATAGGGAATCGTTGTGTATTTCTGACCAGGAAAGTAATAGGTTAAAAGTCATATTTGAGAAAAATTAGTCTGGGCAAAATGCACAAGATAGAGCATGGGGAAAACCCAGAGACTGGGAGACTATTTTAGCTACTCTGCCATTAATCCAGGTGTTATTTGATGGTTTCCTGACTAGGATGATTTGAAAATGACCTTAAACTGCAGTATCTCTGACTGGATAATTTGGGTAAGACTTCATGCCTAATTAATTCTGTAAACATTTATTAAGTATCTTCTATGTGTAAGATACTGTCCCATGCCTAATGGGACAGACTATTCTTGAGGATAATGTCTCCCCCCTATACCTCAATATATAGCCTTCTCTTCTTCCTGTGGTACTCTGCCAGCCGGGGATCCTGGCCAGGGAGAGCGGGGTGTGTTGCCCGGGCATATGCCTACCTCCCCTAAGCTCAGAGATTCCTGCCAGGAGGAAGTTCAGCTCAGTCACCTGCACCTGGTTTCAGCTGGATTTCTAGCATGGCTCTCTTAGGGTCTCTCTTGGACAATTCTCTGAACATAGAGTCAGCAACAGCTTTGCTCTGGTGACAAGTGGACCTCATTGTTTCTGGCTTCTTTTATATAACTGCAGTAAAAATTATACCATCACCCTGAAGGATTCCAGAACAGCAAGTTGTCTTAGAACTTTGAATGTTCTAACCATAGGATAACATAACTGGGAGAAATCAGAGAAACCATCTAGGTCAACCTTATATTTGCCGCATGAGAAGACAGCCTTAGAGAGGGAAAGAGATGGAACAGATCCCAGATTTCCGAGCTTTATCTGGGGCTTCTCCCCTCCACCCAACAGTACCACACTGCATCCTGAGAAGAGGGATCATTTAAGCTTAGAATAAAATCTGTGGTATAATAAATCAATAGATTTAGGCTGGTGTCCAGATGGAAGAAAGTCTGCCCACCCACCTACCATTCCTGGACTCTTTTAATGACTGAGGGATGGTAAGGGGCAGGAGGGGTTACAATAGGGAAAGGATGAGGCAAGATAAAATGGCTTCCTCAGTCTGCCATTGATTTGCTGCTTGATTTTGAATAAGTGACTTAACCTCTCTAGGTCTCAATTTTCTCATTTGAAAAATTTAAATATTGATCAAGGAAAATATGAATCTACTTTTTTTTAGGGAATTCACTATAAGAAGAGTGCTAGGTACTCATCTCCTAGTAGGTAGAGAAGGAAGATAATCTAGTGGCAGCCCACCCTTTTGATACTTTGGGGAACAGTGTTGGGGCAACAGTGGTCTGATCCTCATAGTTGAGCCTAATAGCAATGATTATTTGTCACCAGTATAATATTATTAAAATAATTACCAGTAATTAGTTGTTAAGTCAAATCCTTCTGACAGAGACTACATTAGGATCTGGATTAAGGTCACTCACAAAGCACCCTAGTCAGGACCCAATAAATTCACCCTAGGATAATTACTAAAAATAATTACTATTGTTATTAATAATATGATAACAATACTCTAATGACAAGATTTATAAATATGCTTATTCTCAACAACCTTAGGAGGTAGTAATGCACATGTTGTTATTCTTATTTTATAGATGAGTAAATAACAATTTAGACACTTTTACTACTGGGATTATATCCCAAAGAGATTATAAAGAAGGGAAAGGGACCTGTATGTGCACGAATGTTTGTGGCAGCCCTTTTTGTAGTGGCTAAAAACTGGAAACTGAATGGATGTCCATCAGTTGGAGAATGGCTGAATAAATTGTGGTATATGAATATTATGGAATATTACTGTTCTGTAAGAAATGACCAACAGGATGATTTCAGAAAGGCCTGGAGAGACTTACACGAACTGATGCTGAGTGAAATGAGCAGGACCAGGAGATCATTATATACTTCAACAACAATACTATATGATGACCAGTTCTGATGGACCAGGCCATCCTCAGCAACGAGATCAACCAAATCATTTCTAATGGAGCAGTAATGAACTGAACTAGCTATGCCCAGAAAAAGAACTCTGGGAGATGACTAAAAACCATTACATTGAATTCCCAATCCCTATATTTATGCACACCTGCATTTTTGATTTCCTTCACAAGCTAATTGTACAATATTTCAGAGTCTGATTCTTTTTGTACAGCAAAATAACGTTTTGGTCATGTATACTTATTGTGTATCTAATTTATGTTTTAATATATTTAACATCACTGGTCATCCTGCCATCTAGGGGAGGGGGTGGGGGGCTAAGAGCTGAAAAATTAGAACAAGACGTTTGGCAATTGTTAATGCTGTAAAGTTACCCATGCATATATCCTGTAAATAAAAGGCTATTTTAAAAAAACCAAAACAATTTAGACACTTTAAGGAACAAACTGAGGTCACTTAATAATTAGGGTTGGAATTGGAGTCTTTTCTAACCAGTGTGAAGCCTACACCTTTATATTTCTGCTCTCATTTGTCCAGAGCTGATAGAATCTGTTCGTCTCTTCCCCTCCTCCTTCTTTTTCTTCCCTTCCTCATTCCCTCCCTCCCTTCCTCTCTCTCTCTTCCTTTCTCCCCCCTTCTTTTCTTCCTTCCTTCCTTCTACTAGAGTCTAGTCCTTATAATTAACTTTAGATTAATCCCATGGAAACTCTCATATTTGGGGTAAAGGGTAGGGGGTTTCTCTTTTTACAGTCATGAAATCATTTCCTCTGTACCCATTGGTGAGGCAGTAGAAAAGATATTTCCTTTCTTCTATAAATTTATTTTTTTCAATGAAAAAAATCTTTTTTTCTGTTCCTTCCATCTCTATTCAACACAACTGAAAGAAAGAAAATGAAAACTCTTGTTAAAAAAAGTCAAACAAGACAAATTTTCCTATTAGTCATGTCACAAAATATATATGCTTCCTTCTATACCTCTCAATCAGGAGGTAGGCAGCATGCTTCATCATGAGTCTTGTGGAATTTTGGTTGGTCATTATGCTAATCAGAGTTCCTAAATCTTCAAAGCAGTTTGTCTTTACAATATTTTTGTCATTATATAAATTGTTGTCCTGTTTATTCTCATTTTGCTCTGTACCAATTCATAAAGTCTTCTCAAGTTTCTTTGAAATTACCCCTTTCATAATTTCTTACAACACAATGGTATTCCATTAAATTTGTATACCATAATTTGTACAGTTATTTCTCAATTGATGAACATTCTTTTAATCTTCACTTTTTTGTCACCGCAAAAGAGCTAATGTATATATTTTTGTACATGACATATTTCTTTTCCCAAGCACTTAATAAGTACTTATTGTCTGCCCAACCCAGTGAAATTTGGAAGGGCAAGATGAAGTCCTTACATTCCCATGTGACCCTAGTCCCTTCTGCTTCTCTAGCCAGATAGGCTGACATTATCAAGTGTCAGGCTGGATCTTTCTCCAAAAATGACAGTCAGTTAGAGATATCAGCTAAGAAAAGGGGAGCGTTAGCCAAGTCAGGACCCCAAGGAGAAAATATCTTGCTCTTGCTATTTCCTTAACTATTTTATTTCCTGGATCAGAGTCCTGTTTTTTTCTGATGAGAAAGGTGGAAGTGAGAGAAGTGGGGCTATGGGGGTGAGTATGGCTTTATAAAGGACCTAGAAAATGGAAAATCTCAACATGGTGTGTAATTTTCACCTTGGTTCTGCATTTGAGAGACTCCAAATAGCACCACAGGGAACACAGTCAAAAGCTCACACAAGTTAGACCTGAAAGAGATCTTAGGGGATCTATTTAGTCCCATTTCCCTCTAATGCAGGAATCTCCTGACTCCTGTGTCCCTGAGTCAGCATGATAGAGTGGAAAGGTGTAATGTCCAGGCTAGCTTTCTGGAGGTTCTCCAGAAGGGCCTTGGTCTCAGCAGGATAGACACCACGAGAATGGTCAGGAATAGAGAGTCTAGAGTCTTTATTCTGGTCCAGTCTTGATCCTAAGGAGGCATGAGAGCCACCAAAAGGCTGGTCAAAGATGGAATGTCTATCTTCCATTTCTTCTTAACCCTTATATACCTTATTGTAATTACATCATTATAGCCTACTGATTATGGGTGAACTAGAGAACCATTACATCACCATACTAAGTACTGAGTATATATATATGTGAACTAGAGAACAATCATCTCATCAATTTCACTGAGTTAACACCTTGTTTCAAGTATACTTCTCCAGAGTTCCAACTCCCTACACAAAGGATCCTAGATTTGAAATCAGAAGACACGAATTCACATTCTGATTTTCATTTACTACCAATGTGATTGTGAATAAATAATTTCCTTTCTCTGATCTCTGTTTTCCCACCTATAAATTAGAATAGGGATCCTTTTTCTTCTTCTTTACATTTAATTTTTTTTCATTTTATTTCAGAATACTTTTGAAAAATGATTTTTATCATAAAGCCACAACATTTTGTATATACAAACAAAACTTGGCTAGCAAAATTTTGTTATATGAGCACTCACTGATTGTTATAGTACAGTATGGATATCTAAGATATTTTAAAGATAGAAAACAGTATATATTGATGAATATACACATGCACACATATATGAAAACATACATATATGCATTGTAGAAACCACAGACAGTGGGGGATCTCTTGGTGAGGTATAAGACCCTTCAGCACAGAGAGAATCTGCTGACAATGTCTGCTTCAGCTCTCATCTCCCCTTGGAGTGTCTCACCCTTCCTGAGAAATGGGGGGGGGGGGGAGCGGAATGACCACCTGTGTTCTACTTGAAGCAGGGATATTTATAATAAGAGGGGTATTTACATATCAATAGCAGAGTGCTTATAGTTAGCACTTACGCTGTGGCACTGTTGGCACATGCTCAGTGTGCTGTAGTGATGTAATTGCATTAAGGTATTTAGGGGCTGAGAGGACTTGAAATAAATGGACTCCATCTTTGACCAAACTCGTCGGTCCCTACCTTCATCACTTCTCCACTAAGACCAAGGACTCAGGCTGGTCCCGAGATCTTCCAGAGAGCTACTCAGGATGGTATATTTTGGCACCCCGTTGTGGGGGCTCTAGAAAGCATCGTACATTTTGGCACCCCAACTTGGAGGCTCTAGAAAGCACACCACAATGCATATATGTGTAAACATGTATATATATGCAAATTTATACACACACATGCTCATTAATAGCACTACAAGCATGTCCCTGAGAGTTGATCATCACAAAATATTATTGTAGATTGGATTTCTTAACCATGATTCACAGATAATTCTATGAATAGATGTTAAGGAATCCATGAACTTGGATGGGAAAAAAAATTACATCTTCATTTTCTTTTCTTTTTTTTCCCCCTTATATCTTCATCTTCATTATCACATGACACAAAAAAGTTAAGAAACTCAGGTCCTGATATATTTGGACCTTTCCAACTTTCCAGCTCTAAAGGCTCTGCTGCTCTGACATGACTTCAACTGGAACATTGCAATGGTGGAGTTACCTCTCTCCCTCCTTCCTTCCCTGTTCTGTGGGTGGACAGCTCTAGTGGTGAGAAATTCTTTTCCCCTAGATTGGACCTCCCTGAGACCCCCAGGAAGGAGGTTGCTGGGGTGCTTGTGTTGGGTGTGCTGATGTTCCTTTTCCTGAGACTTCTGGAATCCCAGCATAGATTCTGCAGCTTAACGTATAGAGGAATCCAGAGAGACTAAACCCCAAACAAAATGCACTGCCAGGCCCGGTACAAAGGGTGCACGGCAGAGGGGAGGGGGACAGTCAAGGAGCTCCTGGAAGCTGGGGGAAGGGATTGGGAGTGGGTCATGATGTAATTTATACACCAGCTCCCATGGTAACACAGGCGTAAGGGATTTTTGACTGAAAGCAGTGGAACTTTCCAAGATAAGATCATTTAGAGGCATGGTGTGATGCAATAGAAAATGCATTGACTTTGGGATCAAAAGACCAGAGTTCAAACCCCATGTTTGGTGCATTCTACTTGTATGACTTAGTTCCTCATTTATAAAATGAGGAAATTGGAAAAGGTAGTCTCTGAATTCCATCCCAATGCTGAATCTATAACTCAATAATTATAACTTGGTTATGAATCCAGGAGACAAGGATAAATAAGGAATAGGGAAAAGGAGAATATGGAATGATCAGACAATTAGGAGGAAAACCATGGAGAGCAGCAGCATGGAAGCCAAAGTAGTAGAGTGTCTACTGAAAGAAAGGGACCCAAAGCCACCCTAGGTCTTGGCTGGATGAATCAACATCTTATCAGTGCTCCACTTCAGCCAAGTTGTGTAGGGGGTGTCATAGAGGTAGTTAACAAAGTCAAGAACTGCAAAGATGGCAGTGAGTAGGAGACATGAGAAAAGTCCATTAAAAAAAAACCCAAACCCAACATTTATTAGACAACTACTATACCTAATGCCTCACGTTGGAGATATAAATAATAACAAAGAGTCTCTGCCCTTAAGAAGCTTCCAATCTGGTCAAGATGGTTACACAAGTAAAATGGTAGCAGGCCTATGGAAGGAAAGTGACTTGTCTAGCATCACATTGTGAAAGACTGAAGAAACCAAATTTCTTTAGTGCTAGGCTGGTGTTCATTCCAATGATCAGATCCTGATTAATCCATAATAGGCTTAGATTCCCCCATTGGAAAGGTGGTTTGATACAGTAGAAAGAACCCTAGACGGGCCAGCTAGGTGGGGCAGTGGACAGAGTGGCAACCCTGAAGTCAGGAGGACCTGAGTTCAAATGTGACCTCAGACACAATACTTTCTAGCTGCTGGGCAAGTCACTTAACTCCAATTGCCTCAGCCAAAAAGAAAAATAGAAGAACCCTAGATCTGGAGTTAGATCCTGCTTCTAGCATTTTCTCTGGGACTTTGCTCAAAGCATCTTACTTTTCTAGTTTCTTCATTATAAAATTACAGGGTTGAATCAGGTGACCTTTTAAATCATTTCTAAATCAAGTCTATGTTTCTTTGGAAATGAGAGCACTGTGCTGGATGATATCAAAGGTCTCTTACTGCTCTGACAATCTTTAAGTGTAGATCATTATCCAATACCTTTGGATAAATCTCTTATTTCTCTTCTCTAGATCTCAGTTTCCTTTTTGCAAAATGAAAATAATAATTCCATGAGTAATGGATTTGACCAATATCAAGCATAATGTCATTGTGGTTGCCATTTGAGGATAATCCTTCTGGAAAATCCTTTTTTTTTTTTTTTTTTTTAAGTCCAATTAGTAGATAGCACAGGGACTCAACTGCACTTCCAAGGCATTTATCTTTGCTGCCTCTGTGGACGCTGATCTTGGCAGTCTAGTTTGGGGTTTCCCCAAGAGATCTGGATATCCTATAGGAGCATCAGGGATGGGGGAGCAGATTGAGATTGAGAGTTCCCTGGGCAGGAAATCTGTTTCACAGCTGGGGCAGATAGTTACAGTGAAGGGTCTGGTCCCTATCACCAGTCCTGCTGGAGACGCCCCAAATAGCCTCTGGGGAATGGAAAGGGCATAATTTCCAAGGAAGGGGAGTTTGGGAGGAGCAGGAAAGTCTGATAGTCTGTGACACTGCAGAGACTCTAGGGAAGGAGATAAATCTTCTTAAGTAGTCTTACAACATATTAATGCCTTCCTCAACAACGATGAATGGCTTCTCATGATTTGCAGGAAAAAGTCCCAAATCCTCAATTTGACATTCACAGTTCTCCACAATCTGACCTTAATATAAGGCTTTTTCTATTCTATCATAGATTCTGAGCTAGAAATAGCCTTCAAAGTCAATTTCTCTGCTTTCTCCTCCCATCTTATTTTGCATATAAAGAAACAGAGGCTCAAAGGTTAGTAACTTTTTTTTTTTTTTTAAATTTAATAGCCTTTTATTTACAGGTTATATGCATGGGTAACTTTACAGCATTAACAATTGCCAAACCTCTTGTTCCAATTTTTCACCTCTTACCCCCCACCCCCTCCCCCAAATGGCAGGATGACCAGTAGATGTTAAATATATTAAAATATAAATTAGATACACAATAAGTATACATGACCAAAAAAGGTTAGTAACTTGCCCAAAGTCACAGAAAACAAGCCACACACAGAATCAGAATTTGAACCTGGGCTCTCTGACTAAATCGAGCACTTTTTACATTTCACCACATGACTTTCCCAAGATGTCTTCCAGTTCTAAAATTCTATGATACTGTAACTCTACCTTCCCAACCACACATCCCACTGCTCTCTTCACACACCTCCTCTGCTCCAGCCTAATTGATCTCATTTTCCCCTTCCTTCCCAAACATGTTCTGCACTGTTCCCACTATCTTGCCTCTCTGAACACCTTTCTCTCACTCTACCTAGCTATAGCCACTTCAAGACTTTCAAAAGCCCTTCCCTGACCACTCCACCCCACAGAAATCTTCCTCCTGAATATTTCCACCACATTTACCTTCTGTAACACTCATTTGACAGATTACCAAAGTAAGTGATATTTTCCCTATTTAGCAAACGAGAAAACTGAGACCTGAAGAAGCAGAAATGTCTTGCTCAAAATCACTACTCAGTGGCAAAACTAGAACTAGAAACTAGATCCCCTGATTCTCCTTCAAGACTTTTTTTTTCACTGGATCAGCCTCTCTTACTTCTAGATCAGCAGCCACTCTTGCTATATAAGTATCTCCCAGCTGTCCTGGCAGTCCAAGGAGCCTAGGTCTCCTGTCTCAATTCTTGGGATATTTGGCATGCCACATGGCTCACCATCCTGCCAGAGAGTAAGAGGAGCCCTCTCCTCCTTGATCCCATCATGATTTTTCCTAGGCTGGCCTGAGGAGTGTGGGTACAAGATACCTCTGATCTCTGTGGCCCCTCAGCTTCGTCTTTGCCCCCTGTGGTTCAGACCACTAGGCTCCACATTCCTGCCACAGCTGATGGGTCTATCATTTTCTTCCTAAATCTCCCAGCTGGAGTGGGCCATGTACTCAGGAACAGTGAGGCTATTACTAGAGAAACTAGCAGTACAGCTGCTACAGGAAAGGAGTCTCTGCCCTTAAGAGTCACTGACTTTTCCCTCCAATTTAGAGGCAAAAGATCCTCTCCTCCTCCAAACCCAGATACCTCCAGTAGGACTCCAGGAGAAGTAGATAAAGACCCCAGAACTTTCCCAAACATCCCATAATCATTGATAGAACAGAATTCTCTGAACTTATAGGAAATAGTGCATTTATATCCTGTCCCCACTGCGAGGAAATCCTCTAAATCTGGATGGAGAAACATACTAGGTTAAGATCAGACCCTCATTCTGTTGGAGGTCAATTCTCTGGAAGTGCTAACCTTATTGGGGTAAAAAGGCCAATGGCAGTAGAGAGTGGTGCAAGTCAGAACCTAGGAGAAACCCTCTGCTTATCAGCTTGTGTCCTTTTGTCCAAGGGAGCAGCTACTGGGGGAATGGGAAACAGGATATGGAGTCACTTGGCTTGAGAAATAGAAAGTCTGTGTGTGTTGTGGGTAGCTATACAGTGATGGGGAGAGCTTTTTCCCCTCCAGCCCCACCCTACCCTGCCTGGCTGGTTCCCTTAATATAATTGGGGCATTACCTTATATGACTTAGCATCCCCAGTGAGCTCATGCTATGTTCTGGGGTGGGGAGCACCCCTGGAATGCCATTGTCACTGCGAGATTAGTGGCCATGGACAGAGCAGACCATTCTCAGGAGGTGTGGGGGCCGGAACAGGTTGCAAATTACTAAGGGCTGTGGAATCTGGCCCAACATCAGGGGAACTCAGGGTAACATAAAGACAAACTTTGGGTCTTTTCATGGAAGGGGACTTTATTGAAAAAACTTTGAGTCAATCTCGATTATGGAGACAGATGGAGGGATCATATGATCACAGACTTTAGAAGTGGAAAGTAGCAGCCTTAGGGATCATCGAGTCCAGTTGCCTCATTTGACCACTGAAGAATCTGAGGCCCTAAGGGACTTTCACTTTCTCTCAAGGGAATAAGTAACAGAACTAGAATTTTAACCTGAGTTCCCCATTCTAGATTCCCTAATCCTAGAGCCCGATTCTAGTCCAAGCTAATGTGATCTAGAGAAAGTTGCTTCATTTCTATCAATCTCAGTTTCCTCATCTGTTAAATGAAGACAACAATCCTAATCTGTTCCCTGTGACTGCTGGGAAAATGAAATAGAAAGAAAGATGGAAGAGGAAGAAGACTATTTAAGTGTAAAATGGTTTTAGTATTCAATTCTCCTGACAGCAAATTGTTCTAATTAATATCTAAGACACAGCTTGATTATTTTTCACACTATATTTAAAGTCAATTAAGCCATCTAGCGCCTGCCAGAAGGAGCTGCTTAGTACATGGGTGTTGAGAGAAAGAATGAAAGTTGTCATCTCAGAGAAATTCAGTAACAACATAGATGAAGGACATTTCAATTGGTGTAGCGACACCCATAGTGCGGAAGGCCACGGCTTACACATCCTTCCCAGAAGCCAGGCTAAAAGCAGAGCTTCGGGAAATGAGCTTTGGCTGACCTAAAGGCGGCAACCTTTCCGGAAGTGCCCCGTCTCTAGGCAGGGAGGCAGGGGACTGATGGAGATGGGGAGGTTCCCACTCGGGCAGAGAGGAGGGAAGAAGACATGGAGAAACTCCAGGGGTAGCTCCTAATTGGATGCTTGCTGTTGCTGAGTGAGGAAAGATCTCTCCAGGGACTTTTAAACTGGGTAGGCTGGAAGGACTTGCATCTCATAAGGGGCAAGAAAATCCAGTAATTTAAAAGAATGGTTTGCAAAATTGTTGGTGGAGTTGTGAACGAATCCAACCATTTTGGAGAGCAGTTTGGAACTATGCTCAAAAAGTTATCAAACTGTGCATACCCTTTGATCCAGCAGTGTTACTACTGGGATTATATCCCAAAGAGATTATAAAGAAGGGAAAGGGACCTGTATGTGCACAAATGTTTGTGGCAGCCCTTTTTGTAGTGGCTAAAAACTGGAAACTGAATGGATGTCCATCAGTTGGAGAATGGCTGAATAAATTGTGGTATATGAATATTATGGAATATTACTGTTCTGTAAGAAATGACCAACAGGATAATTTCAGAAAGGCCTGGAGAGACTTACACGAACTGATGCTGAGTGAAATGAGCAGGACCAGGAGATCATTATATACTTCAACAACAATACTATATGATGACCAGTTCTGATGGATCAGGCCATCCTCAGCAACGAGATCAACCAAATCATTTCTAATGGAGCAGTAATGAACTGAACTAGCTATGCCCAGAAAAAGAACTCTGGGAGATGACTAAAAACCATTACATTGAATTCCCAATCCCTATATTTATGCCCACCTGCATTTTTGATTTCCTTCACAAGCTAATTGTACAATATTTCAGAGTCTGATTCTTTTTGTACAGCAATATAACGTTTTGGTCATGTATACTTATTGTGTATCTAATTTATATTTTAATATATTTAACATCTACTGGTCATCCTGCCATCTAGGGGAGGGGGTGGGGGGGTAAGAGGTGAAAAATTGGAACAAGAGGTTTGGCAATTGTTAATGCTGTAAAGTTACCCATTCATATATCCTGTAAATAAAAGGCTATTAAAAAAAAAAAAAAAAAAAAAAGAATGGTTTGCAAAGATATCCCCTAGGGACACACTGGCTCAACATGGAAGATACGCAAAACTAAGCCTTTGCAACTAGAGGCAACATTTTGTGGGAACAAGCCTGCTGTTTGAAAAGAAGTCTCTGTTCTGACTATCCAATGATTCTATTAACTCAGTAGTACTCGACATAAGTCCTGAACTGTGTCTCCAGCAGCAAGGAGAGAAGGCTTTGACACATCAGCGATTTCTTCTGTGGCTCAAACTGGATCAGTAACACATGTTTATCAGAGGGCTAGCTAGAGTCTGTGGTTGTGGCCAGAGGGTTGAAGGTAGCATATAGAATGTACTGAAAGCCAGGGAACTTGGGTCTGTCATCAACTCACTATGTGCCTTTGGACAAGTCACTTTATCCAGAATCTCTCATTTACTAGCTGTGTGACCGTGGTTAATTTACTTCTGTCTGCACTTCAGTATCCTCACCTTTTAAATTGGCATCATTATATATGCCCTGTGTCCCTCACAGTGTTCTTGTGCCATTCATATTAGATAATTTCAGGAAAGAACTTTGCAAAATGTAAATGCTATGCAGACATAATGTATTATGAAGCGATTATGAAAATCTTCTCTTACCTCCGCCACAGCATCTAACCTAGAACAGGGAACATAATAAATGATCAATAAAGCTCTTGGAATCGATTTCTATGGGTCATCATGACTTGGGGGAGCTGCTTTGATGATAGCCACAGTTAGAAATGTGAGCTGCGACCCCTGTCCCTGTTCCTTTATGCCCCAGATCAGAGTTTTAGTTTTGAGTAGGACAAATGAAGAACCCTACCCTGATCCCATTTAGGGAATGAAGACTGGCTGGCCAAGCCCAATGTGTTCCTTCCTCCTCCTCTTCCTCTCTCTGCTTCACTTTAGACTATTATTTGTTTCCTGATTTTTTTTTGTGGGGGGAGGGGAGAGGGAATAAAGGGGAAATGATATCATTGCATTATACATCATACTTCCTCTCTTATAGCCAAGTCTCCCTACTCCCTAGCTGGACATTCAAGAATCCAGAGCCTCCTTTTGTCTCATAAGCAGCAGCAGAATTGAAGGCAAGCCAGAGAAAAGTTAATAAGAAATTAGCTTAGAAACTGAAGGAATAAGTCAGGTTGAGGAATGAATTTTTCAGTAGTATTTTATTTTTCCAAATACATATAAAGATAATTTATAAGATTCATTTCTGTAAAATTTTGAGTTCCAAATTTTCTCCCTCTTTTCCTTGTTCCCCCCCCCAAGACAGCAAGCAATCTAATATAGGTTAAACATGTACAATACTTTTAAACATATTTCCATATTTGTCATGTCATGCAAGAAAAATCAGACCAAAGGGGAAAAAGCCATAAGAAAAAGCAAATAACAACAAAAGGTAAAAATAATATCCACATTCAGTCTCCATAGTTTTATCCCTGGATGAGAATGGCATTTTTTTTCATTCAAGTTGCTGCTAAATTTTTTAAAAATAAAGCTTTATAATTTTCTTTTAGAGGGGGGTGGCTGAGGCAATTGAGGTTAAGTGACTTACCCAAGGTCACAGAACTAGGAAGTGTTGTGTCTGAGGCTATATTTGAACTCAGGTCCTCCTGACTTCAAGACTGTTGCTCTATCCACTGTACCACCTAGCTACCCCAAGCTTTATAATTTTCAAAACATATGCATATAGTTTTCAACATTCACCCTTGCAAAACCTTGTGTTCCAAGTTCTTTTCTCCCTTCCTTCTCCACACCCTCCCCTAGACTACAAGTAATCCATTATATGTTAAACATGTACAATTTTTCTATACATATTTCCACAATTATGCTGCACAAGAAACATCAGATCAAAAAGAGAAAAATGAGAAAGAAAACAAAATGCAAGCAAAGAACAACAAAAAGTGAAAACATTAAGTTGTGAACCACACTCAGTCCCCATAGTCCTCTCTCTGGATGCAGATAGGTTTCTCCAACACAAAGAACTGGCCTGAATTACTTTGCTGTTGAAAAGAGCCATGTCCCTGATGCATTATTGGTGGAATTGTGAACAGATTCAACCGTTCTGGAGGGCAATTTGGAACTATGCTAAAAAGTTATCAAACTGTGCATACCCTTTAATCCAGCAGTGTTACTAGGGGGCTTATATCTCAAAGAGATCTTAAAGAAGGGAAAAGGACTTGTATGTGCACAAATATTTGTGGCAGTCCTTTTTGTAGTGGCCAGAAACTGGAAACTGAGTGGATGCCCATCAATTGGAGAATGGCTAAATAAATTGTGGTATATGAATGTTATGGAATATTATTGTTCTGTAAGAAATGACCAGCAGGATGGATAGAGAGAGGCTTGGAGAGACTTACATGAATTGATGCTGAGTGAAATGAGCAGAACCAGGAGATCATTGTACACTTCAACAACAATACTACATGATGATCAATTCTGATGGACAAAGCTCTCTTCAACAATCAGAGGATCCAAATCAGTTCCAATTGATCTGTAATGAACAGAACCAGCTATACCCAGAGAAAGAACACTGGGAAATGAGTATGGACTACAATATAACATTTCCACTCTTTCTGTTACTGTTTGCTTGCATTTTTATTTTTCCTTCTCAGGTTATTTTTACCTTCTTTCTAAATTTGATTTTTCTTGTGCAGCAAGATAACTGTATAAATATTGTATTTAACATATACTTTAACATATTTAACATGTATGGGACTACCTACCATCTAGGGGAGGAGGGTGGAGGGAAAGAGGGGAAAAGTTGAAACAGAGGTTTTTGCAAGGATCAATGTTGAAAAATAAAGCTATAATAAAAAAAAAGAAAAAAAAGGAGAGTGGACTAGATTAGTAACATCAATCTCAAATAATAAAGAGGAGCACTGATGGTATAAAAAAAAAAGAACCATGTCCATCAAAATTGATCATCATATAATCTTGTTGTTGCTGTGTACAGTGGTTTTACTTGGTTCTACTCATTCACTCGGCATCAGTTCATGTAAGTCTCTCCAGGCCTTTCTGAAATCATCCTGTTGATCATTTTTTATAGAACAATAATATTCCAGTACATTCATATGTCATAACTTATTCAGCCATTCTCCACCTGATGGGTAGAGAACGGCATTTTGTATATCAAGTTCATTAGAATTGTCTTGGATCACCACATTGCTTTGAAGAGCTAAGTCTATCATAGCTGATCATCACATAATTTTGCTGTTCAGCGTTCTCCTGGTTCTGCTCACATCACTTAGCATCAACTGAGGAATGACTTGTCATATGAAGATGACCCATCCTCACATTGGAGAAGACTCCAAGTTGTGTCTCCATTGGTGGGCAGACATTGCATGGTGTAGCTTTCTTTCTTTTTATATTCTTTCTTTTGCCCAGACCTCTTTGCAATAAAGAACATTCATTTGTGAAATTATCATCTCTATATAGATGATTCCCAGATCTCTCTATATATTGCCAACCTTCTTCTCTCCCTGAATTCCAATTCCATGTCACTAACTGCCTTTTGGATTTCTCAAAGTGGGTATCTCATAGGCATTGCATGTTCAACATATCTAAACAAAACTTATTTTCTTTCTCCAAATTTTTCCTTCTTCTGAACTTCCCTGTCACTTTTGAGGGTACCATCATTCTGCCAGTTTCCTAGGCTTACAACCTTAATATCATTCTTAACTTCTCACTCTTACTCATCCTACATATACAATCCATTGAAAAACTTGCTCTTTTTTACATTTATATCTTTCCTATAAGTCCCTTCCTCTTTATTTATATTTACATTCTGATATAGGCTCTTGTCATCTGTATATAGACTCCTTCATCTGTTTTCAACAGCTTTCCAATTAGCATCTTGACACCTCTCTATATTTTATTTATCCAAATACATGCAAAGATAGTTTTCAACAATCACCTTGCAAAACCTTGGGTTCCAAATTTTTTCTTCTTCTCTCTCCCCACTTCCTTCTTCCCCAAGACAGCAAGCAGTATGATATAGTTTAAACATGTGCAATTTTTTTCTAAATATGTTTCCATATTTGTCATGCTACACAAGAAAAATCATATTAAAAGGGAAAACAACCACAAGAAAGGAAAAAAAAAACAAGCAAATAAACAACAACAACAAAAAGGTGAAAATACTATGCTTTGATCCACATTCAGTTTCCATAGACCTCTCTCTGGATGTGGATGGCATTTTCCATCACAAGTCTATTGGAATTGCCTTGAATCACCTCATTGTTGAAAAGAACCAAGTCCATCACAGTTCTTCATCACATAAGCTTGTTTTACTGTACACAATATTCTCATGATTCTGCTCACTTCACTTAGCCTCAGTTCATGTAAGTCTTTCCAGGATTTTCTGAAATCAGCCTGCTCATCATTTAAAGACAATTATAAATGTTCATCTAAAAATATTGAGTTCCAAATTTTTCTCCTTCCCTCCTTCCTCTCTCCTCCCTAAAACAGCAAGCAATTTGATATAGGTTGTACATGTGCAAAAATGTAAAGCACATCTCCATATTTATCATGCTGTGAAGAAGCAGACCAAAAAGAAAAAAAAATAACATGAAAAAAAAATAAAGTAAAAATAGTATGCTTCAATCTGTATTCAGACTCTTATCAGTTTTTTTCCTGGATGTAGATAGCACTTTCTATCATGAGTTCTTTGGAATTGTGTTAGATTATGTATTGTTGAAAAGAGCTAAATCATAGTTTGTCATCACACAATGTTGCTATTACTGTTGTACTTAGTTATTTTCATGTTACTTCCTCTATTAGAGAATAAGCTCCTTGAAAGCAGGAAAAATGCCTTTCTTTGTATCTCTAGCATTTAGTATAGTACCTAGCCCATAGTACCTGTTTAATAAATACTTGTTGTCTGAGTGAAATGACAGGAGAGGACCAAGGCTTAGTCTGTAGTTGAGATTAAGGTTCAGGCTATGGCCTAGGATGTGGATCAGATTATGACCAGGATTAGAGGTCAAACTGTAAAGGAGGTGGAGGCCTTAATTCGTTTATTCACTCAATGAATAATGTCTACTATGTGCAAGGCTCTGTGTACTTCCAAGAGAGTGAGACAAATATAAATAAGATATCCTTGCCTTGAAGAGAAAATGGGAAGAGATATCACCATGCATAGCAAAAAGTACTGAGAATTTGTATAAGAAAGGTACTGCCAGAGTGCAATGGGAGCACGGATGAGGAACTATTACTTCCATAGGCATGGTTGGAGGGACATCAAGCAAAATCTGATGGAGAAGAAGGTGGGACTTGAAGGAGGCTCTGAAAATGGATAGAATTCGATAGGTAGAAGGTTTACCTTGAAATAGGAGTATGGAGCTAGGAAAGTTCAGAGGAAACCTAGAACCCACAAATAGTCAAATGTGGTAGAATGTGAGATAGATAAGGAAAAGTGTTTTGCCCATGTCCTGGCAGAGCTGTCCCAAGATCTTAGCTCTGGAGCTAAAAGAGGTCTCAGAGACTATACAGTCTGCCCCCTCATTTTATAGGTGAGAACACTGAGGCTTAAAGAGATTATTGAGCCCACGATTACAGAAGTGTCAGAGGGAGTTTTTATGACTTCCAAGCAGCAGAAGCCAGGAATAGGATACCTAATGGTGAAACTAAATAACACAGCATCTTGAATGTTGGATTAAAGAGTCTAGATTTTAGTAAGGAATAAGAAGCATAATCAGGAATAGCTAAAAATAAGCAAGGTAGGCAAGTGCTTAGGGTACAAAATAAAGGGGACACAATGAAGGAATCCACAACATTACACACCTCCTTCCCTGTAGCTAATATTCCAGTCACCAATATATGTAGGCAATGTGTGATCTATCACCCAGAAGAAGTAGTAGCATCAGGCCTACTGGTACACATTCTGAAATGCAATTTGGTGATATTTATCCAGATTTTGACTCCCAACAACAGAATCCAGGATCAAGACACGCCTCTAAGAATAAAAGAGAAGGGGAGCCACAGGTAACCCTAGAGAACTTCTAAATTTAACTTTATGTATTAATTTTTTTTTGATTTTTGATAAAGATGCACTGGCTCCAGCAGACAAGTTTCATAACCTGCTGGAAGAGCAGTGTCCAGTGCAAGCAACTCCACTATCTTTAGATAATTACCAGGTGATGTGGAGAGATCCAGAAAGTAGTGAATGGAAGGGGCCAGTTAGGTTAGCTGTTTTGGGGGAGAGGGTTTGTTTGTATCTCAATAGATGGAGAAGGAACCTGATAGTCGCCTTGTCCATCAGAGAGAGCTGGAAAGGGAGAGAACCCTGGGGCAAAGGAGAGGACCCAGGAGGCATCAAATGGTTCCATCGCTCACTGTGCCCACAACTGAAGGAGCCTGACAGTTAACCCTTTGTGTACTTATAAACATCAAAAATAATTCTCAATGAGACTGATGCAGGACTTTAAAACCTGCAGGAATCATTAGATTCCCTGAGACATAAGACTGATGCAGGATTTTAAAACCTACAGGAATCATTGGATTTCCTGACACATTAAGTGATGGACAATAGATTGCCTTTGGACTATTTCTTGGCTGCTAAAGGAGGTATATGTGTGGTTGTGAACTGATAGTTATTTTTTACACCTTTCTTCCAGGACTCATGGAAATCTTTATAGCATTTTATTTATTCATATTGTTTGTTATGTTACTACTTGCTTGTATGATATTACAACTTGCCTGTGTGATTCCTCCTATGGTAACTGATTTAACCACTGGTATATACCTGCTTCAATTAAAACAAAAGAAAGGGCGAGATGTAGAGGGTCACAGTCAGTGGAGAAACTCTGGGTGAGGTATAAGATCGTTCAGCCCAGAGAGAACCTGCTGACAATGTCTTGGTTCAGCTCTCCATCTCCCCTAAGGGCTCTTGGCCTTCTGAGAAGTCAGAGGGTGGTGACAAGCTGTGTTGAGATTGAAGCAGAGGGATACCAGGTGGCAAACTACGTACAATAGCAAGTTGTTTATGTGGTCCCACGTGCCCAGTGTTCTTTTTGTTACACTATATAAAGGAGAAGGTCCTTGAAATAAACGGATTCCATGTTTCCACCCTCCTCAGGAGTCCTGCCTTCTCCACTAGGAAGGCATATTTAATCACCCAGTGTGGGGACTCTAGAAAGCAACAGTATGTTTTGTCACCCTAATTTGGGGGCTCTAGAAAGCAGGACACAATACTTCCCCTTTTAAACAAAAAGACAAAAATCTCAATAGGCTGGTTATCTGGGGTAAAACTAAGGAGATGAAATTTAATAGGGATAAATGAAGGTCTTATAGCTGGATTCAAAAAAATAATGATACAATCAGTCATTCTATCAATATTATATGCTTATTAATCCAAGAGTTGGCCATGATCTTAGGGATGCAAAGACAAAAACAAAATGTTATCTGCCTTCAGAGAGCTTACATTCTATCAGAGGAGACAGAAATTACATATTTTAGTAAAGGATCTGGGGAGGTTAATGGATCCCAAGATAAGACAAAAATGAGACATGGTAAGCATTAAAAAAAAAAAAAAAAAAAAAGCTAATGTAGCCTTAGGGCAAAGTTAGAATGTCCAGAATGAAATGATGCTCAATCAATCATACAACCCATGAATCCATAAGCACTGATGAAACTTTTTATATGCCAGGCACTGTTCGGGATACAAGTATAAAACAATTTCTATTCATCGAAGAGGATACGTTCTAATGGAGAAGACCTTTAGACCTGCCATATTTTGTCTTGGTCAGAGCACATCTGAAGTAATTGTGTTAAGTTCTGAACATTTGATAAACTGAAGATTCTTCAGGAGTGAAACCAGAATAGTGAAGGGATTATAGACATTGTCATATGGATTTAATGAAAGGCTTAAGCATGTTTAGCCTGGAGAAAAGCAGACTTTGGGAAGTGCAGTGGGTAGAGTGTTTAGCTTGAAATCGGGAAGACCTGAGTCCAAATGAGTTCGAATCTAGCCTCAGACACTTAATTGTGATCCTGGACAAGTCACATAACTGGTTTGTCCCAGTTTACGCATCTATTAAATGGGAATAATAATGGCACCTACCTCCCACCGTTGTTGTGAGTATTAAATGAGATAATGATTGCAAAGCATTTAGCTCAGTATCTGGAACATTGTAAGCATTACATAAATAATGTTAGCTATTTGAAATGCTGTCTTAAGGGGAAAGGATTAGGCTTATTCTGATTAGCCACAGAAACCAGAAGTTGAAGCAACATCTGGAAACTACAGAAAGACAGGTTTCAATTAGATGTAATGAAAAGGTTTCTGGCAATTAGAGCAATGACAAAGTGGAGTGAGTTACCCTGGAGGTGTTCCAGCAGAAGGTGAAGGAACATTTGTTAGGGATGTTGGAAAAGGGATGGATTCTTGCATGGACTAATCTAGATGACCTCTGAGATCTCTTCCAAGCTTGAGAGTCAGTGATTCTGTAAATACACATTTTAAAACCTCATTTTATTTATTTTTAAATTCAATTTTATTTTTAAAAACTGCATTCTCTCTTTCTCACTCAATCTCCATGTGAGAAAACAAGAAAAATAATACCCTAATGTAAACACATATACCCAAGAAAAACAAAATAGACATTGGCTGAGTGTGGGTAGAAAAAACTATGTCTTAGATTGTACTTTGAGAGTCTGTCACTTCCTTATCTGGAAGTGGGTAATGTATCATTTTGAATCCTCTGGAATTGTGGTTGATTGTTGAAATAGACATATTATTAATGTTAGAAAATTCTGTTCTCCAAAGAATTATTGCATTTATTCTGCAATTGTGTCCCTAAATAAAGAACATGATTTTATCATTTTTTCCTTTCCTAAATGAAAGTAAATTACTATTTGAAAAAAGAAGATAGTGCTTATATTTTCTTTGATAGAATCATTGAAGGTTTAGGGAGGAGGGTGGGAAGAAGTATCATAGTCAGATCTGTGTTGGGAAGTAATATGGATTTGACTCGAGATCAAGAGACCCAATTCTTAAGGAAATAGATTAAGTGAATCTATTTAATCTAAGAATTATAAGTTCTTCCCTTTGCAGGATCACTCTTGCTCAAGGATAAAATCATTAGTCCAATCTTTTTCAGTTTAGAGATGGGTAAAAAGAAGTCCAGTGAAGCTAGATAGTTTATCATGAGCTACAAAGTTGAATTTGAACCCACACTTCCCTCCGTGAATGGAACTTATTCCTTAATTCACTCCTTCTAGGCGTATCTCTGTCTTACAGAGAACAAGGCCTATGTACTTTGAGTTGTCAGAATTGGAGAAGAAATTCCTACTTCTCATGCTCAGCCAGCTCCAGATTCCTGTCCTTCTTCTCTCCTTACTGAGAGAACTAAGATGTGGAAGAAATTCCACCTGGTTGATTGGGTCCCTGGAGATAATGGGATTGTTCAGGAAGATACAGAGATATCTGGCCCATGTCAGAAAGTGACCTGGATCTGCTATGGCCCTTGGATTGGGCTGGAAAAATCACTGTTTATTAAGAAGATAGATTATGTTTATCTAGGAAGATCCCAGGTCCCTGAGGCAGCCTGGAAAGGGTCAGATGGATCTATAATGAGGAAAACCTGTGTATGTAGTTATCCATCGTATATGTATGTTATTTTATAGTTGTATCCATTGTGGATGTATATTATGCATCAGTTCAGTTATATTATGTCTCTCTTGCAAGTTTGTGTTATTTCTCTCCTGTAAATGTGTTGTATTTTATTCCATCTATGAAATCTCTTTTCCCATCTCCCTCTGTCTTTCTGTCTCTCCTCCTCCTCCTCTCCCTCTCCCCCACCCCCTCCCTTCCCCCCATCCCCATCTCTCTGTCCCTCTCCCCCTCCCCCCCATCTCTCTGTCTGTCTCTGTCCGTCTGTCTGTCTGTCTAGGGTATTTTGGGGATTTTTAGCACAGATATGTGGAATTCTCAATTTTTCCCCTCAGATTCCTGGTGAAGGATATTTTAGACATAGGGAATAATGAGAGCAAAAGAATGGAAACAGGAGAATATGAGATATTCAGGAAGGATGAATATCTCAGTTTGCCTGGGGCATCATTTATTGTTTATTGTGGTTCATCCTTAAGTTTTTGAAGAGTGCCTATGACATCATGGGATAATGTTTTGATCCTTGCTTCAGTTGGGTTTAAATGAGGCAGAGCTGCATAATGTTGTTAGTCTCACTCTCTTGTCCAGAGTCATCAATGTCCAGTAGCAATCTAAAATTAGGACATTTGGCTATGGCCCAGGATGCAGTGGATGACCTTTGGGTCTGTCTAAGCTCTAAGCATTCTACTGTGCCAGCTTCAGTCACCTTCACGGCCATTGGGATTTGTTTTGTTGAACAAATTGTTCTAATCTACCTGTTCTACCAGAGGAAGTCTTCCCATGCTTGGAGTAGACATCTTCCTAATTCACTTATGGGTCTGAGGCTGGTTGGTTACCTTTAACCTCATCTAGCCCATCTGCTAGGATGTGGTCACAAATGCTACAACTTCTTGGAGCCACAGGTGAGAGAGTTGGATGAAGGCAGATACCAAGGATGGAGGAGAAGTCCTGAAAAGGGCTCAGCCTCCTGAACACCCCATATATCCAGAAAGGTAGATAGAGGCTAGGTTAAGAACGACCTTGAATAACAGGCTGAGGAACCACAAAATTACAAATTTGAGGGTTGGAAAGAATTTCAGCAGCCATTTAGAATAGTCCATCCATGAAGGGATCCCTTCTATACCATATTTGACAAGCGGTTGTATAGCTGTTTGTGAAGCCCTTTGAAAAGGATAAATGCTCCACCTCTCAAAGTTACCCATTAGAGCTACCTTGGGGTAGCTCTAACTCTTAAAGAGTTTTTCTTGACTTCAAGACTAAGTTTGCCTCTTTGCAACTTTGCCTCCCTCATTGCTCTGAGTTCTGCTCTCTGGAGACATAAGGGGGGAGAATAAGTCTCAAATCTTTTGCACATGACAACCCTTCAAATACTTCAGTCAATCAATCAATCAAAAAGCATGTATTAAGCTTTTATTATGTGTCAGGAATTATCTTGAGTGATAGAGATACAAAAAAAACCCCACTATCATATTTCCTTCTCCTATGTCTCCCCTTCTCCAGGACAAACCTGTCCTCCTATGACATCAGCTCAAGGCCCTTTACCACGGATACTTTCCAGCTTTCCAGTGTTTCCCTTTACTGTAATGCCCAGAAATGTATACAATGCTTCAGATGAGCTGTGAGGAGGGGAACACACACAGAGTGAGGTAATCACTTTTCTGCTGCTGGAAGCTACATCCCACTTATTGCAGCCCAAGATTATATTAACTTTGTTGGCTCCTATATCACACTGATGATTCGGCTTAGGATCCACAAAAATTTACAGACCTTTTTCAGAATAACTTGTCTAACCCATCTAGTGAAATTGATTCTTTATTCTGAAGTGCAAGGCTATAGGCATTTCCTTTGAATTTCATATGTTTAAGTTCAGCATAATGCTCTAGCCTGTAAAAATTCTTTAGGGTACTCACTGTATCATCAAGTATGTTAACTATCCCTAACATTTGTCTGGAGGCTAGGGGAAACCAGGGCTAGGGAGTAGGACAGCGATGTGATCAGAGGTATTCATTAAGACAGATGATCACTCTGGAAGTAATTTCAGGACAGATTTGGTGGGGGTGGCATGGTTTGGAAAGGATGGGAATGACTCTGAAAATTGGGGAAGGGGGGGAAGAGGGAGATCTTAAGGGCAAAATCAAGTTTAAAAGGGGGAGCCAGATATAGGCCCCGCAAACCCCTGATTTCTGCCCTGCTTGAAGAGAAAGTGTTTTCATTGGGGAAAGAAGCATGTGTGGGGGAGCTACAGAGCTGTGGGTGCATCCATGTGTGTACATGCTTGCTTCACTAATTACACCCCCAGCCCATGTCATCATCCAGTCCTCCCCAACTTTCCCCACATCAAAGACTCAGTGTCTCTAAGCCTAGAGAGAAAGTTTCAGAGCCCTGGGCTATTGGGCTTGGGAAGAAAATTGAGAAAAGCCAAGAGCTAAGAGCTGGGCCCTTGAGGAGTTCAACTCTCTTAGTGTGGTACAATCAAAAGCAAACAACAGCCACCCAAAAACCCCCACTGAATTTAGGGTCAGAGAATTTGTGTTCAGTTCCTAGCTCTACTAAAAGGCTTGTGTTGTTTAGCAAGTCACTTGATCTCATTGGTCCTCAGTTTCTTCATGTGTAAAACAAGGGGGTGGAACTCGGCTCCTAAGATCCCTTTAAGCTCTAAATCTATGATCTCCTTTTAAAAAAAAAATTGCTCTCTAAAGCTTCCTAGTATCAGCTCACCTTCCACTTGCATCTCTGTGACAACCCTTTAGAATCATTCACTTTGTTCCTCTTTCAAGAACTTCTCTCTCACATCTCTAAAATCCTTCTCTACATAATTCCTTTGGTCCTGTTTCATTTCTCTTCAAAGGGACGTCAGTCTGTTCTTACTTCTTTTCCCTGGGAGGCCATGATTAAAATATCATAGATTTAGAACTGGAAGGAACCTCAGTGCTCATCTAGGAAATGGGGGCAATATCCAGAAACTCAGATGCCTGCTTCTCATTTTGTGTCCCCTCCCCTTAAGTCCAACCAAGCAGGGTCCCCACTTCAGTTTCACTGTCTTTCTCTGGGAATACTATCCTGCCCTCCCTCCTGAGAGTACAGAGACTGTAGCACCTGGGGTGCCTTTTGATGTCAGACCAAGGGCCAGCCCTCTACAAAACTGTAAAGACTTTGAAGTACCTTGACTGACCCTGTCAGGAAGAAAAGGCCCGTTCTTAAAGTTATACTAAGCTTTTTAGGACTGAATATATCCTCTTCCCAGGAGGACCTTGCATTTTTAAAAAAGAAACTTGAAGAGAGCACTCTTTAAGTCAAAGGAATGAATCCTAATGATACAGGAGAGTGTCAGCAGGTAAACTGGACACCTTAATATATAGCCATTCATCAGCATTCCTAGGTACATCAAGAGCTCTGTATAAGGAATGGGTGAAATGGGGTGAAGGGTAGAATATAAATGAAGCAGAAGACACAGACCCTACCCTTTACAAGCTTACAATCCAAGGGGCATTGTGACAGTGAAAATATTAAAAGGAGGATTAGTTTAGGAATCAAAAATCAAATTAGGATTTGAAATCGAGTGCAGACTCTTGTTCTGTGACCTGAGGACAATAATTTCCTCCCTTTAAATTTCAGTTTCTCCATTTATAAGATGAGGAAGTTAGTTTAGATGATCCCTAAAGATATATATATATATATATATATATATATATATATATATATATTAGTTCTGACATTATGTTTTAAAACCTCTGCCAGCTCTGACATTGTTTTAATTCTGTGATAAAGAGTAGATACATGCATATGAGTCAGGCTTGGAGACAGCTGCAGCAAGTGCAATCCAGAGCACTAAATAATACTAAATAAGCTATGATTTGAGTCAGCCTGGTCCAGTGAAAAGGGGATTGTAACAGCAATCCAAGAACCTTCATCTGAATCCTACCTTACTACTATCTGTGTGACCTTGTGTCAAGTCCCTTCACTTCTCCAGCTATGTTTCCATGTCTGCAAAATTAAGAATTGGACTAAATGATCTCTGAGATTCCTTCCAGGCCAAGATTTATGTTCCTATAAGCTGAGTCTGTCTGTGCTGATTGGGGGTCCTTGCGGAAAGCTTCTTGGAGGATGAGTTTTGAGCTGGTTGTGGTCAAAGGTAAGGCTTGGCTTAGTAGAGTTAGCACTGATATAGGAAAGACTAATCATGTATGAGGATGATAGAGAATAGGCTAGGTTTTTTGTTTGTTTTTCATTTTTTATTTATTTATATGTAAGAACAATTTTAGCATTCTTTTTTTTTTAATTTTGAGTTCCAACTTTTCTCCCTTTCTCACATTCCCTTTCATTGAGAAGGCAAGCAATTTAATAGAGGTTATATATACATAGTCATGCAAAATGTGTTTCTGTATTGTTCATGTTGTTAGAGAAAAAAGAGACACTCCCCCCCCCCAAAAAAAAAGTTAAAACAAAAAGAGTGTGATTCAATCTACATTAAGATTCCAACAGAGAGTAGGTTAATTTTGCCAGAAGAGGGAGGTCTGATCAAGAAGAAACTAAGGGTGAGGTTAGTGTGATCTGGGGTGATGGGCTGTAGAGGATGATGAAGTTTCTGGAGAGCTCTGAATCTTCTCAGCTAACTGGGCATCATACTGAACTAAAGATATAAAGTAGGTCAGGGCTAAGTACTAGACACCCATAGTCTCTGGAAACTGGAGAAGCATCAAGTGCCTTCAGCCACCTGAAAGGTGTTGGTTTTCTCTCCCTGGAGGTTGGAAAGTCCATTGTACCTGGCATCCAGGTTGCTAAAAAGCCTGCTTTTGGTTCAGGGGAGAATCTGGCCACTCAGAACTGTCTGCAGGGGAGGGCCCAAACTACCGTCCAAGGAGGAAGGGACTCTAGAGGTAAACTCTCACCCTGGAGATCAAAGGCATAGGAATCCAGCTCTGTTTAATTACAGAGCAGAACAAATGAAAGCAAGGAGAGGCCATCTGTTTCTCAAACAGTGACAGCACTGGGCAGCTTGACTTTCCCAGTTAGAAAAGGGGTGTGTCCCAGTCACACCCAAGGCTACAGTCCCTTCCCCAGCACAGAAATGCCCTTTACCGAGGACCCACTTCTGGAGAAAAGTTCCCACAGGAAAAGGCTGGGAAAACCTTTATAACTCAAGCCCTGAAGCCCCTTTCACTCAAACAGGTTCTTTTCACTGTCTCTTGCTAGCTCCAATCTGAATCAAGAATACTGATATTCCTCCTTAACTCCCTGACTTCAGTCTGTGTTAAAAAAAACAACTTTTAATTAGACTAAAACAGGGTCAGCCAGAGTTAACCAAAGACCTTGAAGCTTTTCTAAACTTTAGTATGGATAGATTATTATGTCTTATTCCCTTTTCCCAATCCTAATACCTTGGTAAAGCTTTTTTATTTTTTATTTTCTTTCTTTTTAAAACCCAGAGCAGTCTTTGCTTGAATTAAGGGCCACACTCCAGGGGGAAATGGAAGAATCTAATGGTGGATAAGAATGGTGGTAGGTTAAGAAAAATGGACTCTTTGGGGAAGAGTCTTTGGATTACTGGAAGCTATAATCAGACAAGGGGGAGTATTTCTTCACAATTTAATAAAAAAAAATATTTATTAACCTCCTACTACATATACTTAGAATACAAAGATAAAAAATGAACACTTCCTGTCTTCAAGGAGGTTGTAATCTAACATGAGGAATGCATTACATACATAGATAAGGTGGAGTGTAATTTAATCAGATCAAACAAGAGGTCCAGAAAAAGTTTTCTAAGAAAATTAGGGATGACAAAGAAAGTCTTCTTCTGGCAAGAGGGTTTAAGAAAGGTCAGTGGGGCTAATTCCAGGATCATGATGGGGGTAAGAATCCGTGGATATGGGGGAATAGAGCTTGAGATTGTGGGCCTGACAGGGCAGGGTACTGGGGAACAATTTTGGTTGAAATTTTTATGAAATCAATACCAAAGGGTGACTATCCTGAAACTAGGCAGCAGGGCCCCAGCTGGGAGTTCTAGAGCAGAGAAATTCATTTTGGGATCTGTTTATCCTTCATTCTTGGCTGTAAACACAGCAGTCAGAGTTAGGCCAAATGTAAGGGAAGCTGTGTATTTGTTTTGTTGTTCTAAGACCCTAACTGGAGCCAGAAGATTTGGCCTTAAAGAGACAGTCTTCTCTATCTCCAATTTGCCTGCCATTCCTCATGTCCCTCATTTCTCCTAATACTAGAAAGCTAGATTTTCCTACATGACACACTGCCTTCCTTGTCTTGTTTTAAGAATAACTCCTTAAGACAAGATCTAACTTAGTTTCAATTGATCAAGGATGGACAGAAGCAGCTACACCCAAAGAAAGAACACTAGGAAATGAATGTAAACTGCTTGCATTTTTGTTCTTCTTCCCAGGTTATTTATACCTTCTAAATCCAATTCTCCCTGAGCAACAAGAAAACTGTTCGGTTTTGCACACATACATTGTATCCAAGATCTACTGTAATCTATTTAACATGTATAGGACTGCTTGCCATCTTGGGGAGGAGGTGGAGGGAGGGAGGGGAAAAATCGGAACAGAAGTGAGTGCAAGGGATAATGTTGTAAAAAATTACCCTGGCATGGGTTCTGTCAATAAAAAGTTATTTAAAAAAAAAAAAAAAAAGAATAACTCCTTAGTAAGCAGCCCTTACAAGAGGATCCTCAGCTGCTGAATAATCAAATGGATTTTGTAGTCAAAGAATCATTACCTTTCTTTTCTTTAGTCTCCTATCTATCCCCATGCTCCCTCCCTCCCTTTTTTCCTCCCTCCCTCTTTTTCTCACTCTCTCTCTCTCCTTTCTCTCTTTCTGTCTCTCTCTTTCCTTCCCTCCCTCCCTCTTTCTGTCTCTCCTTTTTCTTTCTTTCTCTCTGTCTCTCTCTTCTCTCTACCTCTCTCTCCTCCTTCTCTTTTCCAATCCAATACCTTTCCTGATAATATTCTCCTTCACTGAATGTCTGTACAAATTTATCCTTCCTTCAGAGTCTGGTTCCTTCTTCAGTTTAACGCTTGGGCTATAATAATAACAAACATGCAGGACTTTAGTCAATCAACATGCACCTACTATGAGCTGGTAGCTGGAGATACAAATGTAAATAATGAAATAATCCCTTCTCAAAGGAGTGTACATTCTAATGGGTAGGGAAAACAAGTACATATACTATACAAATATATACAAGGTAGTTTCAGAGGGAGGGTAATCAGAAAAGCTTCACCCCAAAGATGATGCCCGAGGTACATTTTAAAGGAAGATAGAGACTCTATGAGACTGATGTGAAGGAGTAGTACATATTGGGTCTGAAGGATAACCAGTGCAAAGGCCCTTCAAGTTGTTCAAACCATTTCCTACTCAAAAGCCCCAAAGGAAGGTAAGATAAATGCCATTTCCATTTTACTGATAAAGAAACTGAAGCCCATAGAAATGTCATGGGGAATCAGCATGCTCTTGAGAATTACACTCCTGTGTAGTCTTCATTAAAGAATCAATATGATGCACCCAGGTTCAAATAGATAAGAGTCAAGGAGGATTTTCAGACTCAAATCTACTAACTATAAGCCTAGATTTCTTTCAGTTTTAAGTTTGTTTTTCTCTTCTGATTCCTCTGTCTCCATCAGGAATATTCTTAGGATTCTGATTTGTCTGGAATGAACTGACCTCTCCTCACATTTGGGTTCCCTCATCAGTTCTTTCAATATACAATCATCTCTCTTGCTTTCCTCCCACCCAGGCAATGTGACTGCCCTCCGGGACATTCAGAGGGATGCTGTGACTTGTCTAACCTCAGAGCCAGAAGAAATCTTAGTTCTTCTGAACCCCAGGGGGCTCTACCCACTTCTTGAACAGGCTTTTTCAGGGCTTGGAAGGGAGTGCAGACACCAGGGGGATAACAAAGAGAGAAAGGTACAGAAGGTGCTGCCAGTTGGCACTTTGATGTCCAACTAATCTCATGGATAATAGTTGCTGGCCATGGATTCTGCAACTGTGCACTCAGTGCTCTATTTTCCAGGACCTTGCAGGGGTTATTGGACAATACCCTGAGACTCCTTCCCTCTGGCTGTATCGGTTCATTTTGCAATCCTGCCCTGGACTCCCTCCAGCAGGAATCTGTGCTCAGCTGAGGCACTCCATGAGGCATGCCATCTGCCGACCAAATTCCATGGGCACTGATCATGAGAACTGGGCTTCACAAGCCAATGGATCCTAGAGTTCCAGGACCTCGATGCTCCAGAGAACCTTAGATGCAGTGTTAAAACACAGAACAAGAAAAGTTGAAGCAATTCCAAGACTACTTAATCCAAACCCTTCTGGTAACAGATGAGAAGTAAAAAGTCTATAAATGGGTTATGATTTGCTGACGATCATACAAGTGATGGCAGAGCCAGCAGATTCCCAGTCTAAGTCTCTTTTTCTTTCCTCTTAGTCTCACTCAAGATAGAAAAAATGCAGTGCTGAATAAAGACCTAGCCACGGGCAGTGCACACACAGGGCACAAAACCCAGGCCAGCTACTCCTGTAACCTTGCCCAAGGTATTCAAGAAAAATGGTGGAGGTGGAGAATTGGATCACAACTAAAGTCCTTTTCTATCATGAAATCTATGAGCGTAGGACAAGAGTGACCGCAGAGCTTGGCCCAGGGCACTGCTTATCAGGATGACATTTTCGTGTTCCCTAAATATGATTCTGCACTCAAAATTTCATTTTCTCCTAAATATTAGTAAAGGCCTTTAACCTGTACTTCACCCCCACCTCCATGTGTGTCAATCAAATGTCCAAAAATGTAATTCTGTTAAATCTGTAAATCTGTTTTAAAGCATTGTTCCTTTTTGTTCAAGATATTCTGATGTTCCAGAATATATTAAATGCCTTCTACCCTGGAAACAGACCATGGGCCACTTATTCTGATTGCCCTAACCAATAAGCCAACATTTGCAAAGGAGCCAGTCTCAAAGGAGAAGTAGACTCTCTGCCCAAAGTACTTTTCAGGTGTGTCCTTCCACATGGGTGTGACTTTTGAAGTGGGTCCCCCAGAGAGTCTCCTTGATGTTATTGTCCTGGACTTAGGAGGCATCTGCACACTCTGTGATTGCTTCCACCCCTTCAAACAGTTGAACATTGAAGCCTCGGAGCCTCATCCCTTGTTTAAATAAGACTTCTAGGCATTTGATCCTGGTTTCAAAGAAGTCTTTGACTTCACAGTTGGGTGAGACCTGTGCCTACCAGAAACTGGGTTGGATTATCTCTGGCTTTGAGTATTCCACAACCCTCCATTTGTGGATGGTGGTTCTGCAGGCCCCCACACCCACTCTAGAACATAGACATTCAGTTCACTCAAGAAGCTGCCGTTGGTACGTGTGAGTGGGGGTCCAACTGAGTCCCTTATGACACCCTCCTCCTGCAAAAAATGAAGGCTCTAAGAATTCCCAGGGAATTTCAGAATTCCCAGTTATTTGCAGGAGTTCTCTGTGCTGGTTAACACAACTTTCAAAAAGATGGGAGAGCCGAGGCAGCTCCAAGAACTGACCCACCCCCTCCTCACCCTCTCCTGGGACAGGCCACTGCAGGTATCTGACTACCATTCCCCCTGAACTGATTTCTTCAGATGGGGCCATAAAGTTTTACAAGGTGGATATTTCCCTTCTCAACCACATGCTGGCCAGAAGGGGGGAGGAGAGACAGGTGTTGTAAAAGTTCTCACAGACCGCCTTTGGGTTTGTTATCATCTCTGTGTTTATTAACACCCCAACTGTGCAGGGGCACAGAGGGCCTGTGTATCTTGGCAGGAGCTGGGCTTCCTTATTGGTATAATAGCCCAGTTCTTCAGAGACACATCTCGGGACATCTCAGAATTGGGCTGGGGGTCCTGGGTTTAATCAAAGCTTGGATGAATGGAACAGTCCAAAGTATGTTTAGTAGCTGGATATTGTAAGCCCTATGGTGTGTTGGTTATTGTGGGGGATTATAGGATCACTGGATTAAGGAAGGAGCTGAGAGATAAATGAATGAACTATTTTAAAAAGCATTTATTAAGTGCTTACTATGTGCAAAGCTTACAGACTAAGTCTGACAGTTCCTTCTCTCAAGGAACTCATATTCTGAGGGAAACAACAATTCCATTTTACTAGTCAGATTGTAGTAGGTGACTGACGTCCCCTTCTAAAGGGCTGCTAGATGGCACACGGATAGAGCACTGACCCTGGAGTTGAGTTCAAATGTGACCTCAGACTACTTACTGGCTGTGTGATTTTGGACAAGTCATTTAAGCCCAATTTGGGAAAAAAAGAAAAAAAGAAAAAAGAAAAAAAAGATTTCTTTTACTTTGAGCCTCATTTGCCCCAAATGTCGTGCTCCTTTTTTTTACCCTTAGGGATCAAGTAGAACAAGTCTAATTCTTCCACATGACATCTAGTCCAATGTCCTCATTTTTCAGTTGAGCAAACTGGCTCAGAGAGATCAGTAATTTGTCTAAGGTCATACAGATAGTAAGTCGGAGAGTCCTCTGATCCAAAACTCCCACCCACAATACAGGCTGCAAACCTGCAGCGTGTGCCCATCTAGTCCCCATTCCTCAGCCTTCTGGCCCTGTCTGTGCATTGGAGAGCCCAGCCTTGCACAGTCTGGTTCCTGTGGAAGCCGAGGGAGCTGGCTAAAGGAGGAGGAAGCTGCTTGTCCTGGACTCCTCACCCTGTTTTCCATTCTCCTGCCTCCTTGGTCCCCGGGGAGCCTCCCAGAAGCAGCCACAGCTGCTGAACTCAAGCGGAACTCTCTGCTCAGCGGGTGAGGAGGGTGTCCATAATTCATCAGCCTCAAACCCAGGCTGGCTATTGTTTTGAAGAAGGGAGGGGTCTGGGTCCTAGCTTTTGACTCTTGATGGCTTCTCTCCCTCCCCACCCCCAACTCTCCAGGGAGTCAGCTCTTGAAGTGGGTAACAATTTTCTGACACCCATAACAAAATGAGCCTTCTACCTTCCTTCTGACCGGGTTTGCCAAGACCCCAACTACGCAATTTGTTCACTGAGAGCAAATCTCATTTCCTCTAAAGGTTTCTGAGTTTATTTATAAGGTTTATGGGAAGGCCTAAGAAATCTCATAGAATCATAAGAGTGTTAGAGCTGGAGGTAATTTCAGATGTCCTCTGGGCCATCCCACTCCCCACCTTTTGCAGATGGGGAAAAGCACTTGGTCAGAATCACATAACAAATGAGTAGCAGACTGGGATTCAAAACCAAGTTTCCTGACTTGCTGGCTGGTTCTTTCCCCTTCCTCTAGTCCCAGGACTTTATAATAATTTCCTTCCCACAATAATCAGAGGCTCTCTGACTCCCTCTTGAAGAAGTTCATTGTCAGCAGGGCAAATGGAGCTGTCTAAACTGCTCTCAGCAGGCCTGGGTTAACACAGTCAGCCAAGGAGAAATGGGCCTCTGATTTCCCATACTCATTAAAACGGGCGTCAGTGTCCCATGAAACATCAGATGGGACAGAGAGAGGCAGGGAAAGAACTCCCCGAGTCTCCCAGCCCCAGACTGTCCCTAGTTGAATCAAACCCCATTCCACCAGCACAATGATTCATGAATTGCTTCTGAAAGCTTTTGTATCTTTAACCTCACCAGGCCCTTTTCTCATGTCCTATGGGGGTAGGGGCTGGAAGTCATGAAGGGAGGGCTGAGGGACTCTGAGGCTCCCCAGGACTCCCCTTGCGAGGCTCTGGCAGCGCAATGAACTCTGTGAATTGGAGAGGACACATTCCAGGCCACTGAGCAATGCCTGGGGGTTCAGACTGCCACTTGTTGTCCTTTTTGGGGGAAGGTCTTAAAGAACAGATAATTCCCAGTGCATTTCCAATTTAGAGTCAGACAATGTCTGGGAGGGACCCTGACAATCAATTTATCCAGGGGTTCTTAACTTGAGGTCTGTGAACTTGTTTTTGTAGTAAATAAATAAATGAACAAACAAATAAATATGTATGCATGTATATCAAAACACAAATATATAAATATATACACTCTATATTATAGATGTGCATATACAAATATGTAAACTATATAATTTGTTTCCTTTGTAATTGTGTGTATTTTATCTTATGTCTTTTAAAGCACTATTCTGAACAATCTATAAGCCTGAGACTCCCAAAGCAGTCTGACATAAAAAAGTTTTAGAACCCATGACCTTGTTTAACCTCTATTTATATACATATATAGAGAGAGACTGCAGCTTAGTCAAGGGCAGAGCTGGAACTAGATTTCAGATCTCCTGACCCTTAGTCTTGGGCTTTTTGCAGCATATCACATAGTTCCTTTATCCCCATCCCCCATTCCCATCCCTAACATTTTGACTTGAAATTTCCTGGAAAAAGGGGGTGGGATTTGGTGTAGAGAGACTGGAGAGAAGCTGAGACAGGAAGCAGCAGGTCCACAGTATTAACAGGGACTAATTCAATTAATATCAACAAATATGTATTTAAGAAGCATTCACTCAGCTCAAGGGATTGCACTTATTGCCAGAGGTCTGGCAGAGTTTGAGTTTGTTTAAGCTTATTCATTGGGCAGTCCAGACAAGAGCAGAGGGGGTTTAAAAATAAAAATATTTGTGACATTAGAGAACTGAATTGACAAGGGAGGGGGGGAGGGAAAGAAGATGTTTACATATATGTACATACATATGTATATATATGTGTGTGTGTATAAATTTAAAATATATCAATTTAATGTTTTATGTATAAAATAGTTCACATTTATATAGTACTTATTATGAGTCAGGCATTGTCCTAAGTGCTTTACAATTTGATCCTCACAACAATGCCAGGAGGTAGGTGCTATTATTATCCCCATTTTACACATGAGGAAACTGAGTCAAGCAGGGGTTGAGTGACTTGTCCAAGATTACTGTTATGTGTCTGGGACCAAATTTAACTCAGGTGACTCTGAATCCAGGCCCAGAATTCTTATCTGCTGTGCCTCCTTACCACCTTTCTTTTCTTTCTCTCTGTTTCAATCTCCCTTTTTTCGAATTCCATCTATATCCATATTCATATCCATATCCACATATATGTAACTAGGTGGGCTCAGTGGATAGAGTACTAGACTTGGAATCAGGAAGTTGTGGTTGTTCAGTCATTTTTTTAGTTTTATCTGACTCTTCATGATCCCATTTGGAGTTTTTCTTGGCAAAGATACTGCAGTGATTTGACATTTCCTTCTCCAGCTCATTTCACAGATGAAAAAACTAAGGAAAACAAGTTTAAGCGACTTGCCCAGGATCATACAACTAGTAAGTGTCTGGGATCAGATTTGAACTCAGGAGCTCCTAATTCCAGATGGGACGTTCTATCCGCTTAGCCATTTAGCTGTCTGGTAATGATTAACGGGATTATATATACACACATATACCTATACAAATATGTGTGTACATACTCATATAGGTACAATTCTTCCACTGTACCCGAGATAAACAATTTGGGAAACTCTGAGAGATGAGAAACTTGAGCTCAGCCCAAGGAGCCGGGGGGGGGGGGGGATGTTAGAGGAAAAGCTCTTTGTTGGGCCACAGAAAGGACGTTTTCTACCAGATCATGTTGGGCAAGAACTGTGGCTTATAGCTTTTGAGCCCTGAGGTTTCCACAAAGGACAGGATGAGGTAGAGGCTGTCCAGAAAACTTTGGGTGTGAAACTATTGGGAATAGGGGAGAAAGATTTGCACAGGATGAACAGCTACTGAAAGGAAGTAGCAGAAAGAACACAGCCAATATTGGGCTGTTTCCTGGCCATACCTTCACCTCTTTTCTGATAAAAAGTACAGCATCATTAGGAATCTAACTCAGAGCAAGAGAGAAAAGTTGCAGAGTAAGCAGTTTCCTGATGCTTAGAAGTGGCAGAGAAGGTGGTGGGGGTAAAAGGTTAGAAAGAGATAAAAGAATTCTTTGGAGTGGGGGAAAACAGACAGTGGGTAAGGACAGAGACTATGTCACTATGAAAGGCCCCCAGAAACTCTCTCGAACTCTTGCTCTTGTGGCTTCCAACATGGTTCTCCACTTTAGCCATAGGTCCATTTTAGTGTGGGTCATCACAAAGCCCAGATAGAATTGTATACCTCTTAGGGACCATTTGGTCCTCTTGGGATCATTTTGTCCAATGCTCTCATTTTATAGATGAAAAAACTGAGATTCAGAGAAGGCAAAAATTCAGACAAAGCATCCATATCGGTACAATGAATGAGTGACAGAAAAAGGATGAGAATTCATGTTTCCTGGCTTGTGTTCTTTTGAGAAATTGTGGGATGATTTTTTTTCTTTAAAAATCCCAAATGTTTTCATTGCTCGAGGAAAACCACTGTCCTGTAGTGAGTGGGCGGAGCAGCTGCTGAGCCAAATGGCCTTCACAGAGGACAGCAGTGACTTATGTCTGTTTTCTTTGGTATAATAGATTGTTTATTCAGCAGTCCACTAGCCTTGCTCCCTCATCCCGAAACATACACACCCTCCCCATCCTATCCCCACTTCCAAAAGGGATGTTTACTGCAGGGGACTTGCTGAATGAATGGCATTTTGCTCCAACCCCAGGAGGGGACAGGATGGCCTGGATCCCTCATTTCTAACTGTCTTGCTTCCTCCAAAATAGAGAGAGACTGGTGGGAACGGGCTGTGCGGCCTGACTTGGCTCTCTATTCGGAAACCATACCCGTTCCCCGAGAGAGGGAAGGTGATTGAACTCTAACAGATGTGGAACTCCCACTGGAAGGTAATTACATGCTCTGTCCATCAAGCCACAGAGACAGACAACATTTTTTAATATGGGCTTTTCCCAAGTCCTTTTCAAAGAAACTGTATGTTGTGCTGCTCAACTGTGTCCACCAGGAAGTGAGGGCATGCTCTTCTCAGGAACTTGGAAAGGAGTCCTATCAATGGATTTATTTTCTCTCTCTCTCTCTCTGGAGCTCACCTCCCTTTCTCGAGTCCCTTAATTATAACCACATTTCCAACCCACATTTTGGTTATCACTCTTGCTCTGGGATTTCCTCCTCCTCAAGTCTAGCTGAGACATTCTGGGAAAGGTTCAAACTGTGGGGTGAATCCACTTTTGTGGGTTGACTTACCTGCTTTATATTTCACGAAGCACTTTCTCATACATTGTCTCATCTCAGGCTCACTTTCAGTGGGGGAGGGGATGGCAAACTGAGCTGATATTTAACTGAGGAGAATGATCAAAAGGTTACCTATCCAATTATCTCTCAGGATTCTTGTCATTGCTCTAATCAATAAGCTTTGGTGACTCTCTCTGTGTATAGGATTAACCCTGTATTTCCTAGCTTGTCCTTCAAAGCTCTCCATAATCCAGAGAATCCTCCCAGAGTATTCTCTGACTACTCCCTTCCATGTACCTTTGGCACATCCAGGTGATCCTCTTGCTGTTTCTGGATTACACCCATTCTCGTCTCAGTGCTGATACTTCAGTAACTACTTAGAAAGTCTTACCTCCAACTCTCTACTTAATCAGAGCCTTTGTAATACTGGATAAGTTACTTAAGCTCTCCTAGATGTCAGTGTCCTCATCTCTAAAATGGGGATAATAATTATACCTAACTCTTTAAATTGTTGAGAGGATCAAATGAATTTATATATGTAAAGTGTTTTGTCTCTTATTATGCTCATTTTTGCATTAAACATTCCCTTGACATCTCTAATTTTCTCAAAGAGATCTTTTTTCTTTCCCTTTTTAGTGTTTTCTTTTATTTCTTTGCATTGTTCTTTTAAGAAAAGCTCTCTCCTTAGCTATTCTCTGGAATTCTGAATTCTGAAAGATTTACATCTTTCCCATTCTTTCTTTTTTACTTTCTTTTTTCCCCTCTTTTCCTACTTATAAAGCCTCAGACAGTTATTTTTCTTTTTCTTTTTTATTTAATAGCCTTTTATTTACAGGTTATATGTATGGGTAACTTTACAGCATTAACAATTGCCAAACCTCTTGTTCCAATTTTTTACCTCTTACCTCCCACCCCCTCCCCCAGATGGCAGGATGACCAGTGATGTTAAATATATTAAAATATAAATTAGATACACGATAAGTATACATGACCAAAGACCGTTATTTTTCTTTGGGATTTTTTTCTGTTGTTGTTTTTACTGTCTCCTACACAATATTGCAAACCTCTGTCCATAGTTCTTCAGGCATTCTATCTACCAGATTTAATCCCTTAAATCTATTCTTCACTTCTATTTCATAATCATAAAAGATGTTATTTATACCATACCTATATGGTCTGATAATTTTCTCTACTTTCTTTAAGTCTGAATTTTGCAATTAAAAGCTCATGATCTGAGCCATAGTAAGATCCAAGTCTTCAAGAAAATTAGAGATATCAGGGGAACATTTCATGTAAAAATGGACATAGCAAAAGAAAAAAAAAATAGTGGAGACTTAATAGAAGAAGAGATTAAGAAGAGGTGGCAAGAATACACAAAAAAGATTTGTACAAGAAAGATCTTAACATTACCCATAACTTCCTTGGTGTGGTAACTGACCTAGAGCCAGACTTTAGGAAGGATTATTCACAATAAGGCTAGTGGAGTGATGGAATTCCAGCTAAGCTATTTAAAATCCTAAAAGATGACCCTATTAAACTGCTGCACTCAATATGCCAGCAAATTTAGAAAACCCATTAGTGGTCACTGGATTGGAAAAGATCAGTTTACATTCCTAATCCTAAAGGACAATGCCAAGGAATGTTCAAATTACTGAACAATTGTATTCATTTCATATACCGGTAAGATTATGTTTAAGATTCTGCAAGCTAAGCTTCAGCAATATGTGAACTGAGAATTACCAGAAGAACAGGCTGGTTTTTGAAGAGACAGAGGAACTAGAGACCAAATTGCTAATATTCAATGGATTATAGAGAAAGCAAGAAAGTTATAAGAAAAAAATCTTCTTCATTGATTGCAATAAAATCTTTGTGTGGATCACAACAAAATATAGTAAATCCTTAAAAAGATGGGAGTACTAGATCATTTTACTTGTCTCCTGAATTACCTGTATGTTTCCAGGTAAAATCAATCATGAAATAATTGATTGATTTAAGATTGAAAAAGGAATATAGCAAGACTATCATATATTGTCACTTTATTTATTGAACTCATATTCAGGGTAAATCATGTGAAATTCTAGTCTGGATGACTCAAAGGATGGAATTAAGCTTACCAGAAGAAACATTAACAATCTCAGATGATACCATTTTAATGGCAAAAAGTAAAGACAAATTTAGAAACCTCTTGATGAGAGTGAAAGAGGAGAGTATAAAAACTGGCTTGAAGTTTAATATGAATTTTTTTTTTTGCAACTGGGCCCATCACTTTTCCTGGCAAATAGAGGGGGGAAACATAAAAGCAGTGTCAGATTTTATATTTTTGAGCATAAAGATCACTGCTGATGTTGATTATAACCGTGGAAGGAAAACCATCTGGACAGCATACGAAAAAGCAGAGACAGTACCTTGTCAACCAAGATCCATATAATTAAAGCTATGTTTTTTCAGTAGCATTGTACAGCTGTTTAGTTCAACTTATAATGAACTCTGAAGAATTGATACTTTCGTATTGTGTTGCTGAAGAACACTTTTGAGAGTCCCTTGAGTGGATGGTAAGGTCAAGATGACAGAAAAAAAGGTGGAGACCTGCCTGAGCTTTCCCCCCAACCCTCCAAAACATTTAAAATAATGCCTCAAAATAAAATCTGGAGTATCAGAACCCAGAAAATGATGGGGTAAAACAATCTTCCAGCCCAATACAACTTACAAGGTTGGCAGGAAAGGTATATTTCACCAGGTGAAAGTAAAATCCAGTTAGAGCAGGCCAGGCTCCAGCAAACCAGCAGTATGTCTTTGGAGATCATTGAATCAGTGACAGTAGTGAGTTTCTGGACATCTCAGCTCACAGATGGGAAGGGGGTCAAACAACTGGTCAGAGGAAGCCTGGGGTGGCGGGGGGGGGGGGGGGGCAGGACTCTATAGCATTGTCCATATTTGAATCTGAATTGCAGTCCAAGATCTTAGTCCATGGGCAAGGAGGAGCATTAGCACACCAGAGCTTGTGGTCACAGGGAAGCTGAGACCCTGGTCACAGGTCCACAGCAGAAGAAAATGCTTGTGGTTGCTCACAGATCAACTCAGTAGTAAATACAACTCTCCTGGACCATACCACCTTAGAAGATCTGAAAATTTATAGGTCCCTAGAATTATCTCTGAAATAGCTATACAAAAAACCTGAAACTTGGGACAGTGCCTCCTTCACTCCAGAATTAGAACACCATGTTATCATAGAGTTAAAAGTCAAGAAATGGGCTGGAAAAATAAAAAAATAGCAGAAAATGATTCTAACTATAGAACATTACGGTGACAGGAAGATCAAAACACAAACTCAGAAGACAACAATATCATAATTACCACATCAAAAGCCTCAAAGAAAAATGTGAATTGGTCTCAGGCCATAGAAGAGCTCAAAAAGGATTTTAAAAATAAAGTAAGAGAGGTAGAAAAAATTGGGAAGAAATCCCTATATTTATGCACACCTGCATCTTTGATTTCCTTCACAAGCTAATTGTACAATAATTCAGAGTCTGATTCTTTTTGTACAGCAAAATAATGTTTTGGTCATGTATACTTATTATGTATCTGGGTTATATTTTAATATATTTAACATCTACTGGTCATCCTGCCATTTAGGGAGGGGTGGGGGTAAGAGGTGAAAAATTGGAACAAGAGGTTTGGCAATTGTTTATGCTGTAAAGTTACCCATGTATATATCCTGTAAATAAAAGGCTATTAAATTTAAAAAAAAAAAAAAAAAAAAAAAGAAAAAATTGGGAAGAGAAATGAGAGTGATACCAAAAGAAAAATGAAAAAAGAGTCAACAACTTGGTAAAGGTAAATACACACACAGCTATACACACAAATATCCATCTTAAAAACCAGAATAGGCCAAATGGGAAAAAAAGCACAAAAATTTAATGAAGAGAACTCCTTAAAAAGCAAAAAATTGACAAAATGAAAAGAAGTACAAAAATTCACTGAAGAAAAGAACTCTTTAAAAAATAGAATTAACTATAACGATCTAAGACAACTCCAGAAGATTTATAGTGAAAAATGATATAGTATCTGAATACAGATTGAAGTATATTTTTAAAAAACTTTTTTGTGATATGGGAGCCACTTGCCAGTGGCTGCTGGAGGTCTAACTCATACCTGTAGAATGGATCTTTTCATGTGAGAGGAGGAGGAGGAGGAGGAGGAGGAGGAGGAGGAGGAGGAGGAGGAGGAGGAGGAGGAGGAGGAGGAGGAGGAGGAGGAGGAGGAGGAGGAGGAGGAGGAGGAGGAGGAGGAGGAGGAGGAGGAGGAGGAGGAGGAGAAGGAGGAGGAGGAGGGAGGAGGAGGAGAGGCAATTGCATTGACCTCTCTCCTCTTCCTTCTGCCTCCAGTTTATTTCATTCCCAGTCTACAAGCAACACCTGTGTGGGTAAAGGCTGCTTTGAGACTCCTTCAGATGTTATGATCCACAGCTGTGGAGGCTCTGGGAGAATTGACCTGACTCTTCACTTAGACATGGTCCTTAACAAAACTTTATTTTTCTTGAGGGTTTTTTGTTTTAGGTTTTCTTTTACAATATGACTATTATAGAAATATAATATACATATATACCTATATTGAATTACTTGCTTTCTCAAGGGACAGAGGGTGGGGGGAGGGAGGGAAGAAGAAAAATTGGAACTCAAAGTTTTAAAAATGAGTGTTAAAAGTTATTTTTACATCTACTTGGGAAAATAAAATATTAAATTAAAAAAAACAGAATTAGTCAAACTGAGAACGAGGAAAATGAGGGAAGGGGAAAGAAAAATGTAAAAGAAAATAATTCCTTTTTTTATTTTATTTTTTATTTTATTTTTTTAAATAGCCTTTTATTTACAGGTTATATGTATGGGTAAGTTTACAGCATTGACAATTGCCAAACCTCTTGTTCCAATTTTTCCCCTCCTTCCCCCTACCCCCTCCCCCAGATGGCAGGATGACCAGAGATGTTAAATATATTAAAATATAAATTAGATACACAATAAGTATGCATGACCAAACCATTATTTTGCTGTACAAAAAGAATAGGACTCTGAAATATTGTACAATTAGCCTATGAAGGAAATCAAAAATGCAGGTGGGCAAAAATATAGAGATTGGGAATTCATTGTAATAGTTTTTAGTCATCTCCCAGAATAAAGAAAATAATTCCTTAAAATTGGAATTGTGCAAGTGAAAGCTAATAGTCATCAAGAAACAACAAAACAAAATCAAAAGAGAGTTCCTTGGACAGAAAGGAGATCAAATCAATTAGTTCTTAAAGAAGCTAATTCACTCTTCACTGAAAGGTCAGATACTGAAGTATAAATACTTTGGCCCCATAATGAGAAAAAAAGATTCATTAGAAAAGACCTTGATGTTGGGGAAGATTGATGGCAAAAGGAAAAGGAGAGCCAATACAACTGATATTAGAAGGAAAATAGAAAACTGGAAAACAATTTTTACATCCATGTTTCTGATAAAGGCCTCATTTCTCAAGTATATAAAAAATTCTGTAAAATTTATAAGAATAAATGATTCCCCAATTGACAAGTACTCAAAAGATATGAACAGTAAGTTTCCCAATGAAAACTATCTATAGTCATAAATAAAAAGCTCTAAATCACTTTTGATTAGAGAAATGCAAATCAAAGCAGCTCTGAGGTATCATCTCACATCTATCAGGTTAGCAAATATGACAGAAAAGGAAAATTATAGATGTTGAAAATGATGTGGGAAAATTCAAAACTAATACATTGTTGGTGGAGTTGTGAACTGGTCTAACCATTTTGGAGAACAGTTTGGAAGTATGACCAAAGGACCATGAGCCTGTACATAACCTTTGTTCCAGCAATACCACTACTTTCATAAAGAAATCATAAAAGAGAGAAAAGGACCCACATGTGCAAAAACATTTATAGCAGCTTTTTTTGTGGTGGCAAAGAACTAGAAATTGAGGGGATGTCCATCAATTAGGGGATGGCTGAACAAACTGTGATACATAAATTTAATGGAATATTATTGTTCTATAAAAAATGATGTGCAGGCAGATTTCAGAAAAACCTGGAAAGACATACATAAACTGATGCTGAATGAAGTGAATAGAAACAAGAGAACATTATACACAGTAATAGAAACATTGTGTGATGATCAGTAATGAAAGATTTAGCTCTTCTTAGTATCACAAATGATCACAAAATCCCAAAAGACTCTTGATGGAAAATGCTATCTACCTCCAGAAAAAGAATGCAGATCAAAGGATACTGTTTTTACCTTTTGTTGTTTTGTTTTTTTTTTTCTTGGTCTTGCTCTTTTGTTCTCATTCTTTCACAACACAAATAATGTGAAAACATGTATAATATGGTTGTACATTTATAACCTATATGAGATTACTTACTGTTTTAGGGATGGGAGAGAAAAGGATGGGAGGAAGGAACAGAGAATTCTTCAAGGGTGAAAAACTGGAAATAACTTGGGTGCCCATTTATTTGGGAAATGGTTGAACACACAGTTGTATATGGATATAATATCATATTATTGCGCTGTAAAAGAGGAATATGAAGAGTTCCAAAAAATTCATCAAGACTTGTGTGAACCAGAGCAAAATAATCCAGAATTAAGAAAATAATATATACAATGATCAAGATAATGTAAAAGAAAACCACACTAAAAGACATCAGAACTCCGATTAATTCAATGAATGTAGACTCTAGAGGACTGAAAATTAATAATGTTCCATCCTCTCAGTAAAGAAGTGGTGGACAACAGATGGGGAAAAATATAAATGCTTATATCAGTTAGACATGGCCAAATATGTCTGTTTTAGTTACCAGTATTCTGTTTCAATGTTGAATTCTATTAGCATAAGGAAGAATGGATAATAGCAAATGAACAAGAAGAAGCATAAATAAAACATATCAAAAAATTCTACCCATCATGCAAACTTAAATTCTACCTCCTCCAGGAAGCCCTTCTTGGTACTCTAACCAATACCAATATCTCCTTACTGAGTTCCTCAAGCTATTATAGGGTACATCCTATAGTTTGCTAGTCAATTAGAGATTATTTTCTTAGTTTTATGCATATAATATTTCCTCCTCAAACAGCCTTCTCGATCTCCTTGATTTCTCTCCCCCACCAATCCATTCTCCATTCAGTTGCCAAAGTGATTTTCCTAGATCTCTGACTTGTGTCATCCTGCCCTCCTTCCCTACTCAATAAACTGCACTGTCATCTAGGGTATTAAGTCCAATGTTTATCATTTAAGTCTCTTCACAACTCAACCTCTTTCATTTTATATCCCTCCTCTATGGCCTCCCTTCATGAGTCAACTTGCTGTTGCTCACACACCTTTGCACTGATTGCTCCCCATCTCTGGAATGCTCTCCTGCCATACCTTTCAGCAAATAGCTTCCCTGGCTTTCTTCAAGGTTTACCTCAACTCCTCTTTTCCCATTAACTCTCCCACCCACCTTGAGTGGATGAGAACAATTAGTTCCAGTTGTCATGAAGGTGGTGGAAGCAGGGGCTGTGGAGTGCTTAGAACTTGGTCTGACATCAAAGTCACCAAGGTATCCCTGTAGTCTTGACTTTTGTCCTGCTCTGGACTTCCATGATCTTGGAAGATAAAGTGAGGCTGAGAATTTTGAGCAGCCGTGCCTCACTTAAATACAATTCATCTGTATGTCAAGACATCACCCTCATGAAGTCATTGGTCCTTTTGAAAAGGAAGAACCAACCAAAAAACAATAAATCCCATCTACTGCTGTAGATTTCCCTAGGTTTTCCCTCTCCCTCCCAGTACTTTCTGATCATATTTATCCACTAAGTTCATAGTTGTTTGCATTTGCTTCCTCCATTAGAAATTGAGCTCTTTGAGAGCAGGGACCTGGTTTTTGCCTTTGCTTCTCAACCCTTAATTGGTGTGAGCATTTAGTAAGCACTTAAACCCATTGTTTGTTGACTAATTGATTCCTTCAGGGCATGTATTGTGTCCTTTCCCCCCCAATTCCCTTAGTTGATTCAGTTCTGGGCTGAGCTCCCAAAGGCCCTTGCTCAATCTATTGTTGTTCAGCCTTGAAGAGGACCTATGACTTCTTGGGTGATGTCTTGACTTGTGTAAATTGATTGGATTTAAGTGAGGCTGAATTGCACAAAGTCATCAACCTCATTTTCTCTTCCAGAGTCATCCAAGCAAGCCCCGGGGTAGGACAAAAGTCAGGATGACTGGCCCTAGCCTAGGTCCTGGTGTATGACCAAACTCAGTGTCCCACAGCTCCAGTTGAGGCTGCCTTCATGGCCATTGGGAAAAAAAATTCTTCTCCTCTGTCTATTCTGCCAGGGGAAATCTTCAGTTCCCCTTTAATTCATTGGCTGGTTTGAGGACCATAGGTTACCCTCAGCCCCTTTGCTGAGATGGTTTTGCTGAGGTATGGCCACTGTGCATGCTACAGCTTCTTGAAGCAACAGGTGGGAGACAAGTGAACACCAAAGGTGTATAAGCAGCCCTGGAAAAGGCTAGCCCTCAAGCTGGCGGGGCTAGTCCTCCTGACCATGTTCATTGGCTAAAGAGCCACTGAGCCTGGATTCACTTATTGCCATTCAGGACTAGAAAATGAACAAGAGAAAGGGTGGGCTTTCCCAGCACCGATGTTCATACATGCAAGATCCCGAAACCTCTCTCACCTCAGAATAGTGAGGCTACATCTTTTCTATTTTCTTTTTGAAATTTAGATAGAGTCAGGAGCTTAATAGCCAATCTTGGGATACATACCATAGCAATTTTGCTACCAACATTGTTTTTATGGCTTTTCCATGAAAAAGTTGAAATATAGAAGGCAGAGAAAGTCACATACTTTAAAGAACCTTGGGAAGAGTTGAGCCTGGATCCTAGAACTAGTCTGTGGAAATCTCCCCCAGGGATCCAAGTGGATAATTTGCATCTGTTATTCCTTTGGTCAGGAATATTTATGGGGCTCCCCTTGCCTATTGGGAAGCCATCTGTAGTGGAAAGGACACACATGGGTTTTCAGAGGCAATTAGGGGTTAAATGACTTGACCAGAGTCACATAGCTAATAAATATCTGATGCTGCATTTACACTCAGGTCTTTCTGACTCCAGGGCCATACTTTAACCATTAAGCCACTTAGCTTCCCCAGGGAACAGGGTTTGGAGTCATAGGACTTGCATTTGAATCCTGGTCCTGGTACTAAGTAACTTTGAGTAAGTTCATTCTGTCCTCTTGTGGAAGATGAAAAGATTGGGTTTTATAACCCCCAAGTTCCCTTCTACCTCTAAAGTCATCTATAGGACTTTCTTGCCTGGCACTGAAGGCCCTTCACAATCACATATTCTATTTCTCCCCATACCTGTCTTCTTTAGTTAGGTGATTTTCCTCCAGGAACTCACCTGTCTTCTTCTGGGTCATGGATAGTGCTCTTTCCTCTGAAGAGAATGAATTCCCTGTCTTATCCTCTTTGCCTATCTCAGATTTTGCCAAACTTCAAGATTCATATCAGGTCTTATTTCCTTTGTAAACCTTCTTTTAAAATGTGGTGTACCACACTCAACACCTCTCAGATTGATTATAATGACAGGAAAAGATAATAATGAATGTTGGAGGGGATGTAGGATACCTGGGACACTAATACATTGTTGGTGGAGTGGTGAAATGATCCAACCATTTTGTGGAGCAATTTGGAATTGTGCCCCAGGGCTATAAAATTGTGCTTACCCTTTGATCCAGCAGTGTCTCTATTGGGTCTGAATCCCAAAGAGGTCATAAGAGATGAAAAAGGACCCACATGTGCAAAATGTTCATAGCAGCCTTTTTTTTTCTAATGGAAACTGAGTGGATGCCTACCAGTTAGGGAATGTCTGAATAATGGTATATATATTCATAAAATGGAATATTATTCTTCTATAAAGAATGATAAGCAGGGTGATTTCAGAAAAGCCTGGAAAGGCTTACATGAACTGATGGTAAGTGAAGTGAAAAGAACCAAGAAAACTTTGTACACAGTAATAACAAAATTATATGATGATCACTATGAAGGACTTGGCTCTTTCTTAACAATGAGGTGAATCAAGGCAATTCTAATAGACTTGTGATGGAAAGTACCATCCACATCCAGTCAGAAAACTATGAATACTGAATGTGGAGCAAAGCATAGTATTTTCACCTTTTTGTGCTTGTTTGTTTGCTTGTTTTTTCCTCTTTCTCATGTTTTCCCCCTTTTGATCTGATTTTTCTTACTCAGCATGATGAATATGGAAATATATTTAGAAGAATTGCACTACTGGATCTGTATCCCAAAAAGATTATAAAAAGGGAAAAGGTCCCTCATGTGCAAAAATGTTTGTGGCAGCTCTTTTTGTAGTGGCAAGGAACTGGAAATTGAGTAAATGCCCATCAGTTGGAGAATGGCTGAATAAATTATGGTATATGAATGTTATGGAATATTATTGTTCTGTAAGAAACAATCAGCAGGATGATTTCAAAGAGGCCTGGAGAGACTTACATGAACTGATGCTGAGTGAAGAACCAGGAAAACATTGTATACAGCAATAGAAAGATTATGTGATGATCGATTCTGATGGACATGGCCCTTTTCAACAATGAGATAATTCAGGCCAATTCTAATGGAGTTGTGATGGAGAGAGAGCCATCTGCATCCAGAAAGAGGACTATGGGGGGCTGAATGTGGATCAAAATTTAGTATTTTCACTTTTATTATTTGTTTGCTTTTTGCTTTCTTTCTCATTTTTTCTCTTTTTGATCTGATTTTTCTTGGGCATCATGATAATTGTAGAAATACATATAGAAGAATTGTACGTTTAGCATATATCGAATTACTTGCTGTCTAGGAGAAGGTGGAGGAAGAGAGAGAGAAAAAAAATTGGAAAACAAGGTGTTGCAAGGGTGAATGTTGAAAACTATCTTTCATATATTTAAAAAATAAAAAGCTATTTTTTAAAAAAAGAATTGCACACATTTAACCTAAATCAGATTGCTTGCTGTCTAGGGAAGTGGGAAGGGAGAAGGAGGGGGAGAAAAATTTGGAATACAAGATTTTGCAAAGGTGAATATTGAAAACTATCTTTGCATATATTTGGAAAAATAAAATGCTTAAATTTTTAAAAATGTGGTGTACCAGACTCAGTACCAGTCTCATTCCTTCATGACAATCCCCTATCCTGTCTTAAATGCCAGTGGTCTGTGAACAAGTTGTATTTCCCATTCTAGACTATGAGGTCCTTGAGATCAGGAACACTCTCTTATACATCTTTGTAAACCCTGCAGTGCTAGCACTCAGCCAGATTCAGGCAATAGGTGGCTTATGGAACTGAGAAAATGAGAACCCTACAATAGACTTGACTTCAGTTATTAACTATTGTTAACTTTCTGTGTGACCTTGAATCACTTATCCTCTCAGAGCCTCAGTTTCTATGACTGTAAAATTAAGATGTTCTAAATCAGAGGTCATGTTGCCACAATACTCCTATGGAGCCAGATTAAAATTTAATTGGGGAATACTTAACAAAATGTATAAAAAAAAAAAAGAAAATTACATTAGCATATGGTTTTCTAAATCAACATGAGCCCCTCAGAGATCTTTACTTATGTTCTGTTTAGTGGCCTCCATTCCTTTTTGAGATGGACACTATTGGCCCAGATGATCTAGCTCCAGCAGTCTAGTTTTCAAGGTCTCCTCAAGTTCAACATTCTTTGTTTTAAGGTTCCTAAAACTTCTCATAGTTTATGTTGTAAGGGCCTGTCTGGTTGTGACATTCTGGTTCTGACCTAGCTCATCTTGTTCTCTCTCCCTTTCTAACTTCTTATAGCACTTACCTACAAAATATATTTTGTTTTCTTTTTTCTTGGGAGGCAATTGGGGTCAAGCAACACAAGCTACTGTTAAGTGTCTGAGGTGGGATTTGAACTCAGGTCTTCCTGACTTCAGGACCAACTAGCTGCCCCCCAAAATATATTTTTGCTTTTGATTATAGTCAATTTTAACACAATCATTATAGTGTAGGTTTTTACAGTTAAAGGAAACTAATAGACTATTTAATATAACTTCCACATTTAACAGATAAGAGAACTGAAGCCCACAAAGGTTTGTGACTCATTCAACATTTTCAGAAAAAACAGGGCCAGAGAGGAGAACTAACCCCAAGTAACAGCTGGTTGAATTGAATGATAAAGGAAGGTGGGGAGCAGAGCTCCTTGTGGCCTGACCTTCTAGAGTCCAGTGGGTACTAGGGCACGTGTTCATTCACCTGTGTCCTGGGAAGTAGTTCTGCCCACCAGCCCTTATCTGACCTCTTTCTCTCACCCACCACCTGGCATGTTCACTTCACTGCCTGAAAGTGTTCATGGGCAAAGAAAGTCTTCTGGTGTCCCATCAGCTGAACAGGTGATTTTGGCAAGGATGTGGTTTGCTGACTTGGTGAGTCTCTGATGATGATTAGTTCAGGGGAAACGTCAAGATTTAACATGTTACAGCAATTAAAAACTTATTCTTGTTGTAGTAGGGTTTCAGTCCCTTTGGTGTTCTCTCTCTCTTCTGTTTCTGTCTCTGTCTCTCTGTCTCTGTCTCTCTCTGTCTCTCTGTCTTTCTCTGTTTCTCTCTCTGTCTCTCTCTCTGTCTGTCTCTGTCTCTCCTCTCTCTGTCTATCTGTCTCTGTTTCTGTCTCTCTTTGTCTCTCTCTTATCTCTCTCTTCTCTATCTTTGTCTGTCTGTCTCTGTCTCTGTTTCTGTCTCTCTGTCTCTCTTTGTCTCTGTCTCTTCTCTCTCTCTTCTCTATGTCTGTCTGTCTCTGTCTCTGTCCGTCTCCATTTTTGTCTCTCTTTGTCTCTTTCTCTTCTCTGTCTCTTCTCTGTCTGTCTGTCTCTGTCTCTGTCCATCTCCATTTCTATCTCTCTCTCTCTGTCTTTCTCTCTCTGTCTCTGTTTCTTTGTTTCTTCTCTGTCTGTGTCTGTCTGTCTGTCTCTGTCTCTGTCCATCTCCATCTCTCTCTCTCTCTCTGTATTTCTCTCTGCCTCTGTCTCTCTGTCTCTTCTCTGTCTGTATCTGTCTGTCTGTCTCTGTGTTTGTCTGTCTGTCTCTGTCTCCGTCCATCTCCATCTCTATCTCTCTGTCTCTCTGTTTCTCTCTCTGTCTCTGTCTGTCTGTCTCTGTCTCTTCTCTGTGTCTGTCTGTCTGTCTCTGTGTTTGTCTGTCTTTCTCTGTCTCCATTCCTATCTCTCTGTCTCTGTCTTTTTCTCTCTCTCTCTGTCTCTGTCTCTTCTCTGTCTGTGTCTGTCTGTCTGTCTCTATCTCTGTCCATCTCCATTTCTGTCTCTGTCTCTCTCTTTCTCTCTCTCTGTCTCTTTGTCTCTTCTCTGTCTGTGTCTGTCTGTCTGTCTCTGTCTCTGTCCATCTCCATCTCTCTCTCTCTCTGTCTTTCTCTCTGTCTCTGTCTCTCTGTCTCTTCTCTGTCTGTGTCTGTCTGTCTATCTCTGTGTTTGTCTGTCTGTCTCTGTCTCTGTCCATCTCCATCTCTATCTCTCTGTCTCTGCCTCTGCCTCTCTCTGTCTCTCTCTCTTTCTGTCTCCTCTCTTTCTGTCTGTCTCTGTCTCCTCTCTGTGTCTGTCTGTCTCTGTGTTTGTGTTTCTCTGTCTCTGTCTGTCTCCATTCCTGTCTCTCTGTCTCTGTCTTTCTCTTTCTCTCTCTGTCTCTGTCTCTTCTCTGTCTGTATCTGTCTGTCTGTCTCTGTCTCTGTCCATCTCCATTTCTGTCTCTTTCTCTCTGTCTTTCTCTCTCTCTGTCTCTCTTTGTCTCTTCTCTGTCTGTGTCTGTGTCTGTCTCTGTCCATCTCCATCTCTCTCTCTCTGTCTTTCTCTCTCTGTGTCTCTCTGTCTGTCTGTCTCTGTGTTTGTCTGTCTCTGTCTCTGTCCATCTCCATCTCTATTTCTCTGTCTCTCTGTCTCTGCCTCTGTCTCTCTCTGTCTCTGTCTCTCTGTCTCTCTCTCTTTCTGTCTCTGTCTGTCTGTCTCTGTCTCTTTCTCTGTGTCTGTCTGTTTGTCTCTGTGTTTGTCTGTCTTTCTCTGTCTCTGTCCATCTCCATTTCTGTCTTTCTGTCTCCTCTCCTCTTTTTCTCTTTTCAAGGGTTTTGAGCAGGTGACTTCCCTTATCCAGCTCAATCACTCCATGTATACCTGCACAGAAATCCCCTTTATGACATTTTTTCAAAAGAGTGATTTAGATTCTGCTTGAAGACCTCTCAACTACTCTCAAATGAATTACTTGTTCATCATTGCTCCAAATCCTGCCCATTTTCAGGGCCTAGTTTCAAACTCTTTTCCACCTATGCTAGGAAGAATTTCTACTCGAATAACCCATCATAAAAGCTAACCTAGTTCTTTTCCTTAAAAGGTATTGACACTATCTTCAAAACTTATTTCACTCAAGGGGCACAAGCAGCTCCAATTATTCTCTGATTCTTGGCTAGTGGATCACTCTGGGCACCTCAGAGGCAGGGTGGCATTCAGCAGTATAAATACATGGTATTCTTGCTGCATATCCTTGTTCAACATCCTTCCCCTGCTGTATCTAAGTAAATCTTATTTTATTGAATGTTGAATGACTTACGTGTATCTCACTTAATTTCAATATTAGATCTAAACTATCGGGGAGTGACTTGAGTCAAGCTGAGCCCACAACATCCATGAAGTCTTTCTTGACAGCCTATGCCAGTCTATGCAAAGGCTCTGTTCTGGGCTTATCTTCCTTTTCCCTACTCTTAGAAAGAACTAATAGATTCAAATATAATTTCTCAGAAGGAAATTCCAAATTCTATATGCCCGGCTTTCTTGTCTCTCTTCAGCCATTTGCCGGACATTCTACCTGGCTGTCCCATAGTTATCCCAAACTCACCAAGTCCAAACAGAACTCATTATGTTTTCCCCTAAATACTTTCCCATCTCACTTACTTCTTTATATTTGTTGAAAATACATTTTCCCAGTCATTACTTAGAAGTAATAACGGAAGTCATCCTCAACTTTTTGCCTACATAGTGTCTCTCCCTGCCTCTCTCCCCAATATCCAAGCAGTTTCCAAGTCTGGTTGATTTATCCCTATAACATTTCATCTCTCTCTCTCCTGTGTACTCATAAGGTAATCACCTGTTTCAGACCAGTATCATCTTTATCCTGGGTTACTGCCTCCTAATTAGTCTTCCTGCTTCCAATTTCTTTATCTCTCTAATTCATCTTTCATTAAACTTGTGTTATTTTTTCACTTCTGCTTGACCCCAGTTGATGTTTTATTGACAAAAATGCTGGAGTGATTTTCCATTTCCTTCTCCAGATCATTTTACAGATAAGGAAAGTGATGCAAACAGAATTAAATGACTTACCCAGGATCACACAGCTAGTATATATGTGAGGTCAGACTTAAACTCAGGAAGATGAGTCTTCCTGATTCCAGGCCTAGCATTCTACCCCAATGTCTTCCACTAACCTACATAATTGCTATTCCCAAAGCATTGGTCAATCCATGTGATTTTCCTGCTCATGAAGTTCCATGCTCCTTTTTGGTCTTTAGTTTAAAATATAAATCCTCTATTTGGTGGAGGATTCCTATTTTGGCTCCAGCCTGCCTCTTTAGATTGGCTCCATATTCCATCCCCTCATCAATTTCCCAATCCAGGCTAACTACCCAATTTGCTGACCCCCACTTCGTCTCCCTCCAGTTTATTCTGCACAGCTGTTGCTGCATCCATTCTCAGCTCTTCCTCGGAATCCCTAGTTTCCTTCAAGGCTCATCTCATCCAAACATATGTGGCTCAGTTAACAAAACTCTTGGTAAACAAAGATCATTTCCTTCAATTTGTAAAATATTTCTGAAGTTTCCTTAGGCATGGTATAGCTTTTCTTGTAGGCAATTTACTGGGCTTCAGGTGCAGGTGTTGAAGCCATTTGCTGCTGTCCTGGGTACAATGAAAAGTCCAAATCTTCTGGCTTTCCTGCAGTCAAAAGGATAGAGGAAGAAACTGAATAGGAGCATGCTGGAACTGGTTGAAAGAGCATGTTATGTAAATATATTTTGCATAACTACATATGTATTACCTATGTCAAATGGCTTGTCTTCTTAATGGGGGGAAAGAAGGGAGGGAGAGAATTTGGGACTCAAAATTTGAAAAAAAGAATGTTAAAATTACATGTAAATAAAAATAAAAATATTTAAATAAAATATTAAAATTTTTAAAGGAGCATGTTAAAATTTCATTTTGAACATTTTCATCTAGGAAACTGGCAAATACCACAAATTGGGCCTTGATTATTTTGTTGGTTATCTCTAAACTTAAGAAAATGATAAAGAAAATGTTAATACAGATTAATCTTAAAAGTGTGTCATATGTACAATTTTATTTGAGAGCTATTTGTGAAACATTTACCAGCATACCTCTGAGATCAAGGCTGAAGTGCTCTCCTCACCCTCCCCACCTCAGTTTATGTCTTTATAGGGGCCTGGCTTCCCATTAAGCTGTTAAATGCTTAAATTTATTGATTATAACTAGCTCATTTGCTTCATACAAACCTCACAGGGTGTAACCTTGTCCCTCAACAAATCTAAACGTACTTCTTATATAATATCACTCCTATTTAATATCTTCCAATGGCTTTCAAAAATATTTAAATTGATCAAGGACTTATTTTTTAAGTTAATTTAAAACTTATGATTGATTTATTGATTCAATGGGAGTGTTGAGGCCTTATTTACACCAAGTGAACAACTAGTATAGGTATTAAGTGGAATAATTGACTAGACTAACTGTAGACAACTTAATTAATACAAGGCAACTTAGGGAGGAAAACATAGTTGGAAAAATAGGAAAGGTCTAGAGTAGAGGTGATGACTCATCTAAACTTTCAAAGAAACTAGGGACTCTTGGTATCTGAAGTGAGGAAAGAATGTATTCTAGTCCTAGGGGACAGCCCAGGGGCTGAGGGAGGGAGGAGATGGAATGTTATATACTATTATCAGTTTCTGGTCCTCGTTGCTATTTTCTTCCTTCTGCCTTAACCTGGACTCAGGATGTCAGCTCCTAACCTGGGGGCTCAGGTTTCTGACTGATGAGAGTTCATTATATCTAGCTTGCTCTATACCAGATCCATCATACCGCTCCTGATCATCTTCCTGTCATGCTTCTTTGTGAGTATCCTCCCCCTTCCTTTCCATTTCTAGCCTGGGAATAATGTTAATCAACACTACTGTTCTTTGAAAGGATTGTCAATCAATTGCCTTGTGATTGCATTTACCATCCCTGTAATTCCCAAAACCATATCTCTTCTCTCTGGCCATGATTCCCTCATTTACTGTCTTCTTTTAAAATGTAAAACTCTTGAGGAAAGGAACTATTTTGCTTTTGTATGCAGCTCCAGTATTCATCACAGTGTCTGCTACATTACTTCCTATTCTTCCATTCGTTCATTTATGGGGATGGAGGGCACGGAACATTTGATATAAGAGCCTTATTACACCTCTAGTATTCTGTGATCCTATGTAGTTTACATAAACTTTCTTTTTAAAATATTGTATTGGTGCTTTTTGTCTTCATAAAACTATCTTTCATAGGGGAGGAAAAAACTCTTCTCTCCTCTACATTCCCAGATTGAACCCTTCCTTATGACAAAGAAAACTAATTATCAGTCTCAAATAGTGTACATTTTCTTAAGTCATTTCAGAAATATGTGTATGTCCTGTTAGGTGCAAAGTTAGACCTTCAAGCCTGGTTTCCTGATTCCCAAGGCCAAAGTCTTGCCTCCATTTTGGTCCTCAACAATGTCTGGTTATTGGGATTTGCCCTAAGATGAGGACCCAGATAATGTTTTTAAAGCAAAAAGATTAATGTTCACAATAGCTGTAGCTGCAAAAGGCAAAATAGGGAACTTTATGTTGATCCCTAAAAGAGGAAGGAAAAGCTAGATGCTGCAACCCTTAGGTTTATTTATTGGTTGGAGTCACCCTTTCTCAGCAAGGGGACAAGTCTCACACACACAAAGGTCACAAGTTGAAGGGAAAAAAGTGGAGAAGAGAATGAGATGTGATGATTGACCTTTACAAAGGTTGATCTCTCCTTACCCAGAAGAAGACTGAATGTCTCTAAATAAACTAAACAATTTATTGAGTCTCTATTATGGGAAGGCCATGTAGTACAGTAGAAAGAATATTTGTTATGAAGTTGTCTGGTCCCTTCCAGCTCTAACAATTGGAGATTCTACACGATTTGGTAAATGGTATTACATTATTTACTGGATTGTGACTTTTCTTCCATGTCTCCCCATTGTGATTAACAACTTAACCTACTGCCCCAGATTATCTTGTGGCTGCCCCTGAATCTGGAAAAAACAAAATAAAAAACCTACCCACATTTATAAAGTATCTGTCCCTTGGGTTTGCTAAGTAGATGATATCATCTGAACCCAAACAAAGATCTGAATCCAAACCCTAGGATTTTTTTTGCCTAGGAGAGCCAAGAACAATTCCAAGGAGAGAGATGGTAAAGAGACAAGGAAGGGATCCCTAAGTTACTTGAATGCTCCTTCATTTTAAAGTACTGGAGGAGGCTACAGCATGGTTCAGTAGAGAGAATCCTGGATTTGGAGTCAGTCACTGGTTCAGGGTTCAAATTTATTATTTATTATCTGTGTGACCTTGGGAAAATCTCTTTTATTTCTTTATCTATTAAAGGAAGAAGTTAGACTAAATGACTTCTAAGATTTTCTCCAGCTCTAAATCTATGACCCTATATCTGGATTAATCACTCCCTCATTTTACATGCACTTAGGCCCAAAGAGATATTCTCTACCTTTGGCAATTTACATTAGAAACAAAGCTTGGTGCATAATGAAGTTCTTTTGATCCTCATTCCCTTCCATGGACACAGTTCTGGATAATGGGAAGAACACTCTCTGGTATCAGAATCTGGGTTCAAAGTTTGTCTCTTGACTACCTACCTTTATGACTATGGGGAATTCCCCTGCCTCTCATTTTCTTCATCTGTAAAATGAGGGAGTTGTGTTCTAAGAAATAATAGGAGAGTTTCTGAGAAACATGGAAGATTTCTATGAAATGATGCAAAGTAAGGGAAGTGGACAATACCAGGACAATAATTTATAAAATAACAACATTGGAAAAACAAAGAACATTGAAACAAGAACTTTGATCAATTCAATAGCCAACCATGATGAAATATGCTTCCTTTTTCTTAATAGAGAGGTTTTGGACAGATGATATGGATTCAGATATCCTTTTTGCACATAGTTAATGAGGGACCTTATTTTACTTGACTATACCTATTTGTTACAAAATTTCTGTTTTTGTTTTCAATTGGAGGAAGGGAAAGGGAGAAAAAATAGATTTTTTTAAATTAAAATTTTAATTTTAAGTATGTAAAGTATTTTCTAAAAATGGTCTTGAGGCCCTTTCCAGCTCTAAATATGTGAGGCATTAATTCCCTTGTGGTAAGAGATCTTTTATGTTCTTTGGGCATCCCCTAAATGCCAGCCTCTGTACCTCTCCAAGGAAACCATTAGTCAAAAGAGGAATTTACCTCTCAGCTTGAAGGAGCTATTTGTTGAACTTCTTGTGACATGGGTTGTATGATGCAATTGTATTCTACTAGCATTTATTAAATGCTAACCATGTGCAAGGCACTATGTTACGTCCCCAAAAGAATAAAATAAGAAACAGCTCCTACCTACAAAACAGGGTGGGATGGATCCTGGACCCAAATTAAAACAAGGAATTAAGGTAATCAAGAAAAGGTAATTTGAAGAGGGAGAGAACTATGGGTGTGCCGATAAGCGTTAATGCTGATAAATTCATTTTCAAAAAAACAAAAATGTATGTACAATTGGCTTTTATGTTTAACCTGTTTTATTAACATTTTGTACATTATTTTCCTAAATCTAGACAATCAACAACAACAAAAAACAAATCAAGCCTTGATTTATAGCCTTTTGCTGATTTTTGAAGTGTAAATATTCATTCTGAAAATTTAAGGATCATTCTAAAGAGCCATTTATGAGCTGGGTCATGTATGTGCCTGAAGGGAACACTAAAAAGTTGGGGAGCTAGAGGTAGGAAGAAGAGATGATTGGAGAAGGCTTCACCAAAGAAGTGGCACCAGAGCCAAAGTTTAAAGGAAGATGAAGATTCTTTTTTTTAAAAAAATTAAATTTATTTTAATGATATTTTATTTTTCCAAATATAAGCAGTTTTTAACATTCATCTTTTTTTGTGTTCCAAATTTTTCTCCCTCTCCTTCCCTTCTCAGAAAGAAATTTGATATAGGTTAAATGTATGCAATTTTTCTAAACATATTTCCATATTTATCATATTGAGAAAGAAAAAATCTGATCAAAAGAGAAAGGGAAGGAAGAAAGAAGTGGGGAAAAAACAAGCAAAAAACAAAACATCACAAAAAAAAAAAAAGCAGAAATACTAGCTTTGATCCACATCCAGTATTCCTAATTCCTTCCTTGGATGTAGAGGACATTTTCCAGAAGATGAAGATTCTAAGAAGAAATGATGAGGTTATGTATATTTTAGGTAATAAGTGATATATTGTGGGTATTCAGGGAGGTTGGGGATGATGGAATGTAAAATTCAAAATATTGATGATAGAACAGGTGAGTCAATAAATCTATAGATGATAATTTGAGAAGGGGGAGAATACTGAGAATTAAGGGGATCAGGAAAGGGCTACTTGGGGGAACTAGACATTTCTGCCTTCTGTGTTTAGCCCATTGTTCTTTTTTTGGGCTCCTCTATGTTGCAGTGAATGGAGCTGGAGTCAAGAAGAAAATTCAAATAGACCCCAGACACACACTAGTTATGTGACCCTAAGCAAGTCACTTTCCCCTGTTTGCCTCAGATTTCTCATCTGTAAAATGAGCTGGAGAAGGAAATAACAAACTGCTTCAGTATCTTTGCCAAGAAAATCCCAAATGGGAACCTGAAGGGTCAGACACGACTGATAGACAAGTAAATAACAAATCTGTGACTTTTTGTCAGCAATGAGGAGCCCTTTTACCTCCTCCTAATACCTTACTGGTTCCCCCTAAAGCAAAAGTCAGTTTTTTAATAATGGTAAATGTTTACATATTAAAGTGCCTCCTTGGCCATCATCTCATGTGAATTCAGCATAGCTGTGAGATGCACTTTTTGGTTAAGGTACTTGGCCTCGGTCCTGTGACTAGTGGATGAATGACAGAGCCAGGTCTGTCTAGCACGCTTTCTACTCTGCGGCAGTGGTCCAGACAGAAAGCCCCCATTTTGGCTGCTAAAGAAGCTGCGGAGCCTTTGTCTCGGTCTTGTTGGGGACCCATCTGCCAGGCAGCATTTTATCTTGGTTTCCAGGCTGAGGTTTTATTAGGCATGGTGGAGACAGGAAAGTCTGAGACGAATTTCAGGCCCCAAGCTCTGGCTGGGTTTGCCTCTCCCAGACCTCCTGCTAATAGTTACATCTCTTCACTCCGAGAAACCTGTTCCCCACAGGTAGATGTTTCAGGGTGGGCTCAATCCCACCTGGGAAATGGCCCCAGGGAATGTGCAATCAACAGGGCCTTTTCTCCACCTAAGCAGTAGTTGTCTGAGACCTCATTACCTATTAAGAAGAAAAAGAAAAAGAAAAAGAAAGGTGTGGTCTGTCTTTTCCTTGGAGTAAGTCAATAAATTAAAAGCTGATCCTTCTTGGCTGCATGTTGCTTCAGAGACCAAACTGTTTGAACTCCCTAGATTATTGGCAGGGTCCAGTCCCAGACTTCACTGGAGCTGAACTAGTGAAACTGAAGTGCTTTCCCATAGACCTTCCACTTCTGGCTCTAGCTTTCTCACTCCTTTCAGAGGATAGCTGTTGAAAGACAGTCTTTCTGCTGGGCTCAAGAGAGAAAAGTCAGGAACTAGTGGAAACTATTCACTGAAGAAACAAGTAACCAAACAGTACCGAAAACCAAGATAATGAGGTGGGGCTGCCCAGTAGTCAGAGCTCCACGTCTGCAATCAAGTTGGGTCTTGAAGGCAGGGCTTCTTAAACTTTTTCCATTCCTGATACTTTTTGCTGGAAAAAATTGTATGTGACCCTAGGTGTATAGGTATATAAATCAAACATTTATTGATAATAAATCATAAAGAAATTTATTTTAAAACAAAATAGTATACATATAATTTTAGCAAATTTATATACTTATGTATCCATCTCATAAAGAATTAAGTCTTTTTTTATTATAGCTTTTTATTTACAAGTTATATGCATGGGTAATTTTTCAGCATTGACAGTTGCCAAACCTTTTGTTCCAACTTTTCCCCTCCTTCCCCCCACAACCTTGCCCCAGATGGAAGGTAGACCAATACATGTTAAATATGTTAATGTATAAGTTAAATACAATATATGTATACATGTCTATACAGTTATTTTGCTGTACAAAAAGAATCAGACTCTGAAATATTGTACAATTAACCTGTGAGGGAAATCAAAAATGCAGGCGGACAAAAATAGAGGGATTGGGAATTCTATGTAGTGGTTCATAGTCATCTCCCAGAGTTCTTTCGCTGGGTGTAGCTGGTTCAATTCATTACTGCTCTATTGGAATTGATTTGGTTCATCTCATTGTTGAAGAGGGCCACGTCCATCAGAATTGATCATCATATACTATTGTTGTTGAAGTATATAACTATCCCCTGGTCCTGCTCATAAGAATTAAGTCCTGATGGAATATTTGATAACCCTTTTTGCTGCCAAATTTTTTGTAACCCTCACATGGGATCAGGGATCTTTTTCTACCAACTTGACAGGCATCTATTTTCCTGGGAGGATGATAAGAAAAGTAAAACCTGTCCCTCCCAGGAATACTGGGGAGAATGAAGACTATATGTGAAGTGGGGTGTTTCCCTCCAAAAGAAGTATTTGGGAACAGCTTGTACATAATAACGGGGTGAGCACAAGTAATAAGGGAGAGGAAAAATAGTTTCAACTTAGAAACTATATTATGTTTAAGCTTCTGCCAAAAACCACCTTTCAAAAGGAATGAAAGGGTGAGAAAGAGAACTTTGTTCCCTGTGATGAAAACAGCTGTCACCCTTCTTTCCTTCCATCTGCAGGTCAAGAGCTAGACCCAAGGGGCCAAGCTTTGGGCCATAACAGGACCTATGACCTTCAATGTTCCTTCTTAGTAAGGGCCCTTCTTCCCCTACATACCATCTACCCTCATTCCCCATAAATCATTCCTCCTTCCCTCTACCTTGTGGCTTTACTCAGGTGTGAATTAGGGAAACAGGTTGTACTGGGGTGTGTCTACAGAGGAAAGAAGAACAAATTCCATACTGAGTCCTAGATATACTTCCCACTCCCTAACTCAGTTACAGACCGATTTCTAACCTTAGGTCAGCCATTGACTAAATATATTCTATTTATAAAAATTGTGCTCAAAAGAACATGAGGAAGCTATCTTCTCAGAGGGATGGTCAATTTTGAAAAATTGTGCCCAGTCCATCAACTTCTGAATGAAGATTTTTTTCATCTTCCTCCATCCCCCTCAAACCACCTCTCTTTAAATTATCTTGAATTTATTATAATATAGGTGCTTACATATTTACATATTTTCTCCCTGGTAGGATGTGAATTCCTTAAGGTCAGGGGATATTTCAATTTTATCTTGACTCAGCACTTAGTTAGCACCTGGCACATAGTAAGTGTTTAATAAAGGCTTGTTATCAGAAGTAGCTAATGACACAGTGGATAGCACAGCATCTGACATCAAGAAGACCTGAGTTTAAATCCAACCTTAGATAGTCACTAGCTGTGTGATCCTAATTTTTGCCTCAGTTTCCTCAACTGTAAAACAGGTACAGTATCATCTACTTTGCAGAAATGTTGTGAGAATAAAATGAGATCATATTTGTAAAAAGCCCTTGACACAGTGTCTTGCACATTGTTGTTCATTAGTGTCAGATTCTTCATGACTATTTGGGGTTTTCTTGGCAGAGAAATGAAGGGGTTTGCCATTTTCCTCTCTAGTTCATTTTTTCAGATGAGAAAATGAGGCAAGCAGTCTTACGTGACTTGCCTAGGGTCATACAACTGCAAGTGTCTGAGACCTTATTTGAAATTAGATCTCCCTGACTCCAGGCCTGATGTTCTATCCTCTGCATCAGCTACCTTCCCTAGCACATAGTAGGTACTATATAAATGATTATCCTTTTTCCTTCCACTTGTCAATTGATTGTTTTTCCAACAACCTCACAGATTCCTTACAATGTCTAGCCCTGGGTCTATATATTGGGATGGCTCAGTTAAAGATGCTAACTGATAGAGTGATTATCTTCTGATTGAATATAACAGCCCCAGTCACCACAAATTGGATCATAGTCAAGAGTCTCATCATCTTAAAATCTGTCCACATCTGTCCACTCCCACTTCTCCCCAAAGGGATTGGACACAGGGTAGATGAATGTTTTTCTAATATCCTCTTTCTCTCAGGGTTTCAGACTGGTTTATTTGCAAATTAACTAGAGCTTGTAACAGCGATTCAAAAATCCAGAGTTGCAAAAAATTTATCTCTTCTCCCCCTTACTCCCACACTACTTTTCAGTCTATTTCTCCAACACCTGGAGGACTGAAATGACTTTCCTAAATCTATTTGTTTTTCTCTGGTTTGGCTTCCCTGAGGTTCCCTCTGAGAAAGGACAATTAAAGATCAAATCCCACTGGTCACTGGAGTTCAGAGCTTTGCTTCATTCATCCAGCTGTCCAAACACACACTCCATATTGTAGAGCTGGAGGCAAAAGAAAGAGACAGAAATAAGGAAGGAAGCTGTTTGACTAAACTTTCTATAAACCAATTCCAATCCCTTCTCCTGTACAATGTGAGAATCATGGGGAGGGATATAGAGACATGTCTTGCCTTTGCCACAACTGATGCTGCCAGTGTTTATATCCTCCCACTTGAGTCTTCCTTTCTCTCAGGTCATCCTCAGGCCCTTCTTTTTCAGAGGACAGAGTCTTTTCAGAGAATTATAGAATATCTGAGCTAGAAGGGACCTTAGAGATCATCTTTTGCAGCTCCTAAGATTTATATTTCACAAATAGAGAAACTGAGGCCCAGAGAGAGAAGGTGGTTTGCCCAGGGTTATATAGCAAATCAGAGATATGTCTTTGACTAGAATCCAGACCTTCTGATAGCTAGCTCAGCTCTTTTTTTCTGTAGACCAATTTTCACTAGGTGAATGGGAAAAAGGGAAAGGAAGGGAAGAAAATTCAATTTATGGAGTAGTCTTAACCCAAAAAGTTTCAACCCAAAAGAATGAAGCTCTAATGTTCAGAATTTCAGATTTATACCACAAAAGTGATGACTTTAAAACATGATTGAACTTTTGTATATAGTCTCTTCCCTACTTGTTATACATTATTTCCCCTCCTCTCCCATCCAATTCTTCTAAATGCAATATTTATTAAACAACCTTTTGTGTTTAAAGCACTCTGCTAGGCACAGGAAAGATATGACTCACTTTCTTTGCTTTTGTGGAGTTCACAGTCTGGTGGGGGAGATAGGACAAATACAGTTATCCCTTCCACACTGCAGTAGTTTGGGGTGCAGGGCCTCTCCCATCTAGAAAATCCACGTAAAATTTTTTCACCAAAGGTCTAGATTTTTTCTTTTTCTTTCTTTATTTATTTACAGAACCTAACTGTAAGGTTTTCAATAAGTATTTGTTGTCTGTGTTCTCTGTAGCTTCCACAAAACTCCCCTCAAATTCCCATTTGATTCCTTATGCTGACCCAGGATATATTGAAACTACAATGGGGAAAGAATATGGAATGAATGTGGAAGGAATAACTGTGCAGGGATAACTATATAGAAAATAAGATAATTTCATTAGAAAAGAAAATGTTTTGGGATGTTATGAGTAGGAGACAGGAAGCACCATCCTTTTTCAAAGGTGCAGTCAAAAAAAGTCAAGCAAGAATTCAGAGGTTAAGGTCACAAAAGGGATTGGGAATGATCAGGGAATGATACAGCCTTACTGCAGGCTAGGGGCCTGTTGGAAAGATTATTTCAGAAATACAGGACACAGATTAGAATAGCTGCATCATGGCAATTGGTCCATCTGAGACCCATGTGTGTACAAGACACAGAACAATGGCAGATCCTCAGGTTAGGAAGGATACAAAGTCATATCCCTGCCCTCAAGGACCTACATGGGAAGAAATCATGCTCGAGCACACACACACACACACACACACACACACACACACACACACGATAAATGCAATACTAGGTGGTTTATTTGCCTCACTTAAACCAATTCACCATCAAGTCAAGACATCACCCTGGTGATGTCATTGGTCCTCCTCAAGATGAATGAACAACAACAACTATTCAATGAGTGGTACAGGTATTTCTAAGAACTAAGAGAGGAAGAGACCCTGGTGATTAGGTGACTGTGATTAGAAGGTGGGATTCAAGCTTAGCCTTGAAGGATTGGGTGAGATTGTAACTAAAGTTGATGAAACTGGTATTTTCTTCTTTTAAAAAAGTCAGAGACATGACTGAAGCCAGCCCTTAGGTCAGGTGTGTCAGCCCTAAATGGATGGATACCCTCATGCCGAGTCACGCTCTATAGAGAGAAAAGCAGCAGGTTTATTTATAGAAACTGTTTCAGAGCAATAACATCTCCTCTAGACACCCCCCACCCCCACCCCTATGAAATTGGGAGAAATAAAATGAGAGAATGAGTGACATAACTCGAGCACCAAAGACTTGAGGCCCTCAGAGCTCCAGGGAGGTGTTCCTCAGGCTGTTATTATTCCAATTATAGCCAAGGTCCTCCCCACCCTGTCCAGCCTTCGCTAGATTTACAGCCAAGAGCAGGGCAATTCCCTCAGGGGCTCTCCTGGGTCTTCCTTCTATGAAGAAAAGCAGGGAAACTCTGGGGTTTGAGGGAAAAAAGATATATACACTTATACACATTTTGAGTCTACTTGAGGAATAAGGAAATAGGAGGTTTTATTCCCACTCTAAATAGAGAAATATGTTCTTTCTACTGTGTAGTAGGTAATTGTAGTGTCTCTGGGTAATTATAGTCAAACCTCCCTAATCCAAACTAATTGGGGGAGAGGCCTGTCTGAATTAGTGATGAGCCTAAATTATACATTAAAAAAAAGAAATAAACTTTTATTACAAAGAGGGATGAGTTCTTTGTCCTTAGGAATGGTGCAAAGGGGCCCCTAATAAAATTCGTCTCTGATGCTATATCTTGACTCAAAAGACACTCTGGGTTCTCAAAGGCTTTGCCAGTGGAGTGTAAACTCTGGAATATACTAACAAGTTGGAAATCTTAGAATTTTAAGATTCTAAATATTTAAGTATTATTAGTATTCTAGATTTGGAGATGAAAAGGAAAAAGTCATCTAATCTAATAACCTCATTTTGCAGTTAGAAAAAACTGAAATTGAAAGCTTATGTGACTTGTCCAAGGTCATATAGGCAGAAGTAGCAGAATCAGGATTTGAACACAGATCTTTGACCACAAGCTAGTTCCTTCTATCTCCTGACAATGAGACAGCCTAGGTAAGTTTGAGGAGATTCATCATAGAATATTGAATTGTGGGGATGGGGATAACAAATGATGAAACTACTTAATAAGGCACAGAGAAATTGTCAACTGCTGCTAGTAGAAGGGGTAAGACTCTTGGATCTCTAATATACATCTTCATCTCTACACTCTCCATAACTCTAGCACAAGTCCACATCACTTCTTTCATTTATTTATTTTCTACTTAATAATATTTTTAAAAATAATAACTTTTTATTTTTTAAAATACATGCAAAGCTAGTTTTTAAACATTCACCTTTGCAAAACCAAAACCTCCAATTTTTTCTCTCCTCTCCAGCTTCCCCTTCTCCTAGACAGCAAATAATCTAATATAGGTTAAACACCACATCACTTCTTGCTTATACTACTGAAATAATCTTCTAATTATTCTTTTTTCTTCAAGCCTCTTCACGCATGAAATCATCTTCTGTTTAGTGTCAATGATTTTCCTAAAGTCAATGTCTAATCCTGTCATCCTCCCTCTCCTTCCCTCACATTCAATAAACTTCAATGTTTCTCTCTTACCTTTCTGTTCAGTTGTTTTTCAGTCATGTCCAATTTTTCATGATCCCATTTGGGGTTCTCTTGGCAAAGATGCTGCAGTGGTTTGCCATTTCCTTCTCAAGTTCATTTTATTGATAAAGAAACTGAGGCAAACAGTTAAGTGACTTGCCCAGAGTGAAATTGCTAGTAAAGCAATCTCAGATGAGATTAAATTTGAACTTTTCTTCTTGACTCCAGGCCAAGAGCTCTGTCCATTGAGCCATCTAGCTGCCCTCTATTACCTCCATTAGGATCAAATATAAAGTTTTCTGGGTGGCATTTAAAGCATTTCACAACCTGGACCCTTCCTATCTTTTATATTTTACTTTTCTTTACATATTCCAGGATCCAGGAGACAGTTTTCAATATTCACCTTTGCAAAACCTTGTGCTCCAAATTTTTCCTCCCTTTCTTCCTCCCTAAGACAGTAAGCAATCCGATATAGGTTAAATACTACATTCTTTTTTATTTATGCTAGAATACCTTGAAATTAATTTAAATTTTAGCTGATTGATCTGGAGTCTTGTCCTTATTCCTTCCTACTCCCCCCTCCCAAACCTCAATTCTCCACAACCGACCAGCCATAGGGAAATAGTTAACTCTTCTTCCTTTAGCAAGATGGTATAGTAGACTGGGAATCAGGAGACCTGGTCTAGAGCCAAGTCCTACCAATTACTAGCCTTGTGACTTTGGGCAAGTTGTTGTGAGCACAAGTATTTTCAATTCTGGGTGCCGCATTTTGGGAAGGACACTGACCAATCTAAGGCAGGACTTTCCTGGCTCTAAACCCATCACTCTGTCCACCAGACCATATTATTTCTAGATTAGGCTAATTTTGTTTAATTCCAGAAGGCAGAATTTTGAACACTGGGTAAAACCCTGTCTGCCTTAGTTTCCTCATCTGTAAAATGATCTGGAGATGGCAATGAAAACCACTCTAATATCTCTAGAAAACCCCAAATGGAGTCATGAAAAGTTGGGGATACAACTGGAAAATGACTGAACAGCAACAAAAAAAAAATAAGAAAAAACTTGCTGACAAATGAGCTATTCAGAAGTGACTCTACTCAGAGGATGTTAGGGGGTTTTCTCTACCACTGGAACCCTTAAGGTAAGGACATATGAGCTTGTGCAGAAGATGTTGTAGAGAAGTTTCTTGGTCAGGTCTGAGTTGACCTATATGACTTCTGAGGTCCCTTACAGCACTGAGATTCTGTGACTTCCCCTCTTTGAGTCTCAGTTTACTTATCTGTAAACCTGGGGATAATAACATGTGCCTCAGAGGAGTGTTGTCAGTGAAGATCAAATGAAAGTTCTCTGTGATGTATTATTCCCCTGAGGCTGTGCTGTGATGGGGAAGACAGGTTAGATGTTTGTTCATCCCTGGATTGGGAGAGACAGAGACAGGGACAGACAGAGACAGAGAAAGACAAAGAGAGAGACAGAGACAGAAAGACAGACACAGAGACAAAGAGAGACAGAGCCAGAAAAACAGACAGAGATAGAGAGGGACAGAGACAGGAACACAGAGACAAAAACAGAGAGATGCAAAGAGACACAGAGACAGAGATAGAGAAGAAAACAGACAGACAGACAGAAAGAGGAAGATACAGAGACACACAAAGAGATACACACATAGCGAGAGACAGAGAAAGATAGACAGAGACAGAGACAGAAAGATAGAGACAGAGAGACAGAAAGACAGAGTCAGAGACACAAACATACAGAGAGAGACAGAGAGAGACAGAGACAGAGACAAAGAGACAGAGAGAAAAGGAAGAAGGGAGAGAGAGAAGGAGGGAGAGGGAGGTGAGAGGGAAAGGAAGGTGAGGGAGAGAAAAAGGGAGAGGTAGAGGAAAAGGGAGAGGGAGAGAAAGGAGAAGAGAGAGAGAGAGGAAGTGGAAAAGGGAGAGGGAGAAGGAGGAGAGGGACAAGAAGAGAGAGAGGGACAGGGAGAAGGAAAGGGAGATGAAAAGGAGAGTAAGAAGGAGAGGGACAGGTACAGAGAAGGAAAAGGAAAAGAAGAGGGAGTGGGGAGGCAAGGGAGAGGAAGAGGGAAAGGGGGAAGGGGAGAGAGAAGGGGAAGGAAAGGCAGAAGAGGAGAAGTCTTTCCTAGACAACTACTCCATATCTACAGAGAGACTCAGAGCAAAGAGGAAATGAAAGAAAAGTTAAATAGATGTTGTAAGTGTCTTTCTGCGGTCCCTATAAACAAGCTCCCTGGTCACTTTGCACAATCTCTGAGCTAAGACAAACAAACAGCAGTCAGAGGAGGAGGGCCTGATGATCAGTGGTAAAGAAGGCAGTTTGCTTTTGTCAGACTTCACTTCCCTCACAGACTTTTGGACTGGTGTAATCAGTCAATCAACATTTTTTTAAGTATCCACTAGATTCTAGGCACTGTCCTAAGCCCTGGGGATACAAAAAAGAGACAAAAAATAGTCCTGCCTTCAAGGAGCTCTCAATCTAATAGAAAAGAAAAGAAATAAGCAAACACATACAAATTGTTTATAATAGAAATAAAGCATAATTTACAGAGGAAAGGCACTAGAATTAAAAGAAATTGAGGAAGGTACAAGGTGCGATTTTAGTTGGGATTTAAGGAAGTCAGGAGAACAAAGATGAGAGACAACGTCCAGGAACTGGGGACAGTCAGAGAAAATGCCTGGAACCAAGGGACAAAATCTCTTGTTGCTGGAACAGCAAGAAGGCCAGTGTCACTGAACTGAGGAGTATCTGGTGAAGAGTTAGGCGAAAGAAGACTAAAAAGGTGTTTTGGATGCCAAGTTTGGGAAGACTTTTGGATACCAAAGGGAGTTTTGTGTTTGATCCTGAAGATGCTAGGGAGCTACAAGAGTTTGTTGAATAGGGATGAGGATGGCAGTGACAAGTTTGGAGCCGAATGTTAGCTGAATGAAGGACAAGTTGGAATAGAGACAGCTTTGAGGCAGGAAGACCTGCCAGCTGGCTATACCAATAATCCAAGCCTGCAAGTGTAAGAAGACGAGAAAGGAAGGGGAAGACTAGGTTATGAAGAACTTTAAATGTCAAAAAGGACATTTTGTATTTGTTCCTGGAGGCAGTTGGGAACCACAGAAGTTTATTGAGTAGTGGAACAACGAGATTGGACCTCTTTTTTTTTTTTTTTTTTTAGGAAAAACACTTTGATGATTGAGTGACCAATGGATTGGAGAGAGGTGAGACTTGAGCAGGGAGGTGGGCAGGCAGACCCACCTACAGGTATAGTCAAGAGATGTTGCACAGGTTTCAAAATCAGCAGACTGGCAACAGATTGGATCTGGAAGTGAAAAATAGTGAAGAGAAGATGGCATCTAGGGAACATGGGGTTGCACTTGACAGTAACAGGGACGTGTGTGTGTGTGTGTGTGTGAGACAGACATTTGTGGATGTGATCTGAAGGCTGTGCAGGAGATTTGTCTTTCTACAATGAATGCTTTGTGGGCACAGCATACTGCTAAACAGAATATCAGGACTAGGGGCCTCATTCCTTGAACCCTATGCACTGGTGCAGCAGTGTGCTAGATGAGGCACTGGGCTTAGAATCAGGAAGAGTGGGGCTCAGATTTTCTCCCGGGTGCTTATTAGCCATATAACCAAAGAGTATGGGTTGGTCAAACTGTGTACGCTTTGATCCAGCAGTGTTTCTACTGGGCTTATATCCCAAAGAAATCTTAAAGAAGGGAAAGGAACCTGTATGTCCAAGAATGTTTGTGGCAGCCCTGTTTGTAGTGGCCAGAAACTGGAAACTGAGTGGATGCCCATCAACTGGAGAATGGCTGAAAAAATTGTGATATATGAATGTTATGGAATATTATTGTTCTGTAAGAAACAATCAGCAGATTGATTTCAGAGAGGCCTGTAGAGACTTATATGAACTGATGCTGAGTGAAATGAGCAGGACCAGGAGATCATTATACATGACAACAAGAAAATTATATGATGATCAACTCTGATGGATGTGACTCTTTCCAACAATGAGATGATTCAGACAGTTCCAATTGTTCAGTGATGAAGAAAGTCAGCTACACCCAGAGGAGGACTATGGGAAATGAGTGTGGACCACAACATAGCATTTCCACTCTATTATTGTCTGCTTGCATTTTTGTTTTCCTTCTCAAGGTTTTTTTTTCTTTCTAGATCCAACTTTTCTTGTGTAGCAGATAACTACATAAATATCTATACATGTATTGGATTTAACATATATTTTAACATATTTAACATGTATTGAACTACTTGCCATCTAAGAGAGGGGTTGGGGGGAAAGAGAGGGAAAGTTGGAACAGAAGTATTTGCAAGGGTCAATGTTGAAAAATTACCCATGCATATGTTTTGTCAATAAAAAGCTATAATAAAAAAAAAAGAATATGGGTTGGTGCGGGCCACTGAGGATATTTACAATCACAAATCACAACTCTGTAAAAGCTGTTTTTGTAATTTAATTTTGGATAGAACCACATAGTCAACACCAGGGACTGGGTCCTCCAGTGGGACATTTAGAGTCTTCTTAATCCTGATTCCTACCTATTTTCCCAGTCTTTTTTCATATCACTCCCCTCCATACAAGAACAGATACAATTTCTTGTTGCCTCAGATTCTACATTTGTAAAATGAGGAGTTTGGATTCAATTGCCTTTAAGATATCTCTCTTCCAGTTCTAAACATATGATTCTTTGATTCCTGATTCCCAGGCAGAAATGTATCCCAATCAAGGGCACAGACTGAACTCTAGCCCCACTCACAGACTAACCCAATCTCAACTTTTGTTTTTTGAGGCAATTGAAGTTAAGTTACTTGTTTAGGGTCACATAGTTAATAAGTGTCTGAAGCTGAATTTGAACTCAGGTCCTCCTTTCTTAAGGCTGAGGCTCTATCTATACACTTTTACTGCCAAGCTGCCCCACTCCCAAATCCAATCTTTTCAAGCTATCCCACACAGGTTGTTGGATACAAAGAGTGAGGAAAAGGGTATGGATAGCTCAGTGCAGCCATCCTCAAGGTTCTGTTTACAATTCATAACCCATCACCTACAGAGCGCTAATTCAGGAGCATTGTCTTCACATGTAAAGGATGGCATTTTTAAAATATTCATCTTTCTTGCTAAAAGGTCCGAAAGAGAAATTATCCCTAAGGTGTGCCAAATCCAGCCCCTCAGAAACACCTTTGTTCTTCCAGGTGTTGCCCATAGTTCCCATGAAACGATCTGAAGCACATCAGGGGCCTGCTGGCTCTGAGACTTACACTCCCACACGCGCACTCCTTGCCCTCTGGTCTAGACCCTCTTCTCCAGCATTCCCAGCTCCCCAGGGCATTATTGCTTCATGGACACATACATACAACACATCATCTCACAGCACCAGCCATTGTTCCTTAGGCAATCAAATGCACAAGGAACTGGGGAACAATCCAGCTGGGAGAGGAGGCAGTTAAAAAGTCACCCCCACACACACACCAGAGAAAGCTCTACCACCTGCCAGTGTTTGGGAAGAGGTAGATGTGGGAGAAAACAAGAGTGTTGTTGTTTTTTCTTCTCTTCTGAGTTGTTTCCCCCCCTGAATTGTGCCCCCGGGGCCTGAAGGTACATTATGTGTGCCTGATGCCTTGGCCTTTTATCTAAGTCCCATGGGAACCTGGCAGGGGCCAGCAAACACATAAAGGTATCTATTCTATCCTTTTCTTGGACCTAGATTAATGTTGGGAGGAAGGAGGAAGGAGGAAGGAGGTGAGGGAAGGGGAAGATCCGGTAAGAACAACAAGGAAAGTACTAATTCTGACCTTAGGTCTTGTAGGGAAGGGGAAAGAATTCAGCTTGGATTAAGGAGGCATTCACATGGAACAAGTCCCTGTGAAGGGGGTCAGCAGTCCTGAATTCAAATTCTGGTTTTACTACAGGTTAGTTGCATGATCTTGGACAAATCACTTCCTAAATACTGATTTCCCCTTTCTCTGTGTTAAATGAAGGACACGATGATCACTTTGAGAATTCTTAGATGTTATTAGGTAGGTGGAAAAACTTAGCTGAAGTGGAATCTGAGGCATCCATAGGAACTCCCCACAGTGAGGGAACCATAAGACTTAGGACATAGAAGAAACCTTCAAAGTCACCTAGTCCAACCTCTTACTTTTTTAAACAAGGAAAATGAATCTCAGAGAAGTAAGTTGATTCGCCAACAATCAAAAGTGGAGCTGGGATTTAATTCCAGATTTCAAAGCAGGTGCTAGGAAAAGAACTTCACACCTGACATATCTAGTCTTTAACTTCATATGTTATCTCATACCATCTTCATAACTATGCTACTTATGAGATCTGCAAGGCAGATAGCATTAGTTAAATCTTTAATGCTTTGGGCCAAAGGCCATATGTAAACACTATCTAATTTCCCTTTTATTTAATCCATCCTGTGGGACACCAATATTGGAACAATTTGATATTAAGTATAGGGGAAGAAATGGTCCCCTTCAACCGGGAGGCTGGCAGGGCTGGGTTTTTTATTCTCATTTTATACATAAAAATACTCAAAGAGCTCTACAGGAAAAGTGACTTGTTTTGAGACCAGTAAACTGCAAAGCTGGAATTTATTGGTAGAAGCCATGTCTCCAAGTCTTATTCTCTTTCTGATATGTCTCTCTTTTCCCTGTTAAACCAAAATCACATTTAAAAAAATTCAACAGCATTTTACTTTTCCAAATTCATGTAAAGATAATTTTAAACATTCTTTTTGTAAGATTCTGAGTTCCAATTTTTTTCTCCCTCCCTTCCTAAGATAGAAAATATCTGATATAGGTTATATATGTACAATCATTTTAAACTGAAGCCACATTTTCTGTATAAAAAGAAACCATTGCATTATCCATATAATATGCCATTTATAACTTAATATCAGAATTGCATGAGTTTCAGGGAGGGTAGGGGATTTGGCCATAGTCACTCACTCAGTTTCAAAGGTGGGATTTCAATCAAGGTCTCCCTTATTCAAAATCTATTACCTCCAGCCTTATCCATAAATAAAGAATTATTAATGTCACACCCATTCTACTGCAGAGTTGACTCACATCCCATCTAATAATTCAATTTTCGTGTTCAGTTATTACCTGTTCCTCACCTTTGGCCTCTCACCCACTCACAATCTTCACTCTTTCTCTTAGGGACCAAGTTTAAAGGGTGTGGATTAATAATGAAGTCTTGACACAAAACAGCCTGACTGCATATACAAGAGTATAGTTAATTGGAGTCATGGCACATTGTGCAACAAAAAAGTTTGTGTTGGTGTGGGCTATGGAGGATATTCGAAACCACAAACCACAACCCTATGGCCAAAGAAGCTTTCCAGTAAACTGCTTCAGCAACTTACTTGTGGATAAGTCCATATTAGTCAGCACCGTGGACTGGGCTTCTTCAGGGTGGCATTTAAAGCCCTCCACAATCTACCTTTACAGTGTATCCCATAGTAGACCCTTTCAAAAGACTCTATTGCACATTCTATAAAGACTATAAAGTTGTTTTACTGGCTATTCTCCCTCTCCCCCTGCCTCCAATAAAAGATTCCATTTCTATCTTAACTCAAGCTATTCCCTGATCTGGAATGCACTCCTTCCTCGTCTCTAACTCTTAGAATCCTTTCCTTTCTCTAAAGTAATGCTCTAGGGTTACCTCTTCCATTAGATCTTTCCAATTGTTACTTCTTTCTACTTCTTGAAATTACTTTGTAATACTCTGTATTCCCTTTTATTCACTGTTACATTGCTCCAGTAGAATGTAAAATTCTTGAGGGCAAGGAAGAAAACTGTTTCTTTTTCTTTGTCTTTAATTCCCAAGCCTAGCCTTGCACAGAGTAGGTACCTAATAAATGTTTGTTGAATTTAATTATATTTGGAGCATTAAACTAGGCACTTTGTGGGGAGAAATGAGGAAGAAAATGAAATCCCTTTCCTCAGGGACTGATCAGGAAGAAAGAACACATGCACGTGTGTAATAATTTGAAAATGTTTGCAAAAACCTTGCCAAAGGGAGGTGAATTTGAATACAGCATTCTCTTTGATGAACTTTATACTGAAATGGATTTCAAGAATTTTATAAGATGGAGAGAGAAAAGAGACAGAGAGAAAAAGATAAGAGACACAGAGACAGACAGACACACAGATTTTCCAATTTAACTCCTGCCCAAATACTGCCTCCTTCCTCTGGGCTAACAGTATTGTTTGGCTGCTGTCACCAGAGCGGGCTGAGGAGGATTTCATATACTGGATGCTTTCCAAGGTTATCTCTTCCCTGACAGGACTGTGGGATACAGAGACCAGAGGGCTCTCTCTCCCTAACCGGCCCCAGGGTTATCACCAGCCCATTGTGGTGGGCCGAAGGACCACCGAGATTCCATGGGGATGGAGCATGACCTCATGCCCAGGGCCCCATTCCAAGATTTCTGTAGGGGATTAGGGGATGCTCTGCCCTGGATCCATCGGAGATCGGGGTGCTGGGGCCAGGAGGAAAAGGGAGCTGTGTTCCCAGACTGCCCTCATATTGTCCACTATCTCCAGGCTCCTGCTTAGCTTTGGAGGAGATAACTTCCAGAGTTGAAGATAGGCAGCTGGAAATGCAGAGACGGGGGGGTGTGTGTGGGTTGGGGGGGGGGTCCTCCTGGTGAGACTGAAATGCTCAGGTCTGGAGGCCAGGGCTTATCTGCAGTGAGTGAGAAGCTGCTTGGCGCCGCTGGCTTTGGTGTGGTTTGTTTGTGTATATATTGATTTAGTTATTTAATTTTTCACCAGACACGGCTCAGGTCCAGACCTGGCTTTGGGATACCTCGCTCTCAGAAGGAGGAAGGGACTGAAGCATCTCTCAATTTAGACTGAACACAAGCATTTTGACAAACTCAGGGACAGCCAAGGTATGTTATATATAGTGGGGAGAAAGCCAGGAGACCGGTTCCGTTTTGGCCACAGTGTGACTTTAGGGAAATCACCCCTCCTCTCTAGGTCTCATTTCCTCTAGTATAAAATGAAAAGGAATGACTATATGATCTAGAGTCCTCTCTAATTGTGATAATCTGTGGTGGCTACTTCAAGTATGTCCCAGAATACCTTCATCCAGCAGGTGGCTGGTACCCAGGAAGATAGCTCAGGTGGGAGGTGGGGGGGGGGAGACAATCCCCCCTAGGGGGTTGGAGGCTTGATGGCAAGCTGACTGTCCCACCCTGTGCTCGGGGACCTGTTGGGTAATGAGAGGGGCTTGGGACTTTTCTTGGCCTGGAGGGGTTCCATTATGTGACTGGCAAATTAGGATGGGCAAGATCCTGCATGGGGACTTTATAGGATCTCAGAAAACCACTTCTTCCCACACATCTAAACCTTTTATGGGGGAAACATATATTTACAGAAACTCTGCTCCCTCTCTGGTGACAGCCGAGGGAGTGAATTATCCAGCTTAACGATTACCTCTTGCAACACCCCCTCCCCCTTGGAAGGTTAAGCCCAAAAGTTTTGCTTCAGGCCTCAACGTGCTGAGTTCTCAGTCTCACGAGTATTTTTTTACCCATCAGGGAAAAAAAAATCCAGAGTCAATAGACCCTGCAAGGGCATGCCTGGCTGATTCATGGGGAGCTGCCCTTGCACCTGTCTAGCTCCCTGGGAAAAGTGGCTTGTGCTGCCCAGGGTTGGGGTGGAGGGAGGCCTAGGGGAATGGGAAGGTGTGTAGGCTGGGGGCTGGGTCTTTTCTTCCATCCTTCTCATTCCTTCACTCCCCAGTGAATACCAGCTGTCCCTCAGCCCAATTCTTCAACAATCCTGTGCCACCCCATTCCATTCTCAGAGCTTGGCATCCCAGCTCTGACGGGCACCACCTTGGGGGAGGTTTGGGGTGTCCCTAACAAGTTAGGGATGTCTCAAAAAGGCTCATCTTTTCCTAGTGATTAGATATGGATAGCTCTGTCCAGCCAGGGACTTATCTAAATTATCTGGACCCCTTTTATAATGTCCCAGGCTGTTCAGCAAGTTTCTTAAGTTGATTTATTAGGGAAGTCAGTAACTGGTCTTCCAATTGATACATTCAGGCTTCATTGAGGGCCGAGTCCAAGTGTCTCACACTATAGATTAGCCCTGGATAGAATTTCTTTCTTAAACTTGAATTTTAAGCCAAAAAACAGTGGTTTGAAATTCTGAGGCCAAGTTCAAAATCCCTTCTCTATTACTGAATTACTTCCACTCCCTAGAACATGTCACTTAGCCGACCAACCAAACGTCTAGCATTTATTAAGTTCCTACTATGCACCGGGTAATTTGCTAGGCTATGGGGATGCAAAGGCAGAATGATTTCTGCCCTTAAGGAGCTTACATTCAAACAGGCATCAGTTTTTCACCTCCAAAATTGAAGGGGTTGGATCAGCACAGTAGAGTCAAACTCAGAGGGAGCACTAAGCTATACTAAAGGATCTCTCCCAGCCACATAGTGACTTAGAAAACTACATATTAACACTATCTATGTTTTATTGTATTTTTATTTTGTTAAATATTTCCCAAGTATGTTTTAATCTGCTTTGGCCAGCACTGAGTGTTGCTGGCTACAAGGTGTTTTATATCTCTGGCACCTCTGAAGTCTCTTCCAGGTCTAACATTGCAATCCTGTGATCTGCCATCCTTTCCTGTGTTGTAGGGAGAGATTGGGAGAATGGATGTGTTGGTGGTTGAGGGGAAAGTGGTCCAGTAGTCATGGGAAGCACTTCTGCTGGCAGGCTGACCTTCATCCATCCTCCCACACCTTCAACTCCAGGTGAGCAGAGAGAGAAAGGCTGATGAGGGGGCATAGTGCTGTATTAAACTCTGAGAGCAGGCAGAAGGATATGCCAGGGCATGTTCTTCAGCTTAGCATCCCTGTTAATACCTCCTTGCATCTAGGATTTCTACTATCCTGGAGACCTCCAGCTAAATTCTCTAACACCCTAGTAGGGCTGATTTTAAGGGATGGCTGATGGTCAGTCTCGGATTGAGTGATTAAATCCATATTTATGCGACAAATTTGGTTCCAGAGAACATTATCATTATTATGACTTAACATTAACACTACTTATTGCCAGGCCACTTTTTGTCTTTCTTCCCAGATCTCAGAGTTCTTCACAGGACCACCCTCAGGTCTCCGAGACCTCTGGGAGAAGACTTTCCAGGGTGTGGAGCTTGCCCAAGTCATTAGTTAGGTGTCCAAACACTTTCTTTTCCCAGCAATGGCAAGCAGGTGGGGCGCCCAACTCAGACCTTCCTTCCTCACCAGCAGATGGTGAAGGAGCGGTCAGTGACACTCAGTCCCTATTCAGGAATAAACAAGCTCCTGTCAGCCTCCTCCCCAATTCACTGAGCCCACACCCTGCCCAGCAGAGTCAGAGAGGTTCTGAAAGCTGTAGTTTAGGACCCCGCAGAGAGAAAAATTTCAATATGAGACCCCTTCCCAGAGCAACCAGATGGCTTCTTAAGATTGGTCACAGGGGTAAAGAGTTTATTCAGGGTGCTCTCTGCTATCCTGCACACAGTGCAAAACACTTAAATTATGTTCAGTGGAGTCACCATAGGAGGGTACAGGGAATTTAGATCCATGTTTTGACAATGGGGAAGAACACAACTCATGGAAAAGAAGGCAGAACACTATAAGATGACATTGGAGGAGAGAAGATTGATAACATAAATTCAAGAATGAGAGTCTCTAGAGGAGGAATGAATGAACTGATCAGCCCCCCAGAACCTATTGCATAGGGGACATTCATCTCCAGATAGAGGACCTGCTGTAAGGAGGGTCCCTCTTTGTAGGATAGCAAGTCTGTGCCCTTCATTCACCCTGAGCTTCAGGGCTCACCTGGACTAACAGATATAATAAGATGTCAGTCTCCCATACAGGTTTCTGAAGCACCCAGAGGAGCCATGCCCAGTAGGGATGGGCTTTTCCAGAATGGCTTTCTAGCCCTTCCTTTTATCCTGGCTCCCTCTTTTTCTCCTCTTGATTTTCAAATGAATTGATGCTGAATTGCTTTCTCTTCTTCATAGTGTTATTAAAAACATTGTTTTCTATCCTTACAGCTTTCCTGTGAGCTAATGAACGAGGTAGAGACTACTATAGCCAATTGGCTGAGAAGGATACTGAAGCCCAGAAAGATGAATTGTACTTTATGATGAAATGCAAGCTCTTAGATGGCAGGGACAATCTCACTCACATTTGCATTCCTAGCACCTAAGCATTGTCTCTGGCATATAATTAGGAGCTTAATACATTATCACTAATTAATCAATTAATTGATCAATTGAAGTGGACAGTCCAAAATCATACATCCAGACAGTGGAAGAGTCAGGATCAGAAACTTTGGCCCCTTCCCCCAATCTCTTCACTTCCAGTCCAATATTCCTTTCACTACACCTCTCACTGCCTCTTTCCCATAGTTAAGCAAGAAGGAAAGGGAGGATCTGGACTTGGCAGAGTGGGAAGCTGGAGTCAGAGCTAGTCCACCACTTTGAGGTAACCTTAGCCCAGATGGAGTGGAGGAAGTAAACTCCCTTCTGCGACTCAATGGCTCTTAACCAACAGACCACTTTGCTAGAATCATTGGCATGTGGTGGCCTGTAACCTTTCCTCCGTAACCTCTCCTTTTTTTTTTTCAATCCAAGCCCTAGTGGAGGGGAGGGAGAGTGGGGAAGCAGGGAGCTGAAAAGTTAATAGACAGATTTCAGTCACAATAAGGGAAAGAGAGGAAAAGAGCATGTATCCAGGCAGGTTGATAAAGGGGATTGGAGAGTAAAGTATAAGGAAAAGATCTAGCTCCCAATCTTCATTTTACAGATGACAAACCCTAGGCCCAGAAAGCTTAATTAAACTTAATATTTAATTAAATGGACAACAGTCCCACGGGTATTAGGGTCATATTCAAATCTTCCCTCAAACCAATGTTCCAGTAACTTTAGGATAGAAAATTCATCCATTTTTCCAAGGAGTCAACATAGATTTAAGCTCCTTGAGAATAGGGGATACATCTTATTTTTATATAGTTTTTCCTTGGCAAAAAAACTAGGCACACAGTAGGTGCTTTAGAAACATATTAGGGGCAGCTAGACAGGACAGCTAGATGGTGCAGTGGATAGAGCATTAGCCTTCAATTCAGGAGGACCTGAGTTCATAGTTGACCTCAGACACTTAATACTTTACATTTTCTAGCTGTGTGACCCTGGGGAAGTCACTTAATCCCAATTACCTCAAAAGCAAACAAATAAAAAAGAAAAGAAATGAAACATGATGTTGCTTTTGGCTAACCAATAAGGCAAGGGAGAAAATCTGATGCACTTCCAATAGAAAGCATACTGAATTTGAAGGTAGAGGGCACAGGTTTAAAGGTCAGCTTTGTACTTGCTTCCCATGTGATTTGTGGCAATCAGCTTTTCTCTGGTGTTCTTGGGGTGGATAAAGGTCTCTGAGAGAATCATGCATCTTTCTTTGTTTTCTGGGGTCCTCTTAGAGAGAAGATAGGCTGGGACCTTCTAGAAAGGATGCAGATTTGGTTACCAACAAAGAAGAAGTAGCCCCAATCCATTGGCTCTTTGGCTAACATGGGCCCATTGATCTGAGTTTATATTTAGTCTAGGAACCCTTGCCCAAGAAGTCACAGATACCAGAAACACTCTTCAGGAGCTTTAGAAACTCTGCTCTGCTACTGAAATCTGTTATGTAATTTTCAGCAGGTCCATTTCCCTCCCCGGGGACTTCCTTCCATCCTTGGTAAAAGTGGGTTAGTCCCATGATTCTTTGGTCTAGCTTATGAAAGACTGGAGAACAAGACAGAAGTCCACCTCCTTTCCTTGGGTTGTTTGTTGGAGGTGCAGGTAAGCTATTGTAGTGTCACATAGAAGGAATTACTCTGCTCTAGTCCTATGTTGATGAACAACTTCTGGCTGGAAGTCAAGGAGGTTGTTTCCCAATAAAAACAAGAAGCCTCCCCTGCAGGGTTGGGCACTCCACACACAAAAGGGAAAGAGTCAGATGTCCTATCACACCAATGGAAGGGGGCCATGAAAGATGGATGAATCCCTGCTCTTGCCTTGGGGCTATGGAACTCCAAGGCTCCCAGCTTTCAAAGTTTATAAAGATGAAATAAACACACCACCTGGAAGAAATAAAATTTTACAGTTGGAGATATTTGTCTTCTGCTACCAGCCTCAATTCCTTCTAGGTCTCAAGTCCCTATTCTCAGAAGGGAAGTCTGATGAGCTCATTCATTCAACATATTTATTAAGTGCTTCCTATGGGTGGGAAGGGGGGGGGGGAGGGAAGATGCAAAATTTAGATAAGACTGTGTGTTCCTGTATGCAAGAAGTTTATAATTTAGTAAAGGGGAGGATAAAATAACAAATAAAGAAAACTAAAACCCCAACATTTCATGACAAATACATTTGAAAGGTGCCAAAAAAAAAAAAAATCTCTTAAGTGGTCTTAGGGGAAGAGGGGGGAGGACCTTCTTGGAAGGTGTGAGGGTGGAGAATGGGATAATTATGCTTACATGTTCCTGAATGAATCTGTGTAATGCCGAAGAAACTGAGCAAGACAGAGATTAGAGACCAATTCAATAGTTTATTAAATGGAGAGAAACACTGGGACCAATGGATCCATGTTGATCCCAGGGCTAGACGAGACTATGATCTCAAAGAGTCTAGCCCAGAGTATCAGGACAGCAAGCTTTTTATGGAATAACAAGAACAATGACATAATGGAGGGACCTAGGTGGGGATAACCTAATGGAGGGAGGTTACTGATATTCTAATGACATCTAAAATGGATAAACCTTTATCTTGTCAAACATTAAGACGGAATGTCTATAAAACCTTTAGCTCAAACATTGAGAGGGAAAGGTTATAACCTAAGGCAGAATAACTAAATAGGACAATTGGAGAAACTGGGTCACAACATTAAAAAGGAACTTTGGCATAACATCTGAGACCCTTCCCATGAGGACTTAGATTTCAAAAAGGGAGCCTGCAGCAGGCAATATTTAAATCACAGAAATTGAGTTTGGAACCATTTTCACTATCAATTATTAACATCTGAGGCAGATCAATTAGATACCTGACAATTTCCTCTCCTGTCACCAGAGCAGAGTATAGTGAAAGAGCTCCAGACTTTGCTCACAGAATCATAAGCTCATACTTATAGATCTAGAGCTGAAGGAAGGGCAATCTGATCCAAATCCCTCATTTTACAAGTGAAGAAACTGAGTCCCATCGGCTTGCCCATTCTCATACAGGTATTATGATCAGAGGCTGTCAAATTCTAGTTCTGCTGTAGACCAGCCATGTGATTATGGGCAAATCAGTTTCTCCCTTTGCGTCTCAGTTTCCCAGAGGGCCTTGGATTATATGGTCTCCTGGGGAGACCTCTTATCCTCTTATCCTGGGGAGGTTTTAATGGGAGAGAAGAGGGAAGGTGTGTGTGTAGGGGTCTCTGATTATCTTGAATGCAATCCCAGGGACAATTATTCCATTTGGGTGATGCGCTGTGTGTATAGGAGGCATCAATCATACTTGAGTCAAGGCCAGGTCCTGCCTAAAGAGCTGGGACACTGACCAATTCTCAAAGACCATCAAAGACCCTGAGACTTCTCTCAGAATCTAACTAGGCTGGCTTCCACTATCTGGGGACTCCTGGCTGGTCCTGGTCTCCCTCACAAAGAGATGTCAGCATGGATGCTGAGCTAGGGAACATGCCCCGGCATATCCTGCTCCTTGCTCTCAGAGCCCAGATACCTCCATCCCCCCTTCCTATAAGCATCCCCCATCTTTCCTGGAGGGAAGGGATGAGTGAGGGCTTGCTTTTAGCCTGAATCTAGCCTGGCTTCCACTATCTGGGGTTTATCTGGGGTCCCCAGGCTGGTCTTGGTCCCATTCACAAAGAGATGCCAGCATGGATGCTGAGCTAGGGAACATGCCCCGGCATATCCTGCTCCTTGCTCTCAGAGCTCCCAGTCAGCTTCAAGCCCCACTTCTCCTAAGTGTCCCCCATCTTTCTTGGAGGGAAGGGATGAGTGAAGGCCAAGCTGTCATATCCTGTGCCCCTTCCTCCCCTTCCTCTATAAAAACTCCCAATGTCTTGCTCTCTTCTTGGACTTTTATTTTTGTTTTTGTTTTTGTTTTTTTTATTTATTTGTTTGTTTGTTTCCTGAGGCAATTGGGGTTAAGAGACTTGCCCAGAGTCACACAGTTAGAAAGTGTTAAGTGTCTGAGGCCAGATATGAATCCAGGTCCTCCTGACTTCAGGGATGGTGCTCTATCCACTGCACCTCCAAGCTGCCCCCCCCCCGCTCTCTTCTTTGGAGGCAGAAAAGAGGAATGCTGAGAAAAAAGATTTTATTTGATTCAACAAACATTTGTTCTATTCTGTGAAACCATGAAGAAGAGGTAGGTGGGGTGGGGCTGGGGCAGAAATGGAAACCTGATCCACTTTCTGCAACCCCAGGGACCCTTCAGACCTAGGAGTCATAGGGGGCTACAGTTGACTTAATCAGTGGAAAATAAGCTTGGTGAGTTTGTAGCCAGAAGTGAGGCAGGCCAGGAAAGAAAATGTTCCTGACAAGATAAAGCCATGGACTTATAAAGGATCCTCAGGGAAGCTAGAGGTGGTTAGGGATCTGGAGATGCTGTCAGATCTCTTCTGGGCCATTCTTTGGGGTCCTCCACATCAAAGCTTCTGGGGCAAAACCAGGTGGGCCAGAGGAATGACCACAGGATTGGCCCCAAACACCTTGTAGGCAATGAGTAGAAGGAGTCCTGGGTTTGCAATCAGAGGCTGAAATCCTAGCTCTGCCACCTACTGCATATGTGACCTGGGTCAGGCCATTGAACTTTTTTGGGTCTCAATTTCCTGGTCTTCAGAATGGAGGGAAAACTGGACCAATGGTCTTTAAGTGTCTTTAAGCTCTAAATCTATGAGCCTTTGACGCTTTCAGGAGAAACAGATTTGGCCGAGGAAGGGATTGTTGTTTCTGCCATTCAGTCATATTATTCAGTCATGATTTTTCCTGGCCCTATTTGGGGCTTTCTTGGCAAAAAATACTGGCATGGTTTATTATTTCCTTCTCCAGCTCATATTACAAATGAGGAAACTGAGTCAATAAGGGGCAAGTGACTTGCCCAGAGTCACCCAGCTAGTATCTGAGGCCACATTTGAATTCAGGTGTTCCCAACTCCAAACCAGGCACCTCACCTGCTACATACAATGCAGTAGTCCAGCTTTCTAGAGTCCTGGATGACCTGGGGAGAGAGGAAGAATAGAGAAAGGTGCCTTAAAATTTTTCTGTTTGTTACTCCTTTTTGCCCAAGAAATTTTTATGTGACTCCTAGTAAAGCAGTATATAAAATAGATATATAAATCTAATATTTATTGATAATAAATCATAATTTTACAACTCTTAGTTATACAATCCTATATGGGGTCACCACCCACCATTTAAGAAGCTTTGATTGAGCACAGAGGCAGCTATATGACACATAGAGAGTTCTGGGCTGGGAATCAGAAAGACCCATCTTCATGAGTTCAAATTTGGCCTCTTACTAGGCAAGTCACTTAATCCTGTTTGCCTCAGTTTCCTCATCTGTAAAATGAGCGGAAGGAAATGGAAATTCACTCTAGTAGCTTTGCCTAGAAAACTCCACATAGGGTCACAAGGAGTTGACCATGACTAAAAACTACTCAACAATAAAGTAGAGAAAAGTTACCTTTTCCCTCACAGGGCCATTTTCTTCCCATCTCTATCCAAGTCATCAGACCACCAAGTAAGAAGGGCAAGAGTTTAGGGTTGTGATGTCAGGTGGTTGGATGATGTCAGATCTTAATAAGCTTTCTCTCCTATAAATTTGGAGGGCTTCCTGGTGGAGGAGGATGTGATAAAGCACACTTCACTCAGAGCTTTCTCACTTTAATGGCTCATCTTCACCATATTGATCAATAGCTAGGCAACCACCACTCCTTTCTTATGGTTCCTTCAGGCAATGCAAATATCAGGAGAGAAATTTCCCCTCTGGGCTTTAGTTTCCCAAAGCTCCTTCAGACATTGAATTACTGTTGATTTATGATGAAAAGTCTTTTTTAGTCCATGCTGGTTATATTTTCTGCAAAGCCCTATTGGCCAAGTAGTCAAAAGAGAGACCAAACTCCAAGGAAGAGACTTTGTTTGTGGGAATAGAGGGGATGTGGGGCGAGAGGGACTTCTCAAATCAAATGCTCAAGATGGATGAGGATGAGAGCAGATACAAAAAATAACTCAGGCACTTATAAAGCTGGGACCCAGGCTCTTTCTGTCTTGGATGTTAGCCACAGAGCTTTGGGGCTGAGATCCAGAGGAAGGGGAGTGGGATGGGGAGAGTAGAGAACAAAACCCCTATCAAAAACTTTAGATCAGATGCAGACATCCTTACCGGCCTCTCCTTCCTACTCAGTTTGGGATTTTCTCACGCTCAGAACTGGCATCATAGGCCAGGCAGGGCTGTCGAGACTTGTCACCCTGGTCCCGGCAAAGTGAACCTGGTTTTCCTTTCGAGCCCCGAGGGCAGGGAACGCTACAAGTACAGACAGAGTCCCCTTAGCTGACTGGCAGGATCTGTAAGGTAGAGGTGGTAGGGGAGATGGGGGGTTGCAACACTAGTTGAACAGCTGCCCACGTAGGGCATCTTGTCCGGTCATGTCAAGTCAAAGTCATCTTCTCCGAGCCTGAGCACAAATCACCATCCTACCTCCATGCTAGAGACCCTCCCCCTCCAGTACTTTTATAGGACTTGGAAATGGACCACATTTATACCAGTAGAACCTTGCAGACTTCAAGGTGACTACTTTAGAGCAAGAATGCTTGGAATTTGGATTTGTCCCGTGGAATGTAGTCAATGTTTTGTAATGTCATTTTAGTTTGAGGAGGATTTGGGGGGAGGGGACTCCCCATGCCGAGGCATTTGTCCAGTGGCCTGGGGTCATTACTCTATTCAGAGACCATTCCCTACCACTGAATAAACCAGAACATTGTGGGATTTTGTTCAGCTTGGTTTGCAAGAATCTTTAGGTTTAGGGAACTGGCTCCTTCAACATCCTAGTGGTGACTGGAGAGTTAGTAGTATAGATGGCGGCATCTCTCAGATGATTCCCTCCATGTGAGATTGAAACTTTGACCCCTCTTGACAAAGCCCCAAATTCTAACGGAACCTCATCCATTCCTCTGAGCTCCCTTCTTTTTCCTCCTCCACACCTCATTCCTCCTGAGTGCTGACTTGTCTCTCCTCCCCTCCCCTTCTCTACTTTAAACTGATTGACCAATCACTTCAAAATTAAACAAATAGCTTTGCCTTGGTGAGCAAATCAGTTTGGAAACAAACTTCCCTGCTTCTCTCCATCTTCCTCATCCCACTAGATTCAAGGATTGGCCCATTAATTTCTTTAAAGACAAATAGGTTCCCTCAACCACCCCATTCTACTCCTACACTTGGCCAGTGGCTAAAAGGAGGTGAATTTTCCTTCATTGCATTTGAGTCTCTTGGAGTTGTAGGATTTTCTAGTTAGAAAGGCCCTTGTGGATTAGAGAAGCAGCTCCCTTCCTCTTCCCTTCTCCATTCCTCCCCATCCTTCATTTTATAGATAAGGAAGGCTGATACAGGTTGAGGGATTAGACTAAGGTCACATTGGTCCTAAATATCTGAGGGGAGATTTAAGCCCAGGACCTCTGATACTACACCAATATGCTTTTCTATACTATACCGACTTTTAGAGCTAGAGGAAATCTAGACTTTAGAGCTGGATGATCCAAGACTAAGCTCTCTTGGGAGAGGTAGTGTGGGTGGTGTGTTATTATAATGGAAGAGCCCTGGAGTGGAAGCCACAAAAGCTGGGCTCTACTCTTGGCTCCAGCATTTACTGTGTCGGTAAGTAGATCCTTTCTGACTCCTGGAGTCTTTCTTTCCTCATCTGTAAAATGAAGATAATAATACCTGCCCTGCCCACCTTCCAGGGTTGCTGCAAGGATCAAATGGGATAATGTATGTGAAAGTGCTTTTCAAATACAAGCTATTATTATCTAGCCCAACCCTCTCATTTTACAGATGGAGAAACTAAGGCTGAGAGAGGCGCAGAGGCAGGGTCACACGGGTTGTTAGTGGCAAGAATCCCTGTTTCCTAATAATTCCTGGCCCAATGGTTTTCCCCATCATACAGGGGGATCAGAATTGAGGGGAGGGGAGAAAAGGAAAACAATTGGGGGCAGTTGTCAGACAGCTTTTTTTTTCTCTAAATAAAGGTTATGAACCCTCAAAGAAATTCCTTTTCCTCATCAGCCTTCCCCAAAAGTCACAGGAAAACTCTGATTGCAGATTCCAGCCTTTCTCTCCCAGATGGCTTTGGTTACTCCCATTCCATCAGAGTTCCTGGAATGTCCTTCCTCCCCACCTCTGCCAATCCCTAAGCCTGGGATGGGGGTGACAGAGAAAGAGAGGGACCAGTTTAGGACTACAGTTTAATACTGACTACAACAACAACAACAAAAAAGATTCTTAGATGTATAAAATTTTAGAATCCTAGAATTTTGCAATCCTAGAATCTTATTATCATAGCACTTTGAATATTTAAAGTTCAAGGAACCTGAAAACTTCAAAATCAGAGCTAAAAGGGTACTTCATTGTCTTTTGTTGAATCTCCCCATTTTTTAGGTAGAAAACTGAGTCCTAGAAAGTTCTAAGGTCATACACATTGCTTTCCTAAAATGATAAAGATTAGGAGAGACCAGCCTAGTCTAATGGATAGAAAGCTGGTCTTGAATTCTTTTCTAGACTCTGATACACACAGTCTATGTGACCCTGAGAAATCACTTAACCTCTCAAGTGTTCTAGGTAACTCTCATAAGGTTCTTAGTTACAGAAGAGATACTGATCCACAATGGTAGATGCAATTTCTCAGATTAAATTACAGATCTGGTTTATTCATTTTTTAAAATAAAGCTTTTTATTTTCAAAACATATGCATGGATAATTTTTCAACAATGACCCTTGCAACACTTTGTGTTCCAAAATTTACCCCCTTCCTCCATTCCCTCCCCTAGATGGCAAGCAATCCAATATATGTTAAATATGTTTTAAAATATGTTAAATCCAACATATGTATACATATTTACACAATTATCTTGCTGCACAAGAAAAATCAGGACAAATCTGGTTTTTAAAAAGGGGGAGGGGTGGAGAAGAGAGGTGTTTGAAAATGATGAAAATCTCTATTAAGCACTTAAAAGGGAAAAGTAACCTAAGATCATGTACAGAGAGAGACTAAACTAAATTGCATCACTTTGGACAAACCACTTCCAAAAATCTATGCTTCAGCTTCTCCACTTACAAAATAGGGATAATTCCTGTTTTGCTCTCTATAAAATGAGAACTATACTTCCAGAGCTGTTTTAAGTATAAAAATTAAATGATGTCAGTGAATAGTCTCCAGGCTAAACAACAAATAAGCACTAAAACAAGTTAAAAGCATTGTAAAAAAAAAAAAAAAAAACCCCAAAAAACAACCTGTTATTATCATCAAAAGAGTTGGGGGAGAAACCTCATTCTTTTGCAGAGGTAAGGGTGCATGCACGGTGTGGTACATTGCCTAGAAGGTCAGTTTTCCATTGTCTTGATTGGTTTTGTTGAATTTTTTCATTTTCTTGTCCCTTTAAAAACATTTTTTTCCTTAAACATTTTTAATTGAAAAAATTCTTCCTAGGAGAGGGAAAAGTGAGGGATACAAGAGGAAATTTAGTGAGTAAAACAAAAAAGGTATAAATAATTTATTTTTAAAAAATTTTTTTTAAATTGGGGGAGAGAAAATATTGGAGGGAGGAGGGCAGAATAACCCAGTCCCTTCTAGGGCACCACCTGAGAGTGCCATGGCCCAAGCTGACCCCAGCAAATCACCCAGGCTGTCGTGGGAACGTGGCTGGCGGGAAATAGACCCTTTTCCCCCGGGAATTGGCTGCTGGGCTGTGGCCAAGAACACTTTGTGATCCGTAGAGGAAGTAAAGTTCAGCAGGCAGAATAGCGGAGGCCTGTCCTGCGCTGAGCATGGAGTGACAGAGATGCCGGGCCTCTGAGCAGCCCGGCAACAAGAGGGAGGGGCAGAGAGCAGGCCCCAGCTACTGTCACCTCCCAGTCAGAGGAGCCAAAAACCCTTGCCTTTGTTCACTACTGAGCTAGAAACTCAGGGCCTTCGGGCAAATACCATAGACCCTTTCTTCCTTCCTTCCTTCAATCAATCAACAATCATTTATTAGTCACCTACTTATTATATACCAGCAACTGTGTTGGGCACTGGAGAGATCCACAAGAAGAAATGAAAGGTCACTGCTTGCCATACTAGGGCAGGACTTCTGGGGACAGAGGCCCAGAATACAGTCTGACCACAGACCCTCGGCCCAGGGTGAGCCCCGGCCAGTACAGACCTGTGCTCTTGGTGAAGGAAGGACTGAGAGGAAGGATTGCTCAGTGAGAGCCATCATGCTGCTAAAGACCTAGACCCCGAATGCTGCCCAAAGTCAAAAGCATGCTGCTGCCATATGTATTTGAATCCCAGAGCAGGCATGGAAAACATAGGTTGGTAAGGATTGAGCTTAAATGAGAAGTGAGTCCAGCCCTGGAAAGTTCCCAATTTGTGAATTATTCTACAATAGCTGGGGAAAGGGAATAAGCATTTAACAGTTCTTATTGTGCTAAGCCCTATGCTAAACGCTGTTTTTAAATACGTCCCATCTGATCATTACAACAACCTTGACACAAGGTGCTATTATAACTCTCATTTTAGAATTAAGAAAACCAAGGCAGAGGTTAAGGAATCTGCTCAGGGTCGCACAGCTGAGAGTCTGAGGCTGGATTCGAATCCATGGTTTCTGACTCCAGACCTGTGCTGTACCATGTAGCTCCCCTAAGTACTTTTAGCTTCCAGCAGGGATTCTCTGTGGTTAGGAGGAGAAACCAGAATCTGGCCCTGGCTCCTCATAGGGGACAAGGGAATCGCCAAGTGGTTTTGCCTCCACAATGCCAGTCTTGAATGACGCTTGCTTGGGCCCTGTCAGCCTCTTCCCTTCCCAGAGAAGGACCCTGGGAATTCTTCACTTTGTAGGGGGAAGAAGGCCATGTTTATCCTGGGATGGAGTTGAAAAATCTGTTCCTAATCTCTCCCCCTTATCAAGCTGGCTGTTTGCACAGGGAGAATTCAAACAGAATCAAACCTGAAAGACACATAGGGAATAAGCAGGAAACCCATGGGCTAGAGAAAGGAGGCAGTGTTTGCTTCATTTATCGGCCCGTTATAAAAATCCACTAGGCTCTTCTCATCATTTTACCTCTCCCCACCCCCAATAAATACTGAGGCCTTGAGCCCGAACCCTAATTGTCCACCCATCCCACACCCCATTTTAGGTTGTGGGCACCAAGGTACCAGCTGGTATTCCATAGAGCTTGTTGACATTCTGATAGGGGCTAAACAGAAGGTGTGGCCAGGAAAGGGCCTTTTCTCATAGGAAAACCCCATAAATGGTTGGGCTGATAGCCCCTCTGTTGCTGGCTGCCTCCCTCCCTCCCTCCTCTCTGTGTCCCAGTGCACACCTGGAAACTGGGTAATTCCCATTTGTTCAGAACTCTAACCACACGGAATGATCCAATTCATGTATGCCTTCAGGGAAGGAGTCTTGGGATATCCCCTCTTTGTTAACTTGACTGAGGTACCCAGGAACTGGTGTAGGCTCTGAACACTAGGGGTGATCAGGTTTCAGAAGCTAGTAGTTTAGAATTTGTTTAAGGTCTTTCTTTTTGCACCACTCCCCCTCCCCATTCTCCCACCCTCCCAATCACATATCACTTTGAAGGTTGGTAAAGCACTTTAGAGATTGCTATATGTTATGTTATCTGCTAATACTGTCTTTGTCTGCTGGACTGTAACCTAGGTCAGGCTGGATCACAAAGAGTTGAAAGGGACCATCTAGTCCATCCCCCTCAGTTTACAGGGGAGGAAACAGACCCAGGGAGTTGACTTACTTAAGATCACACAGGCAGGGAGTCGCAATCTAATCTAGTTCAAAAATAAACCAAACCTCAAAGTACATGTGGGCTCAATTGTCTTTTTTGTAGAAACAAAACAAAAAATTGCTAATTAAACAATCACCAATTTAACTAACCTATTAAGACATCTTACAGTCCTATCTAATATGGTGACAACCTGATTCTTTTGGATAGTTCCTGTCTTTTTTGCTGGTGCCTCATTATCCTCTCATCATATATATAGAGAGAGAACTTTGTCTAAACTTTTTGCCTTCTCCAATACTTAGAATTCTTAGCATACCTGGTGAAGTATTCACTAACCCTGACTATATGACCCTGAACCTCATCCTTAAAATGGAAACAATAATAACCCCTACCTATAGGGTTGCTGGGAGAATCAAATACAATATTTTTTGGAAAATTCTCTGGAACTCTTAAATGGCTAGGTAAATGTGGTTTGTTTATTTATTTTTACTTAATAGTACTTTTTTCCCCCAATCATATGTAAAGGTAATTTTCAACATTCATCTTTGTAAGATTTTTAGCTCCAAATTTTTCTTCCTCCCTTCTTTTCTTCCCCCTTTCCCAAGAAAGCAAATGATCTGATATAGGCTATACATGTATAATCATCTTAAATATATTTCTGCCTTAGTCATGTTGTGAAAGATGACTCAGAACAAAAGGGAAAAGCCATGAGAAAGAAAAAAAAAAACAAAAATGTGACAAGAGTATATTTTGATCTACATTCAGAATCCATAGTCTTTTCTTTGGATGTGGTTAGTTTTTCAATATAAGTCTATCGCAATTGTCTTGGATCACTGCATAGCTGAGAAGAGATAAGGCTACCAAATTTGAGCATTACACAATGTTGCTGTTCCTATATACAATGTTCTCCTGGTTCTGCTCACTTTACTCAGCGTCAGTTCATTTAAGTATTTCCAAAGTTTTTATGAAATTCTGCTCATCATTTCTTATAGCACAATAGTATTGCATTATATTCCTACACCATAATTTGTTTGGCCATTCCCCAATTGATGGCATCCCCTCAATTTCCAATTCTTTGTCACTATGAAAAGAGCTACTAAACAGGTGAATCCTTTCCCCTTTTTATGATCTCTTTGTACTATAGATTGAGTAATGGTATTGCTGGATCAAAGGATATGCAGTTTTATAGCCTGTTGGTCATAATTCCAAATTGTTCCCTAGATCAGTTCATAACTCTACCAACAATACATTCATGTTCCAATTTTCCCACATTTTCTCCAACATTTATTATTTCCCTTTTCTCTTATATTAGTTGTGAGATAGTTTTGATTTGTATCTCTCTAATCAATAGTGATCTAGAGCATTTTTTCATATGACTATGGAGAGTTTTGATTTCTTTGTCTGAAAACTATCTGTTCATATCCTTTAAACATTTATCAGTTGGAGAATGACTGGTATTCTTATAAATTTGACTTGGTTCTCTATGCTTTTGAGAAAGGAGGACTTTATCAGAGACACTTGTAAAAATTTTTTTTCTCCAATATTCTGCTTTTCTGCAACATTATTATTAAGACTATTGGCTAAATTTGTGGTTTCTTTGTTACTAGGAAACTCCTCAGTGAAGAATCTTCAGCTTCTCATGAAGTTTGAAAGCTTTTTCTGCAATTTATAGCTCCAGAATTGCCTAAGAACCCTGAAAGGATAGAAGACTTGACCACAATCACAAAGCCAAGTATATTTCAGAAAAAGGACTTGAATGCAGCTCTTTTTGGCTTTGGCTGGCTCTCTAGCCTCTACTCTATGCTGCCAAATGTTTCATTAATGTTTAGTGAACTGAATTATATTTGGATGGGCTCGGCAGGGCAGGCTCCTTAGGCAAACTCCCAGGTGCCAGACTCAGTGCCCTACAGGACAAAAATCTTTCTATGACCGAAGGCAGAATATTGTTAAGGAAACAGGTTAAAACTTTTTTAGTCCACTTGGTTTCATACCGAGTATTTTTGGGGGTGGGAGGAGAGAACGTCATGGAGCTTAATTTAAAGTATCAAAACACTGAATATTTTTTCCTCTGAAGCCTGCCCATTTTCCTATCAATTCCTATTCACTTTTGTTAACAATTCCTTAAATTTATGTTTAAAAATACATTAAAAATACATGGATATTAGGGAAAATAAATGAATACATGGGAAAAAAAAAACAATTCCTTAAATTTAAACAAAACCTCCTGCTTCTCAAAGCATTCTCACTTGAGTTATTTTGTTTAACTTTGACATCAGTAACATAAGTTTGGCAGTTATTATCACCATTTTTCAGAAGGGAAGACTGAGACCTAGAGCCAGAAAATGATTCTCAGCAGGATATCTTTTCCTTACTGCTTGCCTCAGTTTACCCATCCTCTTTAGGTGTCTGCAAAGGTCTAGATTACTTGTATTGAACCGTAGGACAACAGTAAAGCGACAGAGAGTCATTTCCCTGACTGATTCTGACTCCCACTTACCCTCTGTTGCCTTCGGACCTTTCCCCAGGCAGACTTGGGGCAATAAAAGTGGACTGACAGTCTCTGACTAGGGATTTCTGCGCCTATATAGAGATGAGCTCCCAGAGAATACTCAGAACACTTTGAGGACCCTATCAGAGGTCGGGAGGTTGGGTGTGTAGGAAGATTAGGGATTCCTAGGTGAAGCCCCAATCTAGCTGTCCAGTTGTGGACCCTCAGGCCTTGGCACGGGCTGCTTGGTCAGAGGTCTATCCACGGCTCTTTCCCACGCCCTCTCCAGATGCATGAGCTCCATGCCTGACACTGCCTTAGAAAGAGGCCCTCTCATGTTCTGGATTATTAGGGGTTAGATACCATTAGCCTGTTCTAGGGCAGCTGCTTCAAAGCCCTCTCTTCACTGGCCTGCTTGTTAAATACTCCCCCACACCCTCTGCAAGGTTGGGGAGCTGGTAGAAAGCTCCCTTTCAGAAGGTAGACCAGCTCACTGAGGTAGGATAACATTAGAATCCTGGTCCTACACCCTCAGCACCGTAGGGACTGTTGGAAGTTCTTTCTGCCTCTGGCAAACCTACCTGGAAATGCAAGTCTAGAGACAACACTGTGGAATAACCACTTACTGGGAATAGTCAGAGTATATAGGCTGGTATTGAAGGAAGGGGGACCGATTATCCACTTCCCACCTGGAAGGGTACTTTAAGGAGTGATGTTTCCTTGGGGTGGGGATGCCTAGGAGATACTCTGGAGTCTAGGAAGGTAGCCAGCTGTTCCCCAGAACCAATGAGAATCAGACTCAAGGAGACTGGTTTAGATTACAGCCAGAAGGAAAAAAGTTAGATTTCCTGGCATTGAAGCACTGGGGTATCAGTGAAGGAGAGTTCACTGGCAAATTTTTTTAGAGAGGATGGCTGATACAGGACCAAATCATGTCAATTCTATCTTATCATCTCTTGAATCGGTCTATTCTTTACTTAGGGCAGTAATTCAGTAATTATTCATGTTAATAATTTAGGCAGTCACAACTACACACCTGGACTATTACTGTTGTTCAGCTGTTTCACTTGGGTCCAACTCTTTGTGACCCTTTTGGGGTTTTCCTAGCAAAGCAATTGCAGTGGTTTCCCATTTCTTTCTCTAGCTCATTTTACAATGGGGAAACCGGGGCACACAGGGCTAGGTGACTGCCCAGGGTTACACAGCTAGGAAGTGTTTGAGATCTGATTTGAACTGAGTCTTCCTTACTGCAGCCCCTATACTTCATGCATTGTACCATTACAATAGTCTCCTAATTGGTCTCTTGGATCCAACTTCTCCCCTCTCAGTTGCAATCTATGCCAATTGCAAAGTTTGAATTCTTAAAGCACAAGTCTGACTATACAATTCCTCTTCTCCAGGATGTTTGTGGCTCCCTATTGCCTCGTGGATAAAATCTGAGCAACTACTGGGCATTTATAGTCCTTTATAATCTGGTTTGATTCTCTTTCTAGGCTTATTGTATATTAGTGCTTCATCATGCACTTGGCCATCTAACCCAAATATCCTGCCTGCTGCTTCTTTTACAAGATCCGCTCATTCCCTTGTGCACAAAATGCCCTCTCTGCCTGGAAAACCTTTCAGGGGTCCTCAAACTACGGCCCGTGGGCCAGATGCAGCAGCTGAGGACATTTATCCCCCTCACCCAGGGCTATGAAGTTTCTTTATTTAAAGGCCCACAAAACAAAGTTTTTGTTTTTACTATAGTCCAGCCCTCCAACAGTCTGAGGGACAGTGAACTGGCCCCCTATTCAAAAAGCTTAAGGACCCCTTCCTTAGCTCCTCATCTTCACTTCTCAGAATGCTTACTCCTCTTTGACTCAATTCAAGTGGCAGCTCCTGCAAGGGTCTTTTTTGATTCTGCCAATTATCAGTACTTCCAGTCACTGTCTATTTATTTTTTATCTCTGTGTATTGACCTGGGAACATGGTGAACTTCCCTACTAGAATGTACTAGAATTAAAGACTTAGCAATTCATATTTTCAGCCCCTAGCACAGTACCTGGAGCATACTAAGTAGGCACTTAATTCATGCTCATTCATTGCAGTTTGGAAAGTAAGATTTAGATTTTAAAGACTGTATTCAAATTTCAGCTCCATTACTTATTATCCATATGACCTTGAGCAAGCCACTTAACCTCAGAGGGCTTCAGAGGTTTCTTCTTGGGTAAAGTGAGGGATGAGGAAGGATTAGAGGCTCTTTAAAGCCCTCTCCAGGACTAAATCCTCTAACTTGCCTGAAGTCATACATAGAGTAGCAAAGTTGGGAATGGGATGCAGGTGTTCTGGTTTTCACATTAAGTTGGGATCTCTTCATATATGTCTCATCGTCCCCTTTAAGAGGTGGGGGGCAGGGGGTGGTTTGCCCGGTAACCCTACCTGGTGTTTCTCAACACCCCAGAGGCAGCCTTTGGTGCCTTCTCCCTCCTCCCACCAGCTCATGGTGTTCCCGGCTCTCCAAAACATGGCCCCTTCTTCCCCCTGTCTCTTCTCCAGGGAAGTCCTGTTCTCTAAGGTTGAAGGAGAGGGCGACGTCTGGAGCTTCCTTGTGCCCCGGACTCAGTGTCTGCATTTCACAAATGGCTGTAGCCGTCGTCTGGGTCTGTCCTTAAAGAGCCCATTCATTCCCCCACGGCCAGATTGATGGAGGCTGGGGCTGAGGTTGGGCTTAAGGCTAGGGCTGGGGAGAGGAGCATCTGCTTCTCTTTGCCGTTCCCACATAAACTCAGTTCCTCCTGGACACCCAACCCCATCACTCATTCATTGCTGAGGAGAGACCACTGCCCTTGCCCAACAGGACAAAAGAGCCCTCGGGGATTGGGGGGAAAGAGTCTTTGTGATGTCCTGGCAGGACTATTGCCCAAACAGACTCTGGGAGGCCTGGGGAGACCACAGGCCACAAGAGACAGACCCGGAGGACGCCATCTGGGAGCTGCAGCCTCGGCCCGGGACCACTAACCTCAGGCTCTGTTGGTGCCCACCCAAGGTCACAGACGGAGGGTTCTCAGAACCTCTGAGGCCCCAGGAGAGATTGCATTCATATGCCAAACTCCTTCAACTGAGGCCCAGTTGCTAAGCCTTCACTCACTTCATGGAAGGCTCATTCCCCCAGGGGGCCCTGGGATGCCAGGGGGGAGAACCAAAAGAAATGGAAAATGAGTCAGAGTCCAAGTCTGGGAGAAAGCGGCCACTTGTGGTGCGTCCTTTCCCCAGTGCCACCGGCAGCTTTTGGGGACTGCCCAACAGACCCTGCCTCTGGGGGAATGGAGAGCCGCTGGCTTTGTAATCTGTGATGGCCACTCGGGGTCTGGGGGGCTGTGCAGAAAGGCCAGGCTGGGAGCTGGAACTGCTTCAGCTGGGGAGTGTCTGCTGGTTTGTCTATGTTTGGGCGCTAGGTTGTGCGTGTTTCTATTTCTGGATGTCTGGATGAGTGTCAATCTGTGTGGGGGTTTTCCTGTCTTAGAAGTGGCATCGGGTAATAGAAAGAACACAGGAATTCAACTGGAGAGACCCAGTAATAATCCCATTTCTGGCATTAGTTCCTTGGGAGACTTTGCACAAATCACTTTCCCTCTCATTTTTTCCTTGTCTGTAAATTAAAGCAGTTGGACAGCTAAGACCCCTTCAAACTGTAAATCCTGTGATCCCGTAATCTCCCAGATCTGAGAGTGAGTAGCTGGCCTGGTGCCTCGCCCCCAGCCCCCAGCCCGGGCCCAGATGGACAGGCACCGGCTCCAGGGTGGGTGACTCTGACCAGGCGTCGCTTCCCTGGGCCGTCTCCCAGGAGGCTCCTGCCGAGGACACAGCAAGGACCAATTTCCCAGCCCTTTCTTCTCAGCAAACAAAGCCTAGCGCTGGCCATATGCTGCCCGTGAGGCCGGGGCTTTGATTTGCCTGGGACAGAGAGGCTGGGCTGTCACCCAACACCAGGGCGGGTCCTTGAAGGGCAGCCTCAAGCAAGCTCCCCTTTTATCCTGAGGGATCCCTGCTCTCCTTCCCCTGGCTCTCCTTTCTCTTTTCTGGTATTACCTAGGATCTCCATACCCCGACTACCAGCCCCCAGGCCCCAGAGTACCCCCTACTCAGGACTTTTCTCACCTCCTTTCCTATCATAACCTGCTGTTAGAGTTTTCTCTTGGAAACTAACTTTTCAATGAATACTGATAAGACTAAGTCTAATGTGGGTCCTTTCTGGAGGCATCCGACATGTCCCCGAGCAGCCAGATGCTGAATTAATGTAGTAATGCATGAGGAGGGTAGGGGCAATAGCTGTAGGTCCCCTTGACCTGAGAACAGCAGGGATTCCTTTTTTCATTCATTCTCTATCCTCTATATCTGGCCAGTCCCTCCATTGGCCATCACAAGGATGAGAAAGGGCCGCTTTTGGCATAAATAAGTAGGAAAAGCCTTTTCCCACTGTGGATGAAAACACTGAGTTTCAGTCATAGCTATAAATCATAGATTTAGGATAGATAAGAAGGAATTATGGGAAGGGGTGCCAGAGATAAAAGTAGGACCTCAGAGTCATTACAGGTAGTGAATGTGTTTTCTGGGGAAGTCTCAAAGGAAAATGGTCTAGGCTAAAAGCAATTAGGGTCTAACTAAGAAGGCCCTAATCTTGACCACAGACTAACCTCTAAGTACAATCATAGATTAACTACTAACCCTAGCTGAGGACAGAGTTCTAACCATTGCCACAGACAAGGCCTTGGCTTGGCTGCCCAAGGACCTCAGTCCTTAACCAACGTGCAACCCTATGGCAGATCTACAAAATCAACCTGTTGGTCATCACAAGGGAGACCAGCTAAGAAAGAATGGATGGATCAGCCAATGAAGTCTTCCCTACAGCTGGAAACACAGCTCCAGAGATGCTTCCTTCTGATCCCCAGAAGTACAATGCATTCTTCTTATTATTATTATTTTCATTTTTAAAGTTAATTTTATTTTCTTAATTATGTGTGAAAACAATTTAAATCTTCAGGTGTTTTTTTTTTTTTTTTTTTTTTTTTTAAGTTTGAGTTCTAAATTCCTCTTCCCTCTTTGAGAAGCAAGCAATTTGATAAAAGTTATACATGGGGGGTCATGTAAAACATAATTAGTCAAGTACAGTCTATTCTTTCTTCCACCCCACTCCACACACACATACTTTACCTCCCACATTCTTCCCAATTCTTCCTTTCCCCCAAACCCTGGCCACTTCCCCTCTCTTAACACCCCAAGGATATACTTTTGCCCCTTTCACTTTGTTCCCTTTGCATTCCAGGCCTTCCTTTCCCATCTTCCTGGCTCAGCCCTGTAATGCCAGGTTTGGGTATTTTATTTTTTTATAAATTTATATTTTAGGAACCACATCAATTTCCCATTCCATTCTCCCTTTCAGCACCCATCCCAGAAAGCCGTAAAGGCTATAAAGAGAAACAGGGAAGAAGAGGGAGAATTCAAGAAGAGCCTGGGGACTCAGGGTCACAGCCTTGAATTCATCTGTACAGAATCCTGCAGCCCCCTCTCTCGGGCCCCATGGAATTGCACCCCTCTTTGCCCAGCTCAACGGGAGCCTTCTGAGTTCTTCATGATCAGCTTAGGCTATTAATGTCAAGGTGCCTAGCGCCTTCATGTGGCCTACGTCAGGACTGCCCGACTTGCCTCCCTTGACTATTATCATTCCAAAAATGTTGTGTGGGGGTGCTCCTGGTGTGACCAAAGCTATGGAAGAAGCTTGAGAGAAACAATCTGGAAACAGGGACTTTATCCAAGCCCCACTTGGAATTTCTTAATGTTTTCCTCCTTTTTGGAGTGAGGGACTCTGTGAGATAGTGACTGAGGGAGGGGACACGAGCCCTCTCCAGGGATGAGGGCTCAGTCAGATAATGGGTGAACCATCGAGGAAGGAGATAGTTCAATGATTGGAAGGTGGGTTCAGTGAAGGCGATGGGTCCTCAGAAAGAATAGGGGCTTCTAGAAAATGTGGGGCTCACTGATCAGATGGGTATTCATCGAGCGCAAAGCTCATTTAGGAAAATGGGAGGTTACTGAGGGGATAAAGCTTACAGAAGGGCTCACAGATTCAGTTCACAGCTCAGTACTGTCATAAGGGGTTCAGTTAAGGGTTTGGGAGCTAAGTAAGGGAGGGCATGAGCTCAAATAAAGAGTTCAGGGATTGGGGGTTTTCAGTAGGAAAAGTTCAGCAAAAGGAATCCCCTCCTGGATCACTGCCTTGTCATAGTGGAAGAGCTTTCACAGTTCAGTAAAACTATGAGTTATGCTGTTCAAGGTTACCCAAGATGGACAGGTCATCTTGGGAAATACTAATAAAAGGTGATCCACTAGAGAAAAAAATGGCAATATCTTTGTCAAGAAAATCCCGTGCATAGTATTAAAATGTTAAGAGATCACATCAGTGTGCTGTATAAAGTCACAAAGAATTGGAAAAACTGAACAACAAGAAAGGGAATAGGAACTTGTTGGAAGGTACCGCTTAGCTTCAGTCTTGCCCCAGCCCTCCTGATTCAGTTCCCCAAATTGATCTCCAGGACTAATAGACTATTTTTACCCATCTGAAGTCCAGGGAACTTTATTATTGATTGGCTAAAGCCAGGAGCTCCATAATTCTTGTGGCTCTATGAGATCCTTAGATCCCACAAATCTTTTTATAGAATGGGGGAGATAGGAACCCACAAAGATCTGTACTAGGTGTTCAAAGTTTGGGCCAACCACTACCCCTCTCACTGATAAATGTAAAACAATAATTTTGCCTTTTATCTCCACCATATTATTTATTTTCAACCTCTCCTTGTCTACTGGCTTCTTCCCTCCTGCCTACAAATATGCTCATGTTTCCCCTCTTGAAAACACCTCATTTGATCTTTACATCCTGGGCAACTCTCATCCAATATCAATTCTGCCTTTGTGGCTAAACTCCTTGAAAAGACCATCTATGATAGGAGTCTTCACATTCTTCCTCTCAGTCTCTTCTGAACTACCTCTTTACAATATGGCTTCTTACCTCCATTTGGTGACCTCTTAATTGCTAAATTCAATGGCCTTTCTCAGTCCTCTTTCTCCTCGAAATCTCTGCATCCTTCGCCATTGTTGATTATTCTCTTCTCCTTAACTATCTCTTCCCTCTAGGTTTTTAGGATACTAGTCTGCCTCTTGGTCCTCCTACTTAATCAGATTGCTTCTTTTAAGTCTCCTTCTGGATTCTCATCCAGGTCACATCCTTTAACTGGGTGTCCACTGGGGTTCAGTGGATGTCCTACAAGATGTCCTATGCTAGGTCCTTTTCTTCCTCTTCACTACTTCACAATGGTGATATCATCAGCTCTCATGGATTTATTAACCTTTTCTACTCTGATGAATTCTCCAATTTACCTATCCCGACCTAATCTCTCTCTTGACCTCCAATCTCACATCTCCTTTCAGATGTCTCCAATTGGATGAACACATTATCTTCCCTCTCCCCAAACCATCCCTCACTCCTACTTTCCCTATCCCTGCAGAGGAGACTATAATTCTCCCAGTCCCTCAGGCTCAAAATCTCAGTCATCTTCAACTGCTTACTATCTTCCCTCCCATCCCACCATGGTGTCAAGGCTGTGATTCCACCTTTGCTAATGTACCTCAAATATGCCTCCCCTCTTCTGATAGGATCATCACCTAATCCCCAGACTATTGCAATAGACTGATGGTGCATTTGTCTGACTCAAGTCTCTCTCCACTCCAATCCATCCACTCATGGGATTTTCCTAAAACACAGGCCCAAACACATCACTCCTGTACTCAATAATTCCAGTGGCTCCCCAGAGCCTCACATCCAAAATCCTTGCCTTGACATTTTATTATAATCTTTATAACCTAGCCTTCTGCCTTTTCTTGTCTTCTTACACCTACTCCTGGCCCTGTATTCTTTGATACTAGCTTCTTTGCTGTTCCATGAACAAGACATTTTTCTTTCTTGATTCTAAGCATTTTCTCTTTCTGTCCCCCTTGCCTGGAGTGCTTTTTCTCCTCATCTCTGCCTCCTAAAAGTCCTGGCTTCCTTTAGTTCCCAACTAAAATCCCATTTTTAAATAGCAAGCCTTTCCCAACTCCTCTTAATTCTAGTCCTTTCCCTCTGTTAATGATTTTTCCTATTAGGTAGCTTGTTTGTACATTTTTGTTTGCTTGTTGTCTCTCCCTCCTCCTCTGTTAGATTATGAGCTTTTTGAGAACAAGGACTGTCTTTTGCCTCTTTGGATTTCCAATGCTTAGTATTGTGCCTGGCACATAGTGCATGCTTTATAAATGTTTATTGACTGACTGGTATCAAAGAAAAATGACAAATCATATGAGGAGAAATTCAAATTTAGTCTAATTTAGCCAGATTATTTCTGAGAAAAAGGAATGAATTTTTTCTTTGTATACTTTACTCATGCTGTGCTTATTCCTGACAAGTGTTTCACTTAAAACAAATAAACAAATAAAACAGAAACTATGGAAATATTTAAATATGAAAAACCAACAGTTATGTGAAAAAGGCGCAGCATCCAGGAGACTGATCCTAAGCTGATGTGAACTTTCATGTAAGACGAACATTGTAAATCTCAAGGAATTTCCATTTTTATAATGTAATTTTTTGAACTGTGAATTGTGAACCTGGCTACAATATTCATTTCTGCCTCTATCTCCACCCACAGCCTTCTCCTGAACTCCTGGTTCCTGAGAGCCCTTCTGTTCTATTCCTGGAGCAGCACTTCCCCCTGGTGGCCAATGGAGGCTCTAACTCCATCGATAAATTCTTGTACTAGTGAATTCTAAAGTCTTTTCCTTTGTGTGTGCACACAGGGCCTGACACCAGAACCAGCGCCGTAAAAACAAAGAAAATGCCCAACTGGTTCCCTCTGCTTCTGCTATGTCCCCCACGTGCCCTTCTCATGAGGGAAACCAAGGTAGGAAGGGATAGGAAGGAGGTGAGCTTTCCCTAATGGTGACTGACGAGTTCAGGAGCCTCTCAAAGTCTAACCCTCAAGCTCTGAGAAAAGGAGGAAGCCGGGTCTGTTGGTATTCACCCATGCATTTGAAATTTCTCTGTATGCTTAGTCCCAGCAGTCATCATGGGGTTCCAGGAGAAGGCTCGCAAGGGCAGGAAGAAAGGAGGAGGGATTTTCTTTTCCTGGTCTCCCCAAAGCCCTCGTCTGTGAAGAGGTCCTGATTCCATCATCTCGCAGGATTTTCCCTGATTCCACCCAGATTTGTCTTCAGCCCCACCATAAAAACGATGGTGTGAAGGAATTAGAAAGTGAGTGGATGCCCATCAGGTGGAGAATGGCTGAAAAGGTGATGGAAATGAATGTTATGGAATATTATTATTCTGTAAGAAATGACCAGCAGGATGATTTTAGAAAGGCCTGGAGAGACCTACATGAACAGAGGCTGAGTGAAATGAACAGGACCAGGAGATCATTGTACATGGCAACAAGATTATAGGATGATTAATTCTTTTCAAAATTCCAATGGTCTTGTGATGAAGAGAGCATCTGCACCCAGAGAGAGAACTGGGGACTGAGTATGGATTATAACATAGTATTTTTACTTTTTGTTATAGATTGCTTGCATTTTGTTTTTTCTCATTTTTCCCCATTTTTTAATCTGATTTTTCTTGTGCAGATCATTGTAGATGTATGTATAAAAGAATTGTACATGTTTAACATATATTGGATCACTTGCCATCTAGGGGAGGAGGTAGGGGGAAAGGAGGGAGAAAAAAATTTGGAACACAAGGTTTTGCAAGAAGGAATGTTGAAAATCATCTATGCATATGTTTTGAAAATAAAAAAGTTTTAATAAAAAATTAATTTAATTTAATTAGAAAAAAGAATGATGGCTTGAGCATCTTTAAAAAAGTACGATGAGCAACAACAAAAAATCAACATAAAAATATTTTAGCAAGCAATAGTAAAACCAACTCTTATCTACAAATAAACTATTTTAAAGTAAGCTGAAAAAAAGAAAAAGTTTATATTGATGTCATTTGTTTTTATATAATTATAATTTACTCTCTTTCAGAGAACCATGTCATATAACAAATATTTTTTAAAAACAACAAAAACAAAGAGAAACACAATAATATGAATCAGCATATATGGCTGATACATCAAAAAAAAAATCTGAAAGTATGTGCAATATTTCAGATTTGTAGATCTCCAACTTCTGCACAGGGGAGGTATCTTCTATATTCTTTGGAGCCATGTTTATTCTTTGTCATTTGTAATATCCAGTTTTGAATTTTCCTTTTTTTGGTGATGGTTCTTCCCTTTTACTTTGTTGCAAGTCATTTTGTATATGATTTCCTTCACTCTGTTTACTATTATTGTTTATGTGACTTAATCTTTGTGATTCCAATTGGAGTTTTCTTGACAAAGATACTGGAATGGTTCGAATTTCCTTCTCCAGATCATTTTAAAGATGAGGAAACTGAGGCAAATAGGGTTAAGTGACTTGCCCAGGATTACATAACTGGATTTGTCTGAGACTGGATTTGAACCCAGTTTTTCTAGATAACAGACAAACCACTCTTATTCATTGTACCACCTAGGTGCCCTCTAAGGCAGTGGTTCTCAAAAGTATGGTCTAGAGAATCCTGGGGATCTCTGAAACCCTTTTAGAGGGTCTACAAATTCAAAAGTAGTTTTTGTTTCCAATATGGTAAATGTCTATAAATATAATCCAGATAAACAAAAATGCTTTAGAGAGAGCCTCAATAATTTTTAACAGGATAAAGATACTGAAAATAAAAGTTTGAGAACCACTGCTCTAAGCCTTATTTAACTCTGCATCCTTCATAGATCTTTCCATGCTTCTTTGTAGTTATCATATTAATCATTTTTTATGGAACAGCAATATTTCATTGCATTCACATCCTGCAATTTGCAAAAAGTGTTTTTACATGCCATTCTTATGCCTTCTTCACATTATATTATTTCATCTGTTTTCCCATGTTTATTTATATTTTTCATATTTATTATTTAAATAGTGCAATAATGCTGAATTCTAATTACATCAACATACTCCGGTTTTTCAGCTATTCCTCCACTATTAAACACAGATATTTAATATGGCATAGAGACTGGGCTTCCTTGGAGTAGGGAACACCTAGATGAGGAAATTCCCTTTATCAATGTAGTTATAGCCTTTGAGAGTTACCTGGAGATCCAGAGGCTATGGCTTACCTAGACTCACTTAGTCAGTTTGGATCAGAAGCAGAACTTGAACACAGTTCTTTTGCATTTCACAGCAACTCTCAAACTACCACCACCCCATGTTGCATCCCATTTAATGAAGTGTGTAGAAAATAGATTCATAAATCCAAGATCATTCTGAGGAGAGGGAAGAGAGAAGGCACAGGAAAGGATCAAGAAAGAACTTGTGAAGAAGGAAACATGAGCTGAGCTCTGAAAATATATTTTTTTCAAATTTTTATTTAGCTATTAATTTTTATTAAAGCTTTTTATTTTCAAAATATATGCATGGATAATTTTCAGCATTCTCCCTTGTAAAACCTTGTAATCCAAATTGTTTCCCTCCCTTCCTCCCAACCCCTCCCCTAGACAGCAAGTGATCCAATATACATATTTCCACAAATAGCATACTGCCCAAGAAAAACTGAATGATTATTTATCAAACACCTATTCTGTACCAGGCACTGTTCTAGGTGCTAAGAGAAGAGGAAAAAAACTTCCTATCCTCTAAGAAATCAGGAGAATCACATGCACATAAACAAGTAATTGCAAATATTTTTTTAAATATAAAGTAATTTCAAGGGCAAGCAGGAAAAGCCTCCTATGAAAGGTGATGCTTGAACTGAGCCTTGAAGGAATGTAAAAATTCAAGAGGCAAAGGAGGGAGAACATTCCAAGCAGAGGAATAGTGACAGGTGTCGGTATGTTTTATATATGGAGCAGTAAGACATCAGCTTGGTTAGAATGACATGTGTAAGCAATGTATAATAAAAATGGAGAAACAGGCTGATATCACATCATGGAGGTTTTAATTTGATGTAATCAAAATTTTCTATTTTGTGATCAATAATGGTCTCTAGTTCATCTTTGGTCACAAATTTCTTCCTCCTCCACAGGTCTGAGAGATAAACTATCCTATGTTCCTCTAATTTATTTATAATCTGATCATGGAAGTTTTAAGTGACAGATGGAGATTGTATCTTAATCTTAAGGGAGTAATTAGAAGGCAAGGTTTTTGAGCAGGGAGTGTAGGTCAGACTTGCGCTCCAAGTTTACCGATCTGGCAACTTGTGTGGAAAGGAGAGAGATTGGCTATAGGAGATCACGTAGGATACTAATCCAACAGTCTGGGCGAGAAGTGATGGCGGTCTGAATTTTGGTAAGTGGAGGGAAGGGGATGGATGCAAGAGGTGTTGTAGAGGCGGGTTTGACAATACCTGGCAACTGATCAAATACAGAAATTGAATGAGTATCAAAAGTGGAGGAAGTAATAAATCTGGATGATTATAAGGATAGTGGTGTCCTCAACAGAAATGGGGAAGCCACGTCTTTTGTTGATAACATTTTGGGACAGAAGGTTCTGGGACCCTGTGCTCTCTGCCCTTGCCTTCCTCCTGTTGTAACAAATGGATCACTTCCTTCCCAAAGTTCTGTTAAGAAGGATAATTCATGGAACTCGGTCCATTCAGATCTTAATGCTATTTAGGTTGATTTCTTCATCCAGCAAAGCTCCCTACTATGCCTGGCTCCAGCTCTGACATTTTTTATGGTCAGGGCAGAGGCTCCCCATTTTGCAGAGAGGGCAACTGAGGACCAGTAAGTGTTAAGCTATATTCTATCTAATTCTATCTAAAAGAGCTAATTTCTTAATTTATAGCCTGAGTTGAGCTATGTATCTCATTTTTCTCTTATCAACCCTTGGGGACCCCCAAGTTTATCTCTGCCTTATTTTGGCTCACTCAAATAAGAAGTCCAGAGGACAGATTTAATTTTAATTGTAATTGTTATTTTTAAATGAAGTGTGTACTTTTCCCCTGCCAAGTCTTTCTCAGGAACGTGACCCTTTGGATGTGCTCTCTCAGACCAGAGCCCTGTCTCAAGGGAGACAGCTGGGTCATATGATAGAGTCAGTAGCTTTGCTGAGGTTACAAGAGTTGGGACAGAATATGGAGAGAGAATTAAGGAGAAGGTTAAGACAGAGAATAAGGGGAAGAGAGAAAGAAGAAAGGAAGATGAAAAAAGCAAAGGGAATTACAATGCTAGAGCTAGAAGGGAGCTTTGAGAGCTTTTCATTTAATCACTTCATCTTACAGATGGGGAAAGCTAAGCCCAGAGATAGTACTTTCTCATAAAAACCATCCTTTTTGACCCTTATGTTTCTGTCAAAGGCATCACCATTCACCTAATCTTCCAGGTTCATTATATTATACTCTTTGACCTTGACTATGCAATCAGCTGCCAAACCTTGCTTTTTCTGTCTCCATAACGCCTCTTATCTCCAATTATCTGATTCAATTCAACAATTACTTACAAACCCTTTCTTGAAAGAAAGAAACAGAAAAGAAAGAAAGAAAAAGAGAGAAAGAGAGAGAGAGAAAGAGAAAGAGAAAGTAAGAGAAAAAGAAAGAAAGAAAACTGTCACAATCTCTGCCCTCAGAAATGTACCACATTCTTTAAGAAGCCTTTTCCATTTTTCTTTAATCTTAATGCCTTTCTTCTGGAGACATCCTTAATTTATTCTATCCCTTTGTACATTTTGTTGTTGTTCGGTCATGTCTGACTTTTCAAGATCCCATTTGGGGTTTTCTTGGAAAAGATATGGCAGTGGTTTGCCATTTCTTTCTCCAGCTCATTTTACATATGAGAAAACTGAGGCAAATAGAGTTAATGGACTTGTCCAGGGTCACACAGCTAGTAAGTGTCTGAAGCCATATTTGAACTCAGAAAGATGAGCCTTCCTGACTCCAGGCAATGCTCTCTCACTGCACCACCACCCACTGGACTCCCTGAAGAGCCGGAGCTATGTTTTGCTTTTTATATCTGGCACATAATAGGAGCTTAACAAATGTTAACCGACTGACCCAAGGCATTTATCATCTTATCTAAAGGCTACATGATATACACATATATATGTCTAACTCAAGGTAGGGTATGATGGAACAAAAGAGAGAGTAAAAAACAACAGCAAAAATAAGGCACACATAAAAATCACTTTCACTAGAAAGAATGCTGACAAGGAAGTTCCTGAGCCAGATGCAATACTCCTCTCTCTTTGTAACTACTTAGTACCCCTTAAAGAACCAAGGTCTATCCATTCTATCTATCTGTGCAATCTTTCACGTCTTCTCATCTGCCACTTACTGATCCAGTAAGTGGTTTTCTCACTGACTTGCTGTGATGATTTAACCTAATTTATGCTGCCTACATATCTTGTCTGTTCACACTTGTTTCCATAGTGTCTCCTTCAGGTATGGAATCTCTTTTGATTTTCTTTATATCTCCAGTACTTAGTACAGTGTCTGACACATAGTTGGAGATTAATGTTAGTTGCTGGTTTACATGACTTAAGTCACTTAAAATTTTTAAGTCTCAGTTTCTTCATTTGTGATACGATAGACTAACCATATTACCATTGGTCCTACCAAAAGTGGTGGGAGGTTAAAAGGAGCATGTGGATAGAAAGGCTCTTTGGAAAATCTTTGCATATGGATCAGGAATGATGATTAATCCAATGCAAGATTCACCACTGGGACAATACAGTTCTATTAAGAAAGGACCTGCCTTTGTTAGTTTGGGAGAACTGAGGAAGGGCTCTGCAGCAGCGTTTTCACCCATCTGCAGGCCATTCTAGAACTAGCCTCACAAAAGTTGGGTTTTTTCTTTCCTGATGTTCTCCTATTGGAGCCTGGGCTACCTTTAATTGTGCTTGGGCCACGACATCTTCAGAATATCTATTAATTCTGCTCTTTTTGCTTTCAAATATAAAATGTAAAGCCCTTCTCCTTTTCCCCACACTACCCCACCTTTCCAAGTCTATAAAACAGAGTTTTCCAAACACAGTGAAGGAAGGCTGTGTGTGTGTGTGTGTGTGTGTGTGTGTGTGTATGTGTGTGTGAAAAAGAGAGACAGAGAGACAGAGACAAAGACAGACAGAGATAGCAAGAGAGAGAGACAGAGAGACAGAGAGAGACAGAGAGACAGAGAGAGAAGAGAGAGAGAGAGAGGAAGAAACAGAGAGACAGAGAGACAGCAAGAGAGACAGAGACAGAGAGAGACAGAAACAGAGACAGACAGAGAGAGACAGAGACAGAGACAGACAGAGAGAGACAGAGACAAGAGACAGACAGAGAGAGACAGAGACAGAGACAGAGAGAGAGTCAGAGAGACAGAGACAGAGAGAGAAGTATTAATGTCTGAAATTACTTAAAAAAAATTTTTTTTTCCAAGCCCAACTCCTTCCTAAATAAATCTACTTTTTTGGAATGAAAACAAAAATCAAAACTAATAAAGTGAGACCAAATGTAAAATTTTTTCCCCAGCTCTAACCAAAAAGGAGCACAGGGTCTAAGATGGGTTTTATTAACACCACTTTTTCTCAAATCATACAAACAGTTCATAAAACAAATCATGTCCCTTTGGAGGAAGATGGGAAGAAAAGAGGAGAGTGCCCGATAGTGGTGATCAGTAATGAGGCTCTCCATGGCACACACAGCAATGACATAGTCTCCGCCCCCTTACGTGCCAGCTGAGTAGAGAAGCACCTCCCAGCCCGCAAGAGGGAAAGCACAATTTGCCCAAGAGCCGTTCCCTTCCCCAGCAGCATCTGGTCAGTGTGGAGGGAAGGCTCAAACTTCCCTCGAGCTAATGGGACTCAAGCAGGATCTGCTCCAGGCTTTTGGACCACAGCTCAGAGCTGTGGAAAAGAACCCGGGAAGTGGCCAAATTGAGGGGCTTTATGGTGTCCAAAGCACATAGCCGACAGTGAATGTAGTAGAGTAATTTATTGAATGCAGGACTCATAAAAAGTTTGATAATTTGACTTGGTGAGTGCTGAATCTCAATTCAAGAAAAATTTGACATCATTTGGCATAGACTCATGTTACAGAAATATTGTGGCAATAGAGTGCTTAAATATGAAGTATGTAAAAGTAAACAATCTATATGGAAGTATAGTAACAGCTATTCTATTTCTTAATGTCATTCACTTTCATTTGCTACATAATAAATTGTTTCCAACCCCCCCAAAAAAAACAAACAACCCATAATTTTAAAATAGCCCTGAAATTCCAGAACAATTATAGATTTGCTATTTTTAAAAAATTATATTCAAGTTTTTTTTTTTAATTTAATAGCCTTTAATTTACAGGATATATACATGGGTAACTTTACAGCATTAACAATTGCCAAACCTCTTGTTCCAATTTTTCACCCTTACCCCACTCCACCCCCTCCCCTAAATGGCAGGATGACCAGTAGATGTTAAATATATTAAAATATAACTTAGATACACAATAAGTATACATGACCAAAACATTATTTTGCTGTACAAAAAGAATCAGACTCTGAATTATTGTACAATTAGCTTGTGAAGGAAATCAAAGATGCAGGTGTGCATAAATATAGGGACTGGGAATTCAATGTAATGGTTTTAGTCATCTCCAGAGTTCTTTTTCTGGGTATAATTAGTTCAGTTCATTACTGCTCATTAGAAATGATTTGGTTGATCTTGTTGCTGAGGATGGCCTGATCCATCAGGACTAGTCATCATCTAGTATTGTTGTTGAAGTATATAATGATCTCCTGGTCCTGCTCATTTCACTCAGCATCAGTTCCTGTAAGTCTCTCCAGGCCTTTCTGAAATCATCCTGTTGGTCATTTCTTACAGAACAGTAATATTCCATAATTTTCATATACCACAATTTATTCAGCCATTCTCCAACTGATGGACATCCATTCAGTTTCCAGTTTCTAGCCACTACAAAAAGGGCTGCCACAAATATATTCAAGTTTAAATGCCAATTTTATTATTTCTGATTTTTAAAAAGGCAAATAACATAATTTCAGTATATTTACATAAATAACTGATTTTAAGAGAAAATCCATTAGAATTTTTGAAATTGTAAAAAACAATGATTTAATTAAAAACCCCAAAGAAATGAAGTAGCAGAACTACGGAAAAGTACCAAGTAAAAAGTCACAATCCAGAAAACACAATCCACTTGATTTTTCATAGAATTTCATAAGATTTTATTTATGAAGAGGAAAAACCTATTTCTTTGCATAAATGCTTTAGCTGCAGCTAGCATAAAACCTATTTTTTTTTTTTATTTAATAGCCTTTTATTTACAGGATATATGCATGGGTAACTTTACAGCATTAACAATTGCCAAACCTCTTGTTCCAATTTTTCACCTCTTACTCCCCCACCCCTCCCCTAGATGGCAGGATGACCAGTAGATGTTAAATACATTAAAATATAAATTAGATACACAATAAGTATACATGACCAAAACGTTATTTTGCTGCACAAAAAGAATCAGACTCTGAAATATTGTACAATTAGCTTGTGAAGGAAATCAAAAATGCATGTGTGCATAAATATAGGGATTGGGAATTCAATGTAATGGTTTTTAGTCATCTCCAGAGTTTTTTTCTGGGCATAGCTGGTTCAGTTCATTACTGCTCCATTGGAAATGATTTGGTTGATCTCGTTGCTGAGGATGGCCAGGTCCATCAGAACTGGTCATCATATAGTATTGTTGTTGAAGTATATAATGATCTCCTGGTCCTGCTCATTTCACTCAGCATCAGTTCATGTAAGTCTCTCCAGGCCTTTCTGAAATCATCCTGTTGGTCATTTCTTACAGAACAGTAATATTCCATAATATTCATATACCACAATTTATTCAGCCATTCTCCAACTGATGGACATCCATTTAGTTTCCAGTTTTTAGCCACTACAAAAAGGGCTGCCACAAACATTCGTAGCATAAAACCTATTAAATTAAAATAACATTCTGAAGATTTATGTGCAGAATACATTGGCAAGATAGGTAAATTTGTCCAGAAAAACTAGTTGCTTTTTAAAAGTAGTTTTTTTTATTTTTCCAGATATATGCAAAGATAGTTTTCATCATTCACCTTTGCAAAAGGTTACAAATTTTTCTCCTTCCTTTCTTCCCTTCCCCCTTCCCAAGATAGCAAGCAATCTGATATAAGTTAAACATAAGCAATATTTCTAAATATATTTCCATATTCATCATATTGTGCAAGAAAAATCAGATCAAAAGGGACACAAACAAACAAACAAACAAACAAACAACAAGCAAATAAATAAAATAACAACAAGGTGAAAATACTGTGATCCACCTTCAGTTTCCATAGTTCTCTCTATGGATGTGGATGATTCTTTCCATTGGAATTGCCTTGAATCACTTCATTGTTGAAAAGAGCCAAGTCCATCACAGTTGATCATCACATAATCTTGTTGTTTTGTGTACAATGTTCTCTTGGCTCTACGCACTTTACTTAGCATCAGTTCATATAAGTCTTTGCAGGCTTTTCTGAAATCGGCCTGCTCATCAATTCTTATAGATCAATAATATTCCATTACATTCATAAACCATAACTTATTCAGTCATTCCCTAACTGATGGGCATCCACTCAATTTCCAGTTCCTTGCCACTATAAAAAGGGCTGTCACAGACATTTTTGCACATGTGGGTCAAAAGATGCTTTTAATTAGCAAAAAATCTACTTTCTCAAAAACCACATAGGTGACATGTGAGAAATACTAGCATGATAGAAGGCTATTTACAGAAAACTTCATTCAAAAAGAGAAACTGCTACTTGCAGCTGCTGATATGATCAAAGCAATGTTTCTCAAATTATATGCAAAACTGCTTTGAATGGTCTACTTGCAAATAATAGAGCGGAAATGAGAATTCTCTCTATATATTTGAAGGCCTTTGCAATTAGCTCATTGAAAAGCTAGATTTTTAAAAAATTTGTTACCACAAATAAATTAAAAAAACAGATTCAGTTAAAGATACTCATTTCATAACATATATTTGGTATTTCATTGCAGTAGCCATTGTGAATACCTGTTATTTTTCAAGGCAATACTACATCAAGAGAATTTTTAAAAATATAATTGTCCACATCCAGATAAAGAACTGATGAACTTTGAGTGTAAATTGAAGCATACTATTTTCACTTATTTTATTTTTTGTGTGTTTGCTTTTTCTTTTGGTCTATTTCTTTTTTCACAATTGTAACTAATGGAAATATGTTTTACATGATTGTACATATATAATCATTTTACCACTTTAGGAAGAGGGAAGGGGAAAGAGGGAGAAAAATCTAAAACTCAAAATTTTGTAAAACTGAATGCTAAAAAATTTATGTAAAAATGGACAAATTAAAATACGAAAAATGCATATTGTTTGAAAGAATATAATTAATCAAATTTCAAAATATGAAAACAATTATCATTTTTTTTTTTACTCTGGAGAACTGTACTGGACTTTGTACTGACAGGATTCAGTTGAAGTCAGGACAAAAGGAAGACCCACTAAAAATTGTTTAAAATGTGGCTCTTCATGCAGCATAATACACCACATGCTTCACTGAAAATCATTAAATCCAGAAACACAAGTAAGAAGTTACATAGTTTTTCAAATTGTTTCAAAAGTAATCAGCTTTATCCAAATCTATTAAAAGGCAAACTTTGTAAATTTTGTAGGAATTGGGGGCAGAATATAGAACACTTTTATAAGATTGTGAAATACACTCTTTTTGTGCCAAAATATTTTCAATGGTATTTGAATTAAAAACAAAATCTCTTACTTTAAGGCATAATAAATAAAATAAAGATAAATCAAATGCATTTTATGCCAAAAATTTTCTCCTGCAATCTGTGTACTTGCTGGATTTGAAAAAACCAAGTCTTCTATATAAATCAGTGCAAGGTGTTCAACTTTATACTCTGATTCAGAATTATAAAAATATCTCCCTTTTAAATGAAATAGAAGAAAGTAAAAAACCTGCTTGTTAATCATTTGATCTGTTTTCTGAGGATATTCTCATTTTATTTTAAAGACTTGTATATTTCTAAATATAAACTTCTAAGGAATTTATTGACCATGAGTAAATAGGAAACAATTGGTATTATTCTATATGAATAAGAATAGTTAATAGATTTGTGTAGATGAAACAAGTTTTTGAGCCTGAGTATATCAATTTCTTAAGTTATATATGCCAATTACCAAATAAAGCTTACATTTTGACTATGGGTGAATGTGGCAGATGAAAAATGACTCAGGAAACAAAGATTCAAATTTCTGATCATATCAATTTATTAAGCAAGGCAGATTATTAAGCAATTACCCAACAAATCAGAAATAGTAGCCTTCTTCAGCTTTAACACAGGAATAAATAATTTATTTAACAAAATGATGCGAATTTGTAATGCGCTCTTTGCACAAGACAGTTTTCTGTTCTAGCTATTATAAAAAATATTGATCTCAGTTAATGGTTGGAAAAGAATTACATAAGCAATATAATTGTTAAGACCACATTTTAGAGAAACTTTGTGGCAAGAAGGAAGCCTGATGCTAGTCAACTCTTTGAGGTTTTTTCTCTTAGATGAAGAGGAACTTTCAGAGAAATACCTCAGATGCCCCTCCCTTTCAGCTTTTATTCTCTTGCTACTCCATGCTTAGACAAACAGCTGAAAATGTAGCCACAGGTTATCTGGACGCAAACATCTGTGAGCTTGCTCCCCCTGGGGCCTTTGCAGCAACGGTTCCCCTCTCCTGCTTGTGTTTATCCAGTCAAAAGAGTGGGAGGCTGGACGGTCCCCGCTTTAACTTTCCATCCTGTTTTTGCCAGCTGTGTTGGAGGTGTTAGGGGAGGCAGCATTCCAGCTGTTATCAGGACCAGCCCGAGGAAGGTGGGGGTGGGAGGAAGGTGGCAGAGGGGCAGGGGATAGAAGAGGGAAGGCAAAGACAGCGCCCATTCTTAGGGGGAAGTTCAAAGCAGCTTGTAGACTTTTTCCTGCTATTGTTGATCTTCCCAGTTTATGGCCACCTTCACTACAGGATCCCATTCTGCAAACCATAAAGCTATTTCAAGATGCCGGACCTAGCACCCAGCTACTATTTATTCCTCAGGAAAGTGCTGGGGGTGGGAGTGGGAGGTGGGGAACAAGCATCCATTAAATACCTACCTTGGGCCAGACACCGTGCTAAGTATTTGACAAATATTTTCTCATTTGATCCTGATAAAAATCAGGGAAGGTGGGTGCTATTCTTATTCCCATTTTATTGTTGAGAAAACAGATTAAGTGACTTGCCTAGAGATAATTTCAGAAAGGCCTGGACTTAACATGCTGAGTGAAGTGAGTAGAACCAGATCGTTGTACACAGCAACAGTAAGATTATATGATGATTAGTTCTGGTGGATGTGGCTCTCTTCAACAGGGAGAGGATTCAGGCCAGTTCCAATAGATTTGTGATGGAGAGAGCCATCTGTACCCCGAGAGAGGACCATGGGGACTGAGGGTGGATCACAACATAGCATTTTCATCTTTTTGTTGTTGTTGTTTGTTTGCTTTTTATTTTCTTTCACTTTTTTTTCTTTTTTTGATCTGATTTTTCTTGTGTGGTATGATAACTGTGGAAATATGTATAGAGGAATTGCACATTTAACATATATTGGATTACTTGTTATCTCAGGGAGGAGGTAGGGAGAGAGAAAAAAAATTGGAACACAAGGTTTTGCAAAGGTGAATATTGAAAACCATGAGTGTGTTTTGAAAATAAAAAGCTTTATAAATTTTTTTTAGTGACTTGCCTTGAATCCCAGAGCTAATAATGTTTGAAGTCGACTTTTTCTGACTCCAATATTCTTCCCACTAACTATTATTTACCCAATACTCCTTCCCCGAAAGGATCAGTCCTTGAAGATTACTATCTCAAGAGGGAATCATCCCATTAAAAAATTTTCCCCTTGGGAGAGACACCAAGTATAATATGACAAGAACAGGGACAATATTAATAACACTAAAAACTGGTACTACTAGCTGACATTTACATTATGCTTTGAGATTAGCAAAGCACTTTATCTTACTTTTTAAAAATTTTACTTGATCCTCATAACCACCTTCTCAGGAAGATGCCATTATTCTCCATTTAAAAATAAGAAGTTAACTTTTCCAGATGGTAAGCATCTGAGATGGAATTCAAATTCAAATCTTCTTAAAATAAATGAACTTGGAATATTGAAATTGGAGTCATAGAATCTGAGTTTAAATCTTGATTCTTCTACTTCCTATCTGTAAAATGAAAGGTTGGACCAGATGATTATGCTACTATGCTTTTGTGACTATAAATCCATGTTGAGTTGCTTTGAAGTCTTCCCTGCATTCCTAAAATCTCTCCACAGAAGAGCTCGTGGGGAATGCTTCTACCCCTACCATGCTCCCTGATCTTACTAGTCCCTTTTTCAGAGCTGCTATCTCAGCTCTGGGTCAGCTTCTTCTGCCCAAGGGATTATAACGCTCAGCAACCTGGCAGAACTAAAGCATCAAATTGGGAGAGACCTTAGAGCATGGAATGTTAGAGTTGGAAGGGACCCTACAGCATGGAATGTGAGAAGTGGAAGGGACCTTAGAGCATAGAATGTCAGAGCTGGGAGGGACCTTACATCATGGAATGTCAGAATTGAAAAGAGCTTTAAGATTACAGGATTTCATATTTAAAACACCATGTTCAAATTTCTTACTTGAAAATTAGCACTTTGTCAGGTGGAAATGAGGAAATTATTTCAGAGGGAGGATACATTGAGAGCAAAGAGTTGGAGATAGAAAAATTAAGGGGGAGGCACAGGGGCATGTATGTGTGTGTGCCTCCCCCTTAATTTTTAATAGACAGTTCAGCTTGGTTGGAGTGTAGGGTGTGTGAAAGGGAATAGTGGGAAATAAGACTAGGGAGGTGCGGCCATGAGGTTAAAGAGAGCCCAGCATGGCAGATTGAGAATTTTATGCATTTGCCCAAGTTCCACGGTGCTGATTACTTTCATCTTCATTTCCTTCAGCCTCTTCATCCAGAGTTTACACTTTTGAGAATTACTTCATTTCCTTAAAGCTTGCACATACTCATTTTACTCTCACATAACAGTTTTTCCTCTTCAAAAGACAGGCTGCATCAATAAGTAACAGAAGCACATCAGGGGAGCATCTTGTGATTTATTCATAGAAAAAATGGTTTCTTTAGTTAGGGTAGCTCACCAAAAACTTTTTGCTTTCAGTCCTGTTTCCTTTCATAGAAAGCTGAAGGACCCTCTTGAGCCCTTGATCCCATGTGGATCGGCTTTCTTAAACATCAGTGAATCCAGTAAAGGGTCCTTGCTTCATGGGCCTCAAGGAGCACCCATTTGGGATGGCTGTGAAGTTGAAGGTTTGGTCATTTTGTGGAAAAGACACAAGCTCTTGCTTTTATCTTCAACTATCTCAAACTCTAAACTTTGAAAAGGGAGAAAAACCCTATGCAAAGCATAACTGCCTACTTTAGTGAATAGAAAATGATATGAATGATAAAAAGGTATGCTTTTATGTAGATTGGTCAATTTTGCTCTGTCTCCCAGGTCAGGCCATAGCTCAATCCTGAAAATCAACTGATTCCTAACCTTAAATATTGATTAACCTAACCCTGACCTACAACTAAGCCTTTAACCTCAGCCACAAAAAACTGGAAACTAAAGGAGTGCTTGTAAACAGGAGAATGGGTAAAAAAAAAATTATGGTAGATGAATGTAGTAGAGTATTCTGGAAATGATGAAAGAGATGGTTTCTGAGAAACCTGGGAAGACTCATCATATGGTTTTTGTTAATTTGGTTATTAATATGGCCAATTATACTGATAGTTTTCCTAATATTGAACCAGCCCTGAATTCCTGGTATAAATCCCACTTGATCATGGTGTATTATCCTGGGGATGATTTTCTGTAGTCTTTTTGCTAATATCTTATTTAAGATTTTAGCATCAATATTCATTAGGGAGATTGGTCTATAATTTTCTTTCTCTGTTTCCAACCTACCTGGTTTAGATATCAGTACCATGTGTGTGTCATAAAAGGAATTTGGTAGGACTCCTTCATTCCCTATTTTAGTTTATATAGCATTGGGGCTAATTGTTCTTTAAATGTTTGGTAGAATTCACATGTAAATCCATCAGGTCCTGGGGATTTTTTCTTAGGGAGTTGATTAATAGCTTGTTCTATTTCTTTTTCTGAAATGGGACTATTCAAGCAATTTACTTCCTCCTCTGTTAATCTGGGAAGCCAATATTTTTGGAGGTAGTCATCCATTTCACTCAGGTTATCAAATTTATTGGCACAAAGTTGAGCAAAGTAACTCTTTATTATTGCTCTAATTTCTCTTCATTGGTGGAGAGTTCTCCCTCTTCGGAAGACTCATATGAATTGATACAGAGTGAAGTGGATAGAATCAGGAAGACAATTTATACAATAACAACACATTATAAAGACAAACAAGTTTGAAAGATTTAAAAGCTCTTATAATACAAATGATAAATAGGGATTCTGAGAGCATCTGATGATGAGACACTTAACCTGACAGAATTGATGGCTTCAATTTGCAGTGACACAATTTTTTAACATCACCAATAAAGGAATGTGTTTTTCTTGACTATTTGACTTATTATAGGATTTGCTTGTTTTTTTCCCCTCCCAATAGTTGAAGGAGGCAGGAGGGAGAGAAAAAAATATATATCTTTGTTCATTGAAAATAAAATTTAATTGGGGCAGCTAGGTGGTGCAGTGGTAAGAGCTCCAGCCCTGAAATCAGGAGGATCTGAGTTCAAATCTGGTCTCAGACACTTAACACTTCCTAGCTGTGTGACCTTGGGCAAGTCACTTAACCCCAACTGCTTCAGCAAAAATAAATAAATAAAAATAAAATAAAATAAAATTTAATTAAAAAACCCTCAACTACAGTTTGAGTCATGAACCCATCTGTTCATCTTACAATGCTTATCACTAATCTTAAGAAATATTAGATAGGAATGTGGATTCAGTATAGACCCTTCCTATCCCATCCCTCTAATGCTGGAGAGACAATTTAACACTGCTTCCTTCATTTCTACCAATATCCCCAGCTAAGATTTATAGAGCGTTTTAATGTTTACAAAAGTTTTACAGATATCTCAATTGAGCTTCATGTTAACCCTGTGAAGTATTGCAAGTATTATTACTCCTGTTCTACAAGTGAAGAAATTGAGACTTGGAGAGTTGACTTGTCTGTGGCCACAAAGCCGGAAGAGATTTAGAAGGGGTTCAAACCGAGGCATTCCTGAGTCCAGACCTAGCATTTTCTTTATAGCCATGCAATCCTTCTCTTAGAAGCAGTCTCTAAGCATTGGACTGCTGCTCCAGACCTTATTGTGTTAAAGTGTTGGCAGGAAGGAGCCCCCTTGGAGATGAAGACCTTATTTAGAAACTTTCCTTTGTTTCTCAACAGGAAGAATTGGGCTCAGCTGAGATATTTCCCATACCTCAGAACAGCATCATGTCTAGATTATCTTGACAGAAAAAAGAATATTAAACCTCCCTTTCTCTCCCATTTCAATTCTTATGGCATTGGGCACGTGGGATACTTTTTTGTATGTTTTTCTGTGCCCTCAACTTTGTGCACGTAAGAAAAGGACTTCATTTACCTCATCCTTGTTATGACTGCTTTCAAGCTTGGAGTTTGATCTCTGGTTCCTTGTTATTGTTTGAAGGATCATGATGTCTTGAAAGTGATAGCATGACTTGCAAGTGAGTTGGATTTAAGTGAGACAGTGCTGTGCAAAATCACCAGCCTCAGAACTCTCTTGAGTCAAATGGAACCAGACACAAGACATAGGTCAGGATTTCTGGACATGGCTCTGGATTTAGTGGGACACCTTGGCCTTTTTAAATTAAGTCAGGCTTCAGTTAGGCTGAGATAACACTCGTTCAGAAATTAAAGAGAGGTAAGAAACGAGGCAAAGAAAGGCCTTTTACCCATTTAAAAAAAATCATTCTGGGAGAAGACTTTCAAGTTTTCTGGCTAAAAGAGCAACCCTTGCCTCCTTAGAATTGGACATGACTAATGTCTTCCTTTGTTTTAGAAGACCAATGACATCACAGAATAGTGTCTTGACTTGCTCACTAATTAAATTTATGAGGCAGAATTATACAAAGTTGTCAACCTCACTCTTCCAGAGTCATGGAATTCAACAGCGAGACAAAAATGAAGGTGATGGGCAATGGACTGGGATGTAGTAGGAAGGCATCTGATCAAGCTCCCCACAGCGCCTGCTTCATGGCAGTCGGATCAACTTGTTCTCATCTGTTTAATTCTCCAGGGGAAGTCTTCATATGCTTGGGTAGACATTCCCCTAACTCACCTATGGTTTTGAGGCCTGTGGATACTCCTAAGCTAGTTTAGCCTTTCTGGATGGGGGTCATTGTACATGCTGCAGCTTCTTGCAGCCACGGGCGAGAGCTGGATGAAAGATGGACCTCAAAGGTGGATGAGTAGGCCTGAAAAGGGCTGGGCAAGCCCTCATACCAGAGGTGCTGGTTTTCCCTGAACACCCCCAACAATAACAAAAGAAGGAAAGGCAGGGATACCCACAACAACTGAGAGCATAAGGCAGGGTGTAAGCCCTAGGAGAAATACAAATAAAGGGTTGTGGAAACCCAGAAGAGAGAGCAGCATGATATCAGGAAAAGTCCTAGGTATAGTTGGAGGACTTGACTTACTTCTGGTGTAATGTGTTATAAAGAGCTTTGCAAATCTTAAAGTGCTATGAAAGCTTTAGTCATCATCCTCACCCTCATTGTCATTGTTATCATCATCATCATCATTATTATCTTGTGACTGGACAATTCATATAACCTTTTGGGGCCCTGGTTTGCTCATCTGCAAACTGAGGAGGTTGGATTGGGATGATCTCAGGTAGCCTAGTGCACAAATGCAGAATCTAGATTCTGGAAAACCTGAGTTTAAATATCACTTCAGACATCAGCAGTTTTACCCTGTACAAATCATTTAATCTCTAATAGCACCTATACCACAGGGTTGTTACAAAGATCAAATGAGAAATAAAGTATATGGAGTGCTTTGTAAGCCATAGGAACTACAAAAATGTTGTTATTGTTACATTTTTCCAGCACTAAATGTTATGATCTCCAAATTACTTTCCATTAGGATATATTTCACAAAAGAAATTATGTTTGCTTCTTATATTTGGCAAGACCTAGAACCATCCTTGTCTTGATGCTTTGGACAAAGCATGTGATTTTTGGGTGGGAATTATTTGTCTTTTTCTTCTTGTTTATCCAAAGTTACTCATCCTTAGGAGCTTAGCTGAAGTCCTATCAGTTATGTGAAGCCTTCTCACACTCGAAATCATGGAATCACAAGACTTTAGATTTAAAACTAGAAGCCCCATATTATCTATAACTGATACCCAAAGAATACAGTGGCTTGCCTAAACTCGGAAAGATAGTAAGAAAAGAAGACAAAGTCCACTGCCTAGATGATTTTTTAGTTTTTTTCTAAAAGTAGTTTTTTTTAAATTTTTCAAAATACCTGCAAAGATAGTTTTCAACACCTTTGCAAAACCTTGTATTCCAAATTTTCCTCCCTTCCTTCCCCCCCTCCCCTCCTCTAAACAGCAAGTAATCTATGATTTTTCTGCCTCAAATAGTCTAGGGTTCAAGAAATCCTTATGGGATAAACCTCAGTTTTCTTATCTGCAAAATGGGGGAAGGAGAACTAGACCAACCAGACTAAATTGTGAGTATTTCCTCTCTCTAAAATGATTCATTGTGATCAACTCTCAGCCGTCTGGGAATGGACCATCATTCATTCACTCATTAAGGATTTGGACTAGAACACAAAGCACTGTGCTTATTTGCTTTGGGGAGATTAGAGGTAGAGGACACAGCCCCTGAATTTTACGCTCTGCTAAGGGAGAGAAGGTATGATTACGCGTACGGGGAGAGCGGGGTGGGTAAGAGAAACACAAACAAAAGGTGGTGGTCCTGCCGGGGAGGCGGGGTGGATGCGGTGCGGAACCAAGAGACCCGTTGGACGGCTTGACTTTGCGCTGCTACTTCTGGAGATAACCTGTGGTAAAGAGATTTGCAGACCAAAGTAGCCTCCTAGCTCTAGATCCCGGAGCCCATGATCCCGCAGCCCTGGGCCGGGCCTGGGGAAGGGGCCCCCCATCCTCAGTCTCCGGGCTCCCAGGCTCGGGACTCCGAGTCAGCGGCCAGTCCTGCCCCCAACAAGGGAGGATTCGGGGGCGAGCTCGGAGGGAACAAAGAAGCCCGGGGCGGGGGGCGGGGAGCCAAGGAGGGGAGCAGACCGCCCTGGTCCAACCGAAACGACATTCCTCTCACCCCAGAAGCCCCCCCGGCTCAGGAAAGGACCGAAGAGGAAAAAAAAGCCGGACAAAGGGCGGACGTGATGCTGAGCATGTGTGCACTTATCTCCGCTCTGCACTCGGCCGACAGAAGGACACCGCCTGCCTCTCTCTCTCTGGCAGAGCCGGAAACTCTCATCTCCGCTGAGGTCTTTCCTGTCTTGACTTAACCTTCAAGCTGTGGTTTGCTCTGCTGGAGGGAGTTAGGGGAGGGAGTGATGGAGGGGCACAGAACCAAGCCCCCTCCCTGGCCCTGCCCCCCCACCCCGAGTAATTACTGGCCGAGTCCGGCCCGAGGTAGCAGACGCCACGGGATTCGGTGCTCTCGAGAGACAGTGCAATGGACCTGACACATACACCTCATGGTCCCCAGGGTGACCCACCTGTTCCCCCTTTCCTAGATTTGGGAAAGCTTTATCAGGTGGCAAATCCCACCCGGGTTACTGGTGCCAAGAGAAAGGGCCGGCTTTTCCCCCCGCCATGAGTTTATTTTTCTTTCTTTCTTTTTTTTTTAATGGGGAAACTTACAGAGTAAACTATGACATTTGGGATGAATCTCTACACGGATGGGGATGAGGGAACATCAAGGGGGGAGGATTATTCTAGGAGCCCACATAGATCACAGGAATCTAGGATTCCTATGCCTTAGGAGCATCCAGTAAAGAGGAATAGGGATTGAACCTTAGGTGGGTAAGAGGAGGGGGGGGCAAAATTTCCACATTCTCCCAGTCCTTGAAAGATTCCCTTTACTTTTGATCTTGGGTTGCCGGTGGTTCTGTGCAGTCAGAGGATGATGAGATTGGGAGAGGGGGGATTTATGCTACTAGGTCCGTGCTCAGTGCTCCAAGGGTGATTCTCCCCTCCAGAAGCAACTCTAGGGAGCCATTTGAGGATGTTAGGGAGTAAGGATCATGAGGCTGAGCCCCAAATCAGCTGTCAGGGATCTGGATCTCAAAATCTTTGAAAGGCAGGCCATCCCACCTAGGAAATATGGGTGCTTCCATTTGCAAAGAGACTTGAGAAGAAATCCATCCCAGTGTCCACTATTAAAACACCAGTATGCAGGGATATATAAAAATATATATATACACACACACACATATATGTAAAACTTTCCTGGGCCTCAGTTTCCTCATCTGTAAAATGAGAGAGTTGGATGAGTAGCCCCTGAGGTTCCTTCTAGCTCTGACTCTATGATTCTCCTTTGCTTTGTAAAGTCCCTTAGGAAAGGTGCCATTTCTCAGGATCAGATCTCTGGCAGGGGCATTGAGTTTCCTTGCCATTCCCCTACAGGTCAGGGACCTTGCCAAATACCTCGAACTTCCCTTTATAACTTGTTAAGGATCTGAGACGGAGGGCATCTAAATCTATCTATAGTCCCCTTGAGGAGAGTTATTTCTCTGTGTTTACTGTTTTGATAAGTGATATAGTCCTATGACGAGTACAGTGTTGTCCAAGAGAAAGGAGTGCAGAAAGGACTGGGCTTTTTCTTCTCTCTCTCTCTCTCTCTCTCTCTCTCTCTCTCTCTCTCTCTCTCTCTCTCTCTCTCTCTCTCTCAATGGGAAAACTTAAAGAGTCTCCCCTGACTTTTGATATCTATGTTGAAGAGCTTTTTCTTTTTCTTTTTTTTTTTAATGGGAAAACTTAAAGAGTAAGCTATGACTTTTGATATGAATGTTGAAGAGCAAACCTTCCTCTGCTCAAACGATGGGTTTGCAAAAAAGCCCCTATAACCATAACTGTGAACGATTAAACTATTTTGAATAATATGAACTTTCAAGTCAACTATGAAGGAAAATGCTATCTACTTCCAAAGGAAGAACTGATATAGTATGTATTGTACGGTTCTAATATATTTCTCTATCAAATGTTGGCTTTCTCTAATGAGGGATTGGGAGGGAGAGAGACAATTTGGAACTCAAAATGTGACAAAAAATAAATATAAGATTTTTTAAAAAGCTTCTATAACTTAACCAGTTGGATGAGGAGAGGCAAGTTGAAATATGGCAAACCCACAAACTTTCAGAGAAGTGGCTGGGAAGTAGAGGATTTCAAACAACACTGAAATGCATCTGTTTCCTGAAGCAACTGTGAAAAAGAAAGGGAAGAGGAGGGGGGGGAGACAGAAAATTCGGCCTCAAAGTGGTCACTGGGATTCTTAACACTGATTTTTGGTTCAGTGTGTAGTCCTACTTGACCAAATGCCACAAAACCTCTTATTTTGGGGGCTACTACCCTTCTGCCCCCTTAGCTCTGCTTACAGCCACACCCTTGCTACAGCCCTGCTGGGAACCTTCCCACCCATTGATAATCTTCTCATCCAGGAAAGTTGATGGGGAGGGAGCTGGAAATGCTGAGTGAGTGGTTATGGGGAGGGCCAGCATTGAGGGCAGGAAGATGACTGGAGGCTGGACATCCTGTTTGGCTCTTTGGCCTGGAAACCTTGTTGAAAATCAAAACCTGCCCCATACTTTGTCCTTCCTCCTCCTGCCATGGACAACTGACTTCTTTGCATTGAGTTTTGTTATTGTTTGTCTAGGAGATTGGGGCATGAAGAAAAATGCTAACATTTCAGGCTAGAAATGATTTTCTTTTAAAGTCACTGAAAAAGAGGCAATTCCTTATAAGTGAACAGAGTCATTATTCCTATTGAGGAGTAGATCTGGTAGCAGAGGCCTGGGGAGTCTGACTACAAAATGATTCCCAGAGATGGGAAAACCCATAGTACATATTTTAATGGCTGTGCTTGGGAGAAGAAGTTAGGAAGGACCAGAAAGAGGCCTGGGATCTTTTGAGAAAAGTGGGTAATAGTTCCTACTTGTCACTAATACGAACCCTAACTGCCTCTCTTTCTTTACCCTCTCTGCTTTCTCTACTGCCCCCATTTCTGCTCCAGTTCCCTGAAAATGGGCCTGATGATTGTCAGTCTGTACTATAGTAAGACCAAGGCCAAGTCAGAACCATCTCCTCAGGCTGGTAGTCATTCATCCAACAAACATTCATTAAAGTTGTGTCTAGAGAAGAAAAACATTTAGATAAGATAGGATCCCAGTCTTCTTGTGGCTAGGACAGACACAGACACAACTTACAATTCTCTGTCCCTCTGAGGACATTTTCTAAGACACTTGGTCCACCCTAGAAAGTTTCTGGAGAAATACAGAAAAAAACCCTGAAAGGAGATGAATGGGTTAAGGGGTGGGGAGATGTTGAATGGAACACCTTACATTCTCAGAATCCCTGAGTTCTAAAGGGAGGGGTTCTCTCAGAAGAGAGAAGCCTCTCTTCTGAGCCCCTCCCTGCCCCTTGTCTTGGGGAGAAGGCATGGGGCAGTTTAAGGCATTATCTTGTGTTAAATCCTATCACAAAGCAACTCCTCTACAGAGCTAGTCAGAACTGAGGAGATATAAGATATTCCTGCCTAACCTTTAACTTTGACTTCCAAAGCTGGGACAGTCATGTAACATTATATCCCAATGGCCTTTGTTCTTGCAGTTTCTGAGAATGGAGATGTTTATCAGCACCATTGGCTCTAGTGGTGACTTTTAGAAAAGAATCAAAGCCCTCTACATTCCCTTTCTTTGGTGTCTCTAAGCTCTAGTGGGCTAATCAACAATGTCTGTCTTAAACTAATAGGATGAACCCTTCCTTCCAAGTGACATCTTAAAAAAATTAATTCTAAAAATTATTAATAAAAATTAATAATTAACAGTTGTTTATCCCCTCCTCCATTATTTTCTCCTACTCCCTCCCTCCTTTTTAGTTGACCACGGAAATGCCAGCCTTTATTTATGGATAGTAGTCCTTACAGCTAGGTAGTACATATGCCTTTTCTGCTTCCTAGCATACCCTTCTTTGTCTCCCTTCTACTTACTGAGGTCCTGTCTATCAGTTAGGGCCCAGCCAATCTTCACTGATCTACTTTTCTGAATGCTTTTAACATTTATTGCCTGGCTCACATTGAAAACATAAAAATACTCTATCTTTCTCCCTAGAGTTTAAGGCTAAAATACTGGAACTCAGTCTGTTATTTCCAGGATCATCCTTCTGAGAAGTAGACAAAGTTTGTTATACCTTCAGATTCCTTTTTCTGCCTCTTTTACTCCTATGTAGCAACTCTCTCCTTATTTCAGTCACATGAAGCTGCTCTTAATTGGAGGAAATGTAGGGAATAAAGGAAAAAAAAGAGTTGGTCCAATGAGGTGATTCAAGGTACCACAGGTATTATTACCTGTACCTATTGTCCTGTAATTGACCACAGACTGACCCCGCTCACCCCCCAGTCACGGCTAAACTCAAGTCCCTACCCCTGGCCACAGATGGATTGCCCAACCTAAGCTACAGACTGAGCCCTTGCCCCGCCAGCATTCTTACAATGTGGCTGACCTGGACTGCCAGAGACCGACACTAAAAGTAAGCCCCACACAAATGGGACAAATGGCACTGTGTGAAGTTCATTAAGTTAATTCATTCTCAAGACTTGTTAAATTTGGTCCAAGAATTCTTATTCTATTTATTTTAGGTGATCAAAGGAAGCAGCCGATGAGGCAGCAAATAAAACACTGGGTCTGGCATCAGGAAAACCTGAGTTTTCTTTCAGAGACCTGAATGCAACCTTGGACAATTGCTTAGCTGTGTGACCCTGGGCACATCCCTTAAGCTTTTTGTGCCTTAGTTTTCTCATCTGTAAAATGAGGATAATGACTGCATGTATCTTTCAGGGTTTTTGTGAGGATTAAATGAAATAATATTTGTAAAGCACTTAGCACAGTGCCTGGCACATATTAGGTGCTTTAATGTGTACTTATTCCTTTTCCTTCCCTCATGGACCTTTTTGACAATCTAGTGAAGTTAATGAATCCCTTCTCAGGATATTTTTAAATGCATAAAGTAAAATATATAAAGGTTATAAAGGAAACCAATTATATTAAAGCATAATTATCAACATAATAAAAAAATTGTATATCCTTTGTCGGGGAATGAATCTTTGCTTTAGATAAAGGGCACCCACATAGTGAAGTCCTAATGAAGATAGCATCATGCAATGGAAAATATAACAGGTGTGGTGTTAGGAACAGGTTTTGAATCTATATCATCTAACTTTTCTGGGTCTCAGTTTCTTCATCTGTAAAATGAGGCTGTTGGACTAGATGGTCTCTGGAATCTCAACCTGCTTTAAATCTACAATGTGGTGACCCAAAGAATGTTTAAACAATAGCCAAGAAACAAGAAAGACTGGTGTAGTGGAGGCAAGACTCCTTTGTGAGGTATGGGGAAACAGGGAATATGTTCCTGTGAGTGATAAGTGAACAATCTCAGATCCTTTCCTGAGATCCCACTTTTATGTTGAAGGAGAGGGAAAAGTCTGCTTGGTAACTGGAAGTGAAGAAAAGGGCACCATGCAAATGTAAGACAGGCAGAAAACTGAGGCTGGGTAGAGGGCACCATTCGCCAACTTCATCAATTTTAAAATGTTGCATCGGGAGGGTGACCCTGGACATAACATACTGGCCACTTAGTTGTCCAAGTCATAAGAGATTTGGAGAACTCTTAGACGTCTCGGCTGAAAATCCGGAGACTGCTTGAACCTGGGTCCTCACAAACTAAGTCAACCTACCCATACCCAGTACCCAAGGCTGATGATGAAAAACAATGGGAAATTCCACAGAGGTGAAGGAACATTCTTAAATAGAGCGTTCACAGTCTCCTGGAACAATAAGGGAATGTTTCCAGCAGCCAAGGAGTCCTGCGAAGCTTGGCTTTGCTCGTTGGGACCAAAATAGATTGCCATTTGGGTTGCAAATGCAGTGGATCTTTGCTGTTGCATGTTTCTGAGAGCCAGCTGCAGGAAGGTGGTCCTGAGGACTGCTCTGTGTCCACCTGACATCACTGTAGCTCCTGTTGTTGACAAAGGCCGATGATTTCCATGAGTGGCTGAGCCTGGTGGAATGGGCAACAGTGACAGCTGTGGGTGGGCAGTGCCCGGTGCCCATCTGGGAATTTCTTCTCTGAAGGAAATACAAAGGAGATGGAAACCCAACATAGTTAAAGTCTAGAGGCATTTCCTGATCCAATTCTGACAATCTGGCATGCAACAAAACTAGCTCTTATTTGCGGCTTTAAATCCTACCTATTGTTTAAGGTCTAGTCTATCTCCTTTGTGAAGCAAGTCCCATCAGCCTAGCTCCCAGTCATCTCTCCCTCCTCCTAAATACTGAAGCATCTACAATGCAATTACAAAATTTACAAGAAAAAATAAAAACCCAATGTGTTTCCTCCTTCTAGAATTAGAAGGGATCTTGGAATATAGAACAGAGCACCTCTGAGTGGAAAGGGAACCTTGGCACATGTGAATGTTGGCATGAAGGATGGAATGTTAGCATCTAGAAGAGATCCCAACTCAACTTTCTATATTTGTGGAGGGAGGGGATGAATGTCTCACATCCATTGATAAAAACTGCAGAGTTTGGGGGTGATGTCCACACTCAGAAAAATCACAAGTACGAAGCCTCCCTAGGAATGTCTTGAGCTTCCCCTTCGTGGCCAGCTCTGTGCCAAGCTGATTACCTGGCTAAAATGCTGGAACTCAGTCTGTTATTTCCAGGATCATCCTTCTTAGAAGTCAACAAATTTTGTTATACTTTCAGATTCCTTTTTCTGCCTCTTTTACTCCTATGTAGCAACTCTTTCCTTACTTCACATGAAGCTGCTCTTAATTGGAGGAAATGTAGGGAATAAATGAAAAGAAAGAGTTGGTCCAATGAGGTGATTCAAGGCAGTTCCAATAATTGTGATGGAAATTGCTAACCACATCCAGAGAGAGAACTATGGAGACTGTGGATCAAAATAGTTTTTTCATATTTTGTTGTTAGTTTGCTTGCTTTTTTTCTCCTTTCTTGTGTTTTTCTGGTTTTAATCTGATATTTTTCGCATAGCGTGTTGAATCTGGAAATATGTTTAACCTATCTATAATTACTTGTTGCCTTGGAAGGGGAAAAGGGAGGAGAGGGAGAAAAATTTGGATCACAAGGTCTTGCAAAGGTGAATGTTGAAAACTATCTTTACATGTACTTGGACAAATAAAATACTATTAAAAAAAAAAATAAAGAGAGTTGGTCCTTGTCCTTGGTGAGCAGATAACTTTGTGAGAATGATAGGACCCACAGGCATAATTCAGCACAGTCAGGGAAGGATCAGGGGCAGGGGGCAGATATTTTGTGAAAGAATTTGTTATTTCCATGTTGACCAAGCTTGGGCCCTTTTGGACTACAAAGGGAATATGAAAGTAGCTTTTAGTTTACACAAGTCACATACTATTGTGAGTACCTGTAGTAGTTTGCCATTTACCCAACTTCTCTTAGCCTCAGTTTCCCCATCTGTAGAATGAAAAGGGGAGATTAGATGATCTCTAAGATTTCTTCTAGCTTTAACAATCTACAATTCCATGTCTTTAACCTAGTTGTTGACCCTCTCTCCCTCTTCTCTGCCCCCACCCCCAATCTGAACAACACAGCTAATTGAGATTTTGAATTCTCATCAGGAAAAGTCTCTGAACTAAATTTATGTCTTCAACACCCAACGCTCAGACCTTTATTCTTTCAAGCTCTTAAATGAGAGGTCATTCTCCCTTGCTTTTCCCCCTCACCCCCTGAAAAATGTTTAATTCCTCTTGACGCAGTTCCCTTTCCCCTCTGGAGAGAAGTTTTTATTGTTCTTTAGAGCTGGCTCCCAATCTCCCCCTCACACTCACTTCCTGTTTCCTGGCTTAGAGGAAACACAGATTTCTCGACAGGCTAAGCAGATGCCTCTTTTTTTTCTTTTTCTTTTTAAGGATATGGAAAAAAAAAATTAGCTCAAAGCTTTGAGTCCTAAAGTCACAGAACATACAATGTAGGGCTGCAATATAGAACATGGAATGTTAGAGCTAGAAGAACTCTAACAGACTATCTACTCCGAACCCCCTTGTTTGACATTTGGGAAGAGTTAAGGCCCAAAGAGAAATAATTAATTCTTGGTCTGAAGATCATAGATTTAGGTACTGGAAGGAATTTTAGGGATTATCTAGTCTAAGTCCTTCATTTTACAGATGAGGAAACTGAGATGCAGAAAGATGAGACGACTTTTATCTCCAAATAATCCAAGCTATTTTCATATTCCAGCATTTGCTGGATTCAGATCCAGGCCCCCTGACTCCAGAAGCATCTCTCTATAGAAAAAGGAGTAGAACCTGGTCTTGATACCCACACAGTCCCCTGCATTTCACTAAGATTGGGGGGTAGGGAGGAAAAATGAAAAGTGGAGGAAAGGATCTACTTCCAATTCTTTCCAACCAATCTCAAGTTTGATAGAGTGTCCATAGGCACACATGGTGAAAGCTGCATCAAGCCAAATTGGAGCGTCTTTTCAAGCTGTTTAAAAACCAGCCATTCTTGGGAATTTCCTTTTTCTCTATCATTGTTTTCTTGGTCTCATCTTTTTTAACAGGGTTCAGATAAAAATAGCCCTGGGACAAGGCACTAGCTGGTTATTGTTCCATTATAGTCAATATTTCTCAGGTGGACAAAAGCATTGCTTTTTGTTGTGGAATGGAAGGATCAGGATCTAAACTTGTCTTCCATGGGCCCTCCCTTCTTGGGATAACTTTAGAAGTAGATAGGACAACAGGCATAGACCTTGCATTCTTTGCCCAAATGAATTTGTTATCCTCTAGGAGGTCTTTATGTTTTGAAAGTTCATCATTCTATTTAGCTTGGAGACAATGAATCATTGGTATGGTGCTATCTATTAAAAACATTATTCTTACATTTTTATGGACCAATGTGATGTCTGGGGGAGTGTGGGCAACAGTTTGGTCTGGGACGATGGTGCAGCTCGTTATTATCATCATGATCCTTGTTAGATTTTTCACAGCACATTAACAAGTGTTGTCATTTTGGAAAGTTTCCACTCATACCCCTTAACATGTCTATGATTCTTTGTCTACTCTCTTTCCTTTCGAAGCACAGGCTTTATTTTTAGCAATTTTTTTTTTGTGACAAATCTTCACTGGTGGGTTAAAAGTTCCTCACTGCTTACTCTAGTCCTAAGAAATAGTCTCTGATATCCTATGGCATCATCTTTATTTTCTCCTTGTCCTTACCTGGCTGCCAAGTTTCACAAAGGACAGAGTCAGCTGGGAGGGGAAAGGGCACAATTCTTAGAGCAAGCCAGTAATGGAAGAAGCCTTAGAACATAGGATGTCCAAGTTAGAAGGAACCTTAAAAGGGAAGCAGGGAAGAGAATAAGCATTATTTAACATACCTATTATGGCCAGCTTCTAAGCATGTCACAAATATTACTTCATTTGGACCTCATAATTCTGTGAGCATAAATGTAAATAGAACTGGCATCCTTCATTGCTTTTTATGTCACGTTTGGCAGTTTGGGGAAGCCTACATATAGGTTTCTATTCTCATGTTTTATGTTCTATGTTCCAAGATCCTGTCTAGTTCTGAAACTAGGAAACACATTGGAGTATTATTATGTGCTTTTTGAATAGAGCACAGCCTTTAATCAACAATGTTTAGAAATGCACAAAATAAAATACACAAGATTTCAAAAGAAACCAGCTCTATTGAAATCTAGTTATCAAAATATTTTTAAAAGCCAAGTTATTGAACCCCAGATTAAGAACCCTTTATCTAGAATATTAAAATTGGGAGAGACCATAAAATAGAACATGTCCAAACTAAAAGGAATCTTAAATCAAAACATGTTAGAACTAAGAGGAACCCTGGGACATAGATTAGAGCTGGAGGGGAATTTAGAATCTATAATGTGAGAAGCAGAAAGGGCTTTAGGACACACAGAATGGTAGATGTAAAATTATAAAAAGGGGAAGGATTGTATCCAGAGTTCTTTCTAGCTTTAAGTTAACAAGACTTGGAAATAAGATTCAAACCTAAACTTTCAGGTTCTAATTCCAACATTCTATTTAACATATCAAACTGCCAGAAGAAGGAATATTGTGTGGGAGAAAGGTGACTTTTAGGGAAGGGATAAGTGGAGAAGGAAGGAGAGCACTGCTCATTTGACTTCCATAATTCCATTCAATTAAATTCAGCGACTATTCATTGTATGTCTTTGGTGCCCAGAACTGTTTTTGACTATGCTAAGTAATTAAAAAAAAAAAAAAAAAAAAAAAGACACGTTCCTATCTTTAAAGATCTCATGGTTCCCGCTAACTATGAATCTGTATATGGGGAAGGGAACCTGGAGATCATATATTACAATCCCCTCAATTTACATAGGAAGAAACTAAGGTTCATAGAGAAGTGAATTAGAGACATAGGTTTGGAGCTACCTAAAATGGGTCCTAGAAGCTAGCAAGTCTAGCCTCTTTATTTTACAATGGGGAAGCTGAGGACCAGGAAGATGATTTGTCCAGGGCCACACGGGTACTAATTAATCATCAAGGGTGGATTCTAAACCCAGGTTTTGTGATTCCGAAGCCAACACCTTTTCCATGGTACTTTGTTGCCTTCCTGACCAAGGTCCCACAGACTGGCATTCAGGTCTTCTGACTTGAACATAGTCAAGATCTATGCTCCATAAATAACTACTGATTACTAGTTTTTTATTTTTTAATACCTAATCTCAACAATTCTTTTCAATATACCTAATTTTAATCTCTGGGTAAGGCTAATTCTTTTGTCCTCCATATAGAAAGAAATGATTTAGGGCCCATCTCTTCCAAAGGGAGAGATGGAGAAAGAAGGATTATGTGTGAGGAGCCCAAGAAAAGGTCCTCCATAGTCAATGCTGGGTGGAGTTCAGCTGATGAATCGGGGAATCCGGAACTTCAATGGCCTTGAACAGTGACGTCCCAAGACAGAGACTGGGATGTTCCAGTCCTTATCATCACATGAGGAAATAGCAGGAAATATCTGGGATTTTTTAAAAACAAATTTCTCTCTGATTGAGTTCTGGGGTTGCAGACTGATATTTGGACAATTTCTGGTAACTAAAACTAGATTTTAGCTTCTAATTGTTGGGCAGTAAAGCCAAGGAGTTATCTCTGCACTATGCCTGAGATGGTTTAAAGTTTAAGGTTGACAAGGTTGGATTTTCTTGGGACCAGAACAATGCTAGTGCCTTTGTTATCATCCCTAATTAAAGCAGCCCCCATAGGAATCCTACCCATCCTTAAAGGCCCAGATCAAGTTCAAGTTTTTCTGTAAACTCTTCCCTTAATTGGTTATTTCAAGCAACAGTGACCTTTCTTTCCTCCCCTTTAGGTCCTTCAGAACTTTTGTCTACCCCACACAATTTAGCTCCTCTTTGTGCTGTTGGAACATTCTCCATATTTTTTAAGGTTCTTTAAGTGCTTCCCCCCACCCCAGTAGGCCCTCACCTTACAATTCCAGGAGAATAATAGTGACTTGAGCTATACACCAATCTTTAGTATCAATGTTAATCAATGTCAAACCAGGTAAGTTCTAGTAAGTCTAGATCGGGAGTTCTTAATTTTATTTTTTGTCCTGAACCCATGTGACAATCTGGTGAAGGCTATGGGCCCCTTCTCAGGATAATGTCTTTATGATGTTCATGGTAGCACACACATGTAATTCCTGATATTAGGGATGCTGAGGCTTACAGATCACTTGGGTTTGGGAGTTCTGAGCTTCACTGTGGCTAAAGTTGATTGGTTTTGGTACTAAGTTCAGCACCAATATGGTGGGCTTCTGGGAGCAGGGGGCCATCAGGCTATCTAAGGAAGGAAGAATCAGACCAGGTCATAAATTAAGCAAGTTAAAGCTTTCTTGCCAAACAGCAGTGATTGGGAGCGGCTGCTACACTTCCAGGATGGATGAGAGGAGTTTCTCCACAGCCACAACAACAACAAGAAGTTGTAAATGTGTGAAATAAAATGTGAAGGACTAAAGAGGAAACCAGTTATATTAAAAATATAGTTACCAAAATATTTTTAAAAACAGATTCACAGACCCTAAATTAAGAATCCTTAATCTACACTCTCCAACTCTGGCCTCAGGGATGTGTGTGTGTATATATATACACACAAACACAAACACACACACACACACATATATATATATGTACTTTGCTTCCCCTAAACAATTCAACATAGGTATTAATGACTATTTATTGAGTTGAATGGATTAGAATATGGAAATTCCATTTATTTATTTTTTATGAGCCTCACCTCCCCTTACCCTATTAACAATTGTCATGCAAGAGAACATTGTACACAACAAGATTATGTGATGATCAATTGTGATGGCCTTGGCTGTTTTCTACAATGAGGTGATTCAGGCCAATCTCCAAAGAAAGGGAGAGAGCTATCTGCAGCCAGAAAGAAGATTATGAGGATTGAATGTAGACCATAACATAGTATTTTCACCTTTTTGTTGTTGTTTGCTTGTGGGGTTTTTTCTTTCTCATTTTTTTTTTCAATCTGATTTTTCTTGTTCAGCATGATAAATGTGGAAATATGTTTAGAAGAATTGCACATGTTTAATCTATATTGATTATTTGTTGTCTAGGGGAGGGGGAGGAGAAAGGAAGGAGAAAAATTTGAAATACAAGATTTAGCAAAGGTGAATATTGAAAACTATCTTTGCATTGCATGTATTTTGAAAATAAAAATCTATTATTTAAAAAATTTTTGTCAGAGGAAATGAGATCCAACTCTACTATAATTAAACAATTCACCCTTTGGAATATACTGGAATTTCCTTGAATGACCAAGGATTCATTAAACAAAGAGCTCAGGGCTTTGTTGGACTCACCTCCTCACAGGCCTGAACTGTAATCTATTTCCCTAGCAGCTCAGTCCATTCCCTCCAGGGACACTCAGAACCAAGAGCATGCAACTCTTTCCAGCAATAGTTTAGTAAAAGTAGGTCCAATTCAATGTAATCCAACAAGTATTTAGCACAAGGTGTTATGCTATATATTCTGAGGATATAAAGACAGAACAGAAAATGGAATTTCCTCCCAAGAGGCTTACATTATATTACATTATATTGGGGGACTATAATATGAAAATAGATGGATGAAAGAATTTAGAACTCAGCATAAATTTCATCTTCCCAGTTCCACTCTTTAACTCCCTTCCTTCTAAGGTTACCTTCCATCTATTCTGTAAATATCTTACATTTTTCTTGTCATTTATGTGTTATCTTTCCATTAGAATGTTAACTTCTTGAAGGCAGGGGCTGCTTTTATTCCTAGCATTAAGCACAAATTTTAGTACGCTAAATAAATATCTATTGACTGTCTGGAATAGTTATTAAACATTTACAATGTGCCAAGCACTAGGGATATAAATATAAAAGCAAAGATGGTTCCTGCCTTCAATTAGCTTATATTCTACTAGGGTCAAATCAGGTGGGCCAGGGAGGGTACGTTGGTCCCAAAAGTTACAGGAATTATGAGTGGGAAGTAGATTGAAACACCTCATTTAAAAACAATGGAACTGGAAGGGGGAGAGACTGTAGGTTGTATGTGCTTTATCATTTATCAAAGTGCTTGGCAAAGGTCATACAAAAGATACCTGGGGAACAGAAAGTAAAGAGAAGAATGGCTAGGATTTTCCTGAGATTGTGGGCCAAGAAAGGCAGTCATCAGTGATAAGATTAGGACCACCTATGTCCAATTGTTTGAGAAAGAAGAGAAAATTAAAAACCTGAGGGATCAGCGAAGGTTTCTTATGGGGAAGAGGTTCATAAATTGATCTTTGAAAGAAGTTGGGAATTCTGAGAAGTGAAAATGCAGTTATTGTCTTTACAACTTCATTCTAAAAGCAAAAGATAGAGTGAGGTAAAAGAATGAATGAAAAAGCCCTTACTACTTAATATACTGTGCTAAACTCTAGAGGTATAAATACAGAAACAATTCCTGTCCTCAAGGATTTTGCAAACTAATGTAGGAGACAATACTCAAAGGAGAATAGTGACCAAGGGGTAGGGCAATTTACTTCTGAAAGCTACAGGGATGCTAAGTGAAATTGTAGCAGAATGTAGCATCTAGGAAGCTTGACAGTTGATTTGATCATCATTCATGATTCTATACCTGGGAGAAAAGGAAAGGAGAGAAAATGGAAAGGTAAGACCAAAGTAAGGAGAAAATGTCTGGAGAATAGGGAATGAGGTGAAACATGGTAGCTAGAGCTTTCCTGAGAAAATGATTCTGAAAAGGCAGTCATCTATTAGGATACCGAGATTGTGAGTGAGAAGATTGCCAGAGACTAAGGAGTGAAAATGAAGATATAAGATTACTGACTACCAACAGTAGTCTTTACCTTAGAGTTTCCCAGCAATAAGCCTGGAAATACCCTATATTATCAACATTTTCACTCTCCTCTCTTGGAACCTCTAGCATTTGCAAAATCAGGGCCAAGGAGCCTATCTTTCTAATCACTAACAGAAATGGCTGTAGTGTAATTTGATAGTTCCCTGACTAAGGAAATTTGTACTGCCATATTAGCTTTGTCTCTTCCACTTCATTTACTCTGGTGAACTGCTCTGATTTCCAGCAATTTCAGGGTTTTCATTTCCCCAAGGCTTATAGGTTTTGTTTTAAAGACAAAAGAAAATTAAAATTCCCATATAATCATTGTATCACTTAGGGGTCTGAGAATGATAGACAGGATTACAGATTTAGAACTGGAAGTAAATCTCAAGTGGTTGATGGGGAATTTTAGTGATGGGGAAACTGGGGCCCAGAAAACATTAAGTGACTTACATAACTTCACACAGCAAATGGAAGTGTTGAGATTTGGATTCAAGTCGGCTAATCCCAAACCTAGCACTCTTTTCTTTATATTACAAAAAGCTACACTCATCATGGAAAGATTAAAACTGGTTCTTGTATAAAATTTAACTCGGATCCAAGAAGTAAGTCTTTCAGGAACTGATAGTCTTATTGGGAAGCAAGACTAATGTTTAAAAAAAAAAAAGTGGGATAATTATGGAGTTTGTGAGAAATGCCCAAGAAGTGGAAAAGGAAATTGAAGGAAAAGAGAGAGACATGTCAGCAGGTCAAAGAAAGCTCTAAAGAGGAGGTGGGACTCAATCTGGGCCTTGAAGGATGAGTAGAAGTAAAACAGAAGGAGACAGAGAGCTTTCCAAGTAGGGGAATGGGTCAAGGAAATATATAGGGAAAGGAAAGATCAATTTGGCTAGGGTAGAGGTTCACCTAGGAGAGCAGTGGGGCTGGACTTAGTTTGTAGCTTTCCCTATTTGGGGGATAATAGTTCCCAAGAGTGTTATAACACTGAAATCAATGTGACCCACTGACCAGGGCAAGCCATTTCTTAGGAGAAACTTGAGGGTCTTTTAAAGAGGGTCACATAGGAAATTCTTGAGGGACCTCAAAGACCAGGCCAGGCTGTGGTTTTTCCTGTTCCTATCCCTACATTCCCAATGAGGAGATAGTAACCAGTTCCCCACTGGGTCACAATTCACCTCCACCAACCTAGAAATACTCAACAGCTTTTCGGGCAGTCTAATCCCTGCCCCAGTTATTTAAAATACTATTCACTATCCTGCCCACTTTGGCCAGCTGCTGTCTCAACCTAACAGGTTCCAATGGTGTCATAAACAGGAAATGTTGTTTTTTCTCCCCTTTTCAACATGTTCACTCTCCTCTTCCCACCTCTTCTGGCTCAAATAGAGATGTCCCCAGTGCCCATATGTCACATGGTAGTTTGGGATGTGCAATACAGCCTTAGTCAAGGGTTCTGACCTTTCCTGCTGAGCTGGAGCCTGGGGAAACATGGCAGCAAGTGATCTCAGGCAAGGACAGGGACTCTGCATTTCTCAGTCAATTTGCCGTGCATCTGGCCTGCAGAACTAGAAAAAGGTAACTCACTTATTTTCTTGAGGGGAAGGGCTGGAACCAAGTCATTTTTAGGAGAAACTTAAAACCATAAAATCTTAGAGTTGGATAAGTGAGTTAACCTGGTCTAACTCCCACATTTTAAACCGAGGCCTGGGGAAGGAATGTCCTGGCCAAGGCTGCTCTAGGAGTTATTTGGAAAGCCAGGGCTGTAATCCAGATCTCTTGTCTCCCAAATCACATTGTCATATTACCTCTTTCCCTAAAACTCCAAGTTTATTTACCAGTCAATAGCACCAGCTATTTTCTCTAAGAAGAGGTCCTAGAAGGAATTCACATCTTCATCTGGGAAGCTAGACTGAATTCTGAAAAGTAAAAATATTTCATGTTTTACTAAGAATCTGAACATCTGGTTTGGGATTGGCAGGGGATATGGATGGCAAATGTTAAGGCTACTGTATTAAAGGTGATCTTGCAGGCTATTCTAGGCAGGATGTATACCCTGGCTTGGAAACTACTTTCTTAAAAAAGAGAGAGAGACACAAAGAGAGACAGAGAGACAGAGAGAGACAGAGACAGAGACAGAGACAGAGAGATAGAGAGACAGAGACAGAGACAGAGAGAGACAGAGAGAGGGGGGGAGAGAGAGAGAGAGAGACAGAGAGAGAGAGAAGAAATCTATGCTCTTCTGAGTTGCAGAAAATGTAAATTAAAGTTCTAATAAATAACAAGAGGGGACTAGCCATCCTCTGAGGTTCTTTCCAACTCTAAAGATTCAATGATCTAATGTTTGTTCATTCATTTAATAAACATCTTCCATGTGCCCAGCACAGTGCTTTGCCTCAAAGTAGCAAAAGAAATAAATTGGATATCATATTTACCTTCAAAAGGCTTACAGTCTATTGAGAAGGATAATATATATATATATATATATATACATATATATATATATGGACACAATAACTATAATCCATTACTGCAGTGATTTATAAGAACCAGTATTGCCAAGCAGATAGAGGTTTATCCTTGGAGTTAGAAAGTTTGGGTTTCATTCTTGCCTCTGGCAATACAGGCTGCTGGATTACAGGTAGTCCACTTAGCCGACAAGTTCTTACTAAAATGATAAATTTCAGAAGAGGTCTGTATTTTGGTGGATGGGATTTCTACCCCGAGAGTAAGTAACCTGCACCAGTGGTGTGAAGCTCAACTAGAAACTAAACCATATATAAGGATCCCAGCAGGCTGAATGTTGACTTAGAAAACTATATATTGAAATTATTTACATTCTGTTCGATTTTATTTGTTATTTTTTTAATTTTCCCAATTATATTTAATCTGGTTTGGACCACATTCAAAAATATTGCAGGTTCATGCTTGACAACTCTGTTTTACATCAATAAAACCACAAGCCAAGACATAAAAATCAAGTTCACAGAATGATCCACTAATGACTGAGAGAATTAGAAAAGGCTTAACCATTGAGGGGTGGGGACATACCAAATATCAATAAATGGAGATGGAGGACTAGGAGTTGTCCAGGCATGGAGCACCCAGAGCACAGGAAAAGACTTGGGTCAAGTCGATGAGTTAGAAGAGATGGGGAAAATTAGGCATGAAAGGAGAACAGGAGGAGTAAAACTGAGAGACAGAAGCAGGGTTCAGGCCCCCAGAAGAATCCTGGCAAAACCCAGAGATGGGGCCCCAGAGTTAAGTCTCTAGTCCTCCCACACGAACATAAGGTGATTCAACCCGTCAATCAATGAGTCCACAAGCATTTATGAAATACCTATTATATGTCAGGCACTGTGCAAGGTGCTAGGGACAGAAAGACAAAATGAAACTGTATTTGCTCTCAAGGAGCTTACATTCTATCTGTCACAGGAGATACCATGTATTCTTATCAAATATATATGAAATAAACACATATAAATATAAAGTAATATAGGGGGAGCTGAGAGGAGGCAAGACCTTAGTAACAGATTAGATCTGAATTTATGTCAGAAACCAGGGATCTGAATGGATAGAGTATGAACTGAGTTGGGGAGAGGGGGAAGTTGGAGTTGGGGGGGGGGGCTGCCATACCAGCCAGACCAGGCAGGCCTTATACCCGTAGGGCACCCCGGATGGAAGGGCCAGGATGTTGACATTCTGAGCTGAGTTTACAAGTTTGCAGGGACCGGTTCTAAATGTTAGCAGTATCTGGGAGTCATTAAAATCAGGTCAGAACATCCCACCACCTTCTCTGGGGTGGAGCAAGCCTAGAAAGAATTTGGGGGCAATAGGTTTGGGGCCGGGCAATCTCAAAACAGGGCAGGATTAGGGAAAGGGGCCCTGGTGGCAAGCCTGCCTGACTTTCCTAGAACAAAGCCCACAACATTTCCTGCCCCTCCTACTCTGGGCAACAACTGGCTTGGGCTCTTGTGCATAGCCAGGGCTTAATAATTCTGGAGCTGAATACCTTAGGGAGCCATGATTGACCATGTGAGGACTCCTCCCTCTACCCGCACATATCGAACATTCTCCCAACTGTCCTTGGGAGTTGCTGTGGGCAGAACATTTATCACCACGTGGTTCAGGAAGGTAATGGAGGAAACACCTCCAGCCTCCAGCCCAAGGACCTAACATCTGTTGAGAGGTCACACCTGAAGCCTTTTTTAAAGCTTGGTTGGACCTTCCAGTGTCTTAGAGATCTCAGGGCCACCTTTCCCTTGCCCAACAAGACAGGAAAGTGGAGGATTCTAGTGGAGGGTCTCAAATGTTACTTCTGTGAATGTGGGTGGTACAGTGGGAAGAGCTCTGGACTGGGAGACTGCAGGAGTGGAATGAGGGATGGATATGGGGCCAAAGGACCTGGTTCAAACCCTGGCTTTGCCATTTTATGCCTGTGTGGCCAACAGTCATGTTGAATCTTTTGGATTCAGTTTCGTCTGTAAAATGAGGGGGTTGAACTAGAATTGCATCTCTAAAGCTCTAACCCTAACAATGTGACCTTGGAGATGTCAGCTTCCTTCTCCAGGGAAGTACATCAGTGGAGTTTGCAGACTAGGTTTCTTGGCTGGGGCAAGAAAGCTAAGGAATTTGTACCAGGCTAGAGGCTGTGGTATCTCCTTGGCTCTTGGCTCAGAAACACCTATCCATTTCTCTTACTGTCTTCCCTGTGGAGCTTTTATAGCTTAGTGTCTCTTTCTCTGTCTGAGTCATTCCCATTTGGGAAGGGGATAAATCAAAATTGAGTTCCTCTCCCAGCAACAGCTTGTGCTCTGTTCCCAACCTGATGGATTTCGCCAGCCAAAATTAGAGAGATTCTGGAATTTCTCCCATCTCTCTGCCAACTGCATCTCCCCCATCCCTGTTCCCACCCCCTCAAGAATTTTGCTTAAGTTCTCAGACTCAGTCTCCTGGGAGGAGAGGGTGTTTGATACAAAGAACTGATGACCAAATCTCTCTCTAAGCCCTCTGTGTTGGGGGAGATTCCCAGGATCATATGATTAAGAACTGGAAGAGAAGGTCATTCAGTCCAACCTCTTCATTTTACAGATGAAGAAACAGGGGCCCAGAGAATCCTAGCTGACTTACTTAAGTCCCATAGGTTCCAAGTGCCAGAGCAGAAGTTTGAACCTAGTCCTCTAAATTAAATTGCTGTGTTTCCTCAATCACAGTGCCTCAATTCCCCAACAGGGACCGCCTCCATCCTGTGAACTGAGAAGGAAATTATACTTTTTCTTTTCTTTTTGAGGCAGTTGGGGTTTAAGTGACTTGCCCAGCATCACACAACTAGTAAGTGCTAAGTGTGTAACTCAGGTCCTCCTGACTCCAGGGCTGGTGCTCTATCCACTATACCTTCTAGCTGCCCCAGGAAATCATATTTCAGGAAAGACATTTTGGTGAAGCTGCAGGCCTTCACCTTTGAGTGGAGTGTGGTGAGGTCCTGTGGCCAACCTTTGGCAAAGCCCCACACCTTAGTATGAAGATGGAGATATTGTTACTCTTAAAAAGAAGCACTTATAGGATCCTGGGATCATAGATTTAGATGTAAAAGAGACCTTAGGAACCTCCTCATATTTACAACTGAGGAAACTGAGGCTTTGAGATGTTAAAATGATTTGCCCAGAAGTAGCAAATGCCAGAGTGAAGATTTGAATCCAATTCCTCTGACACAAATTTCAGCATTCTTTTCATGGTTCTGATGTTGTGTTAATTGAAAAATGTATGGGAGAAATTAAATTCAATATTTCCTAAGTATCTATTATGTAAAGGATGCTTTAATAGTAACAGCTCACCTATCTGACACTTTAAGGCTTACAAAGTACTTTCCTCATAATTACTCTTTGAAATTAGTAATATAGATATCATCCCTCCTATTTTATAGATACAGAAACTGATATAGAAATAGACACATTTTTATAAATATAGAAACTGAGACTTAGAGAAGGAAAATGATTTTTGGCTAGGATTTTACAACTAGGAATTGTCAGGTTCAGATCTGAGACCAAGTCCAGCGCTCCTTCCCCTACCCTCCTCAAAGAAAGTAGGGCAGATATTCCTGAAAACACAGCCCAGACATTCTCCGCTTTAAGTGACTAGCTAGAGGTCACAAACAGAATTAGTGACAAGGATGCAACCCAAATCACTTGCCTTCCAGAATCCAGGGTTATTTCCATCACACCCCACAGATTCTTAGGAACATTTGTAGGGACCCAGGTAGACTGGTACCCACTCTCCAGAAGCTTAGAAGGGGCCTGTGATATGGGTTACTGCTCCTTTTAGACCCTCCTCCCCACCTCCTTCCCTCCTGCCATCCCCCTGCCCCCATCCCCTTCAGCCTCCTGTTTGTTCTGCTGACAGAATTCTCTTTATCAGTGAGTAACACACACAGGAAGTCCGGCCTGGAATTGTCCATCCCAATCCTGATTTACAGGAGAAGGGAAGCATAAAAAGCCGCCCTTCCTTGCCTTGAGAGAGGGGCCTCCCATCTCTGCGTGAAGCTGACCACTGCTACCTTACCAGGACAGAGAAGAAGAGGGATGGGAGCAAGGAGGCAGCCTCAGTGCCTCCCTGGAGGAGGAGGAGGTAGCCTGGACAGTGTGATGAAGACCCTGATAGGGTCCAAACTGGGGAGGGAGATGGGTGCAGGGGGCTGAGATGGAGGTGAAGAAGCCATGGGGCTTGGAACAACGGCGGAATCAGGTATGGTTTGGGGAGGTACGGAGTCCAGCTAGGGGAGAGGGGTCCCCAAAAGGGAGGGAAATGGGAACTTGTTAACCCAATAGTTCAATGTTTGTTGAATGTCTTCTATGTAGGATCAGAGAACTATGTACAGATCTCTCTTGCCTCAAATATTTAAACTCCCTTAATGTAGAGAGGAGGATCTTGAGATTCAGAGATCAAAAGGGCTTACCCAAGGTCACACAGCTAGTTAGCTCACAGCCAGGACCAGAATTTGACTCCTTGTCCAACCCATCCTTGACACACTTTTCTGTATTAGTCTTTTTCTTGTAATTCTGAATCTTGTGTCCTAGAGGACAATTTGCAGTAAGTATATAACTGTGTCCTGGCATTTTTCTGTAAAGCAAGAGCTTTATACACAGTGGGTCTTAGATGCTTTTTAGTTGATGAAGGGATACAGGCAGATGCTCTAGGAAAGCATCCTGAGATTGAGATGGTACTATGATGAGGGAGCCTGTGCATAAATTATTACCTAGATCATGCAGCATAGAATGTTCAAGCTGGAAAGAAACTTAGAACCTAGAGCAAAAAATGTAGACCTGGACAATACCTTAGTAATTATTTAATTCCCATGAATTTTCTAGAGGGAATAATGAATTATAGATAGGGGAAGTGACTGGAGCCAGGACTCGGTGACCTTGTGATTATTAAGGTACACAAATAGGTTTTTCTTTTTTTAAAAAACACAACTAAAATGAGAAATGCTCAGGTCACATCCATAGGATTTGATGGCTGTTTCTGAACCAGATGCATATTTTGAGTCAAGAAGGGAGAAGTCATCTGAGAAAAGCCAGGCACCTTTGTCAAACCTAATCTTCAAGATTTTTGTTGTTATTGTTGCTCTCCTTGAATGGGCCCAGGGCCCAGGTGGGTCCTGTCCTCTGTTGTGTCCAGCTTCCTTGCAGCATTAACAATAATCCCTGACCATTTGAACAAGACTTCTAGTTTCCCTCCCAAAAAAATTCATTCACATCTATTTTTTTATTTAAACCTTCCAACCTCCATGTAAAGAAGGCAGGTCAGAAATTATTATTCCCATATTAGAGAGAGAGAAAGTGAGGGTCAAAGAAAAACCAAAACCAACTTGTTCAAAGTCACTCAATGAATCAGCAGCAGAGTCAGCTCTGGGATCCAGATCTCTTGTCTCCCTGCCTGGAAATCTTTCCACTTGGCCACAGCTGAAAGAGCCCGGGGAATTAGAGTTCAGAGAATGAATAATGGCAGGTCAAGGGTTAAATGCCATCAATCCACAGATAAGGGGCATGGAAGAATGGGAGGTTGGAAAGAGGTTTTGTTTCCCTGGGCCTTACTAAGCTAGTTAATGGTTTTGGGCTTTGGAAAAAATAATAAAATGGATTTGCCAATAGATAGTAGGAAAGGGAATCATCCTGTGATTCCTGGCTTTGGGGAACTATTGCTGGCTGGTACTTACTGTGCCTGCTAGGCAGTCCTGGGACCTTAAGTGCTTCTCTTTCGTGTTCTAGTATACTCTTCAAGGTGGCTTATACACTACCAAGCCCTGGGAATGGGTTCCTGGTGGCAGTATCTGAGGGAGGGATGAATCACAGACTCCTGGGATCAAGACTTCCAAGCCCAGCCACCTACCTCTTTAGACCTGAGGGAATCCAGCAGGACAGAACTAAGCAATATCAGAGCATCTCTGGCCGATAGAAATAAATAGCTGTCCTGGGAAGCAGGAATCTAGTTCTCGCTTATTTAGTTACATGATCTTGGGTCACTTAACTTCCCCGGGCATCAGTTTATTTGTCAAAGATGGATAATATAATAATGTCCAATCCTATCTATTTACAGGAGTGATTTTAATCAAACATGAAAATTGATGAGGGGAATTTTGAATAGTATAAAAATAGGTTGTAAATGAAGTGAGAGGAAAGGGGAGCAAAGGAAAAGTGGGAGTGAGGCAGAGGAAGAAAGAGGAAAAAATTGTTAAAACCAGAAGCCAACCATATCCTGACTAATGCCAAAGAGCTCCACAAGAGGTATTCAGGGAGCTTTGCCACAACAGGAAGTAGGTGAGCGAATCATATGTAAGAAGGCACTGGCTGGTAAAAGTCTGCAGACCTTTAAAGCAAAAACTTTCCTGACATTCTTTGTGAAGCGATGGGGGCAAAAGCAGTGATACAGGGAAAGCTAGAGGGTGGGGTTGAGAGAGCAGAGATTCCTGCCCCACTTTACCAAATATAGTTCAAGAATACAAAACTAGAACTTTAAATTCAGAGACAGAAGACCTATTTTTAAATTTATTTTTTATTTTTAATAACATTTTATTTTTCTACTCTGCCCTATTAGCATTTTCCTGACCTAGGATCAGGCATTCTACTTCTCTGGGTCTCAGTTTCCTTATGTATAAAACAGGATTTGAATTAGGTATAGCTAAGGTCTGTACCAGCTCTGAATCCTTTGTATAACCCAGGGTGGAGATTGGTTCCAAATCCCTCAGAGTTGGAATAGACATCAGGAGAAAGAGGAGATTCAGAGCTGTGAGTGATTTAGCCGCCACCAAGACCAGCTCCCTCTTTATATAAAGACAAAGAAACACATTTCCTGAAGTTAAGCGAGTTGTTCAAGCGCAGTCTCATGGCTAACATACCGCAGAGCTGTGATCTGAACCAGGTTCTCTGACTACAATTCAGTGGCCCCTACACCAGCTACATCACCCTGCCCAGATCCCCAACAAGTCAGGTAGGGTGTCCCACCAAATTTGACAATAGTCATGAGAATTATTTTTATTAAAGACCACAAAGTGATGGATGTGCCAGAGCCAACACACCTTCGGCTTGGGCTGGAGAAATACTGAAGGCAGATGTAGATAAACAGCCCATGCTAGCAGAAGGCAAGAACCAGGAGCAAACTCACAAACCAGGTTTTACTTCAAACTTCCAGGGTAAATAAAGGTTCATTATTCATTGACAGCAAGTCTTGGTAATTAGAGTAAATATTGACTAAGCCCAGATCCTTATCCCAAGCTTAAGACTTTCACACCTACTTGGGACAATACAAACATATTATCCGTAATTGCTGAGCATAAGGATCAACCAGGTAGTCTTGAATCTTCAGTCTAAATAAAGCATTAGGGTTGACTAGAGAAATCCAAACAGGAGCACAATTAAAGAATTTGCTAACTGGAGGCACTGAAGTCAGGCTGTGTTCTTAGAATGGGATAATATGAAGCACATCATGGGGAATTGCGCCGTTGACATTCATTTCTACCTTGTTCTAATCAATTTGGGTTTTATTTTAAAATTAAGCAACTTGGTCTTTGGCCAAGGCTATGAGCCACTATATCTTCCTGTTCTTGTTCCAGTAGCAAGCCAGAGGCAACGATTAGAAGGAATCCCAAGAATCCAGACAAATGACTGACCCCCGAAGATCAGGTGAGTAACCACAGAGAAAAGCACACACTATGTCTGACCATCCCACAATAGGTTTTCACAGTGACACACCCAGGACCATATCAGGGAGAGGGGTTTTCTCTTCATTTCCCATCCTCTTACTCCTTAGCTCAGCCATCTGACAGTCCTTTTGGATTCTAACCACTTTCTAGACAAAAGCATCATCCTTGCTATAGTCCCCCTCCTGGGTCATTACCCCTTCCTCCAGAAAAACCAGGAAGCTTCCCAAAGCACAGAATTCTGGCTCAGAGTTAAGCCATTAGACAATGACAGGCAACACAGAGAGGGAGTGGCACTGGGAGTCGGGTACCAAGAGTGCCAAATCTGTTGACAGGAAAACCTAAGTTCAAATCTGGCCTCAGACCTTACTAACTATATAACTCTGGGCAAGTCACTTAACCCTGTTTGTCTCAGTTGCTCATCTGTAAAATGAGCTGAAGATGGAAATAGCAAATCACTCCAATATATTTGCCAAGAAAACCCTAAGAAGGGTCATGAAGAGTTGGACATGACTGAAAAACAACTGAACAACAGCAGCCTTTCCCAGTTTGAGCTTTACAAAAGCTGAAGGATTTAGAGAGGCGAATCACCTAGGAGCTCAACTCTCCCTACCTTTAATTTTACAAATGAAAAATTAATTTAAAAAAAAACCTTGAAGTTCATACAGGTTAAGGGAGTTACCCTAAGGAACTGAATCAGGATTTGAATCTCAATCTTCTGATGCTAAATGTAGTGCTTTTTCCTCCCATTATATTTCTTCCTATTGCTTCCCAAGGGTATCTTTTAAGCATGGGTAGAAAACTTTAGTTTACCAAAAATATTATTTTATGGACCTTATCATTTTTAGCTTAGCTGGTTAGTTTATGTCACTACATCCCAGTTACCTGTAGGTATATATGGGAGGGAAGATGGGGAAGTACTTATTGGCCGCTAGCTGTATCCCTTCAGTCCTTCAATCTAGGTGCATGAATCCCTATTAGAGAAAATGGGAATGTACAGAAATGACTCCAAGAAAGAAATTTTAGTCCTAATGGAGTGTAGTAGTAGATCCAACTCTGAATTCTCAAAATGACTGGTTTTATTTTCTTATCTTTTCATTTTCACTCTCCAAATTAAACTTTTAGAGAGTAAATGTCTAATTCCTCCATAGGACACCTTCCTCAGAGTAGAATTTTGATCTCGTTGAGGAGATTTTGATAGTCCAATCTACTTAAAACTGAGGAAGAAAATATTATAGTACTTTATCAAATTTCAGGGTTGTTACGAAGATAAAGTGAGGCAATATTGTAAAGGTCTACATAAATATTAGTTATTGTTATCATCTGGATCCTTCCTCCCATGCCCATATCCCTAATGCTTTTTCTAATCTCCAAACGAGTATCCAATATTACCCTTCTGGCTTCCCTTGGGAGCTATGAAGCTCGAACTTCAGCCTAAGCCTTTCCAGGAGGGATTGTGGTCTTATTAGGGAAAGCCTGGAATTTCTTAAATTAAAGAACAAAAACCTTTTTTGGACAGTCTCCATTGTACTTCCCCTCTCCTAGCCATACGCCGCCATATACTCCAGGAAAAAGGGTCTCTGGAAGCTGGAAATCAATCTCCCAGCACTAGGGAGGTCCAGAGCTGACAGTGGGGGTGCCGCACCCTCTTCCAGTGACGCTCGGGAAGAGGGCTAGCTCTGGGCATATCGAAGTAGGACAGGCGGCTTAATTCCAGAGGCAGGAAGGTGGGCTGGGCCGGGGAGGGGCGGGGACCCCGCTGCTCACGATCTTGCCCTCCCCTCCAACTACCCTTAAAGCTGGGTGGCCGGGATCCCTATCCCGGGAGAAGCCCTCCCGCCTCCGGGGGAGGGGGCTGTAGGAACGAAGGGCGGAGCAGAGGCGGCCAGGGATAGCCACTCGGTGGGGCCTCCAGGAACCCCTAGTAGCCGGGCACCCCGACAACTTAGCGTGCGCTCCGCGCCGGGACCTCCTCGTGGTGAGTGAAGTCCGGCGCGGGACGCTGGGGGAGAAAGAGGCTGAGATCAGGCAGACCAGGGACCCTTCCCTAGAGAGTACTGTCCTCAGACAGCCGGGGCACCGGACCGAGCCGGGGACAAGAATCTAAGTTTTCTCCTCGTGAGTTGGACTGAATTTGGGGTTTGGGAGGGCCTCAGGCTCAGGCGGCAGACTGGAGGAGGTGGAGATTAAAGGGAGAGGGGAGCCCAAGAGGCCCCGAGAGAGCGAGAGGGAGAGGAGGCGAAGTGGACAGAGGAGGACACTGAGGAGGAACTAGCTGCGGGTGCGGGGGCAGGAGAGGCAGCGGGAGAGGGCAGAAGAGGAAGGAGGCGGAGAGAAAAAAGAGGGGGGACTGAGAGAGGAGGGACAGAGAAGAGAACGGGAGGGGGACAGTTAGCGGACAGGGAAAGGCAGAAGGAATTTAGCTGAAGGACTGAGGGAGCGGGAAGCGGAGGACATAGAGAGGAGGCAGAGTGGAACCGGGAGGAAAGGGAGAGAGGGATGGAGCAGGAAGGTGGAGGGGGAGGGAAGGGAGCAGAGAGGGGCAAAGTGGACAGACGGAGATGGGGGGTAGAGAGAGGAAGCATAAAGCAGGAGGGTTCAGAGAGAATAGAGAAAGAGTAAAAATGGACTAGAAAGGAGAGGGGGGAGGAGGGAGAGGAAGGGACAGGGAGACAGAGAGGGGAGCACGTGAAGCAGAGAGAGGTCAGAGTGAGAGAGGACTAAAAAAGAAAAAAGACAGAGAACTAAGTTCGGATAGAGGAAGATTTTGGGAAACAGAGGGAAGGGGCAGGACTTGGGTCAGAGAACGTGAGATGCTGCGTTTAGATGGAGGAAGATTAAGTTGGTAGAGCAGAAGAGACAGAATAAGGAGACACAAAGAGGAAGTAGTAGAGATGGAGGAAGATGATAGAGGAGAAAGGCAAGAAGGGGGGTGGAGAGAGAGAGAGAGAGAACAAAGGGCAGGGGCAGTAGCAAAGAAATGAATGCTGTGAATGTGCTCTGGGTTGAACAGAGAACTTCCAGACATGGTTTTAGTCTTGAGACACCACAGACGCCACCTTTCCCCACCTTCTCTTTGCTCTCCACGGTCTATTTGCAGGCCAAGTGGAGAGGAGCCAATTCAGAGGGGCAGGATGGGGATACCTGGGTTTGTCCGCCACCTAATCCAAGGCTCACTGGGATACCTGGGGTACTTGGTTGGGCTCAGAGGTGTAAAGGGGTGCTCTTCCCAGAGGTTGTTTGAGCCTTTGGAAAATACCCCATCTGGTGGCCACTGGTGAGAATCCTCAGCTTTAGGGCCCAAAGAAAGTCAAATAGAGATAAAAACCGTCCCATAGTATGGTTCCTGAGCTGGGATCCTATATGGCCTCACCTCCCTGGAAGGTTTAAGATTTCAGCCTAGACTGAGCTACTGCTCAAGGAATCCCTATAACCTGTGGGTCTTTTATAAGACAGCATTCACAGTGTGGAGGAAGGAAGCTGCATGGTACAAAGGGTGTACAGTGACAACAATTATAGAACTTGGGACAGAATCACACTTTGGATTCATATGATTTATTAGATGGTGATGTGGGAAAGTGAAAAGAGAACCTGTTCAAAGGTCAGAGGCTCCAGATTCAAATCTCCTGTCAGATATTACCCTCCTGACATTGGACAAATCACTTAATTTCTCTGCACCTTTGCTTCCTCATCTGTAAAGGCAAGAGGCTGTACTAGCTGGCCTCTGAGATACCTTCTTGCTCTAGATAAACAAGACATGACCAGCACCTGCAAATAAAAGTTTCTACTTAAACCCCCCTACTGGTATCCCAGGACCTTTGATGAGAAGCTCTCATAACCCTCTGAAACCCTGAGATACATTTCCATCCTATCCCTTCTCCCTCCTCTCATAGTCAAATCCTTTAAACCTACAAAAGGGTGGTTTTCTTTAAGATCTATCACCAAGTGCATAAAGGGAAGTAACCTCCCCTCCCTAGATGAACAAAGGGATTTATCCCCCTGATTTGAAGAGGGAGGAAAAGATTGTGAAGAGTTAGAGCTACTGAGATGGTTTCCCTGTCCCCATTCTTTCTGTTGCTGTGAGTGCCCAGACTATCTCAACAGCCCCTGTAGAAAGGAAATTGCTTTTGTATTTAAGGGGGTTGAAAAGTGATCCTATCTGACATTGTTATGTGGGGCCCCAAATTGCTAATTGTATTGCTAGATTTTAAGAATATTTGTGTGGACACTTTCTCCATCTCAGGTTTTATTTTTGGTTTTTTGTTTATTTATGTTTTTCCCCCTGTGGGGTAAAGCATCTTCTGGAATAGGAAAAAGATGAGGGTTTTAAAGGGAACATTTATTGCCTGCCTTTTTATTTTAATAGCCTACCTGATTTCCCTAGTTTTAGTCTCTTCTCTTCAATCCATGCAGCATGGCATGCCAAATTAATATTTTAAATGAATAATCACCTCACTTTCCTGCTCAAAAATCTTCTCTGGCTTCCTGTGCCTTCCAGATCTTTCATTCCAGCATTTGAGATGCTCTTCAATTTGTCCCCATTGCCTCTTTTGTAGACTTATTTCTCACTATTCCCTATTTAAGTACCTTATACTCTATCTGGGGCCAGTCTCCTCACATTCCCAAATTGCACTGATCTTTCTTGCCTTGCTGCTTTGTTTCAATTATTCTTTTTGCCTGAAATATACTTCTTCAAAGGCCCACTTCTTTCAGGAAGACTTCCCTGACTAATATATAACATTTGACTATATTATTTTATATTCTAGTATTTTATATTGATCTGGTCTAATTTTTTATTATTTTAATATTTTATATTGATATGGTCTAATATGGTCTATTTGGTGTGTTCTGGGTGTGAAAGGGAATAGAAGCCAACTCTACTTTCAAGAACCAGCTAGCAGACTGTGTCCCAAAGAATAGAATTTGTAAATCAATAATACAAAAAAATATGGACTCGTAGATGGAATCTCAGAGCATAAAGTGTTGCTGCTAAAAGGGATGTAGAGATCATTTGGTGTATGTTACAGAAGATTGAACTAAGTTCTAAGAAATAAGAAGTGACATACATTCAGTTCTAGTTGTCCTGGAACTTAATACGGGACCCACCAGGTTTTTTCTTTTGTGTCTTTGTGCCCAGCCCTACACTAGGTGCTGTGGGGGAGACAGAAGTTGTTTTGGTACCTAATCTTAAGAACGTCACAGTTTAGTTGTAGTAATGGGGTTGACATCAAAGAAAACAATTCTGTGTTGAACAATGTCCCACTTCCAGTAATTGAGTGGTGTTTAGGAAAGGAAGACGTGACTATAGGCTGGAGGAATTAGGAAGGCTTCATGGAGGAAATGGACTTTGAATAGGTAGAAAGTAGTTAAGGTCATTTTAGTTTTGGTGTGGAGAGTGAGCAGAGGGACAGAGGTGAGTGGATAGGCTCTATGTTAGCTAACAAGGGAGAGAGAAGCTCATCAGAAAAAGAGAATGGGTGTTGGCGAGCCAGAGGAGATGATGGGTGGATATAAGGAGGTCAATTCATGCAGGGCTTTGAAGATCAAAAGAGAATAGTTTAGTAAAATCAGTGCTGAAGTGGGAAGAGGGATTTAGGGGTTTACCGCCTTAAGGTTTCTGAGTTGAAAATCTTTTTTTTGAAATCAAATGGTAGAACTAGAACCTCCTGCCCTAATTCTGCTATCTCCTAGTGAAAAAGTTGGGGATCTCGCCCATGCTCAGCTTATAAGGAATTTCTTTACTACTTAAATATGCAACCGTAAGGAGATTCCTTTGTGGAATACATCCTAGCTTCCTATGCATCTGGTGGGCAGGTTCTCTGAGCCAACTCCCTAGGGGAAACGCTGGACCTAGAAAAACATTTCTGGGGGAATATTTAATCTAACAAGGCAAACAAAACTCATTTCCAACATTTTACAAGCACACTCCACTATGAAACTAGCATGCTTACTATAATCCATCTCGTCTTTATTCTTGAAAGTAGGTCTTTGAGTCAGCCTAGACTTAGGCAGCTGCGTGCGGGAAGGCTTGTCTGTATTCAGGCTTTGTTTGAACTTTCTGGTTTCAACTTTCTGTGTCTCAGTGGATTCTCCTGCCTTTAGTCAGTGCTCTCTGAGCTAATCATTATTCTAAATGCTTCCAGGCCTGACCAAGATGGCTTTGTTCTTGATGCTAACTCTTCTCTGCCTTTTTAATTTAACATCTGGTTAACGAGAAATTTCGGGGCACTTTAGATCCCGAAACGTGTTTGGTTCGACAGAGATGTGACTCTTGGAGTGGCCCAAGCATTAGCAATCTACAGTATTCTTTTCTCTAATTTGTTCAGTTCTCCAGAACATGTGCTGAAAGTAGACCATATAATTTGCCATAAAAACAAAACAAGGATGAGCAACTGTTTGCCTATTTGCATGCATCATGGTGCATATACAGTGTCTCGGAGCTTAAAGTGATGATTTGTACAGAGGGAAAAGAGAAATGTCAATTTCTGGAGACCTCTGGCTGGTGGTAAAGACCCGGGGGGCACCATATTCACTACTGAGTGCCAGGTGTTTGTATGGCCTTACATTGAGGAGAATGAACATTTAAAAAAGAGACATGGTCCCTACCCTCGGGGAGCTTCCTATGCCCATGCTATTTGGGCAAACAATAAGAACAATAATGCTAACACATAGTTATGCGAAGCTTTAAGGTTGTTTTATTTCTATTACTTCATCTGAACCCAGTGAGGTAGGTACAATTGCTATTACTCCCCACTTTTACAGCTGAGAAAAACAAGCTGCAGAGAGTTTAAGTGACCTGCCCAGAGTCACACTATTTAGTCAGAAATGGAATTTGAACTCCTGTCTTCCTCTGCTCCAGCCCTATATCCACTTAAGACATTTCTTCTCCATCCGTTCCCCTCTTATAACCCACTGCCCAATGCCAAGGAGTGTGCCCCTTGAGAATAATAACCAGCATTATACAGGGTGTTCCAAAAGCTGTTTATGCATGTTATTGTATTTGACCCTTACAGCAATCCTGTGAGGCAGGTGCTGTTTTTATCACTCCCATTTTATAAATGAGGAAACAGGCTGAGAGGTTACAGGACTTGCCTAGGGTCACACAACTTTAAGTGTTGGAAGCAGGATTAAAATTCAGGTCTTCCTGGCTTTAAAACCATTTATTTACTGTGTCACTTAGCTGCCTTAAGCAAAAGGGAGAATATTTGAGCTTAAAGGTTCAGTTAAAAAGGCAAGAAGACTTTAGTGACTGGGAATCTGGAGGGTAGTTAGTGAGGAGCTCTGGCTTCCTTACCAAAGTGCCAAGTCCCAGTCAAGGGAGAGGGTCAGGTTGCTTACTTTCTGGATCATATTTTCCAGTTTCAGGCCATCCCGGTAACTATGCAAATGTGGTAGGAGCTAGAATACAAACAGCACTATCTGGAGGATACAGGAAATGTGGAGTCCTGGGGCCTTCCTCCTGACCTGGATTTTCATCTTGGGAGTGAACAGCACAGAGCATTTCTACCGGCCAGGGTAAGTCATTCCCAAAGAACAGGAATGGGAGGAAGGAATGGGGACAGAGCATTTCAAATTCATTCTGAGGGCCTGGATGTAATTTTAAAGTTGAAAATACCTACCCTAGCAGGGATTCTTAATCTGTGATCTATGAACTTCATCTGCAATACATGAATTTATTTTATTTACTGTTTTAATAATGTGAGTTTTCTTTGAAATCTTGTCTTTGATACATTTAAATATATAATTTTGAGAAGCTCCTTAGGCTTTACCAGACTACTAAAGGGGTCCAGGACAAGAACCCTGGCCTACAAAGCTTTTGACCCAATTTGAGAGATTTGGAAGTTTAAAAATCACAAGAGAAGCTCAGCCCCTTTAATAACCCAAAATTACATGTTTCAATTGAATTCTTCATGAATTCAAATTTATTCCTTCTGAGTCCTGGTTTAGGTCACAACCCATTTCATTGAGCGGGGAGGGAGCATAGTGGTCCCATCTGTTATTCCTGCTGCACCTTTAACTTTTTCTGCTCAGCCGTAGGATATGCTCCACAGCAGCTACCAAGGAAACTGTCCCTGTCACGGAGTCCTACATCCAGAGGGTCTATCAGCCCTACATCACCCTCTGTGAGGGCCAGAGAGCTTGCAGCACCTACCGGTGAGTTGAACAACCCCAGAAGAGACAGCTAAGGGTCAGACCCAAGAGATCACTAAACAGGTACAGATCTGCAAGATATCAGAGTATCTCCATACCCCCACCGTCCATTCAGACTAGAGTTGCCACAATGGGCACACTCCTCAAACCACCAACAATGAATAATTGACTGTAATCTTCCTGTGTGCCCAGCCCTGGGTCAGGCTGAGCTGAGAGCAGAGCCAGAAGACACTGTCCCTGGCCTTGGGGAATTAACCTTCTGGCTAAGGAGATGAGGCTTAACACAAAAAATAATCAGGGCCCCAGGGTCAGGAAAGACGTGGTAGAGATCTGAGTTCTAATTTTGGCTTTGTTGCTAATTAGCAATATGACTCTGAACAAAGTATTTTACTCTTTTTGGTTTCCGTTCTAGTTCAGATCCATTTTTTTTTTTTTTATCTTTCCTGCCCAATCCAAGCCCAATCTCTTTTTAGGGAGACCTTGCTCAGTCAGGGGAGTAACAGTAACAACAATAACTACTAAATTCACTATAGTATCTCTATAGTGCTTTTAGAAAGGTTTCCAAAACGCTGTTACATACATTATCTCATATGATCTTCACAACAACCCTGGAAAGTAAGTGCTCATTTTATGGATAAGGAAATTGTGATTGACTTAGCTAGTAGTTATATAGTTATAGTTATATAGTTAGTATATAAAGGAAGTTTTGAATTTAGGTCCTTCTGATTCCAAGTACAATATGTATCCAAAGTACCACTTAGTTAACTAGCCCAGATAGACAATGCACTTAACAAGTTTGGGCTCAGTAGTGTGGACAGGATCCAAAAATGGAGAAATTTAAGCGAAAAGAACTTTAAAGATAATCTAATTCACTCTAACCTAATTCAAAGATAGGGAAATTAAGACTCAGAAAGAGAGAAATGATTTACCCAAGATCCTACAGTCAAGTAGACTTTCCAGCACATATGTTTGGGAACAAGCTGGATCTCCTTTTTCAATAAGTCTTGTCATTTGTCCTGGGCATTCTCTTCTCCAAATCCCATATTCTACAGAAGAGCCGCAATTTTGCTAGAATACGGAATTAGGACTTGTTTGGCGTAAAATGACCATTGAGGCTATCGTGTTGGGGGGCATTTAGAAACCAACAATCATCTGGGATTCCCTGGACCACATTTAAGCCCTCCCCTGGCACCTTCCCATAGGACCGTCTATAAGACTGCTTACCGACACACTCCTCGGACAATCTCCCCACCACAATATGCTTGCTGCCCGGGCTGGAGAAGAAGTAATGGGCTCCCTGGTTGTGGCACAGGTAAGGGCTTGGCTCTTTGGGGGTTGAACAAGCCATATGAAAAGCCATGTGGGAATTATGATAGATGGGGCAGAAGAATAACTTTGTTTCTAGAATGTGGGATACTGTAGAATGTTATTTAGAAGTAACTTTGAAATCATCTAGCCTAACCTAATTTAACAGATGGAGAAATTGAGACTGAGATAAGAAGGAATCTGCACAAGGTCCTACAAATAGTAGAATCAAACCCAGGTTTTTCTGATTACCAGTCTAAGCCTTTTTTTGGACTATACTTGAGCCAAAGCTAGGGAGTATCTCATACTGAGGTATTAATAAATGATTAATACCTTTAGAGTTGGCTCACCTATTAATTAGTTGTTCACTACTCTAGTCTTTCTCTCAAATAAAATGATACTTTAGAGTAATTGTCAGTTACGGAACACTATGATCTGGATAAATGAAAGTCACAAACAACAGAAAATTACCAGATTATATGCTTTTACCCATGATGCTTTGCATCTGAGAAAAAGTTTCATCCACCCATCCATCATCCATCCATCTATCCATCCATCCATCTATCCATCCATCCATCCAAGTATCTATCCATCCATCCATCCAAGTATCTATCCATCCATCCATCCAAATATCTATCTATCTATCCATCCATCCATCCATCCAAGTATCTATCTATCCTTCCATCCATCCATCCAAGTATCTATCTATCTATCCATCCATCCATCTATCCATCTATCCATTCATCCATTCATTAATCTATCTATCCATCCATCCTTCTCTCTGCCTGTCTGTCTGTCTGTCCATTCATCCATCCATCCATCCATCCATCCTTCTATCTGTCTATTTCTTTTATCTCTTTTCTATTCTTTTACCAGATGAGGAAGTGTCCATGTAGCAAGAATGAAATATAACAAATCCCAGTGCTAGACTGGTGTTCATGTGACAGTAAGAGAATCAGATGGCCTTGAGTAAGTTGGGTGTAGTATCTATTGAGGAGTCACCCAAGACTATGGTACGTAAGAGGAGAAGGCATCAAAGGCCTGCAATCTACATCAGCGGAGAATGTCAACACTACGAACATCTAGGGAGGCCCCAAAGTGTCCCAGATGATGCAGTACAGAGTATTAGGAACAGTCTGGAATTTAGTAAACTTCTAGTGCCCATGATGTAGCCATATGAAACGGTGACTAGTTTGGTGAAGGGACTCTCTCTTCTCTCATTACTTGGGAAAGGTCCATTCTTCTTGTCTTTCCCCAACTCTGCCGGCTGCACCGCCCCTGCTTGATTTCTCCCCTTCACATAGCAATATGCCAGCCATCTTGTCAGAATGGAGGAAGCTGCGCCAGGCCTGGAAGATGCAGATGCTCTGCAGGGTGGCAGGGAGACATCTGCCAAACAGGTAAGAACGTCCTTTCTAAGATGTGCCGGGTGTGATGTCTGTATTAGAGATCCCTTTACAAACATCTAGCACTTTGTGATTTGCAATAAACTTGACTTCTATCTTTGTGAAGCTTCATTACCTCCATAATGAAGTCAGGTAAGTGTATTATCCCAGGACACAGAGTAGTAGAGTTGGAATTCCCAGGTCTCCTAATGATGTGCCCCAAATCTTTGTGCCAGACCCTACCACCTTCTGGATCCTGAGAATGTCGACTTTTTTTTGCTAGATATTCTTAGGAAATTACCTATTAAAGAGGTACCTTCTCAGAACCAGCTGGGCCCATCTCCCGGGGACTAGGCCACGGACCAGAGGCTCCCCCCAGGCAAATAAACCTAGGCAGTCCCCTCTGTATTCAGGTCCCATGACCTGGAGAAGTCTCCCACAGCTCCACCTCCTTACCCCCCACTCAGTCCCTATTGTGGCTTAAGTTGTAGGCAAGCTTCTTGTGAGCCAGGAAAATGGTACCCACAGCACTGGCACTTCTGCCTTCCAGGGAAGAATTCCAGGATGGTCCCAGGCCTTCAAAACTCACTATTATTGGGGGTAGGCTGGGCCGAGGAGGGAAGGGAAAACTCGTCCTGAGCCTCTTCCCCCCAGTATGTTTCAGATGTGGATGAGTGTAGTCAATCTGGTCATGGCTGCTCCCAGGCCTTCAAAACTCACTATTATTGGGGGTAGGCTGGGCCGAGGAGGGAAGGAGAAACTTGTCCTGAGTCTCTTCCCCCCAATATGTTTCAGATGTGGATGAGTGTAGTCAACCTGGTCATGGCTGCCCCCAGGATTGCATCAACGTTCCTGGGAGTTACCACTGCCAGTGCCAGGAGGGATATGAGCTATCTTCGGATGGGAAACTGTGCCAGCCTCGGAGTGGTTCCCCACAAGTGACCTCAGCTCTCTGTCCCACTGGGCAGCCTCAGCCAGGTAACATGCTGTCTGCCCCTTCACTGAAGCCGCCAAGGCTTCAATGGATCTGGCAAAGACTGATCAAACCCCTGGGGCTTAAATGGTCTGAAATGTTAAATGGTCATTTCCTACTCCCCGATTAGGAAATTCCTAAGTGTTAGTTAGTGCAGGGGATTCAAAGGGTAAAAAATCTGCTCCCTGTACTCAGGAAGCTTGTAGGAAAGGTGAAAAATGGGACAGCTCAAGATTGGGTTACAACAGAGCTTGGACCAGAGAGGAACGAGAATTTCAAATAAGCTTAGAGATGGACCGTAGGGCTAATGGGAGAAGATGGCGTTTCCCTGCCTTCTTTCCCTCTGGGTATGAATTTGTCTAGTCTTAGGGGATCCTATCCTAGATTCCTGCTCCATCACCACTCCGGAGTCCTCCAAGCTTGTCTCCTCTCCACCACAGAAGGAAATTCTGGGCCGCTGACGATGGGTCATTATTACTTTTGGTACGCGCTGTGACACATCAAACTCGTACCGTGAGTAATAATGCGCCATTGGCAGCCTGGGCAGCAAGAAAGACGGCATGGATCTCGGCAATGGATTGCACACTCCCTGTCTTCCAGGTTTGAGCAGAGAATAGGATAAAGACTGGGGAAGTAGCTATGACCAAAGGAACTAAGAACATCAGGGAAAATAAACCATAGAACCTTAGAGCTAGAAGGGACCTTAGAGACCATTGGGATCAGCCTCCTCATTTTACAAATGGAGAAACTGAGGCTCTGAGCAGCCTAGCTTGCCTGAAGTTACATACTGAGTCAGCGGCAAAAACAGAACTTTGTCCAAATTTCTCCTTTGCCTCTATCAAATTCTATTATGAATTGTACTTATTTGTATTTATTTAAGCTATACTCTTTCTAGTAGATTGTAAGCTTCTTGAGAGCAGAGACTATGTCCTTTCATTTCTGTACCTCTAGCCCTTAAATGAATTGTTGAATGAGTCCACCAAAGCCTGCTCACACCAAATTCCTTGTTCTTTCCACTGCTCCATAATCTCTGTAGAGCCTTAGAGTTTGCAAAGATTGTCATCTATCCTTGATCTTTGCCAGAGAGGAAGGGCATAGAATGAGAGAGATGAAGTATGACAGATTTAGGGTTGATGCAACACTCATTTTGGAGAGCTTGGTGGACTGGCAATCTGTAGATTTATAGGACTCTGGAGTTCACTTTCTATCCTTTATTGGAGGTGGGGACGGGGAGGGGAACAATATTTGGGGTGTGTTGAGTCTGTCTTTTTAACTTTCTGTGACTCAATCTCCCTCCCATTCTCTGCTAGAGGCTTCTGATGAAATGAAAGAAGAAATACAAAAGCTAAGGAATCGAGTGGATGTGTTGGAGGAGGTGAGCTTCTGGCAGCTTTCTCAGAATAGATTTGAGATTTAGATAAAAGCATCTGTAGAATTCCCCTGTTCAAAAAAAAAATCTACAGAAGGCACTTCCCTACAATTCTATAATCATTATATTCTCCCAATCCGTCCCTTCCTAGATTCTCCCATGTGTTTTTCATTTGAAAGCAACCCCAATCCTCTAAAGGCTATTCACATAATGCTGCCCTGACCAGTGTGGTTTCCTCAAGAGCATCATTAATTTATCATCTCCAAAGCCCACTATGATATCTCCTAGCAGACTATCCAACCCACAAATTGGGTGGTCTAACTGCAGAACCTCTTGGGACTCAGAGAGCTAATTGACTTTCTAGGGGTCACACGGCTTAGCTACAATGTCAAAGGCAAGATTGGGAACCCAGGGATTCCTGACTCTGGCTGGCATTCTATCCACAGTACCATTTGAAGTTATAACCAGGGGTCCTCAGGCCAGATGCAGCAGCTGAGGACGATTATCCCCCTCACCCAGGGCTATGAAGTTTCTTTATTTAAAGGCCCACAAAACAAAGTTTTTGTTTTTACTATAGTTTGGCCCTCCAATAGTCTGAGGGACAGTGAACTGGCCCCCTATTTAAAAAGTTTGAGGACCCCTGTAATATAACTTGACCATAAGCCACTTGGCAAAAGGCAAAACCCAACTAACTCTTTTCCCCACTCCTCCACTTCCACCCTCTTTCAGAGTCACTTGCCTGGGGAGAACAATTTTTAAAAGTTGTTCATAGCATAACATAAGTTACAGCACTATCTAGGCAAGTCAAATACTACCCATTTGGCAACCCTACTAAGAACAAACTGTAGAAGGGATGGGTGGAGAGGGTCACTAAGCAGAGAGGTCCGGGATAAGTGTTACGGTTAAATTCCACAGAGAGGGAAGAGAGGGAAATGTCTTCAAACCTGGCAGAGTATAGACTCTGGTCCTTTTGGTAGCTAACAAAATTCTGGTCTCACTCCCTACTCAGCTCCCAGTTTGAGCTCAATGAACATGGAAACAAGCCTCAGGAAATTTTCATATTCAAACATAGTGATCAGAAGCTGCTGGCTAGACATCTGATTTTTAGTTCTAGGGTCTACATGTATACAAAGGCCTTTGACCTTCGAATAACTACAAAGAAATCAAATTGCTGGAAGCCCAGAACCTTTCCCCAAGATGCACCCATTTCAAATGACCTTAGAAGAACATTTGTTTCAAGTATTTCTTAACTCAGTATATACTCTATCGCTGAAAGGGGAAAGAGGGACCACCCTGGATGTCTACAAACACAGCCTCAATATATTGACCAAACCCAAATAACCAAAGACTAATACTGTGGATAAAAGAAAACCAATACTGTGGATAAACACTGACAGAATATGTCATATGCTTTATAAAGTAGCCCTTGTTTTTCAAATCCTACCTTATGGTTGCAAGCCTTTAGGATCCTCCAATTCCTATATGATAAATTTTCCCTGGAAAACATCCAATTTCCCTCTTGGCAAAGTGGTCTCCAGTTTTCTAGCCTTTCTAGGAAATCTCTCCTTTTCAGAGGTAATGCTGGCTTCTTATGGGTATTGAAGATTTTCCTGCTAAAAATGACTGTCTCAAGCCGAAATTCTAGCAGCCATAGGTGTACATGGTGGTGAATTCTTCAAGGGAATTTAGAACAGACTTCACTTGATAATATTTTTTACAGGTGTGTGCCTATTATATAAATCAAGGTTCTGTGTAGACTTTAACAAGGGCTTGACTAGCCTAGTCATCTGTACTGTCTTGGACCCATCAATCCTAAAACCTCAGAGCTGACAACTGAAAGAAAAGCTATTCCCTCTCTAGTTTAGAGATTTTTTTTTCTTCCTCTTTTTGTATGTATCCTGAGTTTCTTAGTAGTCTGGCAAAGCTCACCAACTCCCCAGAATAATGTTCTAAAATAAAATAAAATAAAATACATAGGACCACAAAGGAAATAAATTATGTTGAAATTTATCTATACTAGATATGTATACAGATAGATATAGATAGATGTATGTATATAAATATATGTATGCATATATATATATGAATTTTAAAAGTTCACAAATCCCTATCTCAAGACATTTTTTGAATTTCATCTGCTTTCCTCAATTTATAAATAAGGAAACTAGGGGTATGTAGGGGGCACAGTGGATGTACTGGGCACCAGTTCCAGAGTCAGGAGGATGAGAGTTTGAGTGTGATTTCAGACACTTCCTAGTTGTGTGATCCTGGCAAATCACTTTACCCTGATTGCCTCCCCCACTTTCCCCTCACTCCTCCATGAATGAAGGAAACTAAGTAGGAGAGCTTGGAATAAAGCTCAAAAGCCCAAATCCAGTGCTCTTGTCTGCCCATCCTCCTCTACCAAGTTTTCCCATCCCCAATTAATGATATATGGATTATTATAATGACTGGAATTACTGAACTTTTTCTTTGGGAAAAAGCTAACTGGCTTTCCATGTGCTCAAGCAAGTTTTTGAGCCTGGATTCATTAACATTTTTTTTTAATTTTAAAAATATTTTTATTGAAGCTTTTTATTTTCATATCATATGCAAGGATATTTTTCACCATTGACCCTAGCAAAACCTTGTGTTCCAATTTCCTCTCTCCCCCTCCTAGATGGCAAGTAATCCAATATATGTTAAACAGATTTATTAACATCTTAAACAATGGGCAAGATGGCCCTTACTCAAACACATTTGGTACTCAGCTGTGTCCCAATTACACCAAGCACTGATTAAATATTGGAGAATGATGGAGATACCAAGCAGGATAAGGACACTGACACTTCTCTCTCCCTTGCCACTTCCAGGGACTATGGGTCCTCCCTTCTCCCTGCCACCTGTAGGCTCCAGCACGGCTTATGAATGACTTTGAAACTCTAGATAATTGGTAGGTTCAAAATGTCAAGGGTGTGCCTGACTGATGGAAGAAGCATCTTCCTTTTCATTCTTCCTGTAAAACTCCCATACCTGACCACTCTTACCGGAAAAGTGATGGATGCTACTTACCCCTTATCCCCACCTTCCGGGCAGCCTAAGCTGGAACAAGTGTCAGCTTGCTAAAAGTTCATGCTAGCATTTGGATGAAGAAAGGACGATGGCTTCTTCAAACTGTGAGTCACTTTAGACAGCCAAGCCCAAAGATTTGGAGAACAATAGAACACAGTGGGAAGAACCCTGATTATTTAGCTAGTAAGAAAAGCAACTTAGAAACGTGGCACTTAATCCAAAAGCCTACAGCTAATAAATAGCCTTTGGCCCTCCCAGAACAAGACTAAAAACAGATTGTAAAAGAACCAGCCTGTTCCACCAACACACACCCCTGCAACTTTCACCTCAAGGGACCTAAAAGCAACACTCTAAATTACTACTTAACCCATTGCAAACTGTGCTATTGATCAGTGAGAAAACCACAGCATTTATTAAGTGTCTCCTGTGTACTAGAGGAGTACTATGGCATAGTATTGAGAGAAGGCCATCTTTGTAGTCTGAAAGAACTGAGTTCTAGTCTTTCCTGTATACTGTTTGGGTGAATGCCATCTGTGCTCCAGGAAAGCCAGAAAGACTTGTCACAAATAAGTCCTTGATCTATAAGAGTAGAAAATTTCCATACTGGAGTTTCCCTAATTTATGAAATCACAGAAAGGTCTAATTGAAGTGACGCCTACAGATATACCCACACCTCCCCAAAACTCTAGTAGACCTAGGTCTACTCCAATTAGCTGTGAAACGCTGGACAAGGCCCTGGGCCTCTGTTTCGTTTTGAGTGAAAAAAAAAAAAAATTCCTAATTTACTTCCTTAACAGCGTTGTCAGATTTTAGACCTTGAAGAGGCCTTAAAGATCACAGAAGCTAATGAGATCTTGTACTTAATATAGAAATATTATTAGAAAAATAAGAGTGGGTTAGTGTTAACAGTTGGACACTTGGGAATAGGAGAGGAGAGAGCAAAATCTCTGGGAATTTAAACCCCCCAGAATTGGATCCAGAGCTTTGAAAGTCTATGACTATTTGCTGAAGTCAGAGGAGGTTGGAGAGATTGAACAATGATTAACTAATTAAAACTTGTTCTCCAAAAGGCTCTTTTATAAGTGGTGGAGACAGGAGGACCTACCCTGAGCTGGCCTATCCCTTGCCCAGAAGGCCACTGAGCAATTTCCTCCTTAAGCTCTGGGCCCAGGAGATGCCCAGTTACAGGTCCCACAGCAACGTCGGCCAGGATCAGCCTGGAGGCTTTGTTAGAATCCCCATCTGATCTTTCCCAGAAACCTTGAAATGGCTTTCTGACATCTTTTTTCCCATCCTCCACAATAATTTGAAATCATTCCTTGGTGCTTTCCCTCTAAAACTACTTTATATTTAACTACCTTTTGTTTATACATGTACAAAGATGCATGAATTTTTAAACTTTACATTTTTACATGTACTTGTCTCCCCCTTTGGAATATAAGCTCCCTGTGACAGAAATTGTTTTATCTTTATACTTGTATCCCCAGCATTTGCCCGGGGCTTAGTATGCAGTAGGTGCTTAAGAAATGCTGGTGGGTTTGCTGACTGGATTTCTTGCCCTTCCTCCAGAAGCTGCAGCTGATGCTGGCTCCCTTCCACAGCCTGGCACCCCAGGCCCCAGAGGACGGGCTGTCTGCTGACCACATCAGCCTTCTGGCCCACTCTTTCCAGCAGCTGGATCGGATTGATTCCCTGAGTGAGCAGATTCTGTTCCTGGAGGAACGGCTAGAGACCTGTAAGTGGATGGCTTCTTTTCCTCTCCCTATCCCAAGTAATGGGCCTCTGATTAAGGGAAACCTTTCCAAGCTGAGAAGATCTTGCCCTGCTAAGAGGAGGGGAAGAAGCAAACTGGCGTCTCACTTTGAGCCTTCCTTTGTATTGCTGGTTCAGTATCTTCTTACGTAAGGAGTCTTTCTCCTCCGCCATGCTGAGAGCTCTGTAAAAGCAGGGATCAGTTGGGCTCTTTATTTCCCTAACAGCTCTAAGTCTGTACTAGGGAATTCTGGAGAAAGAAACCCCTGTGGGTATCTGGGATTGATCCAGGAAGGCTCCCAGAGGAGCTGGGACTTTAGCTAGGATCCCTAAAGCATAAGTAGAATGTGAGAGAAGAGGAGAAGGGTGGGGAGAGGGAAAGGGGAGATATTCTCAGTCAAAAAAGCAGCATTGAGGCATGTTGGCTTGGAAATAGATTTGGGGCTTTTGCGGTTCTCAGGAAGGCTTCAGTCCTGTCCTGCCCCTGGCCCAAGCCACACGCACAGAGCTGAAATCTATGAAATCTAGCACAATCTGGGGACTGCCTAAATGTCAATGAGAACAATGGATGCTTGGTAGATCAATAGTCAAATCAAGAGCAAGTACTGTGTGCTCAGGGCAAAGCTAGCTGCTCAGGGAGAAAGAAAAAGAGAAAGGATTTTTTCACCTAAGGGGCTTATGATAAATCCTGCCTTGGAGACCACTGCATTGCTTTACCACCCCTGACTTCCTAAAATAAATACAGTACCCAACATGCCTCAGGTCTGGTTCTTCGGTGCTGGGTAATGGAGAGCAGAGGTAGGGAAGATCATGGGGCTGGAGCCCCAGATGGAGAAGGAAGCCCCTTCCTTCCTATTCTAGAGAGGAAGCCAGAGTACCGAGGACCCCATTTCCCTGTGGTTAATGGGGGGGTCATGTGGGTTCTGGTTCCTTTGCCCCCTACTGACACCAGTTTCTCCTCCACTTCTTTCTGGCATCTAGGTTCCTGCAAGAATAAGCAATGAGAGATGCCCATCTAAGTCCAGAAGCTTCACCCTGCAGGGGACTGAGAGCCAAGGCCCTGGAATGGGACCACAGGGAATCTGCCACATCTTTTCTTTTTAAAGATGTTTGTATTGAGCATAAATTTCAAGCCACATACCACTAATCCTCCCGTCCACAAGCAGACCAAGCAGCAGGCTGCAAGGATAGCTTGTGATATTGGGATGAACTGAAACCCAGTCACTCATACCCATCCATGACCCAACCTCACCAACTTTGTCCTCCCCCATCCTATTTTGGGGAGAAGACAAAAAGCTCCCCCTTAGTGAGTTTCCCATATTGCTCCTAACTTGGGAAAGGTAGGCACTGGCCCCCAGGAGTAGGAGGGCAGGAGTCTGCCAACCTAGCAGGGAGAGTTTGGGGGAAGCAACAATTAGAAGCTGGGAAAGGCAGAAAACCCCACAAGAAGGAATCTGGAGCAAGGTGCCTGGATTTACATCCTCCTTTAGCTACTTACTGTTTAGTTTTGGCCAAGACACTCCACCAGTGTCCACACTTATAAAAAAGAGATCTGGGTTAAGTGAGCTTCTGTGTTTGTTCTTGCACCATAGCCTTGGCCCTTCAGCTCTACAATAAAAAAAGAATTCAGAATTCTGAGGCCCTGTAAGAGAGTAAGGAAGGCTGGCTTCAGGAGATTGTGGGCTCAGATCCTGCCTCTAACACATACTAGTTGGGACAATTAATCTCTTAAAATCCTGTTTTTTCCTCATGTAAATTGGGGGTGGAACCTTTAGTGCCCCTTCACTGAATTGTCGTGATGATAAAAGCAAATTATGGATACAAGCCCTTTGGAAACCTTCAAGTGCTATCCAAACGACAGCTGCTGGAGTCTTCTTTGAGTGCATGCGGGGATCGTGACCCACAGCCCCTGGGGTTGGGATGTTCCTCCGGGATTGCTCCTCCATAAATAACACCTCGAGATGGAGCACATCCTGAGCAGGGGCAGGGGCAATTTGTCTCTTCCACAGTGATGAACCGGCTCAAGCCGCGCTAGTGCATCCTATTCCCCCATTACCCACAGCCCACCAGTGTGTGACATCCCACAGTCTGTGTCTCAGGAACTGGCGATTTTGTCCTCCCGTGGGAAGCTGATCCAGGAATTCGGCTCACAACCTTGTCCCCATTTGTACTGTGACCTGAGCCAAGGGCAGGGAGCCCCATTTGAGCCTTGATTGGCCCCCGCTCCGGCGACATCCTTCCCTCCCTCTTCCTCTCAAGCTGCTCCCTACTTGGCTCACAGCCCCCGCCTCTGGTCCAGCAATGCCAAAGTCTATTCTAAGCTTGTGTGCGAGGGCAGCCCGCCCACCACCAAGCGGGTGATTCATGCCCTTGTCATCCAGGACCTTGCCAAGAGCAGGCTCTCCAGGGCGCCCTGGCCAAGGTCCGGGCCTTCTTCCCCCTAACCTTGGCTATATCCTGGCCTCTGGCTCCAGTTTCAGGGCAAGCAGGAGGGGGTTCCTTGGGAGATGTGGGGGGCGGCAGGGCCCGGTGGGAAAAGTGGTGCATCTGGGCCTCCCGAGACCCACCCACCTGGGGAACAAATGGTAGTTGTTCAGTGCCCGTCTCACCTAACCTTGTCAAAATAAAACCAGTCTCATCAGCCCTCTGTAATCGAGTGCAAATGTAACTGGGCTCCTGCACACCTGGCCTTCAAATGTGTGGTCGTCAAGCCACTGGGCTAACCCACGCCGTGCTTTCCCGTGAAACTTGGAGCTGACTGCAGGAGGCTGCCCGGCAGGGAGCGGCGGCTGCGGTGAGACAGCCTTCTCCATCCGTGGCCACCTTGGGGCCAGCCTCCTTCTGTGGCCGGGGAGGAGGAGTCCGAGCCCAAGGAGCACGACCACGGGCCAGACTGGGGGAAGACGAACAATGCGCACTATGCCCTGGCTCCTCAGGTGTTTGCCCGTGGTAATGTGGGCACGACAGTGACACGGAGAACCAGGGTAGCTTCCTCAGGGGCGTGAGGCAAGGTGGAGATTCACTAACAAGAACTGAGAGGGGTCCCATGCACGTGCCAAGTGTCCACAGGGCACATACTCCCGTAGTTTCAGTTCAGAGCAAGACTGGAATCCAGTAGTCAGAAACTTTGGGTCATCAACTGTTTGCACAACTCTAAATCTCCCAGGCTTCTGTCTGTCCTAAAATGTTATACTTCCCCCAAAAGGTCAATGAAAGGAGATAATAAGGCTCAAGTCTCTTTCTCCTTCATAAATTTTTATTGATGCCTTTTATTAAAAAACATAAGTGAAATTTCTCCTTGTATGTCCGACTCCAAGCCCAGGAAGTTATCCCATATAACAATATATTTTTAAAAGAAAAAAAAAAAAAGCCAAACTGATCAATACATCCCAAAAAACCTCTCCAGAGGAAGGGTAGAGGGCTTTTATTTCTTCTTTGAAATCCCGTGGCTTCTGTGCAATTTCCCAACATTCACTTTCGCTTGCTTTGTGGTGGTTCTTTCCATTTCGTAGTCGTGAATAACTTCTTAGCAGTATCACATTGTGTAAATCCATGCTTTATGGTCATCTCTTACATCATAGTAGTAAAATTCCATTAACATTCATATATATTTTATTTTAGGCATCTTGTTTTGAAGAATTCTGAATTGCTTTCCAAAATTGAACCAATTCATAGCTCCAATAATAATAGGTGGAATTTATATAATTTAATATAGGAGTAGACACTGTATTAAGTGCTTTACAATTGTTATCTTATCCTTTAATTACCCTGGGAGGTAGATGCTATTATTCCCATTTTACAAAAGAAACTGAGGCACATAGAAATTGCTTTGTCCAGCGTCATTAGCACATGTCTAAAGTAGGATTTGAATTCAAATCCTATTATTTCTTCTGACCCACATAGACACAATATATTGTTCGTCTATCTTCCTACAAACCCACAACATTGAATATTCCCATCTTTTCATCTCAGTCAATTTGCAGGATGTGAGGTAAAACCTTAGAATTACTTCGACTATAAATCTTTCATACCTTTAATAGTTTGCAATTCTGGAGAACCATTAAATTTTATCTTGGGCAATAATTGCTTTTGGTTATGTATCTATATATACAAATATATAACATGTGTTTATACACATACACACCAGCCAGGTAGTGCAGTAAAGTGCCAGGGGTCTGGAGTCAGCAAGCCCTAAATTCAAATTTGGCTTCAGACATTTAGTAGTTGTGTGATCCTGGGCAAGTCACTTAATCTGGTCTGCCTCAGTTTCCTCATCTGTAAAATGATCTAGAGAAGAAAATGGCACACCGCTGCAGGATCTTTGACAAAAAACCCTCAAGTGGTCACAGACTCACGCATGACTCATTAACAAAAATATACATATTGCTGAATACACACAAATTATTGGATATCAAAAACCTTAATATGGAAAACTTGAAACAAAAACTAATTTCCTCTCCTTTTTATCCTTTATAAATCACTTTTGTCACAACCCTACAAGAAATGTGGTTCAAGTTTTGTCATTCCACTTCAGAGATTAAGAAAAATAATATAGTCACAAGGCAATTTGTCAGAATGAGGATTTTCAGTCAAGTCTTCTCCAAGTCATTAGTATTTTCCACTACACCAAGTTGTCACTTAGGCCTAAAGTTAAATTGATTTTTAAAATGTAATAAATCAGTGCCTCATGGAGTCCTGGGTTCAATTTCCCCTCTATGGGCAATCCCTTAAAACTTTGTGGGTCTCAGGAGGCAACACAGGACTGTGGTAAGCAAAGCACATTGGCTTTTGTGTGGATCTGCTTGAATTCTGGCTCTGCCACTTGCTACTTAGGTGACATAGGGCAGAAGCCAGGCTTTATAGTGTCGTAGTGCTGGGTTTGAATCCTGCCAATTAACCTTTCTGTTAAATGAAGGGGTTGGTCTCAAATTCGTTTCCAATCCTCAAACCTACCATTCTGCCAGTCTCTGAAGGGTGCAGCTCCTGGGGATTGGCCTAGATCAGATTTTAACTTGGGCTTCAGGATCTGTGAATTTCAGCAAGGGATCCACCAATTAGAAAAAAACTTTATACCTTTTAATTTGTTTCCTTGTAATTTTATATACTTGATTTTATGCATTTAAAGTATTCTAAGAAGGTATCCATAGGCTTTGCAGACTGCCAGGAAATTGTAATAAATGACCTCAAATCTTTTCGCCCTACAATGACAACTTATTCCTGGCTGGGTCTCCTAACAGAATGTGGGGGGTCATGAAATTATGATTTGTTATCAGTAAATGTTTGGTTTGTATACCTATTTTATATACCTATATATCTGGAGTCACATAAAATTTTTTTGGGCAAAAAGAGGTTGCAAGTGAAAAAGTTTAAGTCCTGTTGGTCTAATTCATAGAATTATGATCAGAATTAGCAGAGGGAATCTCCACAATGAAAATACCTATGCTAACCACATTTTAGATCCTTCATAAATTGCTGTATAAATTCAATTATCACACACTGGCTCAAGCTGAACCAATGCAAACTCCCCCTTCTTGTCCGTTAAGACTTGTGTCCACAGGAAGCCAGGACATCCCAAGCTTTCTAATCTCTTCTTTGCCGTTAGGCACAAATAAAGTGCTTTGTCAGTTGCTACTTACAATATTACCTACTATACAGATCCAAGTACTTATGGAAAAAGTTCATTAGGTCCAAGACTTTCTGTGGGAGGTGGCACTCACCTCTCTCCAAAGGGATCTTAGGATGAGAGGGCTGAGCTTCTTGAGTAATGGGGTTCTCTTAAAGCTACCTAAGAAACTGACAGATTTTGCAGAGAGAAGGAAGCTGTATAAGTTAGTAAAAGTCCTTCCCATATCAATTCTATGGTCCCATCTGTGATCTATGAACTTTTGGACTACCTGCCCTCAGGCTGTTTGATTTTTCATATAACTGCCAAAGTACTTTTTCTTAAGCTAAGATCTGATTGCCACACCCTTATTCAATAAATTCTAATGGCTCCCTAGGATCAGATACAAACTCCACCTTAGGTAGTTTAAAACAAACAAGAAAACACTCTTTCCAGTCTCACAATACATCATTCCTTTTCCTATACTCTACAAACCAGCCAAACTGGTCCACTCACACTCGTGTACACATCTCCCATCTAGGCTTTTACACCGACTTCTCAAGCCTAGAATGTATGTACATCTCATCTCTGGCTTAAAGAATCCCTCTTTCCCTTTAAGACAAAACTCAAACAGTACCTTCTATCTAAATCAGGAGTGGGGAACATTATTATTTTTTTTTTTTTGCACCAAGAGCCACTTGGTATATTATTGTTATAGTATAATTTTGCATACTATCCAATTTATAGAACTCAAGCAATGGGCAGGTGTAGTTTATCACCTGTGGATGCCTTAGCAAATTTTGCTGTCCTTGTATGGCCAAACGTTCTCCACCTCTGATCTAAACGAAACTTGTCCTTATATCCCGGCCCCCCCACCTCCAGCTACCAGTGCCATCCTTTTATAAGTTATATTGAATTTACATTTGTTTTTCTTTACATTCATACGTATGTAATTAAGCCCCACCAAAGCAGGAATTGTTTCATTCCTTGTATTTCCAGTTACAAACCCCCAGGCACAAGGAAACTCCCAACAAATGGCTGCAGATCAAGCTAAGTCTTCAGGATAGAGAAGCTCCAAGCTCCTTTCCAAGACTGACCCTTCTGACTCTGAATTAGCTTGGCTATCTCCTGGTAGGATCTTCTTTGTCTAAGCATCAAAGGTTAAGCTTATTACAAGGCTTTCAGTCCTCTCCTTTCTAAGAAAAGCCTCTTGGTGCTTCCTCCTCTGTGAAGGCTCACCTTCCAGTTTAGTGTCCTCTCTGAAATTTTCAAATACTTTACCTTTACTCTTTGTCCCTATTGCTCCCTACCAGGTTTTAGACTTTTATTTGCATGCATAGAATATACATTCTCAAGACAACAGGGAAAATGTCATTTTAAATTTTTGTATCCTACAATAAAGTAAGAGCTAAGTGCTTGTTTGTGGAGGGAATAAAAACATTAAGGAAGAAATGAGACCTGGCATTTCCTGGTCCAGCCTTTCCTGAGATTGCAACCATGAAGTAAAAATACATTGTTAAAGGAAACTAGTTGAGACTTATAACCTCCCCAACCCACCATTTCAAAGATTTTCCTGTTGAATAATAAGCTACTCTAAGATCTGGGGAACACAAGCTCTCCTCATGCTTGGTTCACTTGACAGATGGTTGTTGCCCTTCTCATGGAATTGTTAGAACATCAAAGCTGTTGGGAATCTAGCAAGGTGATCAATTATACTCACTGTTAATTATCCCTCCCAAAGAGTGGAAGCTCAATATACCGGAAAAGAATTTGAGACTTAGAATTAAGAGGGACAGATCCTTCCTCCAACAATTAGTTGTGTGTTTGAACTCTATCTAGGCTAAGAGTAGGTAACAGTAGTTATTCCTTACCTTGCAGTGTTTTATGAGGATCACCTAAGATAACATATATAAGTAGTTTTTAATCCCAAAGCATTGTGCAGATGGAGGAAGAGGAATAAACATTTAAGTGCCTACTATGTGCCAGGAGTCTTACCAATATTATCTCAATGACAAGCATTATCTCATGTATTCAATGGGCTAAAAATCCCTGAAGAAGTCATCCAATTGAAAGATTTAACATCAACAGATGAAATTTGCTTCTTGGCAGATAGGGCACAGCAAGGTCTACCTAATTTTTACCCTTATATTCTCAGTTCCTAGCCCAGCACCTGGTATTTAGTAAGTGCTCAATAAATACTTATTGGCTAATGGGTCACACAAAGGCTTATTAGTCTTAATACAGAGGGGTTCTTCTCATCTTTTGAAAACCAGCCCTTTGGGAGGGATCCATGTTAAATCTCATGCACCTGGGTACACTTCCCAGGCTCTCGTCCCGCACCAACAAGAGTAGGGCACAAAGGACAGAAGGAACCGCCAGTCTCCCAAGCCTGTCCCATCTGCCAACAGAGAAGTGATGTTGGTGAGCTCCCTGCACCATCTCCCTGGATTCCAGATGCTGCTGCTGAAGAGGCTCTGCCATGTCAGTGATGACTGAACTTTAAGTCTCAGTTCTCCCAAATGTAGAATTTAAGGAATGACAAAGCGTTCAAGTCTGCAAGGGGACGTGCAGAACAAGAGCTTTTTGCCACAGAGGGCCAGCGTATGGAACAGGGTTGGGACTTGGGATTTTGTGGGCAGAGGGAGCTTCCTGGTGGGAAAACTTCTCCCAACTAAAGTCAACACTTCTCTGCAACTTAAAACTTATCAAGCCCACTGAGATGAAGTGACTCAGTCCCAAAGCCAGCCTGTGTCAGAGGCGACACTTTACGGAGGCTCAGTGAACAGTCAGGAAGATCCGGACAAATCTCTGAAACATGCAGACATGGGAAGCTGGCCAAGCTCCTGAGCCTCTCCATGCCCTAGGAAACTGTAAGATGCCAGGCTGTTGAGGAGGTGATAGAGGAATCGGTGAGCTCCTCTCACTCCCCAATGAAGTCAGGGGCCAGAGTTTTTCAGTTTGGCATCATCTAAGTCACTCACCCCAGGAGGGGCCCCTTTTTGGGATTGGCCCCTGGTCATAAAAACTCAACCAGGAACCTTCTCAAAGCCACCCTTGAGCCTTGGACCCAGAGAAATGTTAAGAGCTATAGAGAGCAAATCCAAACCCAAGCCTTCTGGACTTGCTGAAACAATCCCCCATCAAGTGAAACTCAAAGAGCTTTTCAAATAATTGCTTTATGAAAAACAAAAATTGTGCAATTTAGATCAAGCATACATTTTTTCCCCACAAAATTAGACCTGACTAGCAAAAGCACTTTTCCAACAGAAACCCCCCAGGCAGCTGCGGACCCCATTTGTTGTTCTCCCAGAGCTGCAAGAGAGCCCGGGATTCCCCCTTATGTTCCCTCACCTCAATTTTTCTGGCTTTGCCTTCCCCCCCTGAGTAAAAGTGCTATTAGATTTAAACTTGAGATTACTTAGAGCAAGATACTCAAACTTTCTCTCCCCCGTGATAATCAGGTCACTCCTATTCTTCTCTGTAAACACTGATTACAAGAGGAAAGATGTTGAACTCTGGAGGGCTTCTGTGAAACACAAGCAGCAGAGAAGCCCCAGAGTGCCAGCCCCTTCCCTCAGCCTGAAAGACTGCCCACAGAGGCTGCCAGCAATCCGAGATCCCTGGGAACCTGTGACGCCAGTGCATCCCCCTGCACGTGTTCCTCAGGACCCAAATGGCAGGCTGACAGGGAAGCTGCTACTGTGGCCCTGGCAAAGGGGCAAAGGTCTGGACTTTGTTCCCTCCAGGGTTCAAGCTAGCAGTCTCTGCTATCAGAGATACCCATCAGTTTCTCTCCTTTGGCCCAGTGACTAAAGTTAGCTTGAGAAGAGTCCCAAGCTCTCCGCTCAACTCCAACCCTCCAACAGCTCATCACCGTACTAGGTGTGGTTACTCCCACCGGTCCTAGTGCTCAGAGGGAGCTTCCGTATCAGGGCTGCTACCCCCCAAAGCTCCCCTGGGTCACAGAGGGAACGAGCTCACTGCTCAGGCCGTTCTCTCACTTTTCTCAGGGTCTCCTTATACACAAGGAGAACCTTCTGAACTCTGCTTTCCTGGCTTAGGTTGTAAGAATATGAACATAAACCACCATCCACCAAAGCTTCTATGTCCATATGCCAGGAATAGTGGGCAAGGGATTTAGGGGCTCGGCTACACCACCTCTCTCGTTTTAGGTTTCTGGGAATTAAGCAGTACCAAAGAGGGTCTCAAGTCTCTGTCAGCAGCAAAGGCTGCCTGTCATCCAAGGAACTTTTGGTAGCTCCCCAGAGTAGTACCAGGACTTGAGCATTAAGAGATAGAAAGGCTCAGAGAACAAGGAAGGAGAAGGTTGGGCATTTTCATACCTGCTGTGCCAACGGAAGTCTGGAAACTTTGTTCCTAATACCCGAGCTAGACAACAGTGGGCAGGGTATGAAGTTAACTTGAGTTAACAAGACAGACCGTATAGCCTCCCCAAATACAGGTGCTTCCCCCCATTCTCCCCAAAAGTCATTCATTCAAACTCCAGAGAGATGGCAATCTGGTTCTCCTAGTAAGGGTCACTCACAGCCCAGGACTTCAGTGCTCAGCATGTGGGATAAGAGAGAGAATGGCTCAGAGACCAAGTGCAGGGAGGATTCATGGGGAAAAAGGTGTAAAATAGAAACCACATTCATGGCTGACAAAATAAGGACCGGAGCCTCTGGAAAGGGTGACCCAGAATGAAAGCCAAAGGGAAGCACCAGGGAGGTGGAAACCATGACATTTGGCAACAGAAAGGGGAGGTCCCTGTGTTCATCCTCTCACCCTGGGCAGACGGGCAGGGGATGGTGTCTAGGGCTACTGCACAGGCTGCGAGGTTGAGCCATTGGTCCCTTTTTCATTCAGCTTGTCAGATATTCTGAAAAATGTCTCTCTCATGAGAGAATGGCAGGTCTCTAGCAACTTGGGGATGTCATCCACTGTCATGCCTTCTGTCTTGATTGGATCCAGCACTTCTACTTTGATCTTTCCTGGAAACAAGAAGGTCAGAGAGAAATGTGTCCTGATGTTACTGTGAACACTGCTGTCGACAGGCATTCTGGTGCCTCCGGTCAGGTCAGGTCCTTTCCCAAAACACCCCAGGGATCACCCTGTACCCAACCCAAGCAGGTCACAGGGGGAGGTTCTTGTACTTGAAGCACGACCCCCATCCTTCTAAGATGGGCACACCAGGGCCTCCTATCTAGTTTTTGCTGGCACAACTGGAACAGAAAGTATCAGAGAAGCTTATGGCTAGGTACTAGAGTGATTCATAAAGCACAGGCTGTTAGAGGGAGAAGTCATTTAAGGTAAGGTAACAACTCTCTTACTCCTGGTATAACATATCACATGAGCACAGATGCCCATAATGGAAGGGATATTTCAGAGTGCATCTAGCTGGGAGCTGTGGCAAGGCAATCCCCCCAAAGGCTATTTTTGGAACTCCCCCCAGAAGCAGGCTCTTACAACTAGCTGGACTCAAGATTCAGGTCTGGTATCCTCCCGTTTACCCTCCCAGCCACAGAAACAAGGAAAGTGGATATTCTGCTTTTCTATGGCAGCAAAGCCCCTTCTAGCATGATGACTCACCTTGCCTCCTGCCAGTGGCGTGGGTCCATAATCTTTGGATTTCTCCTTCCAACCCCCCCCCACCCCCCCAAGTATCTCCAGAAAAGACAGCAGCTGTTCTGGATATTGTACAGTTATCCCTGTCTGCCTGACCCAGCAGGGTCAAAGCCTCCTTAGAAAATTCGTTAGTCAAGCGGAATCTTCTCCACCTAGAACCTTTAGGACATAGTCACACACGATCTCCCTATGTGGCTCTGGAGCCAGACCCCCTTCCCCCCAAGTGTTCTCCTGCCAGTCGTGCCCTGGAACCTCACAAAAGTTCCTGGAAGGAAAGGAGGCTGGGCACATCTTGCTGCCCTCCTTTGACAGAGAAGGAAATTGGGCTTCAGAAATAACACTCCCATGATAAATATTCAATGCCCAGGCTCTAGAGCTGGAGGAGCTTTTAAGTTAAACTGAAGCATAATAGGTTTAGAGTTGGAAGACCCTCAGAGGGCACCGAAGTAAATTGAGGCCCAGGGAGAGGAAGAGCTGATCCGAGCCCATGTGCTCTGCTTCCAAAGCCAGCCATGCCTTAACCCACCATTTTACATTCTTGGGAAGGTCACATACAGCTAGATATCAGTCAAACCCAGCCCTGAGCTACCCTGGCCCAAGCTCATAACTACACAGAAGAGAGACTCTGAGCCAAGCGAAGAGCAGCTTACAATCTGATCAGACAGGAAAAAAGGATCGATGCCCATTTCCCCTGGACTAGACTTTGACCTGATCTCCCAGGCAGCCGTTCTATTTAAAGGTGTTAAGCCATACTGAAAGGAGTGGATATTTGAGGCCATCCAATGCAAACATCTTCTCCCCAAGGGTCCAAAATCACCAAGGGCTTTTTGCTTCTAGGGATCTCTGGACCACGGGTTTCCTTGATTTTCCTCCATACCCCCAAACCCAAGAAAAATAAACATCACCAGTCGTTCCAAATGTCACTGGTTTGAATTCTGGACAAAGAAGGCTTTATGTTACACTTGACTAATACAAGTTCTTTACACTGGGAAAGATCAAATCTTTACTTTGGCTTCCTTATCTGCCAATGGCCCTACTACCACCTTCCCAAGGTGATGATTTCAGATGAGTACGAAAAATGCTTTGGCTGAATGAGGCCTAAAGCACCCCAAATTCTGTTCCCCTCAATTAATTATTGCTTTTCCTTTTAAAATACAAAGGACTCAACTTGACTTTTTTTTTTTTTTAAATCTCTGTTGAATCCAGCTTATGGTTCACCTATTTGTAAGCTTCTAGGCAGAATTAAGCAGCTAGCATAGGCTATGCAAAAGTCAGCACAAGAATGCTCACAGGAAGTTGGTTCAGAGGCACTAGTATCCTAGATATTGCCAATAACAGATCAGTACTGTGCTTTCTGTGTATTAGAGCTCTAAGGGAAGGCAGGTCTGACAGTTTAATCCTTCTAGTTGTAGAGTAAACCTCTGAGCCAAGTTTCAAGAGCCTAGGAGGATCAACTAAGAAATACAATCCATAAAGAACACTAGCCTGGGAGTTTGAGAGGTCTAATCTCACCCCTACAATAAACCAGCATGGGACCTTGGACAAGCTGCTCAAGCCCTTTCTTTCTTGGGCCTTCATTTCCTCATCTATAAAATGAGGGGGGAAAAGGGAATTAGGTAACTTATTCTTCTTTCCCAAACCCCATGCCTTTAGGGAGGGGTAAAGAATTTGGGTTTCACTCTTCTCAAAGTGAAAGATTCAGGCTGGCCTGGGTCTGTGGGCCTGACAAGGGAAGTGTAAGGGCAAAAATCTTTCTATAATCACTGGGATAGGGGGATGCAATAAAAACAACACCAATCTTATTGATTAGGCTGATGAATCAGGAAAGAGAAATACAAGAAACACATTCACATTATACAGTGACATGAAATACCTGATGTGAAGATTTTTTTCTCTGGCTGGTAAAAGGAAGAGAATGACGAATACACCACAGGAATGATTGGCACCTAGGGGTGAGGCAAACAAATCACAGTGAGAATACGCTGGAGGCTAAACCATGGGGCTCTCCCATACGTGGCAGACCTCCCTCTGGCCCCAGGGCCACTCCCTTGGCACCAGGCCCAGCTCAATTATAAGTCTCTCCCCCTCCTCCAGGGATAAGCTTGAGAACGCCTAAGCCAGCCACCCAGTCTGCCAAATAAAACCCAAGCGCTACCCAGCCTACCCACTTCTCATCTGAGTTTTTCCTCCATCATCAGGGGAGGATGTGGAGGTGGTGGTTGAGATGATGTGATATCTATGCCATTTCTAGACCTCATTTAAGGACTGTCTGCCTGAATATTCCTAGTCCCTTCAGAAACAACCCCCTGCTTTCTACAGAAAAGATTTTCCCACCTGCAGAAGCCCCAAGGCCAATAGCCATCAGCCAAAGGGGCTTTAAAAAACAAAGCTAAAAAAATGGAGTCTATTATCTTAAGATTCTTTTTGGAACAGCTGGGAGCTAGGGCAAGGTGAAGAATTCCATGGAGTCCAACACCACTTAGGGAGCCTTCTGGACATCAGGAACTTGCAACAGTGGAACCTGGTTCAACTTTTATCTTTACCCTTTGCAGGGAAGAGGGATAGTGAAAAAGACCCTCCCATTTAATCGTATCTGCCTGCTGCTTTATATTAAACGTGCTTCCAGTCTGATGTCCAATCTCCTTTGGGACGTGGAATGGCACCCTCCACTCATTGACCATTCTTACATCTAGTCACATCCCTTCACAATTCCAATGATTCTGAACCCATAGGTCGTCACCCATTTACTTTCCCCTTTCTATTCCCCCTCAACCAATTCCTTATTCACCTCCTCTATTCTTTCACCCCAAATTTTCAATCAAATGCCACCCAACCATTCCCCTCTGGAATGCCTGCTCCAGAAGCAACAAATTTCCCTTTATCCTAAATCTTTTCTTCTTTTACATCTTCTATCTACTACCTCACTCCCCACTAATGACATAGCTTTTATCTGGCTATCTTCAAGTGCCAGTTTACCTGCTTTGAAGTTTATGCTATTCACAACTACCAACCAACCAAAATCCTGGTAGCTCTTGTCTAAAACTCATTTCCTTTCTCAAAGAGGTCAGTACATTTTTATTTTTTCCTCTAACTCCTATGCTCAATTATGAGACTTCAACATATATATAAATGTCTCTCAAATATTTTAACTATTCTGTTCCTCAACCATGCGCTAAGCCTCCAGCTCACCTTAGCCAAAGAATCATATCCCCGATCTTTGCCACCCACAAAATGTACTTATATTCTCAATATTCAAAAACTCCAAAATGTCCTCATTTTACCATGATCTATTGGCTTTTCATCTCTCCCTTTGTTTTCTCTTATAAAACCTTACTATTCTTCCATACTATAACCTCCAGTGCCTTCTTCAACTTACAATTCTTTGTCAGGTTATCTCTCCTATGCTAATCCCTCTCTTGATCCCTTAGTGAACAAATTCAACTCTTTAATATCTTCTTCTTTTGAATCCTTAACCCCTTTTCCCCCTACCAATTAAACCTTGCTAAATCTCAGCCTTGGATTATTCCCCCTATTAAACTGGCTGTTCACCTACACAGGTATTATTGAATGAAAGTAAAGAAGAAAAAATAAAATCACACAACCCATCTAACTGGATTCATTATCATTTTAACTTCAACTGGGTCCCTCCTCTCTTTCCATACCTGTGTTATTATACAGAAAAAATTGAGATCATGTGCCATGAATTCCCTCTTCTCCCTTTGTCATCTCATATTCTTCAAATGTTTTCTGCCACTAGCTCCTTCTTCACCCCTCTGTCACATGAGGTAACCTTATTCCTTCCTTATCAAGACTAACTAATCTCTCTACTACTCAAGTCATTTGATTCTTTCCAGTTCCATCTTCTATCGTTTATTTTGAATCTCTCTCCTAGGCCAGCCCCTATAAAAATGCTGTTTTCCCATCTTCAAAAAAACTATATTCCATTCCTGTCAATTACTGTCTGTATCTCTTCCTTCCTCCCTCTGTGGCTAAATTCCTTCAAAAGACTGTCTACAATAGGTACTTCTGCTTTCTTCAAATTCTCTTAACCCCTCACAATCCTGGTTTTTAACCCTATCATTCCACCACAATCACTCTCTAACTCCCTTTGTCATTTCCTATCATTAAGATGCTTTCTGCCACTATGTCCTCTTTCACCCCTATCTCACATGAGGTAGTCTTACTCCTAGAGGAAGTATTGAGTGACTACTCTGACAAAACTAAGAATAAAGTTCTAGATCTGAAGGTTGTGGGTAGAGGAAGAAAAGTCAATTCCCTTTTATCCATTGATCAAATATTTATTAAGTACTATGTTTCAGGAACTGAGCTAGAGACTGAAGATGCAAAGACAGAAACAATACTGACTAGATTGCCCTGCCGGTCTCAGTCCTCCCTTCACCCCCTCCCAGAAGATGGCTCTTGAAGGAAGCCTTTCCCCAACTTGTCCCCAAAGGTATCACCTGGGCCTGGACAGCCAGATAAAAGGCACCCTTCTTGAATGGCAAAAGGTCATAACTTCCATTCCGTGTTCCCTCAGGATAAATCCACACTTTCAGCTGTCAGAGAGGAGGGAAAGAAAAAAAAAAAGAGGGGGAAAATTATCTCTGATGTCATCCCTCTGTAAGGATCACAGAACTCTGGAACTTAGCCCTGGAATATCCTCAACACTCCTGCACAGAAATCCCCTCCATAGCATCTCTGATAAAGTCATTCCGACTCGCCTTGAGCACACGTCGGAGAAAATGAGCTTCTTTCTGTAATTTTTCTAAGACCGCACAGACAGTTAACATTAGAGTCAGAACTAGATCCCAATGGCCGGAACTTCTAGAAAGACATTTCCAGGTTCCTACTGTGCCCAACCTCCCCTTTGGAGGGGACCCCTACCGCACCTTTGACACTAAGCCAGACTCACATTCTTCTGAACCAAGATGTTTCCCACTTCCTCCATCGCCGACATGGCTGTGCTTGTCCGCTTTCTGTTGATGAAGATGACACCCCCAAGATACATGATTAGGCCCACAGGGCCTGTGTAAAGTAGCTCCCGCTTGGCAATCTGGATGCAGTTTCTTGGAAGGATCTCCATCAGACCTAAGACCAGCACAAGAGTCACAGGGAGATAAAAGGAAAAGACCAACCCACCCTAGATGGTCCTCGGGGCAGCAAACCTACCCGCAAGAACCACCTCCAAATTAGCAGAGGGAGCAGAATGAATGAACAATGCTATGGAGATGACAGGAAAATACAGGAGATCTTGGGAAATACTGAGTAATTCAGACTCGTCAGGTGCAGATTATATGGAGTAGTAGGACATAAGAGAAGCCTAAAGGCTCACATAGGGTGTATCTAGACCCTGAGGAGGCCTTTTTTTAAAAAGAATAATTTTTTTTAAATGAGTAATTTATTTACCCCCAAGGCAATTGGGATTAATTGACTTGCCCAGGGTCACACAGCTAGAAAGCATTAAGTGTCTGAGGCCAGATTTGAACTTGGGTCCTCCTGACTTCAGGGCTGGTGCTCTGTCCACTGTGGTGCCACTTAGTTGCCCCCAAAATGAGTAACTTAGTAACGATCTCAACAAATCTGATCAAATAAAATGAGAAGAAATCCCAAATAAAATCATCAGTGATGAAATGAAATATACAACTTAAAAATGGTTTCACGTCCCTTTCCTTCTCATCCCTTTCCATGATCTAAGAGCATCTTTGACCTGGAAGGCCAGAGTACCCATTACAAACCGTGTACACAAAGACTCAAGAAAACCAATCCAATTTATCGTGGCTCCTTTCCAGTGGGCCAACTTTCACCCCATCCAGCTAGCAGCACACCTCTCGACCCAGGGGAGTCAGAAGGGGACTTGCTACACAAGCGGCTCCTAAGGCGGTCCTAAGCCTTCCCACCCCTAATCCAGAATCCAGCAGGGACCCCACTTACCCATCATATCCAGAATGCTCTGATGATTGGAGATGATGACGCATGGTTTGTCCTCATGCAGTTTCTCTGCACCTTTCATTTCCAACTGAAGGCCGTAAAAGTACTTAAAAATTCGGACAAATCTCTTGATGATACTATAAGGGAGAAGACAGTGACTATGAGCTGGTTAGCTCCCCAAAGGCAGCTCAGATGATAGAATACTGGGCCTGGATTCCGGAGGACCCAAGTTCAAATCCAGCCTCAGACACCAACTAGTTGTGTGAATCTGGTCAAGTCAATTAACCAGTTTGCCCATTTATAAAAGGGAGATAATAATAACAGAACCTACTTTGAAGGCTTGTTGTAAAGATTAAATGAGATAATAATTGTAAAGCCCTTACCACAGTGCCTGACACATAGGAAATGCCATATAAATGTTAGCTATCATTATTAAATCCAGTCTCAGATACTTATTAGCAGGGCCACCCTTAGCAAGTCATTTTTACCTCTCTGCTGTTTCTTCAATTATTGTCAGGGACAAGAGAAAATATTTTAGGGTTCTTATGAAGATCAAATATTTGCAAAGTGTCTAGTATGTATTAGGGGCTTAAATAAATGCTTATTTTCTTCTTTCTTTCTTTCCCTACTTGAGCATTAGCCAGAATAAGAGAACAGTTTTGGTAAATGGTTAGACAAAAAAAGAAAAAATAAATACAAGTTAATAGGACAAAAAGAAGGGGAGAGATACAAACATACATATGTACTGTACTGAGATTCAGTGTCCTGGAAAGGGACCTGAACTAGAAATCAGCAAGGCTAGATTGTGTCTCAGTCTCAAGTGGCTCCAGAGTTGATTCTCATTTCCTGAAAGTTTTTTCATCTGTAAATGGGCCCAATAATGCTGGTCCTACTTATCCTTAGGAGCTCCCATCCCTGAAGGGAATGGAAGAAGAGATTTTATTTTCTTTACTCTTGACTCCTCCATGGGCGATAACTGGATCAAAGGACGCAAGGTATTTTAAAGCCTGTGACCATGCTTTTATATTCATTTTAGGAGGCAACATGAATCCCTGAATGATCCCAATATCTAGTAACCTTGGGTTCAAATTCTGGTCCTGCCACTCCTACCTTTGTGATCTTCATCAACTCAATTCACTTCTTTTAGACTATTTCCCTATTTGCAAAATGAGGGAGTTGGACTCAAATAGTCTTCAAGGTTTCTTGGGTAGCAGGCAGCTTGTCCCCCAGCTGGGGTCATGAAGAGTCAGTCAGACATAACCAAAGTCAGTATGAACACATATGAGACTACAGGGGAAAAAAGGAAGATTTTTTTTTTGTTCCTGGGAATGAAGGAGCTTAAAGTGGTGGAAAGTGGGCAGTTATATGGATAAGCCTAACATCAGCATCTCTCTTCAGGAAGACCAGAGTTCAAATGCTGCCTCGGGTATTCACTAGCTAGGTGACCCTAGCTAGGCAAGTAATCTAACCTCTCTACTTCAAAAAGGTAGCAAACTTGAGAGTTTCTCTCAGAAAGCAAATTTTCTAATTAGAGTTGTCCAAAAGTGAAAAACTATCCCACCTCTTCCCCCCTTACTAGATTGGATGGCCCTTGCTGGGGATGTTGGATGCAGCTAAGGCCTTGGGCTCTCAAACACCCAAGGACATGAAGACCTCGTCCAAATCCAACCACAGATACTATCCGTGATCCTGGACAAGTCCTTTAAGCCTCTTCCAGTTTCCTTGTTCATAAAAGGAGCTGGAGAAGCAACCAGCAAACTGGTTCGGTATCTTGGCCAAAGTCATGAAGGGCTGATGTTACTGAAAGGAATGACATCTCCATGATAATGTGTGCTGAGTCTTTAGATTAAAACCTGAACTTTGTGAAAAATGGATTTATTTGGTTTCCATAGTATAAAAATTAAGTTGGAGAAATGAAACAAATTAGAAAACTGAAACCCAGTAGTGGATGGAGGTGAAGGGTTATCACAGGCCCAAATGTAAGACTCCTTAAGGGCAGGTCTTGGGTGTTGTAATAGGGTGGTAACCAGAGATTTGAAAATCTTTTGTTCTTTGCCCCAGTCTTCCCCTTTTAGAATGGAAGTTCCTAAGGGACAGGGACAGGATTGAGTGGAAAACATTATTTGATTAGGTAACACTCAGGCTTTTTTTTTTTTTTTTTAAAGAAACTGCTTTAGAAACCCAAGCCAATGGGGGAAAGAAGCCAGGGGATTGGGGAGGAGAGCTCCTATTGGGGAATAAAATGGCAATGACCCTTGCCTGTATGTGTCTGTCTCTCTTTCAAACCATGCTTTATTTGTCAGAGACTGTGTGCCCTTTCTCATCAGAAACTTTTTTCCTACACTCATACTCGGACTTCTGATCGTTTTAGTGGTCGCTACTGTCCCATACACCTTGACTCTAAGGACAGAGATGCAGCAATGAGAAAAGCATGGCCCTTCCAGGAGGGAAGTTCCTCAGAGTTTATTGCATGGCTTACAGTCTAGCTCTGCGTCAGGCCCAGCCCTCATATTAGGTGATGGACTTTAACATATATATTAATATCTGAACTTCCCTATTCAATCTACTCCATTCCCCATGACCTATCTATTTCTCTACTCCACCTTCCACTGTCTCAGAGACAGCCATACCCTTGGATTTGACCATCACCCTCAAAGATGCCATTTCAATATTCATGAAGGCAAAATTCTTTTATCTGGTCATAATCTTTTATTACTCCATTTTTTTTTTTTTTTTTGTCTTATGACCCTAAATCATCCTGTCATCCTCACCATAACCTCCAATCCCTCAGAGTTCCTTCCCAAGGAACTTTTTTTTTTTAACTGTCAAGTTTGTAATATTCTCAACACTCCACTGACATCACAGGTCATGCCTTATGAAACCCCAGTTCTTTAAATACCCATAATCTGCTACTTTTGTTGGATTAACCTGCAGCTGAAATCTTACTACCTGGATTAACCACAAATTTACATACTCCCAACTGGGTTTAATTACAGCAAGGCAAACCTTTCAACATCTTCCCAGTCATAGTATGGACAAGTTCAAAACCTGGTTATTCCTCAAGTGCTCCAATGTTTTGATTCAATGTCTGATGCTCTCTTTTACTGTACCATTATACTCATATAGTATGGACAAGTTCAAAACCTGGTTATTCCTCAAGTGCTCCAATGTTTTGATTCAATGTCTGATGCTCTCTTTTACTGTACCATTATAGATCTTGGGTATAATCTTACTATTACACCCACTCAGCTTAAGACTTTGCTTCATGAAAATAATAGAGGCCATCTGACAGGAGCCCTTTCTAATCACCTCTTCTTCAATTCACAGGCAATGGAATTCTTCCCTTTCTTACAAAAGTGATCCTTTTTACTAAGGTAAAACCATCTCCTTGAGAACTCCTTGAGAAGCTAGTCCACCATGTTTGGTACCTTCTTTGATTCTCTTTTCAATCTTCTGCAGTCTGGCACCTAATCTCATCATTCCACTGAAACTTCTTTCTTCAAAGTTCCCAATGATTCATTGTGAAATCCCACAACCCTTTCTCAATCCTTATCTTTTTTCACCTCTCTGAAAGCTTTGACACCATTGATTATCCTCTTCTGCTGGGTATTTTCTCCAGTCTAGGTTTTTAAGGCATTGTTATCTCTTGATTCTCCTCTTATTTTTCTGGCCACTCCCTCCAAAATTTTGGGTGTCCCCCGAATCTCATCACTAGGCTCTCTTTTCCCTCTCAGTAATCTCCTAAATTCCCATTATGTCTATGATGAGATTTAATTCTCATTAGCCCTAACTCCTTTCCTGACTGACTTCCAATCTCACATCACTAATGTATAGGTGTGTATATATAATTGTGTGTATATATAGTGTACATCTTGCATAAGCATCTCCAACTCAGCATGTCCAAAATAGAACTCATTCTTTTCCCCCAAACCTTCCTCACCTCCACTGTCTATGCTGCAAGGAACATCCTCTCAGTTACCCTTCTCACTTACCTACCTGTTGATATGTATGTCTTGTCACTTTTACCTTTTCCAATACCCTTTCTGTATATTCTATTGTCTTCATTCCCATAACTACTACCTCAGTACAGGCCCTTATCACCTTCACACATTGACTATTTCAATACTCTTCTGGTGAGTTTCCCTGCTTCAAATCTCTTCCCACTCCATCACTCCATCAGCACAGGTCCACTCACATCACTCCCTGACCTGATAAACTGCAGTGGCTGTGACCTCCAGAATCAAAGAGAAGACACTCTGACATTTAAAGCCCTTTACCAACCTTTTCTGCCTTTCAGTCACCTTAAACTTTACACTCCCATTCATATATTCTGCCATTCTCCACACCTTTTCCCTAGATGTCCCTTAGGCCAAAAATAGTTCTTTCCTCACCAGTTCTTTCTTAGGCCATCTTCCTTTACAGTATATATACCTATATCTCCCTTGTTGGAATGTGAGCTCCGTAAGGACAGGACTTACTATTTTTCTGTCTCTAGTACTTAGTGCAATGCCTACAACAACTTAATTCTCATTGACTACCTGAGTCCCCAAAGGACATATACCTACTAAGGTGAAATCTTATGGATTCAAACACAGTTCTCCTGTCTACAATCCAAGGTTCTTACCATAGTGCCACATTGGATCCAAATTAGCTTCCTTCTCCTGGAGCTAGCTTGGAAGAGGTTTAAGGTCAACCTTAACTTTGGACCATAGGCACTGCCTAGAAATCAGAGGAGCTCCAGCAAAGTGGGAATCCGGAAAGAAAACTCTTCTTTCTACAGGCCCCTTATCTAAAAACTACAAATAAACAAACGAAAAATCTTTCCATTTGGCTCACTTTCTAGATGGGCCATGGATATCATCTTCCAGGGATACAACACTGCACTATCACTTTGTACCATGATCCCCTCTGTTCAATAGGGGAAAGGTAATCTATTTCATCAGAGGTTTGTAAGCAATCCTCCAGTTTTAACTTCTGTAACTCCCTTTTGCTGGATGAAGGCAACCAATGGTTTTGGCATTACATAACATCATAGCTCTGGGGGTAGAAGAACTGATGGCCATCTAATCCAACCCTTTTTTATTGGTAAGAAAATTGAGGCCCAAAGAGGCTGCCCCACACAGTACATATAATAAATATCAGAATCTGGTTTTGAATCCGAGTGTGAAGACAATTCAGCTCTCTCTGAGGCTGTGTTTGTAGAAATAGAAAAGACCCAAGCCAAATCAAGGAAAAGTAGGGGAAAAGGCCTCCTCTTTGGAAGATGTATTTTTTATTTGGACATCAGCCTAGAAAATGACTTCTAACCAGTGAATGCTCTAGGTTTCCAGCTTGGATAGAGCTTAAACAAGGACAGAGATCAAGTCTTGCAGAAGTGTACTTATTGATCAAGAGAGAAAGGGCTAATGGAACTAGAGGAGAGGAGAGAACCTGGATTGCTTCTGTGTTGAATTATCCCTGTTCAGTACCAAGAACAAGTTCAGGAATCAGGTTGCAACAGAGCCTCATTAAGTCATATTCTCCTTAATTGGAAGGAAAGGATCAACGTTTCCTCTGTGACTTCAGATTCTTAGCAAGGATTGTGTAAAAGCAGTTACTCAAGAAATTTATCAGTTGACTTGGGTCAGTTACACTCTGGCAAAATAGGAGGTCCAGCCAGTATAGATTAATCCTAAAAGTATGCTTTTGCTCACTCTAATTTGGGTTAGACTAACACCTCTCTAAGAAGGCTGAATTTTGGAGGGAGTTGAGTTCTTCCTTTTAATGACAGACCAGACCAAGAGAAAGGAATGTAAAAGATATTCTCTTTTGGGACAACTGGGCATTCCTCATTAAAGAATCCTTCCCTTCCAAATTTATCCCTAAATTTGACAAGGATAAGGTTGAAAAGCTTCTCTGGGCCACATCTGGAGTAGTAGAAAAGAATTCTGCATTTGGATAATAAGCCTGAGTTCTCAAATCCCATATCTGACAACTATGGAGATAAATTACAATCACTTTGAGGCTGCTTCCTCATTTTAAGATAAGGAGCATACCAGTATCCATTAGTCCCCCACACAGGACAGAGATTAACAGCAAATGCAAATCGAAACAGTCAAATGTGGTACAAATAAAGAGAAGCAAAAGAGGGGGAGAGGAAAATGACTTAGAAAGGGTTAAATTTCCCAATGTAGTTGGCCTAGGGCATTCAGTCAAGCCCCATGAAGGAATCTTTCAGTTCAAGTGCTTCTCTTTGGGCTTCAGTCCCTACAATCGAACAACTCCTATTTCCCTCAATACCCTCAAGGCCATAAAGCTCAGAGACCAGGGCCTCAATAGACCACATCCCCTCCCTTCTATTACCCAAACATAAAATAAAACTGATTTGGAAGGGGGCATGTAGACTAAAGGGAAAGATATAAAAATAAGGGATTTTAGAAGAGAAATCTTCCCTTAACCAAGATGCTCAGATCTGGCTCTGTTAAGATAATTCAGCTCTCTCTGAGGCGGTTTGTAGAAATAGAAAAGACCCAAGCCAAATCAAGAAAAAGTAGGGAAAAAGGCCTCCTCTTTGGAAGATGTATTTTTTTACATCAAAAAATCCCCAGTCTTTCAAGGCAGTAAAAGACAAAGCAAGGATCAATGACTTTAAGACAGTTTGAGCTAAAGTAGGCCCTTAACTGAAACTAGTTGATTAGTATAACCCAGGATGGTTTCACTTTAAAGGAAGTAGGTAGCAAATGATCTTTCCCAGGTGCCAACCAGCTAGAAGACCTGAAAATCCCATTATTAAGTATACTCCTTAACCCTCAACCTCCATTAGTCTAGTCTATCTACCAGGAGAAATAGCCTAATACAGAGCTTGACTTGCACATTTTGTTTTGTTTTAGGTGGGGAGGGAAAGAGAAAGAAATGTGAAAATGCAGGGAGAAAATCTGGGACTAAAGTAGTGCCTGAATAGGATACTGCGTAATTGGGGGAGGGGGAGCTGTCAGTAAGACTAGGTAAGTACACATGGGATCCAGAAACCTGTAAAAGAGGGATGCCTTCATTTGTCAGTGAAGACAAATTTCAGTCTTGTCTAAGACCCATAGTGAGGGGGAAGGGAGAGTGGAGGAATGAGGAGGGATGCCGCAAGGGAAGTTACATAAACTGCCCAGCCATTCTCCCAGTCCCTTTAGTCCAAGCCAGAGGAGGCAGGAAACCTTGGGGGGTTGTTTGAAGGGTACAATAAACTTCTTTCAAGTGCTCTATGTTATCACCCCAGAAAGGGTAGGAAGAAAAATAAAGAAATTCTCAAGTGAAGGCCAAGCCCATTAACAAGATTTGGAAATGGCAAATATTGATTTACCCGGTTTCTCCATAAGACATTCTGGCTCCCAGAATCCCCAATATTCAATATTCGGCTCAAGAATCATCCCCCAAGAATAGTCCCTTTTTGAATTACCCCTCTCTCCCACAAGTACTCTCCACACAACCCCGGAAATTATCTTCGAGACATTTTGCATTAGCTTATTTGTATTCATGCTGCCCCCCCTCAAAAGATCCCCGAGAGCAGGAACAGTTAAATTGCTTTGATAATGTAGGTGCTTGGTAAAAAGCTAGACAGATAATAGGTATTTGAATTTTAAATATGGAATTGAATAGAATTACCCCAAATGCTAAAGTGTGGCCATATCCTGAACTACCCTTGGCCTCCCACCAAAGCCATAACTTTCCCCACCTCTTTCCCCACAATACAGACCACAGGTCAACGCTTAAGAAAACAGTTCCAAATTCCAGTGTGCCCTTCTCCCTCCCCCCAAATCCAACAGAATAAGGGAGAGCTTAAACCATTTGGTTAAGAGATTACTTAAATTCAACCTACTTTTGGTATCATCCACTTTGAGCAACAGTCATCCTTGCAATGGACTTGACCAGTACCAGCTAGGCCAGGCTTATCAGACTATAAGGAGGGATACTCGTTCAATTTCATCAGTTATTTAAAAAGAGAAAAGCATTTGGTTCTGCTTGTTAAATGGCATTAACAGGGATTTACACACAGTCTAGTTATCATTTATTAAGCGCTTACTATGAAGCTAAGTGGTATAATGGATAGAGCCCTGGGCCCAGAGTCAAAAAATGTTCAAGTTCAAATGTAGCCCCATTTTATATCTAATGTCTGCCTCAATTTCCTTAGTTATAAAATGGGGATAATAGCACCTCTCTCAAAAGATCGTTGTGAGATCAAACGAGTATTTGTAAAGCACTTACTTAGCAACAGTGCCTAGCACTATTATGTGACTAATTAAACACATATTCTTCCAAACCCCCAACCATAGGCTTGACACTGTGTTAAATACTGGGGATTTTTTAAAAAAGGGCAAAAGATAGTACTAACTCAAAGTTAGTACTTGCCAAATGTTTGCTGAGCTATTTGCCCTCTGAACAGCCAATAACATTGGTGCAACAGTCTGTCAGAGCCAAAAGGGCCTGGGTCCAATACAGGGTTGGCCCTATCTGTCCTATGAAATGGGAAACCTTTTCACTCAATTACTCCTGGGTGTCTTTCAGAACAGAAACTCTACAGAGGATGCCTAAGGATGCTAAGGCAGAATTTTGCTGCAGGCACTCTGGAGGGGGTCACAAGATCTATTCCCATAGGGCTGCGGAGGGGAGGTGTGAATGCTTACACTCACTGAAACCTTCAGGACTCAGGACAAAAAAGATCCTACCTAAACTTAAAACAGTTGAGTATAGTTGGGGGGAAAAAAAATCAATAGATTAAGAATTAGGAGGAGGGCCAGCTCGTCCACTCACTGCATATCACCATGTAGTCCCTTTTTCTCTCTAGGGCCCTGTGTGGTTTCCCCATCTTATGTGGCAATATAAAGAATTTTCATATCTGACTGCAAGTCAGACCAGCTGAAAACAACATAAGTTGTTTTTTATTGGAACTCTGACTAAAGCTATAATCCATAAGGTAAGGTGAGGTGACAGAGGGTTAGATTTTGGGTTCTAGTAGCTTTTACTTTGTAAAAAGATCCAGATCAATGATCTATGTGACTAAAGTCAAATTACTTCACTCCCTTGAGCTGAGGTATACTGAGAAATGTTTTACAACTGGTTCCCTGGAGAGAGAAAAAAAATGAGCTCAAGAAACACTTATTTTGCATTAGATTTTTTCCCATCACTTTCTTAAGTCTGGATCAGAAGGTATTTAACTGCTGTCCTCAAAACATCAAAAACAAAAGCATATCTGAAGCAGATTAAAATGAAACTGGGAAATGTTTAACAAAGTAATTAAAAGTATAATAAAACAAAGATAATGTTAGTTTGTGGTTTTCTGTTTCTATTTGAGTTCCACATCATTTGTCTACGAAATAAAATATATCAAGTCCACATTTGTAGCATTTGCCAATTTCTGAGGTGTAAAGGCCTACCGTGGAAATGTTTAACAATTGGATCCACCAGACTAATTTCAGTTGTAAAATGGGAAATTGGACTACATGGTTTCCAAAATCCTGTCCTGAAGCAAGTTACTTAGGAACGTTCCTCTGGGATCAGTTTCCTCCTCTGTCAAATTAGGAGGTTGGATTAATTAGCTTCCAGGGTCTCCAATAGGTTAAAAAACTTCACGATCCTATGGGGTACTATTAGGCCAGCCCACACCCTGCCCCTCAGGAGACTAGTCAAATGATACCCACCCACCCCCACCTCCCCTGGAGCCGACTTAGAACCAAAGTTAAGGATGATTTTTAAAAGATTTAACCACTGGCCCGTGTATATCACTTTAAGGGTTTGCAAAAAGAGCCCGAAACCATCCCAGTGGGGTAAAGAAGGAAACGTTGCAATAGAAACACTAAGACTTTTTTTTTTAAAGCCAATGAGACAACAAGAAAGAATTTCCATTAAAAAAAAATAAAAGGGCACAACCCTCTCTCGTCCATTCCAGAGGCCTCGGCCCCACCTAGCTTTCAGGAAGAGAGCGGGTCGTCCATTGGCTCTGACAAGATTGAGCGCTCTCAGGTGATGCCCGATTCGGGACGGGTGGGGCTCCAGGGCCACAGAGTAGTGCCGAGCCCCCGTAAGCCAGCCCCGACCTCTGTTCTGGAGAGCCCGGCGGGAGGTTAACTGCAGTCCCACTACCTGGAAGCTGCCGAATTTCCCCGAACTCCCCGCTTATGTGTTCTGTAAAACGCTCCTGGAACCTCGGATATAGACACTGACACGCCTTCCCACAGGTGTGTGTGTGGGGGGAGGGGGGGGTTAGTGAATGACACCCATTGCTTCATCCCAGCCCAATTCCCAGGAAAAGGGGAGGGGAGACAAGACCACAATTGGGGGCTTTCTCCTAAGCTGCGTCCTCGAACTAGCTTTGTGCTTGCTTTTCTTTCTCGACACTTAAGGTCCGCATTCAGGAGCCTCAGTGACCCCCGCTCAGCCGCTGAACGGGCTCATTTCAAGTGTAATTTCCATCAAGGGACCCCCGTTTCTTCCTCGGGGAAAAGAAGGGCGTTTTGTTGGTCGATTTCGAGACTCGCCTCCAATTTGGGCCTTTCTAGCGCCTGCCCCCGGACCAGGAAGTTGCCCCCGGACTCCCGTTCCAAGGACCCAGGCCAGGGACATTTCTAATTCCAAGGGGCACCGTTTCTCCGCAGCACTTTCTCTCCACTTTCTCTTTGCTTGGGCCAAGGCTTTCCCTCCCGACTCTGCCCCGCTTCCAACCCTAAAGTGCAAGGGCGAGGGGAAAGGGCCGTCCGAAGGTCCTCGCAGGTAGACGGGCCGGAGGGAGCGGATCGGGCAGGGCGCGGGGCATTGTGACGCCGGTCTCCCCCCGACCCCTCCCGCGCTGGGAACCACTGAGTGGGGGAGAAAGTTTGCAGTCGGCGGGAGAAGGAAGCGGGCGAGGGATTCGGCGTGCTTCCCTCCCAAGTTGTCCAGGCGAGGAGCTGCCAGGAAGCCGGGGCAGGCGGAGCAGGAAGAAGGGAAAGGGGAAAATAGAAAGTTAGAAGGCGGAAGGAGCCGCCGGGGAAGCTGCTGCCCGGGGCGGCTCCGGACCCCGACCCGCGCAGCCCGGCGCCCACTTGCCTCATGTTGCGCACTGTGCGGCCCCCATGGCGCAGGAAGCAGACCACGCAGGCCACCACGGAGAACACCACGCAGAGCACGCAGTAGAAGCAGATCTTGAAATAGAAGTTGGTAGTTCGGTTCAGCAGGAGCACTGGCAACAGCAGCAGCAGCAGCAAAACCCACGGGTCCAGGCAGGTCATGCTGGCTTTGGCTTCGGCTCCGGGCCGGCCCGACGGGCTGAAGCGCTCCAGAAAACGCGCGCGCGGCGGGAGCGCCGGGGAGCCAGGTGTGCCGGCCTGGGGGCGTCGGCGGGGGCCCCCCCTTCTCCCCGCTCTCCGGGGGGAGCGCCCCGCGCGCTACAGCCCGGGCCCGGGACGTTTCGGATCTTCTGCCCCCCACCCCCGACGGCCGGCCCGGCTCTGCTCTTCTTAGGTGCTGCCGCGCGGCTACCCCTCTCCCCGCCCCCCTCCGCTCCCCTTATTGCATGGGAGGAGGGGCAGGGAGGGGCGGGCGCGGGCGGCCCCTGGGGTGGAGAGAGGGAGCGGGCGAAAGAATAGGCAAGGTGCAGCCTAGCGCCCCGCCCAGCCCTCCCCACCCCCGGCACCACCCCGCTCCGCCTCTTGGGTCCTCCGCTGTCTTCGGTCTTCCCTTCTTTCATTGGTGTGGTGCCGGTCACTCCGAATTCCCTTTCCCTAAGTCTCGGTCTCTCCCACCTTCTCCCCCCGCTGCCCTTCCGAGCCCTCCCCCCACTCTGCCAGCAGCCGGCGCCCTCCCTCTGTCACCCCTGCCTTCTCGGCCAGCGTTCCGACGTGCGTTTTCTGAGCCCTCTCTTCTTCTCCATCTACTCTTGCACCCCTGCTGAACCCCCCCTCCCCCGCCCCTCCGAGATGGAAATACACACCTGGGCCCCGCCATTCTTCTGCGGCGGGGCCTGGGGCGGGGGTGGCGGGGTTTGGAAAAGGAAAGGTGGTAAACTGACCAGTTACAAAAACCACAACAAACCAACCAAAAGCCCGAAGAGGAAGCTAAAGAAACTCAGAGATGGAACTCTTCTGGCTTTCTCCCCATTTAAAAGAATAGTCCAATCGAGGGTGAAAAGGTGGGACGTGGGGCGTAAGGTTATTTATAGGAAATTTCAATTTCAGCGGCTTGTCTAGTGCTACTGTTGCTGCTTCTCTTCCTCCCGAGGAATCTTTTCTGTGCTGCTTGTGCGGCTCTGCTGGAGAAGTTGCTTTAAAGTTAGTAACTGACCTGACCCTTGGATGCGTTAACCTCCTTAACCCTGTTCTAGCCTGTGCTTCGGGTGAGGAGTGGAAAATGTTCCTGGGGGATGGTTTGCCACTAAAACCACTTTTTTTAATAAATGGTATCATAGTTACCCCGCCCCCCCCCAACTGTTAGTAACTCTCAAACTTCCTTGTCATTCATTTACTATTTTGCAATAATTTGTATTCACTTTATATAGATTTGGTCTCTGAGTTTTTATATGCATCTGGCTTTCCCTAACAGACTAAACTTGAGGCTAGGGGTTATTTCATTCTTCTCTAGGGCACAGTGAAATGACTGAAGTTTCATGGAGGCTTGCTGATTGATTGGAAAAGTCTTTACCTAATCATAGATTTAGTGCTGGAAAGATCCTCAAAGTAAAAATGGTCCTTCTTGTACAACTGAAGAAATTGGAGACAGACGTCATAGAGTAAGTAAATATGGGGGCAAAGATTTAAATCAGTGTAGCTCACTTCAAGGTAGCTAGATGGGCAAGTGGATACAGCTCTAAGGGCTTGGAGTCAAAAGATCCAGTTAAAATCTGCCCTCAGACACTTAAAAGTGTGTTACCTTAACTCTGTTTGCCTCAGCTTTGTCAGCTGTAAATTGAACTCGAGTAGAAAAGACAAACCACTTTAGTGTCTTTGCAAAAAAACTCACAAAAGCTCACTCTAAATTCAGTTATTTCCACTCTACCAAAATGTCTTTTACCTATTATTGGGATGGGTAGGAGTGGCTCTTCTCATAAAAGGCTCTGGGTTCATAAGAAGTCTGGACTCATTTTGGGGTGACCTAACCACAGGGTACTTCCTTCCTTCTATTCTTCTTTCCCACTTTTTCTTTCTATATTTAGATTATATATTAAAAAATAATAAAATAAACATCCTTTCTTCCATTTTTCCTTCTTTCCCACTTTTTCTTTCTACATTCAATCCTATATATATAAAAAAAATAATAAAATATATTAAACACTTATCAAAATGTTCCTAGTATTACTAGTATAATCTAGTATTACTATTCAGTGAATCATAGGTATTCATTGAACACCTTCATGGGGAAGGGAAATAATATATAATGCTCTTTTCCCTAAAGAGATTACATGCTAAACATGAGACAACAAGGAACAGTACAAGATACTATGTAAATGACCTCTGTTGTCCCTTCCAACTCTAAATCTATAATATCCGGATTGGGAAACCAATAAAATATCAGTCCAGTTTATCCTTGGGACAAAGAGATAAGATACCAATGGCATAGCTTCCTTGTTAAGTACCTGAATAGGTTTTATATACAAAATCTTCACTACTCTGAGCAAGGTTAGGTTTCTTCACCAAAACTTCAAATAAGAAGCAGTCACTAAGTCTTGCATCCTATATTAGCCCTCTTCCTTAAGTCTGAGCCAGGTTCAAGTGGAAACAACACCTAGAGTCAATGTCATGGATCCTTCAGATAGTCTGGTGAAACCTAGGGACACCTTTCTAGAATGATGATTTGTTGCCTCCATTCAAAAATGAAAGAAGTGTTAAATTTCAGTTATTTTTTTCCACTTAACTTCACAGACCTCCTGAAATCTGTTCACAAATCCCAGGTTAAGAATCCCAGAACCTAGGCTATATTATAAGTGAAGGTCATACTGATGGGGTTCTAGTGGCAGTCAGAGTTGTGAAAATCCCCTTTTGGTCTGCTCAGGTCCTTGTTGAAAGAATTCACGAACCCAAAGAGTTTTAGGTGGCAAAAGTGGCCAAAAATAATAAATTAAAGTTTATTGTTGGATGAGAAGTCAGCTTTGTAAGAGACTGACTTCATAGTGGCAAAGTCCTATTAGGGAAATGGAGGCTAGCACTGAGAAGAGAATGTCTTCTCAGCAGGCAGGGTCCTGGCAGCTATACCAAGAGACAAGACATAGTCCTGCTTTGGACATTGTGCAAAGAAGTGAGTTTAAAATTGCCCTTTAATAAGGAATCTTGAGGCTCTGCTTTCAGGTTGAAAAGAAAGCCAAAATCCCCAGGCCTAAATCTCCAGTTGAATGGGAAATCACTTTTGAAGGCTTCTGGGATTTGGAATTTCCTGAAAATCAGTGGGGTGATTTGCCTTAGAAAAGGCCAGCCAGGAGGATATGCTCTCATAGACATCTGGGATGCCAGGAATCAAAGGGGACAGAATTTCAGAGTGATAATTTTACAGATTAAAGGGAACACACCCCCATCAATACCTATGTCCCTTCTCTCTCCTACATGCTTAGACCATTAAACCAAGGCAACCTGACTTTCTCAACCTGACTCAATAAGCCAACTCTCCCTTTCACACTGACTCAACCCAAGGAGTGAGTATTCTGTCTCAAAGGTCAATGGCTTGTGGTGCTGTCAGAAGGCAGAGCTCCTCACCTAATGTGACCCAATTATTAAGGATAATCTGTACCCACAAACTTCTAAGAGTTAGGAGCTTTTTTTTTTTTTTTTTTTAAACCAAGGGAAGGTGTAGAACACATGATTTCTTGCTATAGAAGGTAATTAATGCTGAGTTGGCATATAAACCCGAAGAAATCCAGTGAATAGGCTGGTTAGGGAAAAGATACAGTTGGGGCAAGAATGAATGGGGAAGCAATCTTCAAAGCAAAATCAGATCCTTACTGGATACATGCAACGATACTGATAAGCCCCCAAACCCATGCCCTAAAAGACTGAATGTGTAGCAAATAAGTGTTCATGAAAATTAATGCTTGCGATACATCAGAGATAAGACTGAGCCTGCCTTGTGAAAAATGTGGGCACTACTATAAATGTTAGCAGATAATTAAGAAATAGCATGATGTGGTCATTGTGAAGTGAGACCTAGGTTTAAATCCTGGCTCTGATGTGACCAGAGGCAAATCAGTTAACTTCCCTTGAGTTTCATTTTCCTTAACTGTAAAATGGACACGATTATACTTATAGTACTTAGGAGTTTAGATTTAGATCTAAAATACTAATAGCATTTATACAGTGGCTGTGTGCCAGCACTGTGCTAAACACTTTACAATTATCTCATTTGATCCTTGAAACAACTGGGAGATAGGTGCTATTATTATTCACATTTTACAATTGAGGAAACTGAGGCAAGTAGCTTCACTGTGCTACCTAACTAGGGAAGGGCCCTTAGAAGCTGTTGAGCCCATCCTAGTTTACAGATAAACATGTCTAGTGAAATTAATTGAATTATTTAGAATCACTTAGGTATTTGAATCTAATTCATCCAATTTCAAATTTTAACATGCTTTTCACTGCCCCATCCTGCCTCTTACCATATGGGCTTGTCACAAGTTTGAAATCTAATTACACTCTAAATATCAGCTATTGTTATGATTATTGTTATAAAATTGAAAATATGAGGAAAGAAAAAGAAGTCATAAGAAGATATCTAGTTTTTCCCCCTGCTTGCATAAGCTGGGTGGCCTTGGAAGCAAGAGCTTACCCTGGAGGATGGTACAAGCAGACTCAGCTTTTTTGAATGAAATAATATGGATGGTGACTGTATCTAGGAGCTCAGATAGGGCTAATTTGAGTCATAAATTTGGTAATGCTACCAGTTTTTTGGTAGATGCTACTGATGAGACCTGGGTAAGTCACTTGATCTCTCTAAATTTGTTTCTTCATTTGTAAAATAAAATGTTTGGACAAGATATCTTTTACACTTTTTCTAGCTTTAAAACTATGAGTTTTTCAAGCTGAGGAAAAAAATTCAGGTAGTAAGGATAGCATCAAAATTTGGGAATACATAGAAGTTTTCTTTTTCTTCACAGAATAGGATAAGAAAGGAGGTGATGGTCTTTATTAGAACTCCACTGGTGATAATTCTTTAGCATTCATTCAGAAATTAACCAGAAAGTATATAAAACATAGCCTAAATTCAAGTAGAATTCTTATATTTAGGGCAAATTTGATTGTGGGAGAGGGGAGACAGTGATGGAGGGAATAGACCTCTCTCTTACCATGGCCATGCTGGGCATGCACCTGGGATTACTGGAAAGACCACTGGGATAGCAGCGGTACAGATCCCACATAAACCCTGGTGAATCGATCAGTAAGCATTATTAAGTATCCACTAAGTGCCAGACTGTGTGAAGAGGTCCTGTTGTATTCCCTTATTTGACTAGTCTTACAAAACAATATCTGTGCTAGATGCCAAAGGAGTGGTAGGAATTGAAAGGAATTTTTTGTTTTTATATCCTTAGCACCCAGCAGGGTGCTTGTTACACAGTAAGTCTGAGGCTTGTTTTGGTAAATCCAATCCATAACACCCTGAAAGTTGCTCTCCTCCCATAGAGGTTTTGTGAGGGAAGGTGCATTGGACCCTTTCAGAAGGGTCTAGGATGCAGTGCTTGTGGACAGTGCTAGCCTATTTTGAGTATAAAGTAAGCTAATTGAGGACCTTAGTACTTTGAGCAGAGTAGGCCCTAGGCAAGATGCTTAAGTTAAAAAGTCCATAAACTCTATCCCTATATTGATCAGAAAGCCCATGAATTTAGATGTAAAAAAAATTACGTCTTTATTTTCACTGACCTCTAGCTGAAATTTAGTATTTCTTTCAATTATTTAAAAACACTTTTTTTTTCTCTGAAAATGTGTCTGTAGGTTTTACCAGATTGCCAAAAGGGTCCAGGACATAAAATGTTTAGCAATTTTGAAAAAGCTTCTATAGCAAAACTGGCCTCTCCATCTGTTTTCCCCCAGAACCTCTTTTCCTCAATTTGTGCTCATATCTCTGAAGGAAGTACATAAATTTATCTGTTTTCATATGGGAAAGTGTAAAGGGCTGAAACTCTTGAGTTGATGCACTGAGGTTGGACAACTGAGCACTTGAGGCTAACTACCGATTGGACAATACTCTATTAGCATATGCTTGAAAAATGGCCCTTCCCACTATTCTGTGCTGGTTCAATCTTTTGGTGTATACAGAGAATTGTGGGAAGGATTAGGGGGTGGAGTAAGACAAACCAGGGTCACTTTGGTGGTAAAGGAAGAAAAGGAAGTTACTGTGTCCATCCTGTTGACTTTTACCCATAAAGACCAAGGACTTTTGTTTATCCTGACTCCGGCTAATTCTAAGGTATCCAGGGTGCCAACTCGGTCTTCACAGGAATGGATGCTAATGGGATCAGTTCCTATACTCCTACTTTATAAGTACTTTATATTAACTGGACTCTTCTGGAGGTGATACTTTTATCCAAAGGAATGATTGTAATGATGGGAATTTAGGGCATGTTATCTGGTAGAAGAGGGTTCTTCTTAGACCCAAAGGGCAAAACTAAGAACAAAGTTTGGAAGTTGGAAAGACAACTTGGATTCAATGTAAGGAGAAACTTCCCAACAAGTAGAGTTCTTTGAAAGTCCAATGGGCTGCCTCTGGAGATATTGGGGGCTTCTCTCATGGTCTTCAAGTGAAGGCTGAAATCTCATTTGACTGTTCTAAGTTGCTTCTGATGTTTTTTCTTAGTTGGGATTCTGTGGAAAAGAATATTTGTGTGGAACTGCAGTCCATAAAGAGGTCAGGGAACATGATATCACTGATTTATATTTATAAATGGTGCAGAAAACTTTTTTTGGGGGGGTCTGATATCATAAAATTTGATTCATTATTTTTTAAAATCTTGGTTTAATACTTTGTGGCTCCGTTTGGTCATTTTTTTTTTTTTTTCTTATTTTGATAAGATATGTACTAGATCTGTGATTTTACTAATGGTATAGGCTGGAAACTTCCAGACAAGGAAACTCTCCAAAAGTACATATTGGCCCCTTCTCTGCAGCTTTTACTTTGGGAGAATTGCTTAGAGCACTGAGAAGCAAAGTGATTTATTCAGGATCACACAGCCAGTATATGACAAAGTTAGAACATAAAACCAGATCTTTCTGACTTCCACATTTCCTCTTAACTTGCTTTCATATCGGATTTGATGTCTCATAGCTAAAAAAATATACCTTACAAAAACACTTAAATCTAAGTTGAAGAACATTGTGGGCTATGTTTATTAAATTATGGTGCTAATTATTTTTGCCTCATCCACCAATTTTGTACAATGGGAGTGGCCAATGAAATCCCTTCTGGGTGTGTTCTACTTGGTGAAATCCCCCCATGGATTCTGGAGCAAGTACAAGTATTCTCTTGACTGTTTCCTTGTCCCTGCTGACTTCCTTGAAATGAGGAATCAGTAAGTGCTATAAAGTTCTGACTCGAGTGAACACCAATGAGTGGTCCACTTCCTCTACCTGAGTTGACACAAAGCTAGAGGGATGTGGCTAATGGTTACTACTTTTCCTGTTGTAGCTATTTTTTTTCTATGCTTTTTATGTGTCCAATAAAAGTGTATTGGACACAAACTCTAATACATCACAATAGGCCAAAAACTCAAAAATTTCCCCCCCAGGATACATCACATACCATAAAAAAAAATTGACTATAATTGCTTAACATAAGAATTAAGTGAGGATGCCAGTGACAATCCATGTAGAAGACATTAGTAAAACTTAATTTTATTCTTATTTTTAGATAAAACATTTAAAATAGAACTTCTAATATTTTCTTCCCCAGTGATCATATGCATCCCACTTGGAGATCACTTTGGAGTAACTTTTTTGCTATGAGAATCAAGCATAAGAACCCTTTTTTAATATCAAAAAATGTCAAATAATAGCAGTTATGCTATTGGCATGTTGTTTAAGAAAATAAATATATAAATAAAATATATATAAATATATAAATAAAATGAATAAATAAATATTTAAAAATTCTGTGAATTTATGAAATTTTTAGGTGGCTTTTATTTTATTAATCATAGCTCCTATCTACATTAGAAATTAGAAAATAATGTGACATATATGTTTGAGTCTTTAGTGTGCAGAAGGTATGTTTATTTATCACAATGGTTTACAATTTGGTGGGCCACTTGCTTTTAATTCCAAAGATCCCCAAGAGTCCAGGACTGAGAACCAAGGGGGTATATAAGTCATACTCAATTGTGCTTCATTGTGCTTGGAAAAAAATACCATTGGAGAAAATGTGGCCTAAAGACCACACAACAAAAATAGGGATGACACATCAAGGGTTTGTGATTTCTGTCAATGTGGACATTTCCTCTAATATCTTAGGGACAAGTGGCTATTAACAAAGAAGTTAAGACTAGTATAGTTCCCTGAGGCCCAATTACTTTGCCAGGATTAGCATCTAATCAGAGATAAGATTTGAACTCAGATTTTTATGAGTCCAATTCTAGCACTTTATCCATTCTTCTAGGTTGCCTCTCAACAGTGAGGAAATTAGCCATATAATATGCCTTTATGATTCTAAACTAATAATGTAATACAATTAAAGAAAACAAAACAAACTTGTCCCATTCAAGATACTGTGTTAGGGATTCATCAAAAAAAAGTAGATTTTGATTGGTAAAGTAGGTTTAAAAATTGTATTAATTTTAATTTCTCCAACTTTCTGATTTTGTGTTCCTCACCCATGACCAGAATTTCCCAAAGATATAAATGAGTAGTTTCATATTGAAGTTTTGTCTTATCTTGGGTTAGGGTTGGATCAGACTCCAATCCCAATACTTGAATGGAGTCTATAAGTGGTTCAAGACCCGATGTTCTCCAAGCTAAGTTTTCCAGACTTACTCTTCTCCTCAGCCCCATTAGTGGTGTGAATAAGAAAGCACCACCTTGTTACCTCTGTCTAGTATTAGGAATTCCAAGGTGCATCCAAATACCCTCTTACTCCAGTAAGTACATTGATACCAGGAGAATTCCTTGTATTTCAGAGTTATATCGATCAGTTCTTCCTCCTTTTCATGTCATATTCCCCAATTATGTATCTCTGAATCAAAAAACCGATGAACTTCAAATCTGACTGACCCTCCAGTATGGCTCTGCTGTTCTTCTAAAAAAACCCATCCCCTTCTCAGGTAATAATTACTAGCTATCTGTAGGTATATACAATGCCAGGGAGACACAAAGGAGATACAGTATCTGCCCTTACTCACCAGAGTAGGGAATAGAGATGGGAAAACAGGTTTATTTTTGTCTTTTAAACAATACTACTCTCACTTCTGATATGAATGAAGGGTTAGAGTAGAGTCAAAGGTAAGTAGAAATCACTTTGTCCATTGACTTGGGGTATCTAGAGTATAGTATAGCCAATCTGGATAATAATTACTAGCATTTTATGGCCTTTTAAGATTTGAGAAGAACTGGGAGGTTGATGCTATTATCATCCCAATTTATAAATGAGGAAAATTAAGCTTCAGAATTCAACTCCCTATCCCTTCCTCCATATCTGCTTCAGGGCCTCCATTTGAAGGGACACATGTAAAATACAAAATACAAAATGTGTATTTTTTTATATGCTGTGTCTCATAAGAGAAATATTAGAAAAATAGTATCATTGTGTCCTTAAGGGCTCTCTTCCCAATCTTTCAGTACAAATCAAATACAAGGACTATCAAAACAGGGAGATTTCTTAGGCAAACTGATAAAATCAAGGATGGGCCTGAAAATCAGTAAGTAAATCCACTTTGGACAAATTCTATAGGCCAAGAAAAAAGAATATATATATATATATATATATATATATATATATTTTAAGTCCCTTGCTTCACCCCAACTGTTTACCTGGAAGAGGGATGGAAGAATTTGATTCTGGAATTTGTTTCTGAGCCAAAGTTATCCCTGATCAAGCATGAAACAATTGTACTAAGAATCTCCTTTGAACAACTAAGAGACAGGAAATGAGCTGGCTGGGTTCCAGGCAGGAGAGAAAAAAAAGTGGGTGTGGACAGTGAGCTGGACTTTGGTCAGGTCAATGGAGACACATCTCTCTAATAACCCTGGTTATCTTCATACCTCTTAATGGGATAGATTGGAATAAAAAAAAACAACAACACAGGTTCCAGCCTATAAATGAAGTATCAGATAAATATTTTATGGGCATTTAAAAGCCAATAGGTTTTGAACTGTCCAGCAATGTTCTTGCATATCTTGTATAAAATTATAATTCACTTGTATAAACTCATTTTTGTGGCTAAAGTGAGAGCCTAAAAAGTAGCTTCAGGGCTTAAGCAAAAAACCATTGGTGTCTCTACCAAAGAGACTCATGGGAACATATTTGTCACTTAATTCCATGCTTTACAGGGAACCTATCAGGGTTATTCATCTTCTGGGCAGCTTGATTTATTGTCCTCTGGTTTCAGTCTCATGTGAGACTCTGGAACTATAAGTAGCTGATGCTATACATTTCTTCCCCAAAGGAATAGATTTCTGCTTCAGAATGCTGAGCCAGGTCAAAAAAAGTGGGGCAGAGACAGGAAGCCCAAGGCAAGAAGGTGGGAGGGGTAGAGAGGTAAGGACTTAAAAGATAGGACTACGAAAATAAAAGGAGACTTTGGTGCTACCCCAGAGCTGTAAGTTCATAGAATCCCTGTCTATCTAGAGCTCAGCTATCTAAAGCTGTGGCCTATTCAGAACATTTCCAGAAGATGTAGGTCTTCATAGAACTGATCAGCTTTGGTCTCTTTCGCATCAGTGACTGGAGCATAGGCTTGTATTACTGTGACATTGAATGGTTTGTCTTAGATTGTCATTTTTTGAATTATACCTTATTCTGCTTTTCTCATCCTTTTACTATGAGAGCTACTTCATTTCTTTAAAGGGGTTCTTGCCCACAGTAGTATATGTAATGATGTAAGGATTAAATTCCTCCATAGCCATTTAAGTTTATTGACACCCAAGATGATGTTGAAAATTATACAAGAAAGATCTTACCATCACTGATGATCACCATAGGATGGTTACGGAGCCAGACACCCTGAAGAATGAAGTCAAGTGGACCTTAGGAAGCACTGCTAACAATAAGGGTAATGAAGGTGATGGAATCCAAGAAGTTTAAATTTGGCTCCTCAATTTGCTATGCAAGTTAATATTTATATGGGGTTTAAGGTTTGCAAAATATTCTATATAATCTCTTGTTTCTTATAACAACCTTGGGAAGTAGGTGCTTTTATTACTATCATCCCCATTTTACAAATGAGGAATATGAGGATGAGACACATTAAATGATTTATTTGCCTATGGTCACAGAACTAGTAAGTCTTGGAGGTAGAATTTCCATTTAGGCCTTCCTGATTTCTAACCACTATGCTATCTTGTTGTCAGGGGCATAGCAAATATTAGAAATATCAAATTAATATTAGCAAATATCAGAGGCAGCAAGTTTGGCCCAGGACTTCCCTTTTTGAGGGTACTCACCACAGCCACCATGGTGGGTAGATTATTTAGGGTCCTGGAATCTTCTGACATATTCCTGATTCCCTGGGAATAAGCAGTTTTCTTAGAGAAATGGGCCGCCAGAAAAATGATAACAAAATGCCAGAAGAAGAATTATAAAATCAGTTCAAACTCATCTTCTATTCCCTTGGCAAGGTTCTCTGGAAATGGAGGGAGAGGTAGGTATAGTTGGCAAGCTGTTGGAGGAAGATGCAACCTCTCTAGCCACATCACTGGCACAACCAGCCACAGACCTTTGGCTTAATCACTAGCAGAATTCTAGGAAACGGGCAAAAAGGAGCAGATTGAAAATGAGCAAACAGTTCCAAGCGTGGTCAGGGGAAGGGCAGAGGAAAAAGGAAGGGCAGCTAAATGCAAGACCTGCCACTTTTTGATAATCTGGTAGGTGGTATAACTTGTCCTACTGTGATCTGGTCAGGATTTGGGTCAGAATCACAGAATATCAGAACTGGAAGGATCCAAAAGAACATCCAGCTTACCTGTTCTCAAAGTGTGCTTCTTTGTTAGAAGTTGTATGAGGAAGAGACACAATGGGGTATTGTGTCCAGAAAGCAGGCCTGAGTCATTAAGAATGGGTGAGAGCTCTACTTTTGACAACAGCTGTATGACCCTGGGTAAGTCATATCACTTCTGAATGCCCCAGAAAACTCCCTAAGATTGTAAATTGTATAAAGTAAAAGAGTTGCATAGCAAAGAACAAAAGAACAATTTACAAGGAAGTAAAGAAAAGATGAATACTCACAAATATAATTTCTAATATATATATATATATATATATATATATATATATATATATGCTTGAACTGGTATTTATTATACATGTTGAATCTTCCCTGATGTTCTGGGCACATGACAATGTTCTCTTTGTTTTGTTTCATTTTGTTTTATATTCCTTTTGTTCCTATATTCCTATGTTGTTTTTCTTATCATTTCTTTAAGTAATTTTTTTTTAAGAAAAAAAGACTCTAAATTGTAAAAGTGGGCACAGATCTTCATTAATGGAAGAAATTTCCTTATCTGGAAAATTCTCTATACCAATAAAAGCAGTTGTGGTCCTCAAAAAAAGAAGACACAAAGAAATATAGAGCTTTATAAAATAAATGTGGGCATAGGGAACAAAATCAAAGAATGTAGTACATACTAATTACAACCATATTCTCAAACACTCAAATTAATTTGTCATCTCTTTTTGGGAATTCCTTCCCAAATCAATTAAACATGCTTTGTGGAAGGTAATGCTTGTAGGAGGGTAGGGAGAAGAAAGGGAGACAAAAAAAGGCACTAGCCCTTGAGCAAACCAAGATAGGCCTGCTGGAAGAGGTGCATTTGAACCAAATCTTAAAGAATCAGAAGTTGGGAAAGAATAAAGCACTTTGGTTTTAGGGAAAGGCAGTAGAATGGTTTGGAGACTGGAGATGGTGGGTCACGGGCCAGAACTAATTAGGAGGGGAAATTAGAAATAAGTCCAGTTTAGGCATGTCAAGTTGAAGATGTCTTTTCATTTATAATCTAATCTAATAAGCAATTGGAGGTGGGAGAAGTGTAGTAAGCAAAGAGATTAAACTAGAGAAGAAATGAGTTGATTTCATAGAAATGGTCATTGAAACCATAAGTGGGGATGAGATGGCTTAGAGAAATGGCTTAAAATGTGAAGACCCAGGACAATCTTACAGAATAGTCAGTGAGCATGATCAAGATCCAGCAAAGGAGATAGAGAAGGAAATGTAGGTGTGAGGGAGCAAAACTGGGAGACATTGTCACCAGGAGAGTGTCAAAGAGGATGATCAGTGTCAAAGGCAGAAGAGAGATGAAGAGGGATGAGGCCTGAAAAAAGGCCATTAGACTGGGCAATAAGACATCATTGCTAACTTTGGAGAGAGCAGTTTCAGTTGAATGAAGTTGGAAACCATTCTGCAGAATTAAGAATAAGAAAGGAAGTGAAGGCATCTGTTGTAGATGGCCTTCTCCAGTTTAGTTACAAATAAGAGACTAAAGCCTGAAAGTTAAAACAAATGACAATTGTTGAAGGATGAGGGGAAACTGGGTAAATTTGTAGACAGGAAGTAGCCAGTAGAGGGCATGATAGAAGATTATTGAGGGATTAAGGATGATAGAGGGAAAAATTGACTGGGAAAGAATAGAATGGAATATTTGTGTCCTTGGCAAAGGGAAAGCCCACCTCTGCATGTGAAATAGGTAAATAGAGTTTCACAATTAAGTGCTGTAAAATGATGAATGGGGAAAGGAGTAAACTCTTTAAGAATAAACTCAAGTTTTTCAGTGAAATATGTAGCAAGATTCTCAGCTGAGATGATTGGGGGTGGGGAGGATGGAAAGCTATAGAAGTTTTGAGGAATGATGAAAAGGTTAAAAAGTCCTGCAGTGAGTAAGAGAGTAAATTAATTAGAGATTACATATCCCTAATTCCACTGAAGTTTTCTGTGGTGCAGTGAGAGCCCAGTTGAGATTAATATAAAAATGTAGTGGATTCAGCAATTTCATGATTTTCTCTAGCTTCTTTCAGTAGAATATTGTGTAGGAGTAAAGGCTGCAGATGGTAGGGGGTAATCCAAGATTAAAGTTTGGCAGGACAAAAAGAAAAAAGCTTTGATGGAATAAAGGAAAGAAGGACTCTAGGACAATGTAAAATTTAACTGGTTTACCATTGAGTCAGAAAGTGTATCCAGAAAGTGTATCCAGGGCGTAGGTATCATATCATTTATACTCATCACAGGGAGATGACCCAGGAAAGAACTAAGGGGTAGATGGAAGAACAGGTTTGGAACTGTAAGACAAGGAGGTAAAGTGACAACAAATTTTGTTCAAATAAAGGAATTTCAGAGTTCACAAACAGATGTGGAGCATTCCTAGGTGATGACAAGAGCAAAGGTGTGCCAGTCTCTGTGTAGCTGTGATAGGTTGGAGAAGTGGGTCATGGAAAGTGAGTTAGGGAAATGGGAGGTTATGATGTTTGAGGGAGTATCAATACGTATGTTGAAGTTCCCTAGTATGAGGCAGAGACAAAGAATGAGAACCAGGCTTACTGAAGGACTGAACTCACTAAGGAAGGAAGGATATTGCCTTAGAGGTCTACAGACAATAGCTTTCAGAATTCTGACTGGAGGATAAATATTGATTGAATGCACCTCAGAGGAAGAAAAGTTCCTGAAGGGCAGCAGTAGAGAGAGAGCTTGGAAGTGGCAAAAGGAACATGTCCTAACCCAGTGGTCCTAGCAAGACCAGTGAGTGGAAGGCATGTAAATGAATGTTTGTCAGGCTGGAAAGGGTAGCCAGGAAAATTGTATCAGGAGGCAGACACATTGAATGCAAGAAAATGGTAGAAGCACAATAGGAAAAGAGTTGAGATGAAATCTCGGTTATTAACCTGTGGAATAGGTATTTCAGAGGACAGAGTGGAAGGAAAGGAGTAACTTTAGAGTGGGAAGTTGGAGTGGGGTGGGTTAGGTTGAGGAAGAAGGGAACAATCAATGAGGGATGGAGAACAGTTTAAACAATGGTAACTGGAGGTTCAGAAGTCCTGGGCTGGAGGGTGAATGATGAGGTGGAAATATATTAATCATTAAAGAATGAGTTCAGGTAGGTTATCCACAGGAGTTCTGCCTCAAGAGGAGTTGTCACAGGTATTGCATTTATGAATGGTTAAAGAAGGGGAGGGTGGGAGAGAGTGTGGAAGGTACTCAAGTTGGGATGAGGTAAGCCCTGTGGAACTAAAAAGGGTACCTGGAGTGTGATGGAATGGCCCAGGCAAGGCAGACCTAAAAGTTCTTTTCTTTCTTTCTTTTTAAAAAGTATTTTAATATTTTTTTTCCTCTTTTTTTAATTATAGCTTTTTATTTACAAGATATATGCTTGAAATAATGTTTTGGTCATGTATACTTATTATGTATCTAAGTTATATTTTAATATATTTAACATCTACTGGTCATCCTGCCATTTAGGGGAGGGGGTGGGGGGGTAAGAGGTGAAGGATTGGAACAAGAGGTTTGGCAATTGTTGATGCTGTAAAGTTACCCATGTATATATCCTGTAAATAAAAGGCTATTAAATTAAAAAAAAAAATAAATAAAGTTTACTAAGATGAAAAAAAAAAAAAAAAAAAAAAACAAGATATATGCTTGAGTAATTTTTCAGCATTGACAATTGCAAAACCTTTTGTTCCCATTTTTCCTCTCCTTACCCCCATCCCTTCCCCCAAATGGCAAGTTGACCAATACATGTTAAATATGTTAAAGTATAAGTTAAATACAATATATGTGTACATGTCCAAACAGTTATTTTGCTGCGCAAGAAGAATCGGACTTTGAAATAATGTACAATTAACCTATGAAGGAAATAAAAAATGCAGGCAGAAAAAAATAGAGGGATTAGAAATTCTATGTAGTGGTTCTTAGTCATCTCCCAGAGCTCTTTCACTGGGTGTAGCTGGTTCAGTTCATTACTGCTCCTTTGGAACTGATTTGGTTCATCTCATTGCTGAAGATGGCCAGGTCCATCAGAATTGATGGTCATATAGTATTGTTGTTGAAGTACATAATGATCTCCTGGTCCTGCTCATTTCACTCAGCATCAGTTCATGTAAGTCTCTCCAGGCCTTCCTGAAATTATCCTGCTTGTTATTTCTTACAGAATAATAATATTCCATAACATTCATATACCACAATTTATTCAGCATTTCTCCAGTTTATGGGCAGTCACTCAATTTCCAGTTTCTTGCCACTACAAAAAGAGCTGCCACAAATATTTTTGCACATGTGGGTCCCTTTCCCTTCTTCAGTATCTCTTTGGGGTATAAGCCCAGTAAAGGTATGCACAGTTTGACAACTTTTTGAGCGTAATTCCAAATCGCTCTCCAGAATGGTTAGATGTATTCACAGTTGCACCAACAATGTATCAGTGTCCCTGTTTTCCCACATCCCCTCCAACATTCCACATTATCTTTCTCAGCCATTCTAGCCAGTCTGACAGGTGTATAATGGTATCTCAGAGTTGTCTTAATTTGCATTTCTCTGATTAATAATGACTTGGAGCATCTTTTCATATGGCTAGAAATAGTTTCAATTTCTTCTTCTAAAAATTTACTGTTCATCTCCTTTGACCATTTATCAATTGGAGAATGGCTTGATTTCTTTTAAATTAGAGTCAATTCTCCCTATATTTTGGAAATGAGGCCTTTATCAGAACCTTTGACTGTAAAAATGTTTTCCCAGTTTATTGTTTCCCTTCTAATCTTGTCTGCATTAGTTTTGTTTGTACAAAAGCTTTTCAATTTGATGTAATCAAAATTTTCTATTTTGTGATCAATAATGATCTCTAGTTTTTCTTTGGTCACAAATTCCTTCTTGCTCCACAGGTCTGAGAGGTAAACTATCCTATGTTTCTCTAATTTATTTATAATCTCGTTCTTTATGCCTTGATCATGAATCCATTTTGACCTTATTTTGGTATATGGTGTTAAATTTGGGTCAATGCCTAGTTTCTGCCATAAGAATTTCCAATTTTCCCAGCAGTTTTTGTCAAACAGTGAATTCTTATCCCAAAAGCTGGAGACCTTACAGTTCTTGATAACATTCTTTATTCTTGTTCAAATTCAGTACTTTACCATTGCCTTCTGTGTGATATTCATCTTTAGCTCCTCAGGAGTTAAATGGTGTTCCAGGTCTGCCCATAACAACACTAGTCTCATGATTGTATTGAAAAGATTGGCCTTTCTTTTCTTTTTAAAAATCAATTTATTTAAAACATATGCAAAATAGAAAAAGAAAAAAAGTTGTTCTGTGCATAGTAGAACATAAGAGAGGATTCAAATGATAAAATAATAAATTTCTATTTCAAGAAAGTCTATATAATAAATGCTACACATTGTGATCAGAGCTGTCCATCTTTTCTTTGCTTCCTTATGGGTTTTCTTTTGTTCTCTGCTATGTATTTTTTACTTTATTCTTCCCCCTTTCTCCCACCCTCTCCCCCAAGAAAGCTACAGTTAAGCACATATATGTATATTTTTACATATATATATATATATATATATATATACATGCACCCATATATACATACACATATATACAAACTTATATATAGATATCTATTGTCATGCATATATATATATATATATATATATATATATATATACACACACACACATATACTTTCACATGCATTTATGTAAGACTGTACTATGCCTATTTGTCCTGCTTCTCTGAAGCTGGATAATATTTTTCTTCATAAGTTCAGGCCTTTCCATATTTTTCTAAATCTACCAACTCACATTTCCTTTACCATACAATATTTGTACTAATATTGTCTAGTTATTTTAAATAGTCTAAAAACAATATTAATGTGGTTGACATATAGTATAGTTTCTCTATTTTTCTCTTTTGATTAAATCTATTTTAGCTTTAATTTTGTCTGAGATCATGATTACTACTACTGCTTTTTTAACTTAAAGTCTACTTTTTTATTATTCTGTTTGTGTGTTTTTCTTGTTTCCTATCCTTTCTGACTCTTCTGCTTTACTTCTACCTGCTACCTTGTCTCCTTCTATTACTTAACCCACTCTTCCCTCCCCAAGAATCCCTCCCTTTTTATCTCCTCTGACCCTTTTCCCTTGCCTTTTTGTTTCTGGCTGAATTTAGAGACTTTTATAGCCTTCTAAATACACACACACAGAGACACAGACACACACACACACACACACACACACGTGTGTGTATGTGTATATATGTATTGTTCCCTCTTAATACCATCCCTGTTAATATACATACCCTTCTATATTACCCCCCCTTATCCTATTCTCTTACCTTTTTATTTTATAAATTTAGAAGATTTTTTTATTCCTTTCTAAATATAAATGTTGTTCTCTATTTAATCTAGATCTGGTGTGAATAGGTTACCCTCTAAAAATCCCTCCCTTATCTTCTCTCCCCTCCCTATCCCTTGGCTTCTTATTCATATCTAAATTTAGAAGACTTTTAATATCCTTCTAGATATATATTGTTCCTTCTTTAACCCACCCATTCCCAATGAGACTTAAGAGTTCCAGAACTACTAACCCTCTCTCCTACCTAATTCTTCTATGTCAATTCTTCTTGCACTTTTGTATAAAATACTTTTTTTTTTTTTTTTTTTTTTTTTACCTTTTTCTACATGGTTTTGCTTCTTAGAATCACATCATACTCAGCTCTAATCTTTCTTTGGAACTACCCAATTACTGATGACAATCTTAGACATATGGTTTACATTTCCAATTATAATTGAATTACTTGCAATTAGTCTTTGATCTTTACCTTCTATTTCCCTTAGATCTTATATGCCAAATTTTCTATTAAGTTTAAATCTTTTTGCGACAAAATTCTGAACGTCTGTCAATATGTTGAAAATTTTCCTTTTTTTCTGTTAAAGATCATGCTTAACTTTGCTGGGTATGATATTTTTAGATGCAACTCCATTTCTTTTGCTCTTTGATATATGGTGTTCCAAGACCTGTGGTCTTTTAATGTAGTCACTGCTAAGTCTTGTGATTCTAATTGTGGCTTCACCATATTTGAATTCCAGTTGGTTGACTTTTCAGTTTTTTTGTTTTCTTGGATTATACTTTTTTTAAAATTTCCTCAATGATTGTCATTTGATTTTTTTCTTTAACGTGCACTTTTATTTGAACTATCAGTTGTGCAGGTAAAGCTCCTCCTCTCCCCCAAGCACTGGCACCAATCTCAAAACTTGAGGGGAGAGCGTAAAGTCTTCATTGACATCTATTTTGGGGAGGGAATTTAGGGGGCTGCTCATTATGGCTCTGACAGCTAAAAAAAGGAACAAGTATCAAGATGAAGATAAAAGGGTTTTGTATGTTTGCTTTTTTGTTTATAAGGAACTTAAAACAATCCCGGCCCCTTCTCTCCTGCCCTCTCCCCTTCTGGATTTCTGCTAAGTGGCTCCTCTGCTCCACCGGCACAGCGGGAGAGCCTTCAGAGAGGTAAGTAACTCTGCAGCAAGGCCTTATACAGTATTTGCAATGATTTATTTTTTAAAAAAATGTACAGTCAGAGCCCTGAAGACGGTAACTTATAATGAAGTACTTTGGGGGGATCTGCCTCATACTTAGACTGCTTATCACCTTCATCGTCCCAATTTTAAGTCTTGAGTCAAGTGTTAAAGAAACACAAACAAGCAAAACCCAATGAAAATAAAAACAAAGTAAGTAAGGCCAATCTCATCTCTTTTGGGGGGCAGCTATCGTGACCAACCCCAAACACCCCCCACAGTCCATTCGGAGGCACTTGCCAAGCCCGGCGGAGGGCCAGATGCTCCTTGGCTGCCCCCAGCTGCGCAGGGCCCCGGGAGGAGCCTCTAGGCCTGAGGAGTATTGCCTTGGGGAGGGCCGCTGGGGGCCAGGGTTGCGGGCGCCCTCCCCTCCCGTCAGCAAGGCCCGGGGACCCGGGCCCCCCCAGACAGTGGGGCACTGAGAGAGAGGCCCCCGGTGTCGGTCTCATGCCTGGGGATGGGGTGGGGGGAGCTCAGGACTCGGCTGAGCCCTTAGCCTGGGAGCGCGGCCCGAGGAGACGCTCTCGTTGCCAGTGGGGAGAACCGGACCGTCGGGGAGAAGAGCGCGATGCAGCGGGGGCCTGAAGCCCAGGGCGACGGGGCTCGGCTTCTGTTGTCTCTTCGCGCGGCGGGAAGCTGTGCCCTCCCTCCGGCAGACGGGGCAGCCAAGCCCGGAGGGAGGGCGGCGTGGGCCCGGGCCCGTGGGCAGAGTCCGTCCCGCGGCCCGCCCGCCCAGGGGCGGCCTGGGGGCCCGTCTGGGCGGGGAGGCCTCTAGCACAATCTGAGCCATCTTTCCTCTGTGGGCTCTGGCGTTAGGGGAGCCGCTCTTCGGGGCCCGTGGAGCTCATCACCCGAAAGCTCATCGGCTCCGATTTCCCCCACGTCCGCCCAGCCGGTGACGGCTCCACGCTCGATGGGAGGCTTCGGGGTCAGAACGCCTCTGGTTCTGCTGGCCCGCTCGCCATCACGCCCCGATGTCTGAGGCACCCGGCTACCGGAGGGGAGACGCCCTGGGGGACACGGTCTCCTGCTGACCCAGCTTTGGACGTCCCAGAGCCGTTGCCAGTGAAGAGAGAACAATATCATCCGGGCTCTGGAGTGGCGGGTTTAAACCTTTGAGAGAAATGGTACCGCACCGGAGGGAGTGGGAGGCAAATGGCGGCTGGCTGGAAGGCTCACAGCTCCGCTCGGCTGAGTTTCAAAGTCTTTTTTAAGAGTTGTGTGAATTCTTTTTGGTCGTGTGACTATTTGATGTTATTCTTTGGGATAGAAGAGGCTCCTCTGAAGATGACCCCTGATCTTCTTTCTTCCCATAGTGATTTGCTATACTTGGGTTCTTTCTTCTTTGCCTATTCGTTTGTTTTTGATAGCAGCCCATTATTGGAGTCCCTTCTAGTCCTGGGGTGTGGGGGAATGGTGCCTCTGGCTTCAGGTCCTCCTGCAGTTCTCCCTTCTGCCCTGGAACAAAACCCAAGAGCTCAGCCCTCCTCTGAGGTCCCATAGCCAGTAGCATCCTGCTCCAGGGCTTCTGCTGTAACTGGGTTGGTTCCTTCTTGTCCAGTGCTGTTTTTTTGGCTGCACAGCTAGACCTGCTTTGTGTCTCTTTGTCTCTCTCTCTCTCTCTCTCTCTCTCTCTCTCTCTCTCTCTCTTCTTTCTCTTCCTCCCTTTCTATCTCTCTCTCCTCTTTTCCCCTACCGTTTTCTCTCTCTCTGTCTCTCTTATCTTTGTCTCTGTCTCTCCCCTCTGTCTGTTTGTCTCTTTCCCCCTCTCTCTCTTTCTCTATCCTTTCTCTCTATGTTTCTGTCTTTGTCGCTGTCTCTCTCCCCACTTCTGTCTCTGTCTCTCTATCTCTTTCTTTCCCTCTTTCCTTCCTTCCTTTCTCCCTCTCTCTTCTCTCCTTTTTTCCCTCTCTCTTCTCTTCTCTTCTCTTCTCTTCTCTTCTCTTCTCTTCTCTTCTCTTCTCTTCTCTTCTCTTCTCTTCTCTTCTCTTCTCTTCTCTCTCTCCTCTATCTTTCTGTCTCTCCCTGTCTCTCCCCTCTCTGTCTCTCTTTCTCTGCCTCCTTCCCTCCCGTTTTTCTTTCTCTCTCTCTCCCTCCCTTTCTCTCCCCCCCCCCCCCCTCTCTCTCTGTCCCTTCTCTCTTTCTCCATATTCATATCCATATCCATACACACAGTTAGACAATCTCTGTAAAATGTTCTGGGATAATCACTTAATTTGAATGTGCCCAGTTAAAGTATAGGGAGGACAGCTAGCAGTGGATGGAGTACCAGACAGGGAAGCAGGAATACCTGAGTTCAGATCTGGCCTCAGACACTTATTAGCTATGTGATCCTCGACAAGCCACATGTAACCCTGTTTGTCTCAGTTCCTCATTTATAAAATAAGTTGGAGAAGGAAATGACAAGTGACTCTAGTATCTCTACCAAGAAAACCCCAAAAGGGATCATGAGAGTAGGATACAACTGAAACGATTGAACAACGAATAGTATACAGAACTGTTCTATAATTATGAACACAAATGTAATTCATTTGATTATAGACAGAAGAAGAGAATTCTGTACTAATCAGAAGATGAGGTGGGCTAGGTCTTAGAAAGGAACAAGAATATTAACCCAGAAAGATAAAGTGATTATGAAATAAGATACAATGAGAGGTTAAAGGACAAATTTACAACTGCATTAATTCTGAGCCTTAGGGAGGGTACAACATTGTGAATGGAAGCCTCACATACAGGTTGCACAGGACCATTTCCCCTCAGTTATACTGACATTTCTTTGATATTTGACATTTCTTTCATATTCTCTTCCAGAATATTTTACAATCTCTGAGCTTTGTTGAATTAATACATCATCATCCACAGACAAAATTGTCTGTAGGATCTCACCATCCACAGGGAATTTTTTAACAACCTAGACTCTGTGCTGCATCTACTTCATCAAAGTGGGAGATAGTTTTAACAGTTTTTATTTTATTTTCAATTCACAAAACAAAACAAGCATTTTCATAATTTAGTACATAATCTAGTAAAAAAGATGATTGCACATGAAACTGCAAATCTACCTTGGCAACTTGCTATTCCCTCCAAATATACAACAAAGTTATCATGTAAATTTCTTTCTTCCTTTTTTCTTTCCTCCCCCCACCCCGTCTTGGAAATGGCTACCATTAGACACAAAGAAGTCTGTGTCTGTATATATAATTGAATATGATTCATATATAATATATAAAATTATTCTATACATCTATTTCTTTGAATACAGATAGCATCTTTCTTCATATGTCCTGTTATTGTATATAATGCTCACTTTACTGTTCATTATTTCACGCAAGTTTTTTCATACATTTTTAAGATCATTGTGCTTATGTATAAGACATATAGTATAGTAGCATTCCATCATAACCACACATATGCAGACATATACATACAGACACACACACACACAACTTGATCAGCCATTCCCCAATTGATGCAGATCCCTGCAATTTCCAGTTCTTTGCCACCATAAAAAGAGCTAATATAAATATTCCATTCATATTCAAAGTTATAATGACTATTTGTGAATTTCCTTTTTATTTTTACTCACTATTCTTTCTCAACTTTTTACACCATCCCTATTATCTTATATTTTCCCCCAACCCTCCCACTAGTTCATGCACTCCTCTTTTTCCCTATCCTGGCTCCCCTAATCTCAAATCCACACATTCCTCTAAAAGTCCTTCATCTACCATGTCCCCTAGTTTTCTCACTTTTCTACATGTTCAAAAGACTTCTATACTCTTCCAGATGTATATACTATTTCCTTTTCAACCCTGATGAGAGTAAGATTATAACATTACCAGCCCTTTATTTCCACCTGCTTCCTCTATATTAATTCTTCCCTTCATGCTTTATTTTTATTATTGTTCCCGTTTACCTTTTCCTACCCAATTTTGTTTTTGAATTACACACAACTCAATTCCAGTCTTTCTTTCAAACTACCTTAGTAATGACAATTTTAATACTGATAACATTTTTATAGTGGAGAATACTTTTGACCAGGATATATCTTCCTCTTTTATTTACTGACTGCTTCAAACTGATGTTTTCTGTCAGAGAGTCATTAGGAAATACTGGATGATCTTGACATAATCCATAAACAATGAGCATGATGGGATCTTATACTTTCAGCATTTTTCAGTCATTTGTGAGATGGTAAAGATGTGATCTCTTATTGAATATAACTTTAGAGAGCCTTTGTGTTCTCTACTAATACCTTCTTCCAGGATGTCCTTAATTTGTACAAAGATTGGTCTTCATTTATTAGATTGAAAAGCATATAAATCAAGTTATGGATATTATCTTCATTACTTTTGGGTGGTATTAATATTTTATGTTGTCCATTTTTATTTTCATTAACTTGTTGACATAATTCTGGATTAAAGCTTTTTCTATCTTTTTTTCATTGCTCTTTTAAAAATTATTATGGATTCTGATCTGATCTGACTGAGGGCACTTCAAGGAAATTGCCACATCAGGAGTTAATCTTTTTGTTTGTTAAAATACAGTTTCATTCTTTGTGATGTAATAACAGTATCCAGAGTTCACAGTATCACAGTTCACAGTATCCAGAACCTACTATACACACACACACACACACACACACACACACACACACACACATATACACACAAATGTATTTTTTTTGGAAGAACATGGACTCCTCATGGTGGATGATTCAAAAGAAATTTCTCAACAAAAATGTTCCAAATGTTGAAAATTTCCATGCTATTTCAGTATGAACTAGGAATGGAGTGTCTATAATCAAAGTGGCTCCTGCTTATGTTCCAGAGCATAATTTGGTTGCTCATTTCCTGTTTGCACTTGCAACAACTAGGTACACAAACTTGTTCTCCCTCCTCACCCTTCTACACTCCCTGTACCCCCAATATCATCTGCTACAAACAGATGATCTAATTCAATTGGTCACCCCTGATGCTAAGCTTCATAGCTGGCAGTAGTGGTAATACAGAACTGATTGTCAAACTGAGAAAGCAACATGTCCCATTGTTTAGAGAGTTGAGGAAGGTTATGGAAGTTTCTTAATCTTATAATGTTCCATACCTTGCACTGTATTGTTATTATCCCAGATTGCATCAGTACAACAATCTTGACTTCATCAAGTAAAATAAGAAACAGAAAAAATTCAAAAAGAAAAAAAATTTTTTTCTTAATTTATTCTGAAGATTAATATTGCATGTTTTATGATTTCTAAATTGATGGACTGTTGTACTGGGTTTTAATCTTGATTCTTATATATGATTTCTAGGAGACCATTAAAACAGTTCAAGGTATCATAGCTCCCATGGAGTATAGTTCTGGTACTAATTAGGGATGAGATTCTTATTTAGAGAATAAAAATCAAAATGGAATTCATTGTTCTGAGTCATTGAAAGCTCTCTTGTTCTATAGCTACCAGGTAGGCTGACCCTCTGTGTATGCTATTGCTTGCTTTATTGTGAATAATTGATAACTTATTTTATGGACCATGTTGCATGACTACACATGAATGGAAAGGGAGATGATCTATAAGAACAACAACAATGACATATTAATATGATGATGATGATGACTGGCATTTGAGCATTTTCAGGCTCACTCACTTTATCTTCACCACAGCTCTGGGAGGTAGATGCTATTGATAGCCTCATTTTGCAGTTCAGAAAGTTAGGGCAGACAGAAGTTAAATTACTTGTGAGGGACTTTCCTTCTGAGAATTGCCACGTGGGCTATGTCAGCTGGACCCAGGAGGTAGAAGGGGGCTTGGCTCTGAGGCAGGAGGTTGTGTCTCACAGGCGGTAGGCCACTAACTCCAGGTGCCTCCCTTCTGCAGACCCACCTATGCAGTGCTGAATGGGCTAGGCACGGGGGAATCCCAGAGGAGAGTAAGTATGGATAACCAGCTCTGGGTCCCTGGGCGAGAAGGATGCACAGAGATGCAGAGAGACGCAGGGATGCAGAGACATACATACACCTGCTCTTGCTTCCTGCTAACCCCTGCTGAGAACACCAATAAAGAAAGGCTATTTGACACCTTAACATCGTCTGGTCTCCATGTCTGTCTGGGGAAGATTGGTACGCATGGCCCTGGCAATCAGTAGCTTTGGTGGGAGGTTACAGTAAATAACTGAGATCACATTTGAAGTCAGATCTTCCTGACTTCCTGATCTGGCACTCTGTCTCTAAGAGCAACAAGGAAAGTACTCACAGCTCTTGTTGATATCGTGGCAAGATAATTATTTTTAAAGAGTATCACTAATCTATGCTTCTCTTTGAAGTGTTGGTCTATTTTTTTTTACATGTAATATAGAAATATGTTTTGCAGGATGGAACATGTATAAGCTGTATAAAAATTCATTATCATCTCAGGGAAAGGTAGAGAGAGAATTTGGAACTCCAAAATTTTAAAAACAAATATTAAAAATTATTTTTACATGGGACTGGGAAAAATATAAAAAAAATTAGTTGCTGAGGAAGTTTAACTGGATGTCTTACTTTTCAATGTTTTTTGTAATAGGGATAGATTTTATTGCATAAGGTATAGTCTATAGCCAAATAAGAAAACTCTCTTTTATCTCTGTAATTTGCAGAATCAGAGAATTGACCAGACCATGGAGAGGTTAAGGGACTTGCCCAGAGTTTGCATACTTAGTCAAAATGAGGAGCTGAATCCCAGTTTTCCTAGTTCTGAGGTCGGCTCACTGTCCATTATACCATGCTGCCTCTGTTGGTTACAGAACATTTATTATTATTATTATTTAAAAGGTAGTAGTAGGTGAAGGGTCTTCTCACCAGATCTAGGGATCCTGAGTCAGACAGCAGATGTGAACCTCCAGGCCACATCACCCTCCACACCCAGTGGTAGTGATTATTTTTCCCTTATCCACCCTTCAAGGGTAGGAGGTGACGCCATCACCCTGTTAGCTGTACTGCTACTGTGTGAAGGGTCACAAGCAAAGTCCAGAGTGTTCAGCTGGCACTCCAGCCCTCTACAGACCTAGCCCTCTCACCAAGGATAATAAATGCATGAGTATTGAGTCATAGTTCAGGAACAGAACTACTAGGGCATGAGAACATTTCAGGGTGTTGTGAGGATTGTGAGAATCTCACAATATCCTGGATTTCTTCACTCTCTCTTGCAGGGTCCAGGGTAGAAGTGGTGAGATTAAAGAAAAAAGAGCAGGGAGATTGAGTATGGGTGTTTGTATAGGTGGGGAGGGTGAGGTGAGAGAACAGGATGTTAAGATAAGATTGTGGATGAACAGTATATAGGGACAGTGGATAGGAAAGGAATGGGGATCGAATGGTCATGGGGTCTCCAGGCAATTCAGTTATATTTCAGGAATGTTATTTTTCCAGGTACAGGTGGAACTATTACCACACATACACACATATGAATGGTTTTTTTGGGGGGGAGAACATGGACTTTGCATGGTGGATGATTCAAAGAAATTTCTCAACAAAAATTTTCCGAATGTTGAAGATTAACTCTGAAAGTTAGCAAGGTAGCTCGACGGAAGGGGCAATAACTGCAAGTTTAGTATTTCTATATCCAAATCTGCCCCAATTTTGATCCTAAATAATGTGGGGGACCAGTTTTCAGAATGATTAAGTTTCCCCAGATATCTGTGTAAGGCTTCAATTTATTCTGCACAGGCAGCTTGGCTCTCCAGAGGGTGGCTGTCACGGCTCTCAGAGTTTTATAGCTATCTTGCTAAGATACTAGCTCTTGAGCCCCCACTTTTGCTTTTCTTTATTTAGCCAATAGACTCATTTAGTTTTGTAGCCAAGGTATTCACTCACATGGCACAGCAAGGACAGTATTTATGAAACGTTTCCCTCCTCCCCCCATCAAAAATAAAAATCAGGGCACACAAATGTATCCCGAGTGCAGGAGTGGAGAAAAATGGTAGCATATTTAAAATGTAGTGGGAGTGAGGGACACATGTAGGGGACACAAAGCAACTCAAAACCCTGAAACTGTCAGTCTTCAATGTCTTTTCTCCAGAAAGTTCTCAGAAAGTTCAGAACGAATCTCTCAGCTGTTCAGTGAGCTGGCTCTTTGCAGGGAACAGTTTCCACACTGTTCTGGCAGCTGAGCTGAGATACCACACCCTAGGAATAAGTCAAATAGGTCATTCTGCATGTGTGGGGCCCTTTGCCAACTGTGGGCACCAGGACCTGCGCCACCCGTCAGTAGTGATTAGATGAGCCTGGGCAGGTTACTTTGCTGGTGGGCCTGGATTAAGCTATTGGGCAGTGACTGCCAGAGGGGACTGAGCAGGCTGGCTTGTCCCTGGGCAGTTGATGACGGGCTGGGGCCAGTAAGTTGTTTAGGCTTTCTCGGGGTACCGTGTCTATCCTATGGATTTCCTCTCTAGCGGGCAGCTGCAGTCTCTTGTCTACTTCCAGCCTCTGACCGGGCTGGGACAGGCTGGTGCCCTGCTCAGGGCTAACTTTCTCTTTCAGCTAGGAAAACAACCTTTAGTTTGTAGCACTTCCTTCTCTTTGGTTCTCTGAAGCTTGTTACTTTCAGGCTGGAGAGGGAAGAAGATGGAGTCTCTTAGACAAAACTCATTCTGCCTCCAGAACTCCTTTCCTACTTAAGCCACCCTGAAATTTTAAGGTGATTAGTTTCAGTTTATCATCTTCACTTCTTACCCCTTTTGGGGAAATCTTACATAGATTAGTGGGGACTTCTTCATGTGCACATAACGGGTTCATACCTCTCCTTTTTAGGATGAAGAAATGACTTGTTTTTAAGCTAATCAAGGTTTTCTTTACCTTTCCATATTTTTTTTTTGTTTTATCTTCTGTGCTGATTTTTGAGCTTTTGTCACTGGGAAACAAACCCCTTACACATAGTATAGTGGAGAATTTCAAGTCAGAAAGTGTTCAGTCTCAGGTCTAATATATCCCAACTAGTGGTTTAGTGTTTCTGAACTTCCGTGTTCTTATCTCTAAAATAAGAGTGGCAGTATGTAAACTGATTTATCTTCTAGTCAGAGTGGTAACCTTTGTATATGTTATAAGAATGTAGGGTGTAAATAAAGTAAAAAACAAAGTAATTCTGAGTTTACCTCATACTGATCAGATTGGTAAAGTAGACAAAAAAAAAGGGGGGGGGGAGGGGAATGACAAATATAAAGCTGTGAATTGGCCTGGTAATTCTGGAAAGTTATTTAAAGCTATTCTCCCAGAGTCACTAAACTTGACCTGCCTTATCCCCACCAACCTTATATCCCAAAGAAATAGAAGAGTAAAAGGATCCAGAAGCACAAAAGTATTCATAGCAGCTCTTCTTAGAGTAGCAATAAGAGCAGCTAGGTGGCACTTGGGACAGAGCCTTGGGCTCAGAGTAAGGAGTTCAATTTAAGCCTCAGATAGTTACTGGCAGTGTAAACTTGGGCAAGTCACTCAAGTTCTGTTTATGCAATTTTCTTCAACTGTAAAATGGGATTAATAATAATGCCTACCTCTGAGGGTTTTTGTGAGGATCAAACGTGATTATATGTGTAAAGCTCTTAGCACAGTGCCTGTCATATGGTAATAAACATTTCTGCCCATTAATTGAATGAACAAATTATAGTATGTGAATATAATGGAATACTATTATGCTATAAGAAGTGATGAAGGGGATGGTTTGATAAAAATCTAGGAAGACATACATGAACTGATGCAAAATAAAGTGATGCAAAATTTATACAATAAAAATAATATTATAAAGACATAATTTTGGAAGACCTAAGAACTCCCAACAACACAATGACCATCCATGATTCCATAGGACCTGGAGGTATTATTCACCTCTTGACAGAATTTATGTTCTCAAAGTGCAAATGAGACATTTGGGAATTTTTTTTTTTTAGTTTGGGAATTTTAATTTGGGAATTTTTTTTTTTTTTACTGCATATTTGTTACAAAGATTTTCTTTGTCTTTTTTTTTCTAATGGAGGAGAAAGGAGGAGAGAGGAAGGAGGAAAAAACATTTTTATTCACTAAAATATTAAATTTATTAAAAGACTGTAGGCCACTATTATTCTGAAAGCACATAAGAGGAATGAGTCTGTAACCGGAAACTATATGTAGGATGAAGTCACAAAAATAATTTAAGATTTCTTGCTTGGAAGGCTAGCGGATAGTAGGGAAGAAGAAGGCATGTACATAATTATGCCTCAGACCAGTTTAGAATGATAGATCACTATTAGAAATAGAAGACAAGTATGATACAGAGGAAAGACTGCTAGATTTAGAGTCAGAAGGCCTGGGTTTAAATCCCAATTCTGTATTTTAACTCTATGTATATCTCTTCTTCTTAAATATGTTTCTTATAAAGACCATATTGTTGGATCCTAATTTTTAATCCATTCTGCTGTTTCAGTTTTATGGTTGAGTTTATCCCATTCACACTCAAAGTTATAATTACTATTTGTGAATTTCACTCCATCTTATTTTTCCTCATTATTTTTCTCATCCCTCTTTGTACCCTATCCCTTTTAGTTTATCTTCTCCCCTTACCCACTTTAGTCCTTATTCTACCCACCCCTTTAAGAGTCCCTGCTTTATCCTCTTCCCCCATCCTCCTGAATCTTAATCTTAATCTACATACTCTTCTAAAAATTCTTCTACTCTATTCCTTAGTACTCTTACCTCTCTATAAGTTCAGAAAACTTGAAAACTTCCCCATGTTGTTTCCTCTTTAACCCAGATTCCAAGACAATAAGGTTTCTACGTTATCAGCCCTTCAGGCCCACCTACTTTGTCTGAATCTTCCTTTCATACTTCATTTTTATGGGATAATTGTTCTTTTTTCCTTTTCTTACCCAATTCTGTTTTTTTTAGATTCACCCCTTCATTATATACAGATCACCCATAACCTTTCTTTCAAACTACCCTAGTAATGATGATAGTTTTAAGAATACTGATAGCATTTTCATATATATAAGAAGTAAACAATTTGACATTATTTGAGTTACTTTATAATTTGTCTTTAATGTTTTTCTTATATTTCTTTTGGATCTTTCATATTGTATTTTCTATTGAGTCCTGACCTTTCACAAATATCTGGAAAATTTTTAGTTCATCAAAATGTCCATCTTTTTTTTTCCATTCAAGGTTATACTCAACTTTTCTGGGTAAATTATTCTTGGTTGTAACCCCATCTCCCTTGCTCTTCAAAATATAACGTTCCAAAACTTAGACTTTCAGTGTAGAAGGTTGTAGGTCTTATCCTGATTTTATCTCTATTTAAATTTTCTTTTCCTCTTGTTGCTTGTAATATTTTTTTCTTAATCTGGGAGTTTTGAAACTTGCCTGTGAAACTACTAAAGTTTTCCTTCTGTGATCTTTTTCAAGTGATGTATGGGAGAGCTTTTTCTATTTCTACTTTACCCTCTTGTTCTAGAACTTTAGGGCAATTTTCTTTAATGATTTCTTGTAATATTGCATCAAGATTCTTTTTTTGCTCATAACTTTCAGGTAGTCCAACAGTTCTTATATCACCCACCCTTGATCTGCTCTCCAGATCAATTGTTCCAAGGAGTGGTTTCAAATTATCTTTTTTCTAGATTTATTATTTCTTGTTATTTTCTTAAGATTTTGGACCTCTTTTTCCAATTTGTTAATTTTCTTTTCATAATTTTCTTGGATCATTTTAACTTTTTTGGATTTTATTTAAATTTCTAATTTAATTTTTCCAATGAAAATTTAATTAAATTTAATAATTAAGAATTAAGAAGGGGCAGCTAGGTGGCGCAGTGGGTAGAGCACTAACCCTGAAGTCAGGAAGACCTGAGTTCAAATTTGAACTCAAATACTTAACAGTTTCTAGCTATGTGACCCTGGGCATGTCATTTAACCCTAATTGCCTCAACAAATAATAATAATAATCAATTATTTATTAATTTCTTATTTAATTTTAATTAATAAAATTCCTTTTTAAGTTCTTCCAAGAACTCTTTTTGGGTCATTTGATGTTAAGTAAAAGTGACATTTTAAAAAAACCTCCCTATCTTCCCTCTTAGTATGAACTCAGACCTTCTTTTACGTCAAAGTCGCTATCTATGGTTAAATTTTTTCCTCCTTTGCTTGCTTATTTTTATTTTGTTTTGTTTTATTTTTAGCAGCTTATTTTTGCAATCAGGCTTTATAGGTAATAGTACCCCATTTCTTAGGTTCTCCTTACTGTTATTTTCTGAATTCTGTCTGGGTGTGTGTGGGGGGTCACTCTCAATACTCTTCTCCACCCATAGATGCTATCCCCCAAATGCTCTTGTACCCTACTGTACCACACCCACCTGGCATGTGTTTATTTCTCCCTGCTCACAGCCATATCCCAATTTTAGGATAAGAATTCATTATTTGGCAAAAATTGTTGGGAAAACTGGACAGTAGCATGGCAAAAATTAGGTATAGATCCATCTGTGGACTGATGTGATCCATTCCTAGAGAAAGAACTGATGGAGTCTGAATATAGATCAAAGCATACTTTTAAAAACTTTATTGTCCTTAGGTTGTTATTTTGGTCTGTTTTCTTTTTACAACATGATATTTTCTTTTGCAATATGGAAATATGTTTTGCATCACCACACCTGCATAAACATATCATATTGCTTGCCTTCTTAATGAGAGTTGTAGGAAGGAAGGGAGAGAATTTGCAACTCAATTTAAAAAATGAATGTTGAAAATAGTTTTTACATGTAATTGTGGAAAAATAAAATACTAAAAATAAAATAAATTAATATCTTATGCCGTTTAACAAGAGAAAGTGGAAATGGATATATGACCTAGATATAAATAGATATTACAAGAAAATTTGAAGAACATGGGAGCATATTATTTATCAGCTTTATGGATAGGCAAAAATTTATGAATAAGCAAGGTACAAAAAGTAAAGTATGAAGTAGATAATTTAGATTATATTAAATTAAAAATACATCACATTAACAAATGTAGCCAAGATCAGAAGGAAAGCAGCAAATTGAGGGGAAATTTTTATACACAGTTTTTCACTTAAAGATTTTATCTCAAATATGTAAAGAATATTGTAAAATCTATAAGTAGTCATTTTCCAATTGATAAATGGTCAAAGGATATGAACAGTTTTCCAATAAAGAAATCAAAACAATTAATAGTCATATAAAAATGTTCTAAATTATTGATTAGAGGAATATAAATTAAAACAACTTTGAAATATTTTACACCTATCAGATTGGCTAAAATGACTGAAGAGAAAAGCAAATGTTGGAGGTATGGAAAAAATGAGGCACTAATTCATTGTTGGTGGAACTGTGAGCTGATTCAATCATTTTATAGAGCAATCTGATCAAAGAATTATTAAGCTGTCTTTGATCCAGCAGTTTATACCAGTTCTCTTTGTAGTGTCAAAGAATTGGTAATTGCAGGGAATGGCTAAATGGCTAAATACATTGTGTTACATGATAGTAATGAAATACTATTTTGCTATAAGAAATGATGAACTCATCTTAGAAATATATAGAAAGACTTGCATTGAATAATGAAGAGTGAAATGAGTAGAACCTAGATAAAATGGTATGCAGTAACAGCAATGTTGTTTTAAGAACAACTTTGAGTCTATGATATTTTGACTTTTATTAGTACTACAAAGAATGTATGAAGAAAGAGGCTATCTGCATCCAGAAAAAGAAGAGATAAATCAAAATATGTAAAGAATGATTTTATACACACACACACACACACACACACACACATATGTCTAATGGTAGCCATCTCTAGAGCAGGGGGAGGAAGGAAAGAAAGAAAAAAAAATTACATGATATTATATATTTAAAAAGAATACCAAGTAATACATAATAAATTTGCAGTTTTTTGAGCAATCATCTTTTTAAAAAAAATTTGTACTGTTATGGAAATCTTTTATTGCATAAATATAAAATAAATTTAAAAATTTTTAAAAAGAAAATCTCAATCCTGTCCTTTATTGCTTGTGTTATCTTGGACAAATCACTTAATTTCTAGCGGGCTTCAGTTTCTTCACCCATAAAGAGAAAAGGTAGGACCACATGACTTCTAAGGTTCTTTCCAAATCTAAATCTGTGATCTAGTCAAAGACTATAATTTTAAGTTATTTTAAAAATTATGGATTTAACATAAAAATGAATATTTTCATATACAAAGAATAGAAAAATTCTTAGTTTTAATTTTTTATTTTTATTAAAAAAAAAAAAACTAGATCTTCCCCATTTGTTGCTATAAATGCAATAACTATGGCTATTCAGGCCTAAGTCTACTGCTATTCCTCAAGAAATCTTGTGAAGTACAGGACAGCCTAAGGAAAGGGTCAGCTCACTAGGGGGAAAGGGACTCAGCAGCCATCTCTTCCTCCTCCCAGTGTCCTCAACAGCGCCTTGACAGCAATAGAGCTGGGGAGGTTTTTCCCCTCCTTGCCTCAAAGGAGACACTGAGGGGCCTGGGAAAAACTTGCCCTTGTCGGTGAAAAACCAATGACACTTGCTGTCAAGGATGACTATACATAATTCTGGTCCTGGATTTGCTTTACCTTCCTCTATAGCCAGTTATCAGCTGCTTAAGAAATAACCATTCTTCTGTACACCAATCAGACTTTAAGAACCACTAGCACCTATAAAAGCAGTTTTGAAGAATGGAATGAGCAAACTCTACGATAGTACACACACAGGTGTATAGTGTACAGTGGGACAGACAGATATCTATATATATCTTTATAGACACAGTGTATATACATATATAGATAAACCTCTTTCTTTTTGTCTGTCTCTGTCTTTGTCTGTCTGTATCTATATATGTCTTTGGAAATAAACCTATTAAATGAAAAAAAAAAAAGAAATACAAGTCGATGGGGAGGAAGTTTAATTTTTTCTTGACGTGGCACTCTCAGTTTCATCAGGGGGTCCCTGGGGATACTCAGGTTTGAATATTTCAGAGATGGCTGAAGTGAAAAGGATACCCCCAAAGATGTCACCTACTTCCTTGCGCACACCCTAAAATTGATTGCTTTTATGCTTCTACAGTTGGTCTGTTTCTCTTTGCTCGGGGGCCACAATAGATCTTGTCAGTAAGTCATAGAAGGTTACAGTGCAGAGTGACCTTTAATCAAACAAACAAATGGCCTCTGTGGGGGGCTGGTATCCTATTACCAAATATATAGGTTGTTACTCCCCTAGGATCTTTAAAATGCCTTTCTTTGCTGCCTTATCTTATTGTGAAGGTGACCCCAGGTTCTTGAAAACTGTCCCAGAGGAGACAGGTTCTGGAAGGCTTTATTATGCTGGAAAGATTTTTAATATGCACCCTGCAACATACTCTTTTTCCCAAGGACCAACCTGGCTAAATTTTGGAGAGGTTCATTAGCAGCTGACGTGACGAGATGATAAATCTCTGGTCATGGAAACCCATGAAACAACATAAAAACCAAATGGCTATCAGTACTTTGCAACTGCTCTAGAATAGTTGGAAAGGGGAAAGAGGATACTAAAAATTACCCAATTTTTAGATCTCCCATCAACCTTAACTTAGCTGTGGGTACTATTAAGAAATCCTCTCTAAATGATCAACAAGAAGACCCAATTCTAGAGAAAATGAGCTGAATCGGATCTTGACAATATTCATATAAATGAAACCATAAACAAACAAAAAACAAAGGAAGCTTCAGCTAAATAGAAAGATGACTTACAGATTCTCCTAGGAGTGGGTTTTGTTATGCATTCAGAAGCAACAAAAAGCATACTACTACTTTCTCTCCTCACCTCCTTGACTTGTCTTCGGCCCTAGCCATAATAGAACCCACCAGCCACCACGAGGAAGGCTTATTTACCAAACATTTTGTTATGAGAGAATAGTGAGAGGGCTAAGAGTCAAAACCTGATCAATACTCATTTTTTATGTAGGACTTCCAAATCTATATATTAATTGCTAATCTATCCTGAGCTCCAGTTTCACATCACCAACTGCTTATTGACCAATCATACTATTTGTTCCAAAGCAGTGTATCAACTGCTTTGTGTGATAACTAATCTCTAAAAAGAATCCACATTTCTGTCAGTCAAGCTACAAAAATAGGAAATATAGAATTGTCTCATAGTGAAAAAGTAAGCATTTCTTAGCTTTCAATCTTAAATTTTGAAAAAAATCTGCATTTTTTTCAATTACATGTATAGACTTTCATTTTTAAAAATTTGATTTCTGCCTCATTTCCAAAATATATAGAGAACTGACTCTAATTTATAAGAAATCAAGCCATTCTTCAATTGATAAATGGTCAAAGGATATGAACAGGCAATTTTCAGATGATGAAATTGTAACTATTTTTACTGATATGAAAAGTTGCTCCAAATCACTATTGATCAGAGAAATGCAAATTAAGACAACACTGAGATATCACTACACACCTGTCAGATTGGCTAAGATGACAGGAAAAAATAATGATGATTGTTGGAGGGGATGTGGGAAAACTGGGACACTGATACATTGTTGGTGGAATTGTGAACAGATCCAACCATTCTGGAGAACAATTTGGAACTATGCCCAAAAAGTTATCAAACTGTGCATATGCTTTGATCCAGAAGTGCTACTACTGGGCTTATACCCCAAAGAGATCTTAAAGGAGGGAAAGGGACCCACATGTGCAAGAATGTTTGTGGCAGCCCTCTTTGTAGTGGCCAGAAACTGGAAAAGGAATGGATGCCCATCAATTGGAGAATGACTGAATAAATTGTGATATATGAATGTTATGGACTATTATTGTTCTGTAAGAAATGACCTGACCAGCAGGATGATTTCAGAAAGGCCTGGAGAGACTTACACGAACTGATGCTGAGTGAAATGAGCAGAACCAGGAGATCATTATACACTTCAACAACGACACTGTATGGGGATATATTCTGATGGAAGTGGATTTCTTCAACAAAGAGAAGATCTAACTCAGTTCCATTTGATCAATGATGGACAGAAGCAATTACACCCAAAGAAAGAACACTGGGAAATGAATGTAAACTGTTTGCATTTTTGTTTTTTTTCCCGGGTTATTTTTACCTTCTGAATCCACTTCTTCTTGTGCAACAAAAGAACACATATCTCCCCAAAAGAGTGGGGAAAATGCATTTGCCTCCCTTATTTGCAGCGGTGGAGGATTATGGATATGAATTATTCCATACTTCAGTGAAATCAGTAATATAATAGTTTTGCTGAATAATCTTCTCCCCCACCTCCATTTTCTTTTAAATATTTTATTATAAGACACTTGCTGGGTAGGCAAGAGAATTTGAAAATAAAGGTAACATAAAATTAAGAAAAAAAATCAATCTATGTTTAAAAAAGAAATTACTTTATAACTTTTCATATTTACTTATCTGTGTAAATGTTGGAGCCCCCAAGTAGGAGGTAAGTTTCTTGAGGGCAAAGACTTTCTTTCTTATCAATTAAGAACATTTTATTTTTTAATTTTATTTTTTATTAAAGCTTTTTCTTTTCAAAACATATTCATGGATAATTTTTCAACATTAATCCTTGCAAAACCTTGTGTTTCAATTTCCCCTTCCCTTTCTCCACTCCCTCCCCTAGATGGCAAGTAGTCCAATGTATGTTAAACGTGGTAGAAATATATGTTAAATCTAATATATGCATACATATTTATACAATTATCTTGCTGCACAGAAAAATCAAATCAAACAAGGAAAAAAATGAGAAAGAAAATAAAATGCAAGCAAACAACGACAAAAAGAGTGAAAATGCTAGAACATTTCATTTTTCAGGTGGGAGAACTGGGGCCCAGAGAAGTGGTGGGATCTGCCAAAGCTGGTAGACTATGTGGCAAAGCTGGCATCAGATCTCCTAATTCTCATTCTAGTGTTGCTTCCCACCTATTTTGCCATTGAATTTGTTAATCACTTCAAACATTTGTTATCAGATCAAATCACCTTGTCTTTTGCTTCCTTCCTAAGAGTTTCTCTGCTAAAATCCTAAGCTCCAGAGCTGAATCACAAACCCAGGATAAAATGCAAGGGTTTTCTACCAGGAAGGAGTTTACACACCCACTGAACAGCAGACCCTCTGGGTTCTTGTTAAACCCTTACCGCCCTCTAGCTAGAGTCCTGAAAGTGCAAGGTTAGCAACCCCGCTCACAGCTGATTAAGTAGTATCAGAAAAAAAGACTTGAATATGGTCCTTTGGGAGTTAAGGAGGTTGAAACTGCTTTTACAAGAGAAAAGCAGGAAAGTAAGAGGAGGATAGTGGGAAATAGATAGGACAAAAATTTTCTTTTTGATTCCTTCTCAGATTCCTTTTAAATTTTTTTTCTTCCATTCTCCAATACTGCTAGGGAACCAACCAAAGAACATTGCCTGAGGCTAACAACACAACATTTATGTTTAAATTCATTGGGGGAAATGGCTTCTGAAAAATTTATCTTTCTTTTCCTGACTTTCTCCTCGCTCTCTTCACTCCCTTTTTAAAAAAATCAACTGTGCGGGTTTTTTTTTTTTTTTTTTTATGACTATATACAAAAATAGAAAGAAAAAAAAAGGCAAAAACAACAACAACAACAACAACAAAAACCCTTATAAATAACAGCCTTCTCTGGAAGATCAGCGGAGTGACATTAACAAGCCATACAAAGGGAGATTTCTGTATTTAGGCACCTTGTAATGCCTTCTGGGAGAACAGAAACACAACTTAATCACTATTTCATCCTTTCTTTTCTGTCCTCTTCACTTTAGCAGGTAACAAAGAATGGTCTAAAGCCCTTCACTGAGGAGATTATAGCAATTTTTTTGTTGACCAGTTAGTTATGTAAACACCATATGGAGCAGGCCCCCTGTTGGACCATAGAAGAAGCAAGTCCTCTCTGTATGTTTGTGCAGATTGCCACTGGGAACTGACCTCAAAGGTAGCCAAGTGTATTATAATTTTGACACCCTACCCAGTTTAATCAGTATTTCGTCAGTTCATTATGATTTGATGAATATCAGTGATTGAATTAGTGAATTAAGTGGAATAGATTTAAGAAGAAGATTAATTACATTAGTTAATATTATCAGGATGAGAATTACCATGATTATGTTATGATGATTATATTAATCATATTTGATTTGTCAGCCAGATTCACTGTTAGATCATAAGAAGGGAAGTGCTGCATTATCTCTCTCCCTCCAAGTATAGTGCTTATAATAAGGTTCAATTACATTTGTTTCAAAACAACAATTTTTCTTGGACACTAGGATACAGTTGGTGAAATCCTAGGGTCTTATGACCTGTGGAAGGCCCTGAGATGTTGATAAGAAAGTGACCACTGAGATAGCCTATAATTGGTGACCTGTAGTTGAAGACTAATGACCTATAAATTGCCTGTTGACAAAGTGGTTATGATTGCCAGACATTTCCTTTAGTCAACCATGAAATTTCCCTGCTTTTGGAATTGATCAATCATGGAATTATACCTCATTCTGGTTTTGGTGTGTAAAAAACTATTTTACAGAGAACTCAGAAAAGTCAGGTGCTTATATGGTGGTGAGAAAAAGTGATACAAGGACATTCTCAAAGTCTCTTTGAAGAACTTAGGGATTGATTGTGAGATATGGGAGACCCTGGCAAAGGATTACCTAGCATGGAGTCAATCAAAGAAGACATTGTGCTCTATGAGTGAATAGTTTGAAAGAAATGTGAGATGCACACATTTATAGGCATCTCCACTCCAAATGTGCATTTGTGTCTGACCTGTGATGGAGCTTTCTGAGCTCATATTGGTCTGATTGGCCATAGGTGGACACCTTATATCTTGACTCCAACATAGTAATGTCATTTTGGAACTCTTTAAGAAGGAAGAACAGTAATCAACTCCAACCATGAGTATAAAAGCATTTTTTCCTCAAATATTCCTGATCATAAGGACCCCCTTAGATCCAGTTGATTGGGGACCACCAATATCTACAATAAATTAATTGAGCATGCTTGAAGTCTAAGTGACCTTTGTGACAAATTAGAATTCCATGGCCCACACATGAGAAATTTCAAGTCTCTAATAGTCAGACTTGCTTCAAAAGCTGCCCAGAGGTTACTCTCCTGTTCAGCTCAATAAATTCACTAAATATGTATCAGGTACCTACTGCTATCTACAAAGCAGGCTGATAGGTGCTGGGAATACAAAGACAAAAATGAAATGTCTTAAAAAATTTTTTATTAAAGCTTTTTATTTTCAAAAAAATATGAATGGATAATTTTTCAACATTGATCCTTACAAAACCTCGTGTTTCAAAATTTCCCCTCCTTCCCCCCAGTCCCTTTCCTAGATGGCAAATAATCCAATATATGTTAAACATGTTAAAATAGATGTTAAATCTAATATATGTAAACATATTTATACAATTATCTTGCTGCACAAGAAAAGTCAGATCAAAAAGGGGAAAAAAATGATAAAGAAAACAAAATGCAAGCAAACAACAACAAAGAGTGTAAATGCTATGTTGTGAATCATACTCAGTTCCCACAGCCCTCTCTCTGGGTATAAATGGCTCTCTTCATCACAAATCTATTGGAATTGGCCTGAATTACTTTGCTGTTGAAGAGGGCCACATCCATCAGAATTGATCATCATATAGTCTTGTTGTTGAAGTATATAATCATCTCCTGGCCCTGCTCGTTTCACTCAGCATCAGTTCGTGTAAGTCTCTCCAGGCCTTTCTGAATCATCCTGCTGGTCATTTCTTATAGAACAATAATGTTGTATAACATTCATATACCACAATTTATTCAGCCATTCTCCAACTGATGGGCATCCACTCAGTTTCCAGTTTCCTGCCATTACAAAGAGGGCTGCCACAAACAAAAAACGAAATGTCTTTAAGGAGTTTATATTCTACTGGAATATACAAGTCCACAGGTAAGTAATTAAAATTAATATAACAGTGGCTACCCTAATATATACTGCTTGGGAGGTCAGATGTTACATTTCACCCCTCTCCCAGGGTTTCCCAGTGCATTTATGGCGGGGTGGGTTTAAGGTGTCTAATCTCTCTGTTCTTGGCTTAAGCTTCTACCAGTAACGTTCCCCCAGTTTTTGGGGGTCTCCCACAATCCAGCTCTAATTTAATAGGTTTGGAGACATGGATCCCAGGGCTGGGCAAATGACTGGCATTTTTTTCACAGAATAAAGTTCTTTTTCTTTTCTTTCTTTTATTTATTTATTTTTTTATTTAATAGCCTTTTATTTACAGGTTATATGCATGGGTAACTTTACAGCATTGACAATTGCCAAACCTCTTGTTCCAATTTTCACCTCTTATCCCCCACCCCCTCCCCTAGATGGCAGGATGACCAGTAGATGTTAAATATATTAAAATATAAATTAGATACACAATAAGTATACATGACCAAACCGTTATTTTGCTGTACAAAAAGAATCAGACTCTGAAATATTGTACAATTAGCTTGTGAAGGAAATCAAAAATGCAGGTGGGCAAAAATATAGGGATTGGGAATTCAATGTAATGGTTCTTAGTCATCTCCTAGAGTTCTTTCGTTGGGTGTAGCTGGTTCAGTTCATTACTGCTCCATTGGAAATGATTTGGTTGATCTCATTGCTGAAGATGGCCAGGTCCATCAGAACTGGTCATTATATAGTATTGTTGTTGAAGTATGTAATGATCTCCTGATCCTGCTCATTTCACTCAGCATCAGTTCGTGTAAGTCTCTCCAGGCCTTTCTGAAATCATCCTGTTGGTCATTTCTTACAGAACAATAATACAGAATAAATTTCTTAAGAATGGCATAGACTCCTGGCCACTTCTGTTTTTTTTTTTAATTAAACCTTTTTATTTTCAAACTATATACATGGATCATTTTCAACATCCCCCCTGTAAAACTCTGCATTCTCTTTTTCCCCTTCCCTCCCCCTACCTTCTTCCTAGGCCCTTCTTTTAATGATGCAACATTCTGGGACTGGTCGCAGCTTGCACTGAGGAGATGGTCTGACCCTACAGAAAACACACAGAAATAGGGCTAACATTTAAGGTCAGATAAAATAGAGAGGCCACTAAAATGCTCCGTGTCACGAGAATCCTGAAGAATTGCTACAAGGTGGCACTGTATTAGGTGAATAATACAATGTAATAGAGGAGAGGTTTAGGGAGTTTAGTGGAGGGATGACAAATGCATTGCCCCTTTTGCTGCACTGCAGCCGGCAATACTCCAAGTGAAGCCCAAACCAGGCTAAAATGTACTAGAGAACTATTTAACCAAATAAATAAAAATACAGTATCACATAGATAATGTTAAGATGTGGTTTTCTAAGTCAATATATGGCTTCAGCATTCCTTAAACATTACTGTTCTAATGTTTGACATCCTTTATCAATTCTAAATAACCCCTTTTTCTCTATGGAATTTTGCTCTGCTTCTCCCCTACCTATTCCAACAGCCTCCAAATACGTGGCTGATGAGTAACTGAAAAAGAAAAGGGATAACTTCATCATTAGTCTTCCACTGATAGAAAAATGCTTCCCTCGCTAATACCTACTCACCTTAGGTGTACAATGAACTTTAATGTTAGTTGCAACATGCATAACAGTATAGCATTTTAGGAATAATTTACCACCCTGTTCTCAGCAGGACATTCCCCGCAGAGTTTCCAGAGTTACAGAAACCATTGCCTCTTATGTGATGGATTCTGAACTATAGGAGAACATGGTGTGAAAGAATGAGCTTTGGATTTAAAATAATGGAATCTAGGTTCAAATCTCAGTACTACTAATTGGTACCTATGTGGGGGAGAGTATTTAAGGAAGATGATGAAATAGCTCAGAAAACTTCAAGCTCTCCAGATTTCCTTCCCCCAAAAGACAGAATATCACCTCAAAGTGCACATAGAGCAGCAGAAACAGAATTTGGAGCAAAGCAGTTGTCCTAAGACAATGGGAGGGGATTTCAGGAAAGACTTGACCTCCAGGAGTAGAGGCTTAAACACCTTCGGGAGGACTCTGTTGAATCAATAAAGAAGCCCTTGGGGAGCTGGGCTGGGAAACAGCCTTGGTCTCACACAGTGTAAGTTTGGCAGACTGAGTAGGAGCTTCTGCTGTTGGATGCCAGACTCAGCTGTGCTGACCAGATATGTTCTAGGCTGCAGCTGCAGGAAAGAAGTGAGCATATGCCTGGTGATGAGGTAGCACAGGCGCTGGGACTTTGCTAGCTGCACTTGCAAAAGAGCAGAGTTCCTGGTTTTAGGTCCAGGGCAGAGAGGACAGCTGAAATTTGCAGCCACCAGAGAGAGACAAAAGCATTTGTGGCACCGTGCGAGTAGGGGTCCCAACCCTCGCTTAGGAGTGGAGAGGAGCGTTTAAGGTTGGGTGAACTGGGGAGAGTTCAAAAAATGACAGTAAAAAGAACCTGAGGCCTGGGGCATCATTCCTTGGAACTAGAACCTGATTATAATAATAAGCTGTCAAAAACAGAATAAAACAAAACAACAGAAAAATGAATATGCAAAGGAAAAAGAACTTAATCATAGATAGTTAATATGGGAATACAGAAAATCCGGGTTCATAGTCAAAGTGGAGCTTAAAAAAACCACTCCTTTTTTAAAAAAAATAGTATTTTATTTTTCCAAATACAAGTAAAGATAATATTCAACATTCATTTTTGTAAAACTTTGCGTTCCAAATTTTTCTCCCTTCCTTCTTTATCTCCCTATGTGGAAAGGTGAAGAACTTACAGATTAAGCACATATTGATCAGAGACTGTTAACTAAAGTAGATCAGGCCTATAGGCCCCAGTCATGTGATTTTAGATGAGACCTGGACTGCATTCCATTGTCCAAAGAAGGAATTAAGTGGCCGAAGCTGTATATCACCTTTGTCACTGCATTCCACTGACCAAATAGGGAGATAAAGGTTTATGTAACCAATCACAATCTATAGAGGGTGGGATTTGGGGGGTCCTTTGTCTGAAATGTATAAATGTTGTAAGCATCTTCAAGTGAATGACTCTCCTCCTGTGGGTATCTTTGCTGTCCTTTTGGGCCCTCAGGCCAGGACGGTCCGCTTCTCGAGATTCTAATAAATTCTTTCTGTACATCATTTGGAGCGACTCCTGAGTAGTCAGTTTGGGTAGGTGCAATTGCCCCAAACATCCCCTCTCCCCAAGACAGCAAGCAATTTGATATATGTTAAATATGTGCAATTCTTTTAAACATATTTCCACATTTGTTATGTTGTATAAGAAAAATCAGATCAAAAGGGGAAAAGGCACTAGAAAGAAAAAAAGCAAACAAAAAACAACAAAAAGGTGGAAACACTATGCATTGATCCACATACAGTCTCCATAGTGCTCTTTCTAGATGCAGATGGCATTTTCCATCCCAGATCTATTGGAATTGCCTTGAAACAATGCATTGTTGTAAAGAGCCAAGTTCATCTTAGTCTTGTTATTATTATGTACGATGTTCTCTTGGTTCTCCTTACTTCACTCAGAATCAGTTCATGTAAGTGTCTCCAGCCTTTTCTGAAATCAGCCTGCTTACCATCTCCCTCTCTTTTTTAAAATAATAGTTTTATTTTCAAAATACACGAAAAGATAGTTTTCACCCTTGTGCTTCAAATTTTTCTTCCTTCCCCCTACCCTCTTCCCTTAGACAGCAAGTAATCCAATATATGTTAAACATGTACAATTCTTCTATACATATGTCTCATTTATCATATTGTACAAGAAAAATCTAATCAAAAAGGAAAAAAAATAAGAAAGAAAAAAAAGGAAACAACAAGAAAAGTGAAAATACTACCTTGTGAACCACATTCAGTCCCCACAGTCCTCTTGCTGGATGCAGGTGGTTCTCTTCATTTCAAGTCTCTTGGAAATGGTTTGAATCATCGCATTGTTGAAAAGAGCCAACTTTATCAGAGTTAATCATCACATAATCTTGTTGCTGTGTACAATGTTCTCTTGTTTCTATTAGTTCATGTTAAGTCTCTCCAGGTTTTTCTGAAATCATTCTGCTGATTGTTTCTAGTAGAACAATAATATTCCATAACTTTTATATACTATAATTTATTTAGCAGACAGGCATCCACTCAGTTTCCAGTTCCTTGCCACTGTTATAAACATTTTTGTACATGTGGGTCTTTTTCCCTTTTTTATGATCACTTTGGGATACTGGTCCAGTAAAGATACTGCTGGATTAAAGGATATGCACAGTTTGATAGCCCTTTGAGCATAGTTCTAAACTGTTCTCTAGAATGGTTAGATCATTTCACAATTGTACCAACAATGTATTAGTGTCCCAGTTTCCTCACATTCCTCCAACATTCATCATTATTTTTTCCTATCATCTTAGCCAATCTGATAGATATAAAGGAGGTATCTCAAAAAATGATTTAATTTGCATTTCTCTAATCATTAGTGATTTAGAACATTTTTTCATATGACCAGAAATTTTTTCAGATAACTAGAAAGCCACTTTTTTTCTTAAAAAAAAGTATATATATATATATATATATATATATATATATATATATATATATATATATATATATATATATATATATATAATTGAAGGTTTTTATTTACAAAGCATATGCATGGGTAATTTTTCCAACATTGACTCTTGCATAACCTTTTGTTGCAAATTTTTCCCTCCTTCCCCACTCCCTCCCTAGCTGATAGGTAGTCCAATACATGTTAAATATGTTAAAATACATGCTAGATCCAATATATATATATATATATATATATATATATATATATATATATATACACACATATTTATATAATTATTTTGTTGTGCAAGAAAAATCAGATCAAGAAGGAAGAAAAAAAAACTAAAAAAGAAAACACAATGCAAGCAAATAATAGAGAGAATGAGAATGCTATGTTGTGTTTTATACTCTATTCCCATGGTTTTCTCTCTGGGTTTAGATGGCTCTCTTCATCACTGCACAATTGGAAGTGGAATCATCTCATTGTTGAAGAGACTCATCTCTGTCAGAAATGATCGTTGTATATAGTCTTGTTGTTGCCGTGTATAATGATCTCCTGGTTTTGCTCATTTCACTTAGTAGTAGTTCATATAAGTCTCTCCAGGCCTCTCTGGTTGTTTCTTACAGAACAATAATATTCCATAACATTCATATACCACAATTTATTCAGCCATTCTCCAACTGATGGGTATCCTCTCAGTTTCCAGTTTCTAGTCACTACAAAGAGGGCTGCCACAAACAATTTTGCACATGTGGATCCCTTTCCCTACTTTAAGATCTCTTTGAGGTATAAGCCCTGTAGTAACACTGCTGGGTCAAAGGGAATGCACAGTTTGATAACTTTTTGAGCATAGTTCCAAATTGCTCTTCAGAATGGTTGGATCTGTTCACAATTCCACCAACAGTGTATCAGTGTCCCAGTTTTCCCACATCCCTTCCAACTTTTGTCATTACCTTTTCCTGTTATCCTAGCCAATCTGAGAGATGTGTAGTGATATCTCAGAGTTGTCTTTTAATTTGCATTTCTCTGATCAATAGTGATTTGGAGCACCTTTTCATGAAGTCATTGCTTTTTCAAAAAGAGTTCTTGGAAGAACTTAAAAAGGGCTTCAAAAATCAAAGAAGAGAGATTGAGGAAATTTAAAAAATAGAGAAATCCAAGAAAAGAAAGTCAATAATTGCAGAAAAGAGAGTCAAAAACTTAAGACCAGGAAGAGAAGCTGGGAGAGATTGGGCCTGGGCCCATTCTCCTGGCTGCTGGTCGTGTGGCTGCGGGTCTAGCTAGCTTCTTGACTCAGCTGCACACATTGCTATCGCCGATTCTCTTCCACCTCCGATCCTTCTTCACTGAGAATAAAGACTGACGATTTTCCCCTAACCTGAACTCCGGACTCCTGCTGATTTTAAAATAAGCGATCTTCACAACTTTGAAAATTAGAATTAGCTGAGAGAAATTAACAATGTAATAAGACACCAAGAAATAATTTTAAAAATCAAAAGAATAAAATAATAGAAGAGAATTTGAATCTTATCAGAAAAACAACTGATCTGGAGAATAGATCAAGGAGAGCCAATATAAGAATTGTTAGACCACCTGAAAGTTATGATTTTAAAAAAAAGAATCCAGATGCAGTATTATAAGAAGTTATTAAGGAAAAGTTCTAATACAAGAAGGTATGTAATGCCAAAGGTCACTTTTAATGGGGTGACCAGTTCCTCCATTTGTCCTATTTCGTACTCTGCCTTAAGGTTATGACCATCCCCTCTTAAAGGTTGAGATAAAGGTGTTATAGACATTCCTTAATGTCATTAGAATATCAGTAACCTCCATCTATGAGGCTACCCCCACCTAGGTCTCTGCATTATGTCATTGTTCTTGTTATACCATAAAAGCCTTGCTGTCCAGATACTCAGGGATAGACTCTTTGAGATGATAGTCTCCTCTAGCCCTGGGATCCATTGGTCCCAGTATTTCTCTCCATTTAATAAACTATTGAATTGTCTCTAATCTCTGTCTTGCTCAGTTTCTTTTGGCATTACAGGTAAAGCAGAAATAGAAAAAAAAAAAAGTTCACCAATCACCATTTGAAAGAGATCCCAGGAGGAAAACTTACAGAAATATCATAGACAAGTTTCAAAGCTCCAGGTTGAGAAAAAAAATATTATAAGCATCAAAGAAAAAACAAAACAAAACAATTTAAATACTGCACACTGATCATCGGGATCACATAAGACCAAGCAGCTTCTATACTGAAAGGCTGTAGGTCTTGGAACACTATATTTTGAAGAGCAAAGGATCTGGAGTTGTGAGAGCCAGAATATGTGTGTATATATAATCCTGAATGGGAAAAAAAAAAAAAGAATGTTTAACAGATTTTAGGTATTTGTGACAAAACGAGCAGAACTTAATAGAAAAGTCAACATATAAGATCCAAGAGTAATGTAAACATTAAAAACACATTATAAAGGATTCAATAAGATCAAACTGTTTATTTTTATGAGAAAATGTTATCGATTTTTGATGAAGACATCAAAACTATATATAATCATGTAAAAATGTTCTAAATCATTATGGATTACAGAAATGCAAATTGAAACAGCTTTGAGATATATATGTTTTATATATGTTAGTATGTTTATACATATGTATACATATGTACACACACGTGTGTGTGTGTGTGTGTGTGCGTGTATATTTATGTTTAATTGTAGCCTTCTCTAATGTGAGGTGGGGAGAGGGAAAAACTCAGAGCACAGCAGAGAACAAAAGAAAATTTAGAAGGAAGCACAAAAAAGCTGGGTATTTTTGAAAACAATGCGTAGTATATATTATTTAGCATTCAAAAAAATTTTGTTTGAAATGGAAATTTGTTTCATATTTAATCCTTTCTTAGGTTCTGCTGTATACATGGAAATTTTTTTCTTTTGTTTTTAAAATTTAAAGTAAATTAAAAACTTCAAAAATTGCTATCTATGTAACTTTAGTCAAGTTATTTGCCATTTCTAAGCCTTACTTTCCTTATCTGTAAAATGAGGAGGTTGGACTTTATGACCTCAAAGTTCCTTTCCATTGTTGCATCTAAGAAATTGCAAATTCCTAATGTCTTAGACCTGTTTTATCTCATCCCTTTAGTCTTTCCAATGCATCTTTGACTCAAAGCTGATCTGAACCAGCTCCACTCTCTTAGTCCTCCCCAGTGCTAAATTTCTTTTGATCCTAGATAAGCTAAGGCTAGTCAATTTGCTTATCAATTTGCTTACAAAGAAAAACAGATAAACTCGATAGGAAAGTTTGGAATAGTCTTTCCAGGCTTAATATTGCCAGCTTCCTAACTAAAAACCCTGGCTTGGGGTTTGCACAGCAATATTTACTTCATGTGGATTTTTCCCAGTATAAATTTCCACTTTTCAGAATCCAAACTGATAACCTGCTCTGGGTTTTCCTGGAATTTTGAAGAATAAAAGGGAAAGGCATTTAGAAGGGGTAAGTAAGAGGGAAAATATTATAGAAAGTAAATTGGTACTCACCCAGAGTTGGGAAAGGTTGGGAAAACAGAGATGTAAATAGACTAGACTAGAGGTTAAAAGAACACAAAGTGAAGGAAATAACTAGAGCAGGATGATTGAGACATTGTCCCAGACTGCAGAAACTTAAAATGAAATGAATAATGAAATCTAATTGCCTGATAATTGTTTTCACTGCCTGAGGTCCTTCCCCAATACAATCCATTCTTCATACAGCTGCCAAACAAGTTGATTGCTCTGATAAATATGGAAATATGTTTAGAAGAATTGCACATGTTTAATCTATATTGGATTAGTTGCTGTCTAGTAGAAGAATGAAAGGGAAAAGGAGGGGAAAAAATTTGGAACACAAGCATTGTGAAAAATAAAAGGTTATTATTATAAATATATTGCTCCTCTGTTCAATAAATTCCAATGGTTCCCTATTGCCTCTAGGGTTAAATATAGACTCTTCTGTTTGACAATGCAAACTCTTCTCAATTTGACCCCAACTTTTCAGCTCCATTATACATTATTTCCTTTCCTCTGCAATCCAGCCCAACTAGTCCCTCTGTTTCTTACATGATTCTATCTCTATTTCTGTGCTTTTACACTGACATCCCAGTGATGCTAGGTTCTCCTTTCCCAGCTAAGCCTCACACAATCCCTTTTTCCCTTCAAGACACAGTTCTTGAATATTATGCTATAAGAAATGATAAGCTTGATGATCTGAGAAAAAAACATAGATTTGCATGAAATATTGAAGAAAAACTTTGAGCAAATAAGCCATTTTGACTATTATAAATATCCAAATTAACCACAAAAGACATTGAAGGAAGACACTATCTGCATCCAGAGAAAGAACTGATAAATTATGTATAGAGTGATTGTGTGTGTATGTGTGTATGTGTATGTGTTTATAGGGGTAACCATCTCTAAAGTTGGGAGAGAAGGAAAAAAGGGAAAAAAAAGGAAATTTAAATGATAACTTTATTATATATTTAAAGGAATACAAGTTGTATATAATAAGCTTGCTGTTTCATGTACAATGATATTTTAAAAAATTATACTGTTATGGAAAGGCTTTTATTTTTTTAACAATTTTAACTTATAAATTTCATAAATTTATTTTATGATTTTATTTTATAAATTTTATATTTTATAAATTCAAAATTAAATTTAAAAAATATAAACAAAGACACAGTTCAAGTGCCACCTTCTACATGAAGTCTTTCCTGATGCTTCCCCAACCCTTACTCTTTCCTTCTTCTCTGACTACTTTGCATTTAATTACCTTGTGTTTATTTCTATTTATTCTCTTTCTATTCATTCAGTATATAATTAGATATGTACTTATTGTCTCCTCTTTAAAAGTTCCTTGACAGCAAGGATTACTTCATTCTTTGTTTTTGCATCCTCCATCTCTAGGACACTGCCTGGCACATCACATCATATGTGCTCATTAACTGTTTATTCACTAGCTGACTTGCAATCTTTGGGTAGCATGGAAACAATTGCGTATGGCACCTGATAGAAGATTAATCAGTTAAAAAGGAAAGTGCTGGATGTTCCAGCTTCTTCCTTCTTCCCCTTTCCCCAATGTCAAGCCAAAGGTTTGCTACTGATCAGCAGTAAGATTGAGCCATTGTACTTCCGTTCAGTCTGGATGAGATAAGACTAAAAATAAGCAAAGCAAGAAAGAATTTATTTTGAGGAGTTTGTGTCACTTGCTTGGGTGTGTTTTGCTTTGTTTTAATCACAAAACTGCCTAGATAGAGTATAAAAGCAGAGAAACACAAGTGGGGTGTCCAGGACAATGTTTCAGGGCTGAGGATACAACCTCCTACTTAGTTGTAGGCTCTTCACCGCACCTTGAAAGGTAAGACTTGTGAAAAATAGTTTGAAGTCAGAGGATGTATGCTTAGGTAACCTCCTCACAGGTTCTTTCCTTTTCTGCCATAGAGGAAGAAATTAATACTGCCCAGTTCTGGCAGGTGGTACTCTGAGGTTGTCTCTGGGGCAGTGACCAGGAAATAAGGATCTTGCTCCAACCTAATCTTTTCATTTTGGTTGTGACAGTGGGTCGCACAGGAAAGAGGCATGACCAGTTATGATCAGAATTGGAGATTCCACATTTCTGTGAGGCTCCTGTCATTTTTTCCAGTTCCCCAGGTATACAACCTGTCATCTTGACTCTTTACTCCACATAACCAAACAACTGACCAATCTTCTTGTTTTTCCCCAACATCCATCACCATCTGTCCCTTTCTTTCTGCTTGCACAACCATCACCCTAGTTCAAATCCTCATCACCTCTCACCTGTCCATCATCTCCAAATTCCTAAAGTGGGTGATCTTCCTTAAAGTCTAAACATGTCACTTCCTTCACCAAATCAATAGCCTCCAATGACTCTACTGACTTTAAACATGACATCCTCTATTGAGCATTTTAAATATTTCACGGGCTGGCACCAACTTCCTTTTCTGGCCTTGTTATTTATACATGACTCCCTTTCATGTACACATTATTGCACTTCTTATACTCATAAAAAAAATATAACTCAACTATTCAAACAGAACTAGGAAATTAAGGTATGATACCATCCATTAACCAGAACTGTGAAGAAAAGGAGAAATGGATTCATATGGAAAACTGCTGAGCAGAAATTAAAAAAAAAATAGACTTTTGTTTTTATATTATGGAAGGCAAGTATCCATACACAGAGAAACACGTCTTATTGAAAAGCTGTTAGATTTATTGACTGCTATGACCTATTATTTAGTGATTCTATTGTGTTATCTTTCAATAAAACCATTTTTAAAAAGGAAAATCTATTTGCTTGGTTAGTATGGCATAGTAGATAGAGTACCATGAATGTCATCAAGAAGACTCAGATTTAAATCCAACTTCAGACACTTACTAGCTATACGGCCCTACTTCAGTAACTTAACCATTGTCTGCCTCAGTTTCTTCATCTGTAAAATGAGGATAACAACAGCATCTAGTCCCCAGGGTTATTATAGGGATCAGATGAGATAATGGATGGAGAAGAAGTGCTTTGCAAACCTTAAAGCACTATATAAATGCTCGCCATTATTATCCACTATCCAATATCCATACTCACACTACCAGATCAGAAAGTAGTAATAGTTTCATACATGTATGTATGCATATGTATGTGTGTATACACTTTATTGTTTGGTCATTTCAGTCATATTCAACTCTTCATAACTTCATTTATAGATGATGAACTGAGAAGCAAACAAGGATGAGTGACTTGCCCAGGATTACATAGTTAATGAGTTTCTGAAATCAGATTTGAGTTTTCCTGTGATCTATCCACTGTACCACCTAGATGCCTATATATATATATATTTATATATATATACATGTATATATACATATATGTATATATTAATATATGCCTGTAAAGAGGCAGATAGCTAAATAGATAGATGTGTGCATGTGTCTATATACAAATACATATATATTATATATATATGCTTATATTATATATTATAATATTATATTATATTAATGTGATTATATTAATATATAGGATGTCCCAAAAGTGTTAACAGCTTAAAACTGCACAATTTTCTGATCTGTTTTGATAGCTATGTGTTCTCATTCTTTGTTTCATTTTTTTTTCTTTTCTTCTCCTGAGAACTTTTGTTCTTTCAAATAAATTTTGAGTAATTGCTTAATTTTTTTTAACTTATAAGAGTATATGACCCAAAAAATTTAGAGCCTACTGCTCAGGATAATTGAATTTCAAGTCAATTTAAGACAATTGACTCTTTACTGGCATCTCTGAAACTCTTACATCAATTTTATTCCTCTTGCTTCAGCCCTTTTGGAACTAGCTGTATTGTCCACTCTTCAGTTTTTTTTATTCCTGTACTCCAGCAGTCCCCAACCCAAACCCCTATCCTGCAATTATCAACAAAGAATAAAAAATGTGTTTTATAAATAGTCAACCCAGTGGCCTCAATATGGCCCTGGAATTTGTACAATTTGTATTATGAATATGACTCACTCTTTAATGAGCTCCTTAATTTATTATGTCCAAGGGAATCATGCTGGGATAAACTATTGTCACTAAATCAGAAAGAAACAAGAGGTTGCCTGCTGAAATACAAAAGAGTCATATAAAACATGTACTCTCTCAGTGGCAGGCCTGATGGATGCCGGCAAGCTGCTGTGAGTAGCAATTTATCTCTGCCACCCATGGGCAGCCATTGATTTCTCAGCTAATTCAATATTTGATGAAAATAATAATTTCTATGGCTTGATAACTGATACAGACTTGGAAAGATGTCCTTTTTCCCGTCATTAGAGGACCAATAGCCATACCCAGAGCTATGGACTCATCCTTTAGAATAAACTCTTATGCCATCTTTGCTATTTAAAAAGACTTGGCATCTTGCTAAAATGTTCTAACTTTTAATGTGGTAAATATCTCTAGATATAAACAAAATAAAAAAGTTCTTTTTATATATTCATTTTATTTCCCCCCAATTACGTGTAAAAATAGTTTTTAACATTCATTTAAAAAATTTTTGAGTTCCAAATTCTCTTCCTTCCATCCTTCCTCCCTGAGATCCTACGCAATTGGATAAAGGTTGTACATTTTCAGTTATGCAAAACATATTTCCATATTAGTCATGGTTAAGCAAAAATTATTAATAATTGGGAAAGTATAAAGGTGTCCCAAGATCAGAAAAATTTGAGAATGCCTCTCAGAGATGTCTATAATGCCTAATAACAGCCAACTCCATCAGAGAGGTACAAAGCAAAACACCACATAAAACGAGTGGTTTCCTTGCCTCAGCAGTTTGGGAATGTTGCCATCTGGCTGCTGCACCATTTTATTTGTCCAGGAAAGGAAACTGCATTGACGGACAAAACGTTTCTCTTCAGAATATCTGGAGAAATTTGGCTCCAGGAACTCTGCCTTCACCAACTCTCATAATTGGTTTTTTTCCCCCCCAGTAATTTTCAATTCATGCTTGCTTCCTCGCTGAGCCTGGAATCCCCACCTCAATTATCCCTCTGGAGTCTACTCCCAATTCAGGTTTGGTAATACCTGATCAAGACCTGATGTCCCTGACCTCTGCCGGCTGCTGCTCCCTTCCAGGGATGGGGGAAGGGAGTAGCCATTCTAATACTATACCTTTAGTTAAATGGGCCCAGGAGCTTAGCAGACCTCAGTGATGTTAGCTCTGTAACAGAGATTTGCATTCCTTTGGCTACTCCTGCCTTGAAAGATTCCTAGATCTAGATCTAATATCACTGAGGGGCTACAGAGGAAAAGAGCTAATAGAAGCCTTCTTCTGGGGCGTAGTGGATTTGGAAAGTCAAAATGGTCAGAGAAATAGTCATGGCAAGTTCAGGGGTTCAAGTCTTCAAGGGGGAACTTGGTTGGTACAAAGACCTCCCTAAAAGAACCCCAAATTCCATGGGCTCCGGTTATAACTGCTTTTGACATCCAAATAATGATAACAGAGTAGGAAACAATGCATGAAGCCAGTGCAAAGTCACCTTTTAGAAATGAGTCTCTCCTAACTAGAATTTTACATTATGCCTTTTCATTGCTAATCATCCCACTCTGAAAATTATTTGCCTCCTATTTATATGTAACAGGTTAGAAACTGGATCCCTTGAAATGTTGTCTCTCCTAAGACAGTGAGCCGCTTCTCGGAGAATTACAGTTACATGTGAAAGGAAGTGCCTGGGAAAGACAGACTGGGGAATGTGTAGACATTCTGTAAATAGTTCCAATCATCTTTTTCCCCTGAGGCGATTGGGTTTAAGTGACTTGCCTAAGGTCACACAGCTAGGAAGTGTTAAGTGTCTAAGGTCACATTTGAACTCAGGTCCTCCTGACTTCAGAGCTGGCTCTGTATCCACTGTGCCACCCAGCTGCCCTCCAATCAACTTAAAGATGCCTTGAAGGGGAACCTTTTTGCTCAACAGCAGAGCAATCCAAAAAGTCCTGCCTACTTTGGTTGTTTGTCACTCCCTCTTTCATTTCTGTGGAATCTGGGTCACTCTTCTCATGGCATCTGGGGAAGTGAGTGTTAGTCTCCAAATCCTGGGAATTTCAGAAGTTTAGGAGCTGCCAGGAATATCACTCAGGGCTCCTGGCACAGAGACTTATCCATCAGTCCTGCCACTCTAGACATGGATACAGCCAGTTGGGCCCACTCCTTTAGAGATATGATGGTGTGGGAGAAACATGCCGGGGGCAGGAAGTTCTTGTTGTTCTTCTTGTATGTTCTTGCTGTATCTTTGTAGGAAATATTCCTAAGTAAAAACTGTGTCCTTAAATGGTTAAATGGAATTCAAAGTGCTGGCTCCTGGCTCCTTGCAGAAGGGGAAGGGGACACTTTGCCAGGGGCTGGATTTGATGCCAGAGAAAACCTACAGCCCCCCCCCCCAGTGCTTCAGAACCCCGAGGGGGGAACGATTCTTCCCCCGGAGAGAGAAGCCAGCATCCATTATGGAACATGACAGTCCACTGCTACAGTGAGTAAGTACATAGAGAGTTGGACTTGGAATTAGTGAATTGTTGCTGTTCAGACATTTGCCGTTTCCTTCTCCAGCTCATTTTACAGATGAGGAAACTGGGGCAAACAAGGGTAAGTGCCTTGTCCAAGCTCCCACTGCTAATAAGTGTCTGGGGTCAAATTTAAACTCTTTTTCCTGACTTCAGGCACGGCCTTCTGGCTGCCCCTGGAATGAGAAAAACCAGGATTTAAATCCTGCTTCAGACAGTTACTAGTTGCACAACTAGTGCAAATCAACTTCTGGCTTCCTCAGTTTCCTTTTTAGTAATGAAGAAAAGACTCAGAAACTCTAAAACTCCTTGAAGGAGAAAATCTTCAACTCTGCCTCAGTGAGGGACCCCACCTGAGGGAAACAAACAGCTTCATTCTGTTTTCTAGGTGGGGTGGGTTCAGTCCAGAGCTAAAAGAAATCCGACCCTCTTCAATTAAAGGGACTCATTCAGTTCTATTCAAATTCCAGCCCAAGCTGAAACCCAGCAAGTAGTTGAGCCCCCTTCAGCTTGTAGCCAAAGCTCCTATTATAAAAGAGCCAAACTAAAATCCTCTCTTTGCAGAGGTTCTAACCATGCCATGTTACCCCATGCCATGCCAAGGAGGCCTCTGCTCACTGGAATAATGTTCTCTTCCAGTGCTACCCTCTCTTCACCCTCACCTATTTCCCTAAGGAGACTTTATGCTTCTCTGTCAGGATTTCTAACCTTACTTCCAATCCCCATAATAAACCTCTTTTATCAATCTAGGTTTTCAGGTTTGTAAATTCCTTTACAGAGAATCCCTGCGCCTCCAGAAGGGGGTTCCCCAAAACTCCCTACCCTTGTATCGAATCCCAAGGGGTTGCAGGGAAGCCAAACCTCTCCATTTGGTTCCTTGAACCCGAACCTGCCACTAGACCTCATCATTTAACTCCCTGACCACCAGAAACCCTAATCTCATTTTGGTTCCCTGAATCTAGACTTTATCATTTGGTTTCCTACAAAAGGGAACCCCAAAACCTAAACCTCATCATATTTTTGGTTCCCTGAAAGGAAACCCCAAAACTAGATTTCACCTTATCGGTAACAAAGGGATAAATAGCACCTACTGCACAGAATATTTGTGAGAATCACATGAGAGAGATTCCTAAAGTGCTTTGTAAGCCTTCAAGTATTTTATAAATTATTATTATCAATTTATGCTTCTTGGTTGAAAATTACCATTTGATTAGAAAGGTTAATGTTGAGGCAAGATGAGGAAAAAAAAAAAACAAAACAAGAGGAAAAATGAATGTGAGAGAAGGCTTGCCACTTCTTATTTGCATAAAATAGTCAAGTAAACAAATAGTAAACATATACCAGTCAGCAACTTAAAAAAAAACAAAAAACCCAAGGCATTGGAGTGGGGGAAGATTTTGGGAAGATGGCAAAGTAAGTTGGTAAATTTCAAGCTCTCCCAAATTCCCCACAAATAGAACAAATTTGCAACTCAGGGTGAACATCAACTGGTGAAAAATCAAGAAGACTTGGGGCACAACAGGTGGGCTCCTGGTACAAACCTAAAAGATCTGAAGACTGGGGTAGGGGATTTAATCTGTCTGAAATGCAAACATCTCCGGACTAGCTCCAGAGGTATCTGGTGAGTCTCAGCAGGAACCATGGAGACTTTCTGTTCCTGCTCCCTGACTTCTTATCTCCTCCAGGTCTAAATCTAATAGGACTGAGCAAACCTCAGCTGATTGTGATCTGCACAGGTTGGGCTATGCTGATGAGACAGGGGGGCATCAGTACCTGGTGAGTAAAGGAATAGTGGGACAAGGACAGTGTTGGCTGTGGGCACTTGCTGGAGGACAGAGCTCTTGGTTTGGGCTCCCAGTCAGAGTGGAGAGCTGAAGGGAAGCTTGAGGCACCACATCCCTACCCCACAATAAGAGGTGCTTACACTAATACCTCTTATTTAAAAAATAATAATAATAATCAGCAAAGAAGAAGAACCTCATTGTTGAAACATTATGGGGAACAGGTTCATTTTTAGAGGACACTAGTAAAAAAAAAAAAGCTTCTATCCCAAAGAGCAATGTGAAGTGGGGCTCCCTGCTCAGAGAGAATTTATAGAAGAAGTCAAAAAAGAATTTTAAAGAGAGACATTGAGGAAAAACTTTAAAAAAAATTCCAAGAAAAACAAGAAGTTTATGAAAAGAAAATTAACCAACTTTTTACCAACAGGAGATACAGAATCTCAAAGATGAAAATAATTCTTTGAAAATTAGAATTGGGTAAGGGGAAGTCAATGAAGAGGTGAGAGATCAAGAACTAACAAAATAGATTGTAAAGAATGAGAAAATAGAACAGAATATGAAACATCTTATTAAAAAAAAATGACAGATCTAGAGAACAGATCAAAAAGGGAAAATATAAGAATAATTGTATTGCCAGAAAGTTGTGACCAAAAAGAGAAACTTGACACAATAATGCAGAAAATAATGCAATAGAAAAAATCCACCAATCACCACCTCAAGGAGATCCTTTGTGGAAACACACAGGAATGTTATTGCCAAATTTTGAAACCCTCAGATCAAAGAGAAAATTTTATAAAAAACAAGAAAAAATCAATTCAAATATGCTGGAGCTACAATTAGAATTGTATAAGACTTATCAGAAGCTACAATAAAAGACCAAAGGTCCTGGAATCATATCTACCCACAACCAAAAGAACTAGGCCTGCAGCCAAAAATATCATATGCAGCAAAATTATCTATAATTCTGAATGAGAAAAAAAAAAAAAACATTCAACGAACTTGCAGATTTTCAGGATGTCCTATCAACCAAACCCAAACTTAACAGAAAATTTAACATATAAGAATCAATATGAAATCTCATATTTAAGGAACTTAACATGGACAAAAATTCAAAAGAAAGATTGTTAGAGTTAAAGTAAAAACAGTAATCAGGTTATACAAATGAGATGTAGAGGAAGAATAGACACAGAAGCATTAAAGGGAGGAGGAGGGCTTATAGTTCTGAAAACCTACTCACATTGGGAATGGGTTCAATAGGCAATACTACATGTATACCATGAAGGGTATAGCATCCTTCAAAATCTATTAAGAAATAAGTGGGGGAGGATAGATAAGGAAACAAAAGGTTAGGGAAGAAGACTAGGGAGGGATCCTTGGGTGAGGGGAGGTTAAGTAATAGCAAGGCAAGTTAAGGAGCTGAATTTAATTGATGATTCATCAGGGATAGGAAAGATATGTGTGTGTGTGTGTGTGTGTGTGTGTGTGTGTGTGTGTGTGTGTATCTACATATATCTACATAAATATATCTTTTCTTAACTGCAAAATGCTTGGGGGTAGTGATGGGAATGAAAAGGGAAAAAAAATAAAGTAAATAAGGTGCACAGCAGAGAACCAAAGAACAGTTTACAAGGAAATAAAGAAAAAGTGGACATTCATGAACATAATTTCCCTTATTAATATATATGTATATGCTTTCTTAATCTGATAATTTGTTGTTATACATTTTTAATTTTCCCTAATGTTTTCCTAGACACATGACAATGTTCTCTTTTGTTTTTCTTTATTTTATTTTGTGGTTCTTTTCTGTTTTTCTGTTTTGGTTTTTACTGTTTTTTTCAGATAAAATAAATTCAAACTAAAAAAATTAAATTTAGAAGGGAAGCAAAAAACCCATAAAAATAAAATAAAAATAAAAACCAGGACATGAGGCAATTGGTAGTTTAAAAAAGAAAATCAATATTCCTTACCACTTGCCTGGCATGAAAAGAGTTTTTGCCCCAGGCTTATGGCTCTTTGGAAAGCTGCTAATACATGAAACAGGACACATGCATTTCTTTAAACCTCCATCAGTCTTTTTCTCTCTGTCAGCTTTCTCTGAGCTCTACAACCCATGGCAAATCAAAAGATAGGAGGTGGCAGGTCTGGGAGCAGGGAAGGATAAATCAATGTCAAATTGAAAACTCTGGCAGCTTTATAGCCCTTTTAGGGCACCAGCATGGGCTGAGATGAAGGAGGCACATATAGCAGAAAGCTTGGACTTGAGGGAAATGGCTGGATGAGTGTTGTTATTAGCATAGAATTTATGAGTCCTGTGTTGGGAGGTGGGGAGGGAGAAAATGTTCTGTAAATATAAAAATGTTCTCTTGTTAGATAAGTCACTCTAGTGCCCCACAATTTTGGGAACCTTGAGGAAGACCTTAAACTGTTCCTTCAGCAAATACAAATCCTGTTCTTTCTAGTTAGGATCAATTGCCTACTTTTCAGAGGCTAGTGACTGTAATGCTAAAAGAAACTGAGCAAGACAGAGATTAGAGACCAATTCAATAGTTTATTAAATGGAGAGAAATACTGGGACCAATGGATCCCAGGGCTAGAGGAGACTATCATCTCAAAGAGTCTATCCCTGAGTATCTGGACAGCAAGGCTTTTATGGTATAACAAGAACAATGACATAATGCAGAGACCTAGGTGGGGGTAGCCTCATAGATGGAGGTTACTGATATTCTAATGACATTAAGGAATATCTATAACACCTTTATCTCAACCATTAAGAGGGGACGTCATAACCTTAAGGCAGAATAGGAAATAGGACAAATGGAGGAACTGGTCACCCCATTAAAAGTGACCTTTGGCATTACATGACTACCCAGACTGGAGCCATCCTGAAAAATTGCCAAGCAATAACTTATTCAGCTTTCCATCTGGAAACAAATGGATCTTTTTCACCCTGGTAACTCCAAACATTTTTCTTTCTTAAAAATGTCTGTTTTAATTAATTTTGTTTCAACTTATCCCTAGTATACTCCCCCCAAAATTACCTACATTGCACAATCTCAGAAAACACTTAGGAAACCACCCTAAACTACACAAAGTCTGCTTCCATGTTTTCCATTTGTTCAGACAGGCAGCCATCTGCTTTGTAAGTTAGTTAAATACTAACCAACTTAAAGTCTAATGTTATCTATTTAAATTTTGCAGCTCTTAATCGTTAACTTTATTTATATAGTTATATATGCATGTATATATGCATATGTATGTATATTTATGTAAATTCTGCTTTGTTCACTATGCAACAGTTTATCTGTACCAGTCAGGTAAATCAGGTTTAACTGCCACCTTTGAAAGAGTATTGTCTCAGACAAACAGAGCTGGAAAATACTTTAATTTAGAAAGGCCATAGTAATCTATTGCATCTTGGGTCACAGACAGTCATTTTGATTTATGTCTTGCTTCTGGATTTCAATGACAAAGCTGACAACTTTGTGCAGTTCTGCCTCTATTAATTCCAATTCATCTTCAAATCAAAGCATCATCCTATGATGTCACTGGTCCTCTTGGAGCACAAAAAAAGGCACAATAACTCAGTGCTTATCTCACTCATTCTTGTAGCATCCAAGTATGTAATTTGGCCAATGAGAGAATAGTCTTATGGTGGTTTTTCACACTCATACACATACCCATGCTTACTGTGTCTCTACCTCTTTCCCCGTATGCAGTCATTGATTACAAATTAAAAGTCAATAAATAGATCTGAAGCTGGCTGTAATCTCCAGAGTCACGTAAACTGGAATCTGGGATGGCTGTACAGGAATTCTGGGTTAAAGATTCATTGAAGGGAGAAAGAGAAAAGAAGGGAGGAGAAAGAAAGGGGGCAAGAGAGAGAAAGATGAAGAAGAAGATTGAGAAGAGGGAGGGGAAAAGTGCAAGAGAGAAGGAAGAAAAAAAGTGAGAAAGGAAGAGAAACAGTGAGTCTGAATAGGAACACTTCTCTTAAAAGACCATGTGAGCATTAGGATCCTTTCAACATGACATAGCCTGGATTTCCTGTCAATATGACCGCCCAGCCTCCCCATACCTAATTCAGAAAAATCCCTCAAGTCGCTACCAAACCAAATAATCATCAAGAAATCCAATACAAAACTGTAGTAAGTGGCTTCTTCCTCTCCAGAGCTACAAATTTTAATCAGATACCCATAGGCAAAAGGAAAGGGAGCTCCTCCAGCACAGCAAGTCTCAGTGTGACCAGAGACAGGACACTTATGTCCAAAGACAGAGGAGTAGAAGAAGCCCTTACAAAGGCCCAGTATGGGGACCTGGAAAGACCGGGCCAATGAGGAGTGGCAATATAGACCAATTAACCTATATTAGTTACAGATTAGTAACTATGAATTAATCACCATTTGGTAATATTATTTGGCATTATAATATATACTATTCCAAAGCATTTGTGTGCCATAATTTATTCAACTCATTCCCCAATTAAGCAGATACTTTATTTCCCAAAATTACTGTTACAAATAGCACAGCTATGAATATTTTTGTTCAGATAGATTTTTGTTTTTTGTCATCAACAACCTCCTTCAGATGTAAACCCAACAATGACATCACTAGGTCAAAGAAAGATATGAACAGTTTTATAATTTTTCCTTCATAATGCCAAATAATATTACAAAATGGTCCAACCAATTCAGAATTCTATCAGCAGTGAATTAGTGGGCCCATATTGCCACAATCCCACCAAACTGAATATTTCCGTCTTCCACCTTTGCTAATTTGATGGATATGAAGCAATAGTTGAGATATGTTTGAATGTATGTTTTTTGATTATTAGTGATTTTGAATACTTTATTATTAGTATTAAATTATTACTTATTATGATTGATAGGTTTTGCTTCTTCTCTTCAGAATTATTTTCCAAATATCTTCAGTTAAGAGCATTTTAGACATCTCACAAGCTTTCAAGACCATCCTTCATTCAGTTAACCTAGTCATACTTCTCTCATTATTTATTGCCAGCATTACCACCAGAGAGCATATGTTAAATGGTTACCTGACCAGGATATTGTGTTAAGATGATATTTTTTCCAAAGCTTTATAGATTGTTTCTGCCCTTAGAAGTTCATAGCATTTAGTGTGGTAGATAAGTATATCAACTGATGAATCAACAGTAAGGCATTTATAATGGGACAACTGTTTCTCCACTTTTCTACTACTGTTTGCTTTATTATTCAAGTGGAGTTTGTTGAGCTTGGCTATATGGTTATGCAACTATTATATAAATCAATTGTTGTTTAATTATTTTTCATTTCTGTCTGATTTTTGATGCTTTCTTAGAAGAGATATTGGAGTGATTTACTATTTCCTTCTCCAGCTTATTGTGCAGATGAAAAAACTGAGGCAAACAGGGTTAAGTGACTTGTCTAGGATCACACAGCTAGTGAGTGTCTGAGGCTGGATTTGAACTCAGGAAGATGAGTTTTCCTGACTCCAGGCCCAGCACTCTATCCACTTTTCCATCTAGCTTCCTGATACATACATATTATTATACATTATACATTTATTATATACATACATTTATACATTTATATTATACATATATACACAGAATAATAATTCTCTTATCTGCAAGTTATTTATCACAAAATACAGTGCTTTAAATCAGTGGCTCTCAAAGTGTGCTCCACAGATCCCTGGGGTCCCTGAGACTCTTTCGGAGGCTTAAAGAAAACAATCCTGCCCTCAAGGAGCTTACATTCTAAAGGGAAAGATAACATGTAAATACAAAGTAAATACAAAATATTTCCAGAGGAGATGAAAAATAATAAGGAAAGGAAAATCATTAGCAGCTTGTGATTGGAGGTTGGTTTGGAGAGGAAGGTTTGTAAAAGACCTCTTGCAGCAGGAAGCATGTGCAAACTAACTTTCCAAACCACTAATTGATATGTGTTAATCTAGGACCTATTTGCTAATATTCCAAAATACCACTTCCTTTCTTCTGTATTACCTATGAGCTGTCACTCTTTTAAGTAGCATTAAATTGTTCTTCCCACATTAAAGTTTAAATTACTCGAGGACAAAGATTATTTTTGCATTTTCTTGTTTGAGACAACTAAGTGGAACACTAGATAGAGTCTTAGACTTGGATACAGGAAAACCTAAGGGAAAAATTCTCCCCTAGATGAGGAGGTTAGTTATATAATCATAGGCAAATCATTTAACCTTTTTCAGTCTCAGTTTCTTCATCTGGAAAAATAGTAACATTTCACAAAGCTGTTATAAAGATCAAATGAGTTAACATAACATACACAAAGTACTATATAAATATTATTATTATTTCTTGACTTTAGCCCAGCATTTGGCACATAGAGAGTGCTAAATAAATGCTTCTTGACTTATTGACACTCATATATCTGAGAGGCACTGGAAATACATTATGCTAATTAAGTAAAGTAACCTGAGTTTAATATTCTCATCCCTTCTTCAAATCCTCATTTTACTTTCTCTATGAAGCCTTCCCTGACAGTCCAGCCCATATTGATTTGTCATTCTTCTGATTTCTTCTCTTCTGATTGTTGGTAGTTCAGAATTAATACTTTATTGTGTGATATTTTGTGATTTAATTGTCCCTCCTGAATAATTTATCTTTCATCCTATTAGTATATAATGTTCTCTCATGCAGCAATTATTTCTTGTCTGTTTGGTTTTCCAGAATAGAGTATAAACGCTCTGAAAGCAGGAATTGCATATAATTCTTTGGTGCAACAATGGAGAATAAATAATAGATCCTAATTAAATGATAGCTAATTACTTTTGAATTATGTTTATTCTTTTGCTCTCAGGGTCATTTATTTTTGAGTATCTCTCTGGTATGATTCTAGACACCAGTTAAATAAAGCAAATAATCTATTGAGCTGAGTCTTCAAGGGCACAATCTCATCTTTTAGTGATGCTTACTAAGCAATAAGTGAGTCAAGGAATTGAGTTCCATTTGTTTTTATTTTTATTTATTTTTAATTTTTAAAATATTTTTTATTTCCCATCAATTACATGTAAAAACAATTTTTAACATTCTTTTTTTTTTTAATTTTGAGTTCCCATTTTTGTTTTTCCCTCCCTGAGACAGGAAGCAATTTGATATAGGTTATTAGATTATACACATGCAACCATGCAAAACATATTTCCATATTAGCCATGTTGTGAAAGAAAACCCCTCCTCCCTCCCCCCCAAAAAAACACCAAAAAACAAACCCATGGAAAAAAACAAAATGAAAAATAGTATACTTCAATCTGCATTCGGAGTCTATCAATTCTTTCTCTGAAGGTAAATAACATTTTTCATCGTGAGCCCTTTGGAATTTTCTCAAATCATTGTATTACTGAAGTGTTGTCATCCAAAGTTCATCATCTCCCTACATTGTTGTTATTATGAACAATGGTCTCCTGGTTCTGTTTACTTCACTTTGCATCAATTTATGTAAATCCTCCCAAGTTTTTCTGAAATCATCCTAATCATCATTTCTTATAGTATTCTATCCAAATCATATACCAGAACTTGTTCCTCCATTCTGCAATTGATGGGCATAACCTCAGTTTCCAATTCTTTGCCACCACAAAAAGAGTGGTTATAAATATTTTCATATAAATAGGTCCTTCTCCACCTTCTCCCTTCTTAAAATCCCTTTAGGATACAGACCGAGTAGTGCTATTGCTGCAACAAGGGATATGGACAGTTTTATAATCCTTTGGGTATAGTTTCAAATTGCTCTCCAGAAGAGTTGGATAAGTTCACAGCTCTACCAACAATGCATTAGTGTTTAGGTTTTCCCATATCCCCTCCAAGATTCATTATTTTCCTTTTTCTGTCATATTAGCCATTCTGAGAGGGGAGAGGTGGTACTTCAGAGTTGTTTTAGTTTTCATTCTCTAATCAATAATGATTTAGTGCACTTTTTCATAGGATTATAGAAGCTTTGATTTCTCCATCTGAAAACTGCTTGTTCACATCCTTTGACCATTTATCAGTTGGGAATAACTTGCATTCTTATCAATCTCACTCTTTTCTATGCTTTTGAGAAATGAGGACTTTATTAAAAATTTTTCTCCAGCTTTCTACTTCTGACTTTGGTTGCATTTCCATCTATTTTTTTAAAAGTGCCTACTGTATGCAAGATAAAGGTAGTTATGGGAGGGGCTGGGCAAGTGCCAAGTAGCATGGCTATGATATTTACACCGCTAAGTGCAAAATAAATTTGGTTGGAAGATCAGCTAATCATGAATCTTCATCCCTGAGGTACACTACTTAACATCAGTTTTCCGGTTGGGACTGACCCACCTCAGAGTAACTTTGAGGCTTTTTGTCGGTATTAACCCTTACAACAATTTTCCTGAGGCAAAGGGAGACCCCCGGCTTCCCTGGGGATGTGCAGGGACAGCATTGACACTTACTTATCCCGTTGGCAATATATCCAGGAGACAGGGGGATGAACCAGGTGACCTTAGAAAGGCCTTCACAGATTCACAGCTTAGTACTCCTTGCCCAACAGATTAAAAAGGACCATCCCAAAGGCTGCAGAAACTTTCTCCAGTGCCATTTCTCCCATTCACCCTGTTGCTGAGGGATGCTCCGGAGAGAGGAAGCCCGACTTTTATAAACCCAGGAGCTGCGTGCTTTTCCAGGCAAACACCACTCAAAGGGCTGAGATATTTCACAAGTCATGCAGGCAGGCTGAGCATTGCAGCTGATAGGAAATGTCAGTTTCTTTTCCTCAGCTTATGGTAAGGATGCTGTAACCTGTTCTCTGCCCTAGCGAAGCTGAAGCCTGTCAGAACGCGGAAGAGCTACGGAAGCCACCTTGTCCATCTGAGATCCATAAATTGGACAAGGTTTGTGTTTCTGGTCACATGTAATCGTATTTCCTGGCCCGGGGAAGGAGAGGGAGAGGGCCATAGCTGCACTGGGGCCTTAAAACATTCATGTGGGGATGATGGAGTAGGAGCTGCCAAAGAGGAAAAACACTTCACTTCAGGAGCGTCTCCGGTGCATGCAGGAAAAAAATCAATATACAATTAGTTCTGCTGGCATTGTCGGGCAATGGGCGTTCCTTTGGCTATAATACTAAATTCTGCTCTAAACCAATGCAAGTAAAGAGGCCCAGGAGGACTGAGGGACTGAGCGATTTCTCTTTTAAAAAAGTATTCTCACAATAGACAGCCGTAGAGTCTTTCATTGAAAAATATACCAGGGGCCTGGACCTCTGCCCTTTCTATAGCCAAGCTATTTACAGAAAGACCTGTACTCTAGTCTATTAAGTTCTAAGGCCCTTTCCCAGAGTCTTCTCACCCTGCCTCAGTCTCCCTACCTTTCTCTATCCCAAACCCTTTCTTTTCTCTGTTAAGTTTTCTCCTTTTTGCTTCTTACGCTTTGGGAATCTGTTTTAAGGTTTCCTAAATTATTGGGCTTGGGAACTTTAGGAAGCAAATCCCAAATGAGGAATTTGGAAAGGAACTGAGGAACCTAAAAAATTGGGATGGAGAGGCAGGGAGTGGGGGGGGAGTGTAAAGAGCCTGGTCTGGTGTATTTCTATGCACGCTGATATGAAATCCAACATGCAAATTAGCAGCTGTTATTTTTAAAATTAATTTTCCACCAGCGCTTATAGAAATGAGGCAGCAAAGAGATGTCCCATAGCACAGTAAGCTCTGACCTAGGGGACCTCCAATCGGAGAAGCTTTCAGCCCTTGCTTTACCATTGCTATGAAATCATGCGTCTCTTGGGGGCAGTTCCCCCTTCCCCATCCTCATCCCGGGCTGTCTCAGTGCTTCCCACTCCTGCGTGCCAGAGCAGACAGCCACAGCTCCCCAGAGACAAGCAGGCAGGCAGCAAGGGCAGAGTGAGATTGATTTGCATTTCTAATTATATGTGTTTTACCTGCCACTCTTTTCTGTGCTGTCATTTCCTGGTGATTGAAGGCTTCGTATAAACCCAGCTGGATAGACAGCACAGACAGGCCGGTTTGGTCCAAGGTGGACCAGGTCAGAAAGGCCTGGGGGTGGTCTCTGAGAACTGTAGAAGGCCCTGGGGCCCTGTAGAATCCTGGCTTAGGAAATGAACATCTTCAGAATTAAGAGTCCACGGGGAGGGGTTGAGTATGAATGGGATTGAGTGCATGAAAAGGAAAGTCTGCCATTTACTCCTGCCCCAATCTGACATCCACTTTGAAAGAGGGATTCCTGTAAGGGAGTCCTTACTCATCTCTGGGCTTGGGAAAGCCAACAAGCACTATATCAACTGCAAGCACTATAATAAAATATCCACTGTGAGCACTATAATATATCCACTGCAACACTGAATGACTTAGGATAGAAAAACAGGGAGTCTAGATTTCTCCTCACAAAACAAGGGAAAGACAAAAAGAACACAATTTCAAGCGAAGATGAATCCCCGAAACTCCTAAGGCCTTCTAACATCTCCTTGGTTCCAGGAACCAGCTGCAGTATACCAGACTGACTGATTATTATTTTTTTATTGACTGAAATCTATTTATTGCTAATTGATGATTTTAAAAACCATGTTAATGCCTTTTATCTTACAGGATATATGCATGAAGAACTTTAAGCGAATGAAATTGCCAAACCTCTTGTTCCAATTTTAACAATCCTCTTTTCCCCCACCAGCCTCCCTAGATGGCAGGATGACCATAGATGTTAAATATATTAGCTTATGAGAATATTAAATTAGATAGCACTTAATTAAGAATATCATGACTCAGAAACGTTGACCTTTGCTGTCCAAAAGATCTTACCACTCTAAGAGATATTGTACAATTAGCTTGTGAAGGAAATCAAAATGCAGGTGTGCATAAATATAGGGATTAGAATTCAATGTAATGGTTTTAGTCATCTCCAGAGTTCTTTTTCTGGGCATAGCTGAGTTCAGTTCATTGCTGCTCCATTGGAAATGATTTGGTTGATCTCGTTGCTAAGGATGGCCTGGTCCATCAGAACTGAGTCATCATATATATTATTGTTGAAGTATATAATGATCTCTGGTCCTGTTCATTTCACTCAGCATCAGTTCGTTATGAAGTCTCTCAGGCCTTTCTGAAATTATCCTGTTGGGTCATTTCTTACAGAACAGTAATATTCCATAATATTCATATACCACAATTTATTCAGCCATTCTCAACTGATGGACATCCATTCAGTTTCAGTTTTTAACCACTACAAAGGGCTGCCACAAACATTCGTGCACATACAGGTCCTTTCCCTTCTTTATAATCTCTTTGGGATATAATCCCAGTAGTAACACTCTGGATCAAGGGTATGCAGTTTGATAACTTTTTGAGCATAGTTCAAACTACTCTCCAAAATGGTTGGATTGTTCACAACTCCACCAACAATGCATCAATGTCCCAGTTTTCCGCATCCCTCAACAATCATCGTTATTTTTCCTGTCATCTCTTAGCCAATCTGACAGGTGTGTAGTGGTATCTTAGAGTTGTCTTAATTTGCATTTTCTCTGATTAATAATGACTTGGAGCATCTTTCATATGACTAGAAATGGTTTCAATTTCTTCATCTGAAATTATCTTTCATATCCTTTGACCATTTTCAATTGGAGAATGGCTTGATTTTTTATAAATTAGAGTTAATTCTCTATATATTTTGGAAATGAGGCCTTTATCAGAACCTTTGACTGTAAAAATATTTTCCCAGTTTATTGCTTCCCTTCTAATCTTGTCTGCATGTTTTGTTTGTACAAAAACTTTTCAGTTTGGTATAATCAGAATATTTTCTATTTTGTGATTGTAATTGATCTCTAGTTCTGCTTTGGTCATAAGGACCTTCCCTTCACAGGTCTGAGGTAAACTATCCTGTGTTCCTCTAATTTATTAATAATTTCATTCTTTATGCCTAGGTCATGAACCCATTTTGACCTTATCTTGGTGTATAGGCGTTAAGTATGGATCAATGTCCTAGTTTCTGCCATATTAGTTTCAATTTTTCCCAGCAATTTTTATCAAACAGGTAAGTTCTTATCCCAAAGCTGGGAACTTTGGGTTTGATCAAAGACTAGGTTGCTATATTGTTGACTAGTTTTATCCATTGAGACCTAATCTATTCCACTGATCAACTAATCTATTCCTTAGCCAATACCAAATAGTTTTGGTAACTGCTGCTCTATAATATAATTTTAGATCTGGTACAGCTAACCACCTTCATTTGATTTTTTTTCATTAATTCCTTTGAAATTCTTGATCTTTTGTTTTTCATATGAACTTTGTTGTTATTTTTCTAGGTCATTAAAATGAGTTTTTTGGGAGTCTGAGTTTGTATTGGCTAAATAAATAGATTAGTTTAGGTAATATATTCATCTTTATTATATTTGCTCGCCTTGTCAAGAGCATTTAATATTTTTCAATTGGTTAGATCAGACTTAATTTGTGTGAAAAGTGGTCTGTAATTTTGCTCATAAAGTTTCTGATTTTCCCTTGGCAGATAGATTCTAAATATTTTATATTATCAAATAGTTACTTTAAATGGAATTTCTCTTTGTAACTCTGACTGTTGGATTTTGTTAGTGATATATAAGAATGCTGATGACTTATGTGGGTTTTATTTTATAACCTGAAACTTTGCTAAAGTTGTGGATTATTTCAAATAACTTTTTAGCAGAATCTCTGGGTTCTCTAAGTATACCATCATGTCATCAGCAAGAGTGATGAATTTGAGTTTCCTTATTGCCTATTCTTATTCCTTTAATCTCTTTCTCAGCTCTTATTTGCTAAAGCTAGCATTTTCTAATACATATTAAAATAGTAACGGTGATAGTGGGCAACCTTGTTTCACTCCAGATCTTATGAGAATGGTTGCAGTTTGTCTCCATTACATATGATGCTTTCTGATGGTTTTAAATAGATGCTGCTGATTATTTTAAGGAAAAGTCCATTTATTCCTATACTCTCAAGTGTTTTAATAGGAATGGATGTTGGATTTTATCAAATGCTTTTTCTACATCTATTGAGAATGATCATATGGTTTTTTGTTAATTTGGTTATTAACATGGCCAATTTATTGATAGTTTTCCTAATATTGAACCAGCCCTGCATTTCCTGGTATAAATCCTACTTGATCATAGTGTATTATCTTGGAGATGATTTTCTGTAGTCTTTTGCTAATATCTTATTTAAGATTTTAGCATCAATATTCATTAGGAGATTGGTCTATAATTTTTCTTTCTCTGTTTTCAGCCTACCTGGTTTAGGGTATCAGTACCATGTCTGTGTCATAGAAGGAATTTGGTAGGACTCCTTCATTTCCCTATTTTATCAAATAATTTATATAGCATTGGGGCCAATTGTTCTTTAAATGTTTGGTAAAATTCACATGTAAATCCATCTGGTCCTGGGGATTTTTCTTAGGGAGTTGTTTAATTGCCTTGTTCTGTTCTTTTTCTGAAATGGGACTAGTTCAAACAATTACTTCCTCCTCTGTTAGTCTGGGAAGTCTATATTTTTGGAGGTAGTCATCCATTTCACTTAGGTTATCAAATTTATTGGCATAAAGTTGAGCAAAATAACTCCTTATTATTCTCTAATTTCCTCTTCATTGGTGGAAAGTTCTCCCTTTTCATTTTTAAGACTACTAATTTCATTTTCTCTCTCCTTTTTCTAATCAGATTTCAAGGCTTATCTATTTTATTGGCTTTTTCATAGAACCAACTCTTAGTTTTATTAATTAGTTCAATAATTTTTTTTACTTTCAATATTTTTAATTTCTCCTTTTAATTTTAGAATTTCCAATTTAGTATTTGATTGGGGGTTTTAAAATTTGGTCTTTTTTTAGTTTTTTAGTTGCAAGCCCAATTCATTATTCTTTTCTTTCTCTGTTTTATTCAAGTAAGCCTCTAAGGATATAAAATTCCCTCTTATTACCGCTTTGGCTGCATCCCACAAATTTTGGTATGATGTCTCATCATTGTCATTATCTTGAGTGAGAATTATTAATTGTATCTATAATTTGCTGCTTCACTAATCATTCTTTAAGATGAGATTGTTTTAGTTTCCAATTACTTTTGGTCTATTTCCCCTAACTTTTTGTTGAATATAGTTTTTATTGCATCATGATCTGAAAGAAAGCATTTACTATTTCTGCTTTTTGCATTTAATTTTGAGGTCTTTATGTCCTATATATAGTCAATTTTTGAATAGGCTCCATGAACTGCTGAGAAGAAAGTATATTCCTTTTCTATCTCATTCAATTTTCTCAAAAATCCAACATACCTAATTTTCTACTATTCTATTTGCTTCTTTAATTTCTTTCTTATTTGTTTTGTGAGTTTGATTTGTCTGAATTCTGAGGAGTGCAAGGTTGAGATCTCCTACTATTACAGTTTTGTTGTCTATTTCTTCTTGCAACTCTCTTAACTTCTCCTTTAGGAAGTTGGATGCCTACCACTTGGTGCATATATGTTTTAATATTGATATTGCTTCGTTGTTTATGTACCCTTTAGCAGGATGTAGTTTCCTTCCTTATCTCTTTAATTAGATCAATTTTACTTTTGTGATCTGGAGATAAGGATGGCGACCCTCTTTTTTACTTCACCTGAAGCATAATAGATTTTGCTCCAGCCTTTTACCTTTCTCTATATGTATCTCCCTGCTTTAAATGTGTTTCTTGTAAACAACATATTGTGAAGGTTCTGACTTTTGATCCAGTCTGCTATCTGCCTCCTCTTTATGGAGTTCATCCCATTCACATTTACGGTTAGAATTACTAAATCTGTATTTCCTCCATCCTAATAACCTCCAGATTATGCTTTACTTATTCTTGCCTCCCAGCTCTTTCACCTTTTAAACTTATGTTGCCCTCTTGTATCACGATTGCTTACCCTCTTTATGAATCCCTCCCTCCCCTTTGAGTCTTTCCCCTTCCTTCCTATTACTCTTTTTCTTTTCCTTTTCTCTCCCCGTTTTTAATGGTGAAATGAAATTTTCTCTAAAACAAATGTCAATTATTTTTCTTTGAGCCAACTCTGATGAGGTAAGATTCACAATGTTCCTCCCCTCTCTAAATTCCCTCAGATATGATACGTTTCCTTTGCCTCTTTGTGGGATGTAGTTTCCCTCTTTTTATCCCTCCTTCCCACCTTATTCTGCCATCATCCCTTTTCCATATCTACTTCCCTTTTTTATGTTATATTCATTACAATCAAATTATACATGTATTCTTTTTGTATATCCACAACGAAATACAATTCTCAAGGTTATTTTACCTTTTCTGCATCTCTTGAGTTCTATGTTGGAGATCAAATTTTTTGTTTAAGTTCTGGTTTTTTCTTCAGAAACAAATGGAATTCATTTGTTTCATTAAATATCCATCTTCTTCCCTGGAAGAAAATGCTCAAGCTTAGCTTGGTGTTTATTCTTGGCTGCATCCCAAGTTCTTGTGCCTTTCAGATATCATATTCCAGGCCTTCTTTCCTTTAATGTAGAGGCAGCCAGATCTTGGTGATCCTTATTTGGCACCTCGGTATTTAAATGTTTTGTTTTTTTTTTTTTTTTGCTGCTTGTAAAATTTTTTCCTTAGTCTGATAGTTCTTAAATTTTGCCACAATATTCCTTGGGGTTTTTATTTTAGGGTTTCTTTCAGAAGGTGTTCGATGAATTCTTTCAATGCCTATTTTACCTTCTGATTCTATTACATCTGGGCAGTTCTCTTTGATGATTTCTTGTAAAATAGTATCTAGGCTCTTTTTCAATCATAGTTTCGGAAGTCCAATAATCTCAGATTATCTCTCTAGATCTATTTTCGCAAGTCTGTATCGTTTTTCAAGTAGATAATTCATGGTTTTTCCAGTTTGTCATTTTTTTGTTTTGCTTGACTGATTCTTGCTGTCTCAATGAATCATTAGTTTCTATTTGTTCAGTTCTAATTTTTAAAGAATTATTTTCTTCATTAGCTTTTTTTACTTCTTTTCCTTGGGGCAGTTGTGATCCTGCAAGGCAGGAGGACGCAGCCCGGGTTAGCCTCCAATCTGCGCAGTGGGGAGCTTGGCTTGGGGCCATAGAGCTTTTCTAGGGCCGATTTGCATCAGGCAGAGCGCTGGGCAGATTTTGCAGATCTGCGGTCTTGCGGTCAGCTGCTAATACTCTGATCCACAAGAGCTCAGCCTGGGGCAGTGACACTTTCACTTAAGGTCTCTAGCCAAGACGTCGCTAACCCACCAGCCCAACTGGGCACTTCGATAGCTCGGCCAGTGCTGAATCCACTTCCTGTTGGAGGAAGGGAAGACTCTCACTCAGAGCACTCCCATACCACCGCAGACTGACTTCTGACTTCAATAGGTCAAGGCTTATGTTTAACATATATTGGATTAATTGCCATCTAAAGGAGAGGTTGGGAGGAAGTGGGAGAAAAATTTGAACACAAGGTTTTTCAAGGGTCATTGTTAAAAAATTATCCTTGCATGTGTTTTGAAAATAAAAAAAAAAGCTTCAATTTAAAAAATAAGGCTTTATCTTTTCATCACCTAAGATGCTCCTTTAGGAGATCCATTGCCATGGACAAGCAACGGGTTAATTACCCTGGAGCTGAAGTTAAATAGTGATGATACTGGCAGTAGGATCTCTTGATTCCATTGACCACTGAGCATATTTATGAGAAGCAATATGGATTAGAGGCTACACTACTAGACTTAGAATCAGGAAGTTTAAGGTTTAATCTAAGATTTGATACTTAACCAAATTTCTTGCCTTTTTGCTTCAGAACCTTCCCAGAAGGTTTTGGATCCAAGCAATTCCCCTCAACCACACCCTATGGCCTCTTAATTCTGAAGATGTTAGTTTTCTGATCCAGGATTCTACAGTATCAGTGGACCAGACTCTCCTCCCACTGCTACTTCCTGCCTCCTAACTGACCCCCCTGCATACATACACCTATATCTTCCTTCTCTGAGGTGGGCCTCCACCCACCTCACAGACTCACAGAATACAGCAATCATGTCTTGACACACTCCAACCTTACATTTCTCCCACCTTTCACCTTCACTTAATGTTTTATTGAACAGAGCTGGAGCGTCACAAAACCATTCTGACTGGGCCCACTTAAAATGTATATTCTATAATTTCAAAGGTATATTCAATGCAGCAGGGCAACCTTTTTATACTTCCACAAGTGATTTGCTTTCCCATTCACCAAAGCAGTTCTCCCCAGTCTTTTCACCCTCCTTAAACCTCCTTGACCCTCTCAGCTGAGGACTTTATCTCATTTTTTGTTGAAAAAAAAAAATTGAGACCATTTATGAAGAGGCTCTTTTTTTTAACCTTCATCTTAACGTTATTCAGTTGGCTTTGCTCAGTCTCTTCCTCTGCCTTCTGGATTTCTTGATTTTTCTCAAGACAGCTCAAACTCCACCTTCTTTAGAATGTCTTTCCTATTCATTCCTTTCTGGCTTGTGCCTTCCCTATAAAACTGCTTTCCATCTGCACTGTCTTTATCAGGACTTCTTAAACTTTTTTTTACTTGGGATACCTTTTTACCTGAGAAATTTTTCTGTGACTCCAGATAAATAGGTATGTGAAATAGGTATACAAATCAAACATTTAATGATAATAAATCACAATTTTGTGATCCCCACATTCAGTTATGAGACCCCATTATGGGGCTGTGGTCCCACATTATGGGTTGTGATCCACACCTTAAGAAGCTTTGTTCTATATCATATACACATGTATCTATGTGTATCTATTTGTATCTATATCATATACATGTATGTGTATGGGTGTATATGTATGCACATGTATGTATGTGTGTGTGTACACACACCCACACCCATGTATGCTTGAGTACAGGAACCATATTTTTTACCTTTCTTTGTATCCTTAGGGCTTAATGTGATGCCTGTCTCATGTGATGAGATGATCTTTTTCCTTGTCAAGGAATACTCCCATATGTGCACACATGATTCCATCCCAACCCATCTCCTCCTGCAGCTTCCTCTACCATCCCTACTCTGTTCCTAATCTTCAATATCTCTCTAACTTCTTGTACTTCCCTGCTAATAAACATGCTCATGTCTCCCTCATCCTTAAAATACAAAACCAAAAAACAAAGCTTGAGCCAACTCTCCTCACTTGCTATTGTCCTATATCTCTCCTCCCCTTCATGGATGTACTCCTTGAAAAAGCCATTTGTACTCAATGCCTCCATTTTCTTTCCTCACACCTTCTAAACTCTCCACAATCTGGCTTTTGGTCACAAGAAGGGACCAAAGCAGCCAAGGTATGGGTGGGGCAGCCTGGAGAGGAATCTTTTGGTTGGCTCTTAACCACCTGGTACTTTCCTACTTTTTTACTTTCTTATACTCTCATCCACTTGACCCATTCTACAGTCTCAGGACACTGATCTTGCTGGGCCTTAAATATCATACTCCATTCTCCAGATTCCATGTCTTTGTCCATATTCTAATTCATATAGCTCTGCTTGCTGGATTTTTTGGCTTTTTTTGAGATTCAACTTAAATCTCCCCTTCCTACTCCTTTCTTTTCCTGCTTGTACTTTCCCTCTGAGACACAATCTCATTAGACTGTGAGCTCCTTGATGACCATATTTCTAGCTTTCTTTGTATTCTCAGAATTTAATACAGTGCCTGAAATAAAGTAACCACTTAATAAACATTTGTTGATTGACTAGCTATGTGATCCTTGGTAAATCACTTGCTTTGAATCGGTCATCCCATACAACAATTGTGTAGGAAGCATTGTGTAGGAAGTGTCACCTCAATTTCCAATTCTTTGCTACCACAAAAAGATTTGCAATAAATATTTTTATACAAATGGGTTCCCTCTTTTTTTGGGAAGGAATATAGACCTAGAAGTATTGCTGGGTCAAAGGGTATATACAGTTTTATAACCCTCTGCACATAGTTCTAAATTGTTGTTCAGAATGGTTAGATCAATTTATAACATCACCAACAGTGCATTAGTATTCCAATTTTCCCATGTCCCCTCCAACATTTATTATTTTCCTTTCCTGTCATATTTGGTAATCTTATTGGTATGAAGCTGTAAATCAAATTTGTCTTAATTTGCATTTCTCTAATTAATAGTGATTTAGAGCATTTTTTCATAAAATGCTTTGATTTCTTTCTCTGAAACTGCTTGTTCATATTTTCACCATTTAAGGTTTATAAAGTTCTTTACAAATATCATCTTATTTTTGTCCTTACAACAACCCTAAGAGCTAGGTTCTATTATTATCATCATCTCATTTTACAGATGAGGAAACTGAGGCAGATAAAACTTAAATGATTTACCTAGGTTCACTCATCAGGTGTTTTCTCTGCACTAGGATTTGAACTCAGGTCTTCCTGAATCTTAATCTTAATCTAATTCATTGTATTATCTCCCCACCTCAGTTACTAGGAATAGACAAGAAATAAGAGCACTTCCATGTACCTGAGAAAAGATAACTGAGGTTTATGGGTTTTAAACTGTATTCAAGGCATCAAGCTGGCTCCTCTTTCCATCTCTTTCCCCTTTTAAAAATGCAGATGATATATTTATACCAGTTACTTTACAGGAGGAGTTCTTCACATGGGGTTCCCAAACCCAGTCTATTAATAACTTTCAGATAGATGGGGTGGGGGGATTACTTCCTCATTATCTCTAACCTCTAAATAAAACTCCACATCTCCTTCAATTACCTAAAGCCATATTTCTCAGACCAGGTCTCTAGATTTCCCCAGATTGCCAAAGGGGCCCATAACACACAAAACATGAAGAACCCTTGCCTTAAAAGGTGGTTGTAAGTACTAAATGAGATCCTGAATATAAAATTATTTGAAAATGTTAAAGCATAGTACAGTGGGATGAAAATTGGATTGGGACCTAATTCAAATCTCACATTTGCTGTGACTATTACTTGCTACTTTGAATAAATTCTTAATTTTTTTTGGTGACTCTTTAAAAAGAAGGAGTTAGTATATATTGGATTTAACATGTATTTCAACATATGCAACATGTATTGGATTACCTGCCAGCTGGGGGTGGGGGGAGAAATTTGGAACAAAAGGTTTTGCGAGGGTCAATGTTGGAAAAATTACCTATGCATATGTTTTGTAAATAAATAAATAAAAAATAAGGGGTTGGACCACATAGCTTTTGAGGCCCCTTTCAGCTTTCTATCTATGATCCTATGGCAGTCTTAAATAAATATCAGTTAATAATAGCAATAATTAGCACTTTTAAAGCTCTTTAAAGTTTTCTAAATGTTTCATACATTTTATTCTCACAATAACCTTAGAAGGTTAGGTACTATTATTATCCCCACTTCAGAGATGAGAAAACTGAGGTAGAAAGCAGTTATAACCAACCATTAAATCTATAGTTGTTCTAAAAAAAAAAAATCTATAGTTGTTGTTCCTGACCGAAGTCTATTGTTCTAAGCAATGCACTTCCTAGCTACATCGGTGGAAGGAAGTCCCATACTGGAAGTTCCCTACATTGATGAAATCACAGGTCCAGAATAAACAAATAAATATATACTGTTTGGGCAAAGGCCTTACTGTTAAGACTATGACCAAGGATCCTACATAGGAGGGAACATTTTGGTTCTGACTACCTACAGGAGTATGTTGTGTCATTTCACCAACCCCATGGTCCAGTGGTCCCTCCTGAAGCTCCCAGGAGGGGTGAGAGATCACTGTGTGAAACCACAGGCCGATCATATCCCAGCTTCCTTTTCTTGGTTCTGTAATTTGCTTGTGAGTACGGAGCTGAGAGAGCACTGGCTTTGTCTGTCCCACAGAAGCCAAGCAGCTGGTGATGTGGTAGAGTAGCTCCTGCTTCCTTTGGTCCTCACTATGGTCCCTTTTGGCTTTTAGATAGGGAAGACAATGGTTTCAAACACTGGGTGTGCTCTAGGAACTGCTATTCCATCTTAGTAAGAAGCCAGGAGAGGGGAACATCAGGGCAACCAGCTGCTGATGTCTCTGGGCTTTGAACCCATCATTTCCCCTCCAGTGACCAGCTGGGTCAGTCATCCTCGGTTTCTCCTCTCGGGAGTAATTGAATTTTAAAAACTAATGTTCTCAAACTTCATTGACTGGGAAAATTGTCAATTCACAATTTTAGGAAAGTAGCCAATGTGACTGCATTCATTCCTCTTTTCTCCCCTCTGCCACTATTATTAAGCACTGAACTGTTCATAATAAAAATATAATTCTTACTCTGTAATGGGCTGCTTTTTTCCAAAGCATCTAAGAAAAGTACTTTTTTAAAAAAAATAATTTTTAAAGCAGTTTCTTTTATTACTATAGTATGTGTTTTTCTTCCTCACCTTTCTTGAGAGCTATCCTATAAGGCAAACAGTGGTTTGGGATTTTTCTTTTTTTTTTTTAAGAAAAAAACTCAGCACCATTGCTCAACTATTGAGAAAGTCCAAAAACATGTGCAGTATGAGTTATACTTTTATTACATTTACTTTTAATTTTTTGTTGTTTCATTGTTCTTTCCATTTATATTGTTGTTACCATGTATATTGTTTTCTTGTTTCTGTTTACAACATTCTGCAGCAGTTCATATATGTCTTTTCATGCTTCTTTGCATCATTTCTTATAGCACAGTAGTATTTCGTTACATTCATATATCACAATTTTTTCAGATTTTTATTTATCTATTTTTTAAATTTAAAATTTCAATGTATTTTTTCCAATTACATGTAAAACTAGCTTTTAACATTTATTTTTATATGATTTTGAGTTCCAAATTTTTTTTTATCTCCCTTTACTTTTACCTCCTCCCTCCCCAAGATAGCAAACCATCTGATACAGGCTATACAAGTACAATCATTTAAAACATCTTTCCATATTAGTCATGGAGTGAAAGAAAAATCAGAACAAAAGGAAAAAACCATGATAGAGAAAAAGTAAACAAACAAAAAAAGGTGAAAATAGTATATTTAATACTTGAAATTGTTTTGGATCAATGTGTTGTTGAAAAGAGCTAAGTCTATCATAGCTGTTAATCACATAATCTTGCTGTTACTATGTACAATATTTTCCTGGTTCTGTTCATTTCACTCAACATCAGTTCATGTAATTCTTTCCAGGTTTTTCTGAAGTCATTCCGTATCATTTCTTATAGAACAATAATATTCCATTACAGTCATATACTATAATTTATTCAGCCATTCCTCATTTGATAGGCATTCACTCCATTTCCAATTTCTTGCCACTACAAAAAGAGCTGATATGAACATTTTTGTACATGTGGGTTCTTTTCCTCCCTTTTATGATACAGACCCAATAGTGAGATTATTGGATCAAAGGAAGTGCACATTTTGATAGCCTTTTGGACATAGTACCAAATTGTTCTCCAGAATGGCTGGATCAGTTCACAACTCCACCAACAATGTATTAGAGTCCTACTTTTTCCAAATCCCCTCCAATATTTGTCATTTTCTTTTCCTATCACTTTGCCAATCTGATAAGTGTGAGGTGGTAACTCGGAGTTGTTTTAATTTGCATTTCTCTAATCAATAGTGATTTAGAGCATTTTTTTCATGTAACTATACATAGTTTTAATTTCTTTATCTGAAAATGGTCTGTCCATATCCTTTGATTATTTATCAATTGGGAAATGACTTATATTTTTATAAATTTGACTTAGTTCTCTATATACTTTAGAAACGAGGCCTTTATCAGTAACATTGTTTCCCTGTTTTCTGTTTCCCTTCTTTTTAAAATTAAATTAAATTTTTTTAGGTTAACATGTACATTCATTTTTTACATATTTCCATATGAGTTGGGAGAGGAAAATCAGGATAAAAAGCAAAAATCATGAGAAAGGAAAAAAAAATGATAAAATAGTGTGCATTGATCCACATTTAGTCTCCAGAGGTCTCTGGATGAAGATAGCATTTTCCAGCCAAAGTTTATTGAGATTGCCTTGGATCACTAAATTGCTGAGAAGAACCAGTCTATTATAGTTATACAATGTTTTTCTGGTTCTGCTTGCTTTACTCAGCATCAGTTAATGTCAATCTTTTCAGATTTTCCCAAAATCAGCCTATTTATCATTTTTTATAGAATAGTAATATTCCATTACTTTCATGTATCAAAATATTATTCTATCCAAATCATATACCAGAACTTGTTCAGCCATTCCCCAATTTATGGGAATCGACTGGCTTTCCAGTTCTTTGCCATAAAACAAAAAGAACTGCTACAAACATTTTTGTGCAAGGGGGTCCTTTTCCTTCTTCTGCTTCCCTTCTAATCTTGGTTGCATTGACTTTGTTCAAATCTTTTTAGTTTAATGTAATCAAAATTATCCACGTTGTATTTTACAATCTTTTCTAGTTCTTCTTTGGTCATAAATTCCTCCATTCTCCAAAGATCCAGGCAAATTATCCTTTGCTCTCCTAATTTGCTTATAGTAATACCTTTCGTGTCTAAAACACGAACCCATTTTCACAATTTGTTTAATCATTCCCCAATCAATGAGCATATTCTTTGTTTTCAATTCTTAATTATCACAAAAAGGGCTGATATAAATATTATGGAATAGATGGGGCCTTTTTTCTTATCAATGGCTTCTTTGGGTGCCTAAATCCAGCAACAGATTCTTGAGTTCAAAGGGTATGCACATTTTAGTCACTTTATTTGCATAATTCCAAATTGCTTTCCAAAACAGTTGTACTGTTTCACAACTCCACCACCAGCATATTAATGTACTCTCTTCCCGTAACCTCATCAACACTGACTTAGTATTTTTTGTCATTTTTTTTCTAATTTGAAGGATGTAAGAAAAAACCTTTCCCAATGTTTTGATCTGTATTTCTCTTATAGTAATTTGGAGCATTTTTTTCATGTTGACGTGAATACTTTGCAGTTCTTCCTTTGAGAACTGTTTGCTTTTATCCTTTGATCATTTATGTATTAGAGAATGGTATGTGCGTATGTATGTATATGTGTGTATGTAAATATGCATAAGTACACACAAATATATGTGTATGTGTATATATATATATATATATATATATATATATATACACTCAGAAGGAGAGAGAATGAGAGAGAGAGAGAAGGAGGAAGGGACGGAAAAAGGAAAGGAAGGAGAGGGAGAGAGAGAACCTAAAGCTTAGATATCAAATCCTTATTAGAGAAATTTGATACAATTTTTTTTTTGTTTACCATTTGACCACTAGCTATTTTATCTTAAATGAATTAATGTCTCTGCAGAAGTTTTTCAGTTTCAATTAATCAAGGTTATCTAGCTTATCTTTTATAATTTTCTCCATCTCTTGTTTAATTAAGAATACATTTCTTATCCATAGCTGTAGTACGTGATCTGTTTCTTTTATAATTTTTAAAAATCTGATCTATAATATTAAAGTTATATGTCTATTTGGACTGTGTTATAAAGTGTGGTGTAAGTACTGTCTAAGCTTAATTCCTGTTAGATAGATTTTTAGTTTTCCTAGCAATTTTTATCAAATAGGGAGTTTTTTCATAGATAACTTTTGCTTTTCACTTTATCAAACAATGGCTTATTGAGTTCTATTGTTTATAAATCTTCCTTCTCTGGTCTGTTCCATTGATCTATTTATTTTTAACCAATACCAAATGGCTTTGATGCCTTTGCTTTATAATACAGTTTGAAGTATGGAAAAACTATGCCCCTTCATCATTTCCCTTGATATTTTAGAACTTTTGTTTTTCCAAATGAATTTGGAATAATAATTATATAATGATAATGATAATTATCAAGTTTTGTAAAGTATCCTCTTGGTAATTTGATTGATATAGTATTTAAAATATAAATTAATTTTTAAAGTATTCTCATTTTTACTGTGCTGTTACAGCCTAAACATGAGCACTGAATATTCTTCCAGCTATTATTTGCACTGTTGTTTAATTCTTTAACAAGGGCTTTGTAATTAAATCTATGTAATTTTGGATGGTTTGGGAGATTGAGGCCTAGATAATTTGGAATGAGATATCTCTTCTATGATTGCTTTTCAGAAAATATTTACTCAGTATTTTATTTTTCCCTAATTACATGTAAAAATAATTTTAAACTTTTGGTTTTTTTTTTTAATTTTGATTTTCAAATTCCCTCCTTTCCTTCTCTGCCCTCTCCTGTGATGGTAAGCAGTTTGATATATATAGATAGAGAGAGACAGATATAGATATAGCTAGCTAGCTAGCTAGATGCAAATCTATCTAGCTATCTATCTATGTCATGTTGCAAAATGAAATGCAGACATCCCTTCCCCCCAAAAAAAAAATAAAAAAGTAAATATATATGTTTTAATCTGCATTCAGACTCCTTCAGTTCTTTCTCTGGAGAGAGGGTTAGAATTTTTTATCATAAGTGCTTCTGAATTGTCTTGGACCATTGTATTGCTGAGAATGACAGTCATTCATAATTGATCATCATACAGTATTGCTGTTATAGTGTATAATGTTCTCTGTATTCTGATCATTTCATTTTGGATCAGTGCATGTAAGTCTCTCCAGGTTTTTCTGAGAGCATCCTGATCATCATTTCCTATAGTAAAATGGCATTCCATCTATGATTGCTTTTTTGATTTTTGTTATTATTATATAAAAATGTGGTTAATTTGTAAATTAATTTTTAAAAAATAGCTTGAAAACTAATTTTAATATAATTGTTTTCCTTTATAATCCTACATATTTTATTTTATGCATTTAAAAACATAACTCTGAGAAGGATTCCATGGGCTTCACTAGGCTGCCAAAGGGGTTAATGGCACATAAAGACAAAGTTAAGAGTTCATGCATTAGGGTTCTCTGGCCACACAAGGCACAATTTCTTCAAAGTTACTTGTGTGGAAGAATCCCACCAGGCCAATGACCCGACAAATAGGGTTATTAATGATGATGATGAAGGGTGGAGAGTTAAAGATAGACGGAAGAAGATTACTCATTTCCCATTTAAAGGAGGTTGTCCAGTTTACCGATAAGTATTCTATGCCATTTTTGGAAAAAAAGAAAGCTATAGCCAATATCCTAATCACCTTGCCTTCAAAAGGCCTAAAAAGAGAATTTAGCTGTGCTCCAGTTAGGGAAATGTTGCCAAGATCTTCTGAGCAAGTTATTGCTCAGTTTCCAAGGATTATGATAATCCTAAAACATTTACAGTTATAAGAGAAGATAGTTTGGTTCTGGGCTCACAACCATTGAGAAATGTTCCCTCAAGGAGACAGAAGTTGTTTCTTATAATGAAATTCTTTGTTGTTCATTCATTTCAGTTCTGACTCTTTGTAAAAGGGTAATATAAATCTAAAAACCCATTCAGGGTTTTCTTGGCAAAGAGTGATCTGTTTCCTACTCCAGCTCATTTTACAGGTGAGGAAACTGAGGTAAACAGGGTTAAGTGACTTGCCCAGAGTCACACAACTAGTAAATATCTGAATTTAAATTTGAACTCACTCTATGTACTGCACCAGCTACCTGCCCAATGGAACTTTAGGTAAGTGTTAAAGTCAGAGGAGGAGGATCCAACATCTATTTGCACACAGATGAGCTAATGTTTTAGAGATAAATGGATATTTTAAATGTAGGACCAATCAGAACCTAGGTAAGCCTGAGGCATCCTCATAGTAAGGAGTCCTAGAGTCAGAGCCCCCTATTTCCTTCCCACGAATACAGTAAGGCACCATAATCTGAGAAGACATGGAATCTTAGACTGTCAAGAACAAAGAGGATCATAGAAAGCATTCACTACAGCCTCTTCATGTGATAGATGACTGAATTACGACAGAAAGGAATTTGCCCGAGTTCACAGGTGACAAAGACAGGACTAGATCCCAGATTTCTTTTGACCTTCATTATCTTTTCTTAGCATCACATCAGAAGGGTTCCCAAGAGATGAAGCAATAGAGCCTTCTTTTTTGACTTCAACATAAGGTTTATTCAGATCCTAACCTCCCTAAGGGCAATGACATATAGGGTTGCCCCACAATCTAGAAGATGCTTTGCACATAATATTATATATCTATTTTTAAATGACTTGTATTTCACTGGTATTTATTAATATAATTGCAATCTCAAAGAGCTGCCTGGTATATGTAGTATTAGTGGGAGAACCAGAATTCAGAGTCTTCCTGATTCTGAGAACAGCTATCACTATTCTAAACTGTTTCTTCACACAATTTATGCTTAAGGAAAGTTTATTGTAAAAACAATAATAGTAATAAAATGAAACTAAGGAACATTCAACTTTCTCACAAAAACCTAACGTGGGATTTACTTAAAATCCTCTCACTCAGAAATGTTTATATCAGTTCACATTACTGAAAGTGTGAGACTGTAAAGAAGAAAGCTTTACCTGATTATATCATCCTAAGAACAGTAATAATTTCTATGGCCTTTTCAAATGTCTGTGCTCATAAGACAGAGTAAAAAGCATTTCTTTGTCCATTTGTGCTTACTGCCTGTCTCAGTTTAATAGGCCTTATTTAGGTTTCTGTTATCAAAAGTCATGAACAGACTCTCTTTCAAACTCTTAAAGCAAAAAGATATATTATAGACAGACTCCCAGTAAAACAAGTTTCCCATCTATCTGTGTTATGTAGGGAAACTGTGTGTGTTCAGTCATTTTCCAGTCATATCTGACTCTTCATGACTTTACTTGAGGTTTTCTTAGCAACGATATTAGAGTGGTTTTCCATTTCCTTCTCCAGTTCATTTTACAGGTGGGGAAACTGAGGCAAAGAGGGTTGGATAGTGAGTAAAGGTCTGAGGTCACATTTGAACTCACAAAGTCTTCCTGACTCCAAGTCCAATACCCTATCCACTGCACCACCTTGCTGCCCTAGAGAAATTGCTGGTATATGATAAATAAAAATAGACTCCCAGTCCATGTTGACCATCTTGATCATGAGGAATGTGGAAGGAAACCATTCATGCTACATTGCAAAGGGGATGCCCTCACAGTCAAGCGGATGATGTCTTTTCTCACTTCTCTAGTGCAGAACTAGACTAGACTCCAGTGTGCCTTTCTCCAGAAAGGGACTCATCTTTAGATTGGCCGGAATTCAAGGAATGACATCTCACAGGTCAGTGATCCCACGCTGAATGGATGTCCCAGGATTATTCATTTGAGTTTTTTTTCTATTTATTCTAGAGATCTGGCAATGTGGTCTTTTCAAACATTGCCATTTACCCATTCATAGAAACAATTATCTTGCCTTGGTAGAATATCCTTATGAGTACAACTGGTTAGTCATTTGATCACAGATCTAGCACTGGACGGAAGCTTAGTGTTCATTTAGTCCAACTCCTTTTTAAAAAATTTTTTAAATCCTTTTTGTTTTTATACCACCTGCATTTCCCAACATATTCCTCTCCTCTCAGAAAGCTCTGCAGGGGGAAAAAGATAAGCAAAAACAAACAATACAATGAAAAGTCTGATATTTGGAGAGGAAAAGAGAGAAATATTTATTTCCTTACTTGTGTTAAATACTATGGTTAGAGCTGGGGATACAAAAAGAAAAATGAACATAGTCTCTGTTCATAAGGAGCTCTTACTCTAATTGATATAGATAATAAATAAAAGAAATGTCTTCTACCGGGCAAATGACAAGGAAATACTAAGACCGCTCCCTTGGGGCAGACAGCAGGATCCAAGATCCTTAGGTTGTATTAGTAGGTCAGATGACATGCCTAGGGTCTGGAAAGCCTAGGGCAGGCAAATAAATGGTAAGTGAGGTCTGAAGAGTCTTAGGAGGCAATGTTGGAGAAGTGATAACGTCTGGTCATGTCTTCGGTTACTGGAAGGAATAGTATTGGTGATTTCTGTATCATCCAAGTGGTTTGAGCAGCGGGGCGGCCGTCCAGGAACAGTGGGGAGGTAAGACAGTGGGGGCAGGCATCCCAGTGACACTGGGTCTTCCCATTAGGTCTGCCTAAATGGCTTCGGTCAGTCAAATGTGTGTCTGTGCTGGAGGGAGGTTGGGAGTGAGATTTCTACACTGCTTACATTTAATATTTGAAAGTTATAAGCACTACAGCGAATGACTGTATGTGATAAGTGTTGAATATACTGTTGACTTGTAGTTTTATTTACTCAACACATCTTTTTTCCCCCCTGAGTCAATTGGGGTTAAGTGACTTGCCCAGGGTCACACAGCCAGCAAGTGTTAAGTGTCTGAGGCCAGATTTTAACTCGTGTCCTCCTCAGGGCTGGTGCTCTGTCCACTGCATCTCAACACATTTTCTTATGGGCTAACACTCAAGCTTTGACTACATGTTATACTAACTGAGGGGGTGGGGAGGTGGCAGTCAGTCCAGTCTTTTGGATATGGAGATGTGGGTAAAGGGCAAATTTTCACATGCCATAAGTTGCATAAGTAAAGAGGGTGATAGCCCTATATATACACTGGGTTAAGGGAGGATCAATTTTTGGACTGATTGGGAGAAAGAAGGGAAAAGATTTGTGATGTTTTGCTCTGCATTGCCTCTTCCAGATACTCCCACTGTGATGTAACCAAGCACACAGTAAACTTTCTGGTTTTGAGGCTCATTCCATTCATCTACTTAGTCTTTGTTATCTACTTCCTCCCAAGCCAGTCTCACTCTTTTCTCAAAGAGTTTTGCATTTAGCTCCCAGTCTTCCTTTCCATTCCATTCACTGATAGGCCTTGAACCTAGAGTCAGGAAGCCCCCTGAGTTTAAATTTTGCTTCAGACACTTTCTAGTTACTAGTTAGTTACTAGTGACTAGTGACCTAATCTCTCTCTGTTCCTCAGTTTCCTCATTTGTAAGACAGGGATAATAACAGTACCTACTTCCCAGGGTTCTCATGAGGATAAAATGAGGTAATAGTTTGTTAAATTCTTTGCAAACTTTAAGGTACTATATAAATGCTAGTTTTAATTTTTTATACATGATGATGTTCCTCTAAATACCTGGCTTCCCATTCATCAGCCTGTTAAATTCCCATGATCTATATCTTCATTCTACCTCAGTCATACCCAGAAGTAGAGCCATCTCCCCATCTCTCCCCATCATTACTAATTGTTTGACCTCTATGATCTTGAATTTTGGAATTCCTCTCCATGCCATAAATTTTTATTCTTCTGTTTGTCCCTTTAACTTACTTTCTCCTAAATCTATTCCTCATCTTTACTGTGACTTATAGTAACTGCATTCTTGCTTCTTGCTTCCCTAATCCATCACTCCTGATCTAGTCTCCTTTTCTTTCCTTTGTAATCTTGATTCTATATTTAACAAGTTCAACTTGACACTCTCTTCTACATTTGAATCCTTTGTCCCTTTGTTCCATTTGCTGCTTGTGCCTTTTGAAATTCCCATGTTTCTGAAATCCATGTTGAAAGACTCAAATATAAATTTGTTATCTAATCTCAATTGGATTCTCAACTGTCATGTGCACTTCTTTGGCTGATTGATTTTCTTTCTTTCTTTTTTTTTTTTTGACTGATTGATTTTCCATTGCACTTCTCACAGCCTATTTCAATTTTTTTCTTCTCTTTGTAAGCCATCCACACCATCCTTTACCTTCTCAGACTTTACTGAGAAAATAGAAACATCTGCTATAGGATTCCTGATTACCTCAATTCCACAGCTTACTTCTGCTCATCATTATCCCTATTTTCTCAATTGCTTGGTCTCTAAAGAAGAAGGCAGGGTCTTTTCTGTGCTAAGGTGTTCTCCATTTGTGTTCTCAATTGTATCCCACTCAGCTCTAGAAATTTATCCTTTAATCAATCTCTAAACATCAATAGCTCTTTATCAGTTGGGTCCTTTCTAAACATGGGCAGATTTTCCCCAGTTTTAAATAACTTTCACTTGACCTTGCCAAGTCATTAAGTTTTTATCCTATTTTTCTCTTGCCTTATGTAGATACTCAAAAAAATCTACCCTCACTCACTACCTCTGACTTCTACTGACTTCTTAACTTACCCTTGCATTATAGTTTTAAACCCTACCACTCAAATGAAATGACACTTTCTGAGGTTATCAATTGTTTTTTAATTGCTAAATGTTTTATATTGTTGTTTTGTTGTGAATTTTCCTTCATTCTACCTCAGTCATACCCAGAAATAGTGCCATCTCTTCCTATCATTTATAATTGTTTGACCTCTATGATCTTTCATTATTTCAACTGCCTATTGAACATCTTCCCCTGTATGTCTCATAGACATACAGAACTCATTTCATCTTTCCCCTCAAATCCATACATTTACCTAATTTTCCTGTTTCTCTGGAGTACACTATCATTCTTTTAGGTACCAAGATTTACAACTTCGGAATCATGTTTGTGGAAGAAAATTCTGTACTCTACATTTTAGGCATGAGCTTGACACATACATTATTATAATCTAAGCATTTCTGCTTAGAAGCCCAAAAAGAGACAGTTTCCCTCATGAATGCCTTTGAAAGTTTTACTAACAATTGGAATTTATAACATTTTCAACAAGTGGATAAAATTCCATAGTTAAGATTAATCAAATGTTTAGAATTTAATAATAGTCTCAGGACAATAGTAACTTCAAACATAGACATACCCTAGAGAATCATTTAGCTTGAAGCATTCAATTCTTCAACTGCTCCCTCCAAGGATTTACCTTTGCTTCTGATCAAAGAACTGATTAACCAAAAGTATTTTCTTTTTCTAAGTCTGATCATTATCCTAATCACTTCAGGGAAGAGATCTTGGGTTTAACAGAATTTTTGGAAACTAGTTAAGTGTTTGATAAGAATAGTAAAAAGAATTCCAATCTCTTCCATTTGGGATTTTTCTGGCAAAGATACTGGAGTGGTTTGCTAACTGATTTTACAGATGAGGAAACTGAGATAAATAGGACTAAGTGACTTGCTCAGGGTCACACAGCCAGTAACAGTCTTCCTGACTTCACATCTGACGCTCTATTCATTGAACCACCACTTTAAGAAGATAAAGTATTGGATGATATTCCAAGAAGGAGATAAAGTCCTCTTTTAGAAAATCTTGTTTGTGTGATCAAAGTTCATCCATTTCATCTCTCTAATTGTTTTGAAAGGAGGATTGAAGAAAACTCAAGGGAGACAAGATATCAGCCTGTGATTTTGCTGGTGTTCTTTGAAAACGAAAGATGAATAACAAAACAAAAAGAATTTCAATCTAAGACAAATTTGTTTTGGGCAAGATTTTATGTTTAGATTAA